>NC_046318.1:74715180-75404680 GCF_009819535.1 Lacerta agilis
TTCTAAGAATATAGTGTGGCATGTGCCTGCCAGGCAACTTGCCGAAAAATACTTTCCCAATGAAGCACCCGACACAGCAGTTTCATTTTCTCTGCACTCAGTTTTATTTTTTTTCCAGGAGCAGCAGGATGGGAGAGCTGCTTTTCGTGCCCAGATGAAATGTATGCTTCCAACTGGAACAGATGACATTTTGCTTCATCATAAGTTCAACAGTTTGTTTATCCAGTCTAGTATAGGCTTCCGGGTAAAGGTAAAGGGACCCCTGACCATTAGGTCCAGTTGTGTCCGACTCTGAGGTTGCGGCGCTCATCTCATGTTACTGGCCGAGGGAGCCAGCGTACAGCTTCCGGATCATGTGGCCAGCATGACAAAGCTGCTTCTGGCAAACCAGAGCAGCGCACGGAAACGCCGTTTACCTTCCTGCCTGGAGCGGTACCTATTTATCTACTTGCATTTTGACGTGCTTTCGAACTGCTAGGTGGGCAGGAGCTGGGACCGAACAACGGAAGCTCACCCCATCGCGGGGATTTGAACCACCAACCTTCTGATCAGCAAGCCCTAGGCTCTGTGGTTTAACCCACAGCGCCACCCGCATACCTATAGGCTTCCAGAGGCACGAGCGAAAACCAGGTTCACATCATGAGCTAGCCAAGAGTTGCCCCATGAACAATGAAATGAAACATCGTTTCTACACCAATAATTAGTTATGTTGCCTCATGGCTTTCTCGTTTGGTGAGTGTCTGGGGTAGGGTGCACCAGCAAACCATGGTTTAGGTGTGTTGATTTTGCATGTAATGGCAAACCATGGTTAAAACATTCCATGAATATTTCTCTTTTGCCAGGCGTATCTCCTTATCTCACTTTATCCCCACCTTATCTTCTTGTCCTCAAGTCTTCTTCCCTCATCACCCTTGCTCTTCTGCTTTTTTATTGTTGTTGTTGTTATTCATTTCATTTCTATACTGCTTTATAATTTTAAGAGAGGGGAAATCTCAAAGCGGTTTACAACCTACCTTAAAACATCAAATAAAGCAATCCAGAAGAAAAGATGACAGAAGAAAGCCAAGTACACATTCAAAGCAGAATAACTATATAGGAAACTAAAATATGCTCTTGAGTCCCATCAGGGGAAAAGGCGGGGTATAAAGAAATATATTACAATGACAACAACACCTCCTGCTACATCTGATTCATCCTCCCTCCAGATACTCTCAGGGCAGGTTAGTCAAATCGGTGCCTTCTAGATGTTGCAGAAACACAACTCTCACCGTCCATTATTTGTACTGGCTGGGGCTGAATGCAATTGATATCCAACAACAGCTGGAAGGTGCCATGTTGTCTGTGCCTGTATTATGCTATAGTTGCTCTGCAAGTCATTATTTAAATTTTTACAAGTGTGTTTTGTTGCACCTCGGCGATCTTTTTAATTTTTCAGCTGCTGGTCCTTTGGGTTTTGTGATCTGCTGTTCTGTTCTTTGATCTCGCTGTTGATTTATTTTATTTTATTTTACAGTGCGGTTAGCTTTAAATTATTATTAGCCATCTTTGGCAGTCCAACAGAAAGGTGGGGATGCTGTAAACGGGAGAAGGAATGAAGCAAAACAGGAAAGGCAAGTCCACCCTCCATCGCGTTTCCAGCCTCCATCCCTTTGAATCCAGCACTGCAGAAGGAGCAGTTGCCATGGAGATCCAAGTGGGTTGCAAATTCTATCCCTGATGCCAAGATCCAGAGTTGAAAACTGTGTTCTTCCATTATAAGCAACGTTCTGTGCATGAACCACAGATTCTCTCCCTTAAGTCAAATCTGCGGGAAGAAAGCCAGCGATGCCTTGGTGGGAGGCTACGGTCTGGTGTCATAAGTGCTCCCTACTGGCGCTTGACACATCACAATAATTCATACCCAGCGTCAGGCCTGACTACCGCCCAGCGTTACAATTTTGCAATTCTGTCGCTGCAGCTATTTTTAAGGCCCTTGCACTCTCCCGGGTCCTGGCTGCGCGCCGAAGCCAAGTCCTGTCACAATAATGCAATCCTTCTGAATTTATATGGCAGGCGGACAAATGAATGGCTGGATGCGCTGTACAATGATGATGCTCTTCCGATGGGTTCTAATCTGCAGCTGCGTTTAACAGAGCCTTCTCTGCTGCAAATCAGTCTTGGAAGGAGTGGCTGTGCGGCAGAGAAGGGAGGGCTTAACCCTTCCCCTGAAACTCCCCCATCCTGAGTTGCAATTATTCCATCAGATTCCAAACCCGTGTTTGTGCAATGCACAGTTTTGGAACATGAGCTAAAAGCAATATCTGTGTGGGAGCAGTGGGGGTAGGAAAGGGGGGGGTGAGTTTCGGGGGAAGTGATGGGCAGGAGAAAAAAGAGGCACCCAGTTTACATTGTAAGGTTTTCTATCAATTTTTTTAAAGCAATGTGCCTTCCTTAAAAAGTGGCATCTTCAGTGGCATCTCCACGTAGGACTGGCATGGTCTCCAGCCTGACACACCCTGTGAGAATAGGACGCTAGACTAGATGGGCCATTCGACTTGTCCTGCAGGCACTTTCTGGTAGGAAAGAGATAGCACACGCATCACTGTGGATCCCCAGGTGTGGAATTTTCAAATTAGAAGAACACCTGAAGAGGTCTCTAGCTATATAAAGGGTGGTGTTATGGACTGGTTGGATGCAGAGGAATGGTGTAAAGAACTAGTTGAGGAACCCCCAAGGGGAGAAGGCTCAGAGCCCAGGGAGTGGTGGTGGGACAATGATGAGTGGTCAGAGGGAGAAGACAGGGAGGAGGAGGTGTCAGAAGCTGAAGAGGAAACAGGGCTTAGTGAGTGGGTGGAGTCTCTGGCAGAGAGAAGTCCAGAATCAGAGGCCAAACCTGAAGTAGGAGAGGAGGGAGACCAAGAGGCAGAGGTGAATCCGGCTTGTGAAGAGGCACGGATGTCTCCCCCTCCTGCTGCAATGAGCTCCCCTTCCCCTGATCTCCCAGAACCAGAAGAGTCATGAAAAGGGTGGAGGTTAGTTGCACACAGGCACAGTCTCCAATTGCTTAGGGAAACGCCCTGAGGAGGTAGGGATTTTTCATTCCCAGCTGGTTTTCACGGAAGAAGACCACCAGGAATGAGCTGCTCTGCTCATTAGGCCTGACACTCAACCAAGTCGGTGGAGATCATTTACCACTAAAGAGTTAACTCCATCTTTGAACTGTGTGGTTACAGTTCGGCTTCCTCCTGTGACAAGTGGAAAATCTCAGGCTCAGGGTCCAGATATGGTCCTCTGAGTCTTTCTATCTGGCCCTTGGACACATCCAACTCCCCAGCCAAACTTTCTTCCCTCTGGCCACACCCCTTAGTAGCCTCGCTTCACGTCCCCCTTGAATGTTTTTGCATGGCTGGAGTGTTTGCCTGGGCCAAGGACAGAGGGCCTGTGTGAACATGCATAGAAATTAGGCTACGGGACAAAGGTAAGAGTTATCTTATTTGCTCTGGCCCTCCCCTCCACTGGCATATCCCCCCCCCGAAGGTTGGGGCCAGAAGGGAATGCTGAAAAGGTTTCCCCACCCCTGAGCTAAATAACTTCTAGATTATCTCCACGAGAGATACATCTTTCCACAGCCGGAGTCCTTACAGTCATTTTACCGCAAGTGGGCCGACATTTCCATTTCACGCAGCCACTGTTAACCTTCTTTCGTCGAATCCAGGGGAACAATTATTCCGCCTCCTTGGAGATTGCACTTTCTGGCACCTTTTCAATCCATTGTCATGGACCTCAGGCCAAACTCATCATCATATGCAGCTCTTTGGCTCCTTCACCGAGAGGCTATTCCCAATTATGTAAATAAAATAAAGGAGCGTGTCATTGGTTAAACAAGAAAGGTCATTCTTTTGCTTCGCTTGGCATCGGTTTAAGTGCCTCAGTCAGAGCGCTGGATTCGGTTTTGGCAGCGGCTGCACAGTCTTTATGGAAAGGCATGGGCAAGTGAATGGGAGACGGCTCAGAAGGGTGCGAAATGAGAGAGAGAGAGAGAGAGAGAGAGAGAGAGAGAGAGAGAGAGAGAGAGAGAGAGAGAGAGAGAGAGTTTAACAGAGTTGCGTTGAGAAAGCAAGCATGGTGAAAGTGTGAGCAAAAACTAGAGGGAGACATTTTGAGCCGTCCCTACTGTTAGAAAGAGCGAGGCAGCTGCCTCACACGGCAGATGCTGAGAGGCAGGAGACATTGTGGCTACTAAGAAATGGCTGTATGTGCTATCTCAGCGTTCCTCAACCTTGAGTCCCCAGATGTTTTTGGCCTACAACTCCCATCATCCATGACCACTGGTCCTGCTAGCTATGGATGATGGGAGTTGTAGGCCAATAATCTGACCTGCATCTCCAAAGCAAATCTGCTGTCCTCAGGGGCAGTGAAGGATACGGTCTCCTTGCCAGTGTGGAACTAAGATTTACTTACTTACTTACGGCTGTATCTAAACTCAATGGGTCCTATAAGAGCTCCGGAACAGGTGAAGTTTGCCCCCTGTTCCAAGGCGTGTTGAGGGGAATGGGAAGGCCATGGACCCAGAGGTATTTATTTAATCAATTAGCTAACTCAATTTACAAATCACTTTCCATAAAAAAATATCTTGAAGCAACGTCGCAAAACAATTTTATGTGAAATTACAATTATATTATAACATATAATATTATAACTTGGGGGGAAATAAAAGCACTTTCTCTCTCTCTCTCTCTCTCTCTCTCTCTCTCTCTCTCTCTCTCTCTCTCTCACACACACACACACACACACACACACACAATTTTCAGATGCAGTGCATGGATTTTCTTCTTCTTTGGTGATCACTTGTAGGATTGTCTTCCAGGAACACGCTCATAACAGTGAGTCCGTAAGTGACTGCAGAGGCCAATTCTGGATCCAGTTCTGGATGTCCCCTTCCACAGTGGGGACATAGGTTTCCAGGTGTGAATTGATAGCAGTGAGGGTTTGCCAAACATGCCTTCCTCTTAGCACGTTTCTCCCTTTCGTCCTGAGTTTGAGCATCTTCAAAGTCCATGGTTCTAGATTCAGGTAGGTAGCCGTGTTGGTCTGATCCACTTGCAGTCGAAATATATTAAAAAATATAACAAATTGTCCAGTAGCACCTTAGAGACCAAGTTTGTTCTTGGTATGAGCTTTGGCCACCTCATGAGAAGAGAAGACTCCCTAGAAAAGACCCTGATGTTGGGAAAGTTGGAGGGCACAAGGAGAAGGGGATGACAGAGGATGAGATGGTTGGACAGTGTTCTTGAAGCGACTGGCATGAGTTTGGCCAAACTGCGGAAGGCAGTGGAGGATAGGGGTGCCTGGCGTGCTCTGGTCCATGGGGTCATGAAGAGTCGGACACGACTGAACGACTGAACAACAAACAAATGAGCTTTTGTGTGCATGCACACTTCTACAGATACACTGAAACAGAAGTCACCAGGCCAGGGGTCCCCAAACTAAGGCTCGGGGGCTGGATGCGGCCCAAACGCCTTCTAAATGTGGCCCGTGGACTGTCCAGGAATCAGCGTGTTTTTACATGAGTAGAATGTGTCCTTTTATGTAAAATGCACCTCTGGATTATTTGTGGGACCTGCCTGGTGTATTTACATGAGTAGAATGTGTGCTTTTATTTAAAATGCATCTCTGGGTTATTTGTAGGGCATAGGAATTCGTTCATATTTTTTTTCAAAATATAGTCCGGCCCCCCACAAGGTCTGAGGGACAGTGGACCCTGCTGAAAAAGTTTGCTGACCCCTGCACCAGACCCTTATATATAGTGGGAGAGTGGGGTGGGGTTTTTCTCAAGAGGGTAGTAGGAGATGGGTGATTGACTCAATGGGGATGGCAAACCTGTGAACAACTATAAAAGACTGCAATTAGTCCTACAGGAAAAAAACAAGGGATAGTATGCAGATGATTAGCATATGTCATGAGATAGGAATCCAATATCTCTGTGAAGACTAGGTCTCTCCATAGTTTTCAGTTTAGTGATAAGTTGTAATTCAGCAACTTCTCTTTCAAGTCTGTTTCTGAAACTCTATTGTAATAAGACAGCTGCTTTGAGATCCTGTATTGAATGTCCTGGGAAATTGAAGTGTTCTCCAAGTGTTCTCCTCCTGAGAAAAACCTCACCCCACCCTCCCACTATATATAAGGATCTAGTGACTTCTGTTTCAGTGTATCTGAAGAAGTGTGCATGCACACAAAAGCTTATACCAAGAAGAAACTTAGTTGGTCTCTAAGGTGCTACTGGACATTTTTAAAAATCTTTTATATATACAGTGGTACCTTGGGTTGCGCACTCAATTCGTTCCGGGGTGCCGTTTGCACCCCGAACAGTGCGCAACCCGGGGGCGCTTTTGCGCATGCGCAAAAGAGCGATATCGCGCTTCTGCGCATGTGCGAACTGCGCAGAACGCTTCTGCGCATGTGCAGACCGCACAGACATGCGCAGAAGTGTCCGCGCTCCGTGTTGCACTTCCGGGATAGCAGAGTACGCAACCCGAACGTACGCAACACAGAGCGTGCGCAACCCAGGGTATGACTGTATTTGGTAAAGGCTGTTCTCCAATTGGCACGCTTGCAGGCCAGTGTTTGCCAGTTGTTGGTGTTTATGCTACATTTTTTATATATAGATTTGCCTTGAGAGAGTCTTTAAACCTCTTTTGTTGACCACCAGCATTACGCTTTCCATTTTTAAGTTTGGAATAGAGTAGCTGCTTTGGAAGACGATCATCAGGCATCCGCACAACATGACCAGTCCGACGAAGTTGATGTTGAAGAATTATTGCTTCGACAAGGAGTGCATGGAAACCGACTGGGATAAAGATCTCCACTTGAAAGGCAGGGCCCACCATCCCATGCAATGAGTGGTGCAATTCCTACCTGGTACAAACAGACCTCCTTATGAGATGGTATCCTGCAGGGATAAGCTGGATACCTAAGGGGTGAGGTAATCGTTTAGGTATGTCCCCAGAATGCCTCCTTCCAGACCCTCCAAGTGTCCCTATTTTCCAGGGACAGTCCTGGATTTACAGAAGCTGCCCCGGTTTCTGATTTGATCCTGGAATATCCCGCTTTCCCTTAGGATGCCCCTATTTTCATCGGAGAAATGTTGGAGGGTATGGTAGGATGTTCCTATTTTCATCAGATAAATGTTCCCATAAGCATCTGGTTGGCTACTGTGAGAACAGGAGTCTGCATTTGGCCTGATCCAGCAGGCTTTCCTTATTCTTCTGTTCGCTGTTAAATGTCACCTGCCACTTATGAATTTAAATGTCCTTGAACTGAAGCGGAGCTGGGATCTGCTTCCCAATTAATAAGGTGGCGCTTTTGGGTGGTGCAATGTTTTTCACTCATCAATTGACCTGATTAGCTGCCCAACAGCACATTCCTGTGCATGTTTACTCAGAAGTAAGTCCCGCTGTGTTCAATGGAGCATACTCCCAGGAAAGTGTGTGCAGGACTGCAACCTTCATGCCCCAGCCCTAAAGCAAATACCCAGTTAAACAGGGAAATGATTTAACTTCAGAATGATGTTTACACAGGCGGGGAAATTATTCCAAACCATCACAAAACACTCTCGCCACTGAAAACCTTGGCGAACAGCATCGCAATCAGAAATCTCTTTGGGGAAAAGGAAAGGCGTCGTGCCTCATATTGAATCCAATGGATTTTTCCAGTTTCACAGTGGAGATACTCAGCAGCAAAACAAAGGTTTGCTTTTCAGCAGAAACTGATACAGGAGCCTAAACAGGGACAATTAAGAAAGACTTGGGATAGATATAGGAAAGGGGTGGGTGGGAACCCGCAACAAAATTGTTGCAGTGTGAAGAGAGTGCTTTTGTTTAGCGTTCCGGTCGCTCCAATGAATGCATGTTGGTGTGAAGGAAGACCCAGAGAGAGAGAGAGAATCTTGAACCAATCCTGGGCTTGCAATGCACACGACAAGCCGAACCACAGTGTACATGGGATTCAGCACCTTGATATACACCTGGGTGCACATCCCATTGAAAGCAGCGCAGTGCAGATTTACATCCTAATTCCTAGTCCAGAGAAAGAAATCTGCACAGAGAAGCCATTTCTCTGGATTGGAAGATGGGTGAATGGGTAGATAGATAGATAGATAGATAGATAGATAGATAGATAGATGACAGCTATCTAGAGATAGATAGATAGATAGATAGATAGATAGATAGATAGATAGATAGATAGATAGATAGATAGATAGATAGATAGATATAGATGAGAGAGAGAGAGAGAGAGAGAGAGAGAGAGAGAGAGATGGATGGATGGTAGATAGATAGATAGATAGATAAGGCATAGGTGTATATTGTTATAGATTTAGGGGAAGCCCCTCTAAACCCTAGAAATTGATAAATGGTAGGATTTTTATTAATTGGGATATGGATGAAACTACAAGCTGCAGAACTGAGTCTAGTGAAGAGCAAATCTCTTAACACGACAAAAGGAATCCTTTGGCCTGGGGAGACAGGCATTGCCAAGGTGATGGGTGTGTGTGGTTGTGGTGACAGGAAAAGAGAGTTTTTGCTGGGAAGGTGTTGGGGAGAAGAAGGAAGGCTGGGATCCATCTTGGGAAGGCTGGCTGGGAGAGAGACCTTGGACTCCATGGATGCACTGCTGTGGGGGACAAGCCCCTCCTGAAATGAGCTTGCTGTAAGATCTGGACCCCCTCCGTGCAGACTGAAGGTGTAAACAGGTGAATAAACCCATATTTCTTAAAGCTACGGTAGTCTCTGCCGCGTCGCAATCCTCCAAAGGAACACAGACCCTGGACGAGTGCCCGGAACCCCCTGGACTGCTGCCACCACTCAGCAGAGAGAGGGGAAGGCACCCAACTTTTGTAACAATATGCTTGGATATCACTGACTCGTGGCTTCTTCAGATGAGCATTCATTGAGCATCCATCCTGATTTGCTTGCCAAAGCTTATGCAGAGGTTAAACTGTGCCCATTCTTTACTGAGCATTTGTTCTGAGAGAGAGAGAGAGAGAGAGAGAGAGAGAGAGAGAGAGAGAGAGAGATGATATATAGATAGATGATAGATAGATGATAGATAGATGATAGATAGATAGATAGATAGATAGATAGATAGATAGATAGATAGATGATAGATAGATAATGTGAATGGTTATAAAGCCATACCTCGTGTTACATTCGTTTTGTGTTGCATTTTTTTCAGGTTGCGAACGCTGGAAACCCGGAAGTGTTTACTTCCGGGTTCCCCCCCCCCCGGTAAGCATGCGCAGTAGCGTTCTATGTGGCTTGCGCATGCGCAGAACCGTTCTGCGCAGTTTGCACATGCGCAGAAGAGCGTTATCGCGCCTTCGTGTATGCGCAAAAGCGCCACTCGGGTTACAGACTTTTCGGGGTGCAAACGGCACCCCGGAACGGATTGGGTCCGTAACCCGAGGTACCACTGTACAACAATGAGCATTCATCCACTCAGCCATGAAGCCATGAAGCCATGAAGGCTTGCCTTGGGCCAGTCACTGTCTCTCAGCCTGGCTTATCTCACAAGGTTGTTGTGTGGGTAAAATGGGAAGAGGAAAAAACACGTGCGTCACTCTAAATAGTGGTTGCATCCAAAGGTTCAAAAAGGCAATGCACTCCTCTGAGGCAATCTGTTATATTTTCTTTTCCATTCCAATATACAAGTGTCAGAGCCCCAACAATTAAAAGTTACACCCGTAGTAATTAAAATTGGGCTCCGTCATTTAATCAAGCACAGTTTAAATTGATTAAAGTACTCCTTAAATGGATTATAAGACCGCAGCCTTAATTCTTTTGAAAAAACATTTCGAATGGCTTATCGAATAACTGTCCTCAACATAGCAACTGAAGGTCTGACCCTCATAAACACATTCGCAACATGTCTGGGTCAGAGTTGGGAATCCTTTTCCCTTTCCACTTCTTAAGGGATAGAGCAGATAGAACAAGTTCCTTTCGAAATGTTTAAAACCCGTCCATTTCACTGCCAAGAGTCGCAATCCCGCACAGAGTCAAGCTCCTCAGATGCTACTCGCTTGAAATAAGGGTTTAAGCAGCCAAAATAGTTTGTATAAGTTCTCAAATTGAGCTGGCAGATGTGGTGGAGCTTTCAAAAAGATGTTGCAATTACCTCAAGTCTCTGTAGGAATTTCTGGTGAAACTATTGTAGGTTTCCCCCCCACCCCACTCCCCACAAATATGGAATATTGGCCCAGTCAAGCAATTTTGTAATGGAAGATGACACAAGCATTAGATCCATATGGCATTCAGAATCCTGCAGAATAGAATGATGAATGGGACAACATTGTGTAAGAGCTGATATGGAGTGAAGGGTGATGTAAGGTGAAATCAGCTGTCTTGATAACAACTGATTGCAGGATGCGAAACCAGACTTATATTCAGCCTTCCTCCAGATGTTAATAAGATGTTAATAAGAAATGCAAGTACAGTCATACCTCGGGTTACATTTGCTTCAGGTTGCATTTTTTCGGGTTGCGAACGTGGCAGACCCAGAGGTGTTTACTTCCGGGTTTCGCCCCGTGCGCATGCACAGAAGCATTCTGTGCGGTTCGCACATGCGCAGAAGTGCTCTGTCGCGTTTTCGCAGACTTTTCGGGGTGCGAACGGCACCCCAGAACGGATCGGGTCCGCAACCCAAGGTACCACTGTACTTTTAACATTAGGATCAGCAGAACCTTGTACCAGGGACCATCTAAATGGCATCATGGCGAGACATTCAGAATGTTCTTGCCATTATGCCACTTAGAACACATGACAATAGAGACCGTATAATCATCTCCGGACTATGGCTCCATACACACACAAACAAATTTCCCCTTGGTCCTTCTCTTTGGCCTAGCCTAGGCTGTTCCTTGTCAGGTTCGGATCTTCAGAAACCTGGGAAGCTGCCATGGCCTGAGTCGGGCCCACTAGTCCATCTACCTCAACATTGTGGGGAGTGGGCACAGGGGTTGTTGCCCCAGGTGCAAAATGGTTAGGGGCACAAAATTTCAACACCTGGTTCTGCCTCAGTACAGCAGCATGCTTCCGTCGCTGGGCTCCGTGGAAAATGGCTTCTCCATGAGAACCAGGAAGTGACCTCTCCAGGCAACGGAATGGCTCTTCTTTTCTTATCTCTGCAGCTGCCTTCTCCTGGGAGACATGGATGCTTTTAGGTAGCTGAATGTGCATGCATTCTTGCAGCTCCTATGAGAGATTTCCACTTTTACCTTCTCCTGCAGCTTTGCTCTCTTTCAAGCAGAGAAAAAGCACTCCCAACGCTCCATTCAACTTAGCAGTGTTCACAGTGGATTCTAAAACAGTCATCTTGCTTCCCATAAAAGGGACTCTCTCCTTCACTAGATACCTCCCATGTGACCAACGTTAGCCAATCACATGAGAACTACCAGAGAACTCCGTAGAATTCAGTTACCAACGAATCAAATGTAAACACATAATAATGCATACAAGCATTTGCAATTTCAGTGAATCAAACTGCGATTCTTAACAAGGTTTGGGCAGGCAACACAATCTAGTGCAGGTCTTGCCCTTCCTACTCTCTTGCACCTGCCTCCCTGACTGGTGAGGGACCAGCTCATTTTTGGACATCCCACTTTCTGCCATGCATAAAGCACCATGCCAGCCTCTAGGTTTGCTGGTCTTCCCTTCGTTCTTGCCGAAAGATCTCAGGCATGTTTGTTTCCATTTCTGCTTTCGCATGTGAGACATGACTACCTGATTCTGGAATTCACTGAGGCCACTGGAGTGAAAGGGAGATACTGCCTCTGAACCTCCTAGACAAATCCCTGTCTTAGAAATAGCCACTATCTTTGCAGCTAGTCAGAACAGAACGGGCAGATTCAAACAAACCTGAAGTTACCAGCCGTCCAAGTCTGAATCCACATGTTGTGAGTTAAGCCTATGTCTGTTCCTCAGCAGCCATAACAACAGGGACTGCACTTGTTCACCTCCACTACTGATCCTGCAGTTGTCCCATAATCTTATCTTGGAGCATACCAAGTAGCACACGCAGAAAGCTCACATGGGAAGGCCCTCAAGATTTTCTAATCCAAGGGGTTAGCTGCAGTTGGCATGCTGTGGGCAGTTGTGCCTCCCCTGTTGGAATCCGAAACATCATTCAGCCTTGCAATAAAAATGTCCCACTGAAAGGCACGCTCAGCATCTTGAGATCTATTTGTAAGCTGTGGGTCTTAGGTCTTGGTACTCATAGAATCTTAGAATCATAAAGCTGGAAGAGACTACAAGGGCCATCCAGTCCAACCCCCTGCCAAGCAGGAAACACCATCAAAGCATTCCCGACAGATGGCTGTCAAGCCTCCGCTTAAAGACCTCCAAAGAAGGAGACTCCACCACACTCCTTGGCAGCACATTCCACTGTCGAACAGCTCTTACTGTCAGGAAGTTCTTCCTAATGTTTAGGTGGAATCTTCTTTCTTGTAGTTTGAATCCATTGCTCCGTGTCCGCTTCTCTGGAGCAGCAGAAAACAACCTTTCTCCCTCCTATATATGACATCCTTTTGTATATTTGAACATGGCTATCATATCAACCCTTAACCTTCTCTTCTCCAGGCTAAACGTACCCAGCTCCCTAAGCCGTTCCTCATAAGGCATCGTTTCCAGGCCTTTGACCATTTTGGTTGCCCTCCTCTGGACACGTTCCAGCTTGTCAGTATCCGTCTTGAACTGTGGTGCCCAGAACTGGACACAGTATTCCAGGTGAGGTCTGACCAGTGGTACTATTACTTCCCTTGATCTAGATGATATACTCCTATAGATGCAGCCCAGAATTGCATTGGCTTTTTTAGCTGCTGCATCACACTGTTGACTCATGTCAAGTTTATGCAATAGAAGAAGAAGAAGAAGAGTTTGGATTTGATATCCTGCTTTTCACTACCCGAAGGAGTCTCAAAGCGGCTAACATTCTCCTTTCCCTTCCTCCCCCACAACTAACACTCTGTGGGGTGAGTGGGGCTGAGAGACTTCAGAGAAGTGTGACTAGCCCAAGGTCACCCAGCAGCTGCATGTGGAGGAGTGGAGACACGAACCCGGTTCCCCAGATTACGAGTCTACCGCTCTTAACCACTACACCACACTGGTGGGCTCCTTCCAGGTCCTGTTTTAAGAAGGGGAGGCAAAGAGTTTTCAGAGGGGAGGGCAGCATGCCAAAGTCCACCTGTGGGCATGTTGTTGGCATCCATCTACCTCGAAAGACAATGGAGTGCACCTCAAAGGGTGAAGTCAAACCACTGGAGAATAACAGTGCCCACTCTGGCTACTGAGATTGCTAACTCGTAACTATTTTTGATGCATTAGCCCAGGCTTTTTTGCATGCTTGTATTGGTTTTTCTACTTGCACCGAGAGAAGCATTTGGAAATGCAATGCCCACACATATACCCCTGTGCTCGAAAGTGGCACAGTCTGTTCTAGCATGCTGCCACTTCATTTGCCAGCTTGTACTGACCATTCCTGAAAGCTCAGCTCTCCCTTAATGGTTCCTTTGGGGAAAACTCGCAGTTAGTCATGCCACTTCCCTCTCCTCGTGTCTCTCTGCCCACATCGGGCTTGTACAATACTGGTGCGGGGATAATCATAATAATTATTACTAGTAAGCATAATTAATAGCTCATTAAAAATAATTGAGAGGCTGAAAACCTAGGCAATGTATGTAGCACATCAAAAATAAAAGGATGCATCTAGTTTAGCATCTAGTTCCAACAATAGGCAGTTGCTTAATAGACTGAGTCAGAGCACTGGTTCACCTTGTTCAAGTTGTCTAATACACCCCTGCCCCCATACATTTCTGTCTGGCCCTTGGAGCTCTCCCCAAACCACACCCCTCACCAAACCCTGCTTCACACCCTGCTTGGGTGTTTCTGCCTGGCTGAAATGTGTTGAACATCCGTAATGGCTCTTGGTCGCCTAGATAATGGATAGAGTGCCTGAAGAAACTGGCCTGCGGTATGCTAAAACCGTACAAACATAAATTTGCATGCATTGCTCTGCCCACTTTCACCTCTGGCTCCTCCCACCACTGGCATACGACAACCAGAAGATTGCCCAGATGGGAAGAGGGTTCCTCACCCTTGTTCTCCACTGGTGGGCAGTAGCTCTCTGGGGTTTCAGAAAGGAGGTTTCCCCAGCCCTACCTGTAAATCCTGGGGGCTGAACCTGAGACCTCACACATGAAAGAAGCTTGCGCTCTGCCACTGAGCTGTAGCCTCAGTTGACATAGTTGATAGGGATAGTGGGATTTGTAGTTCAGCAATCCCTGAACTGCAGGTGCTGGCAGCAGTTCCTAAGGGTTTGGCGCAGGGGACTTTCCCTGCTCTTCCTGGGGATTCAGAGAACTGAACCTGGGATCTTCTGTATGCAAAGCAGATGCCCTTCCTCTGAGCTATGGTCCTTCCCCTACCTATGTGGTCCTTGGGTGACATGCTGCACTCGGTAATGCTGCGGCTTGCTGTGTTGTACAGCAGCAAGACTCCTGTCCACATTTTGGGGTGGGTGGTTGCTGGGGTTTTATTGCTGCTCACAGAAGACATCAATACCAGGCTTCTGTTCCTTCTGTGGTTGCATGGGACAGAATCCCACTTTTGCAGCTCCCATCCCTTTGCAAGCGCCAGCCGAGCATTTGCAGATGGCATCTCGCTCTCGCTCGTCACTAACCAAATGCTCACCACACCCAAAGCAATCCTGCAAAATCTCAGTTGGGACCACACTGTCTCTTGGCTACGGTTTCAGTGTTAAATGAGACATTCTGCCTCAGAGCAGGCATTGCCCTGCTTTCAAAAGAGCAATTACTTTCCTCTTCTTTTTTAAAAGTATTGCTGAGCAATGGGGAGACAGGCTGAGATGATATAATCTTACACGGCAGACAATATTGGTCTGTCTTCCCTTCGTAGGCACACTGCTGTTTCCTGTCAAATATCTCCCTGTTTAGCAATCCTCAATCCAGCAGGCCTGGAAGGAACTCTGGGACGGTCTGCCAGGAGTCCTCTTGGTTTTTAAACCAGCTTTGCCTTCTTTCATTGGGAAGAGGGACCCAACAAAAATAGTTACAGTGGATTTCTTACCTTTTTTTCATGCATTTGGGGTCATTAGGGCACAGAATCAGCCTAACTCCACAAACCAAGTAGATGCTTGGAGGGGCGACTGTATTTTTTTTGTTAAGAGTATCAAACACCACAGTGGCGCAGCATGCATTCGAACAATATGCTTCCAGATAATTGTAGAATAAGTCGGCATGCATCTTCTGTCACCTTGCAAGAGATCCTGAGATGCACCTCTTAAACTATGTGCTGTAATCACCTGGGTAAAATTTAAAATATCAGCTGAACAATAGCATGCTTCTTCGGTGACAGAAAAAGAGGCTGCTTCTTCAGTTGTAAAAGTGGCATTCAGACTCTTGGATGGAGCCACACTGAGAAAAGCAGGTCCTAGAATGGGATGCATCCAGCTAAGAAAACAAGGTGCCTTCTCCCAAAAGCCTGTGTTCTGTTCTGGTGGAGTGTACGGTCTGTGCAGCATATAACTCTGCTGGGCCTGGTTGGAAGTCAGTGGATAAATGCCAGGTGATTGGTGGTTTGACATTAATATTTGGGGGCAATGTAGTAGGATGCAGAAACTCAACTCCTTTTCACAAATCTCCACCATTCCTAGGCAAGCATGTCAAGGATGGTGCCAGGAAGCCCCTCATGTCCCCATCCCTGACATCATGCTCCATGACAGCCCCACTCACTGGCATTCAAACATCTGGAATGGGGAAGCCTACACAAAAACACCTGCTTGCACATTGAACATAGGAAGATCCTGCTGGATCAAACCAATGGCTCATCTAATCCAGCATCCTGTTCTCCCAGTGGCCACTCTGGTAGCCTGAGTAGCCTGCAAGCAGGACCTGAGCAGGACAACACTCTCCTGTCCTGAGGTTTCCACCAATCAGTATTCAGAAACATTACCGATTCTGTCTGTGGAGGCCATCATGGTCAGTAGCAAGAGATGACCTTCTCCTCCATGAATCTGCCCAATCCTCTCTTAAAACCACCCAGGTTGGTGGTCATCACTGCCTCCTATGGGAGCAAGTTTCAAAGTTCAACTTGGCACTGAGCTCCAGGTATTTGTGCTGGGGTCCCAGCTGCACGGAGCACCTCTGCATATGTCTATGTTCAATGTGCACACGTGGAGTGGGAGAAGCATGCAGGACCCAGTTATGTAGGCAGGGCTGGCAAGCATAGCTGTCAAGTTTCGGATTTGAAAATAAGGGATCAGCAGTCTCACCTATCCCGGGGACAGTCACATGTCAGTGGTGGGCAGAGCCAGAAGCAAAAGTGGGTGGAGCAGCAATGTAAACTCCAAGCGGGCTCGGATCGGAGCAAAGAGGGCAGCCAGCAAAGAGGAGGGCAGCCATGTGCTCTGCGCGATGGAGCCCCATCGTCTTCTTGTCTGATCCCATCAAAACAGGACAGGAAGCAGCAGCTGCTCAAAGGCAGCCAGGCTCCGCCCGCCAGCTAACCCTATTGGCCGGCTGAGGGGCTCGGCGGCAACGGATAGGGGCTGATGCAGGGGGAGGAACACACCCCCCTGTAAGCACAGGAAACGGCTCCCACTTGCATTGAGGGCTGAGGCTTTTCTCTCCAAGTAGGCAAGGTCTTCCCATCCAGTCCCTGGCCAGCAGGGGAGGAGCTGCTTCCATTAAAAATGGGAAATTTAAGGGAAATAAAAAAATAAGGGAGAGCAGCGGGAAACTGCTTAAAATAAGGGAGAATCACGGGGAAAACGGGATACTTGACAGCACTGCTGGCAAGGATAGACTCCGACTTCCTTCTTAGCCCTAAGTGTGGAGTTGAATTTCAGAACCCTGCTTCAGGCAGGGCATCATCCGAAGCAAAATCATCAGGACCAGGGACAGCTCCGAGGCAGCAGATAGTTTGCCCCCAACTGATCCCACTGCTCATTTGCAGGTCCCAAATCCCACCCCTTGGCAAAAGGTGGTTCTCTAAATGGCCAATCGTCTGGATTGATACCATTCAGTCACCTCCTTGTGTTCAGTCCAGCATCTCGAGTGGGTCAACAAGGCTAAGAGGTGTCTTGGGTATTTGACTGGGCATTCAGGCTGCTCATTCGAACAGTCTGATGTCCACAACTGAACTTCAGTTGCAACTCAGTGGTAGAGAACACACTTTGCAAGCAGAAGGTCCCAGATTCAATCCCCAGTATCAGTAAGCAGGGTTTGGAACAATCCCAGTGAGTCAGTGTAGCTGCAGTTTAGCTGTAGTGCTGAGTGGTTTTGCCATCCATCCCTCTTCCCAGGGAACTTCAGGGACTGGAGCTCTCTGGGTCTCCTAAAAATTCTCAGCAACCTTAATGAAATACAGTTCCCAGGATTCTTTAGGGGGAGCCATGATTGTTTAAAGAGGTACGATACAGCTTTAAACATACAGTGCAGATGGGACCTCAGCCAATTCGCTATAGGACTTTTCCCCACTTTTCCATAAGGCGACTGATAAATGCAATAAATAATAAAAATAGCTGCTCCTCTCTCAGCCAGTAAGCCTTGCAGTGAAAACTGTGGTTGTCATAACTGCATTCTTATCTGATTCCATCGCAACAGACAAGGATGGAGAGCAGCACCACCTCACTTTGATGTGCGTGAGTTTTTCTTTCTTTCTTTCTTTCTTTTTTAAAAAAGCCAAAAGCTGCCTGAGAACTATATTTAGTTTCAGTTCACTTGCGGAGTCAGGCTTCCCTGTCGAGGCCCTCTTGCCTCTATCTTGGCAGCCTTACAAGATCTAATTATGGCTTTAAAAATCTGGCTGTGGAAAAGCAATAGTACTGTCCTTTTATTCATTACTAAACAAGGACCTTCTGTTGTCCACAACACATGCCTCGAGTGAAACCATTCTGGGCTGGACTCGGGGGGTGGACTTGGATGCTGGGCGGATGGCATAGAATCACATGTGGTGCTATATAGAGGATCCTCTCACATGGGGAGGCAGAGATGGGTGGAATCGCCTGGGATTCTGGGCCATACCATTTCAGACTGCCGGCAGTGCAAGGGGAATCTTAATTTTTTAATTCTCCATTTAAAATAAATATAAATGCTTAGCATATCACGGAGCAAAGCTCAGAACAGACCTCTCCGTAGTATGCTCATTAAACTTCCTGGAGAAAGGCATATTTATCTAGCTGGTCATTAAGAAATATGATCTCACACACCAGCAGTCTGGAGTCGTACTGTCCAATCCTCCACCTCCTTCACAGTCTGACACCATGTGACAGATTGGCCCTAGGGTGGAGGAGGTATTACATCCCAGCGCACAAGGAGTTAACCCACCTTCATCTTGACGGACAGTTCATCCTTTGTGGGCGGGGCGGTCCCCGGTTTAAAAGGAGGGAATGGCTGTTTTGGCAGTGGAGAAGAGGGAGGGTGTGTGTGGAGACAGGGAAGAAGAGGGGTGTGGGGCCAGGATAGTGGTGGTTAGGCTAGGATAGGATGAAGAAGAAGAAGAAGAAGAAGAAGAAGAAGAAGAAGAAGAAGAAGAAGAAGAAGAAGAGTTTGGATTTGATATCCCGCTTTTCACTACCCGAAGGAGTCTCAAAGCGGCTAACATCCTCCTTTCCCTTCCTCCCCCACAACAAACACTCTGTGAGGTGAGTGGGGCTGAGAGACTTCAGAGAAGTGTTACTAGCCCAAGGTCACCCAGCAGCTGCATGTGGAGGAGCGGAGACACGAACCCGGTTCCCCAGATTACGAGTCTACCACTCTTAATGAAAGAGTTTATACTTTAGATGTAACTAAGCTGATGAACTATTGAAGTACTTGAAACATGATGTTCTGAAAGAAATAAAGACTTGTTTTTGTTGAGCCAAGAGAAAAGAGGCATTTATTTGGTCCAGCGATATATGGATGCTCATGAGGAGGTGAACTCAGGGAAAAGACAAAACTGACCTGCAGGGTGATAGTTTGTGTCTTGGAGTTTCACTCAGGAGGGGCAAAAGGGCAGAAACCTCGGTAAGGCTACACAGTTACTAAAAGGGTTTAGCTAACTGACTCAGTGGGGGATCTAATGAGAGAGAGACCCGGAACTGATAGAGCTGAGAGGTATTCTTAACCCAGGAGCCCAGAGCAAAATATATATATAACAGGCCACGACAGCTGGACAAGAGAACCCCGTTACTAAGTTATCCCTAGTTATAATAAATGGGGATTATCCACACAGACAGACCTCAAGGATCGAGGTGGGGTGGATAGAAAAAGTGACCCGGAACACCTCAGAAATAATACACTTAGTAACAGAGGGGAAGTTGGCAGGGAGGTTCGTCGCACACCACCTCCTTCGATAGGACTAGGAAAGCCTTCAAGTCTCACCAGGTGATAGTGGCCAATGAGAGCCACCAGGTGATAGTGGCCAATGAGAGCTTGTTGTGGTGTGCTACTCAGCAACCCTTGTGTCTCTACTTGGCAGGGGGAGGAGAGACAAAGAGCCGGTCTTTTTCTAGATATTAATTTACATTTAGAAGCGTTTCCGTTCTTTCTCCTACAAGTTGTCACCAACTGTGGCCTTCCAATTATTGTTGGACTCCAGTAACCATCGTCTTCGGCCATTGTCCATGCCGTCTGGGGCTGATGGGAATCCAAAAACACATCCTCCACCCTTCATTGGCATGGAAGTGATTCATAGGCTACAATTCACCCATGGAGATGAGTTGTACGAGGTTCTACCCCAGGCAGCAACCATGACGAAGCGTACCACCGCTTAAGCAACATTTGGAAGGTCTGCAGTGCTGTTCCCAACCACACATCCCACTCCCCGCCCCCTCCATTTGAATTGCTTCCCTTTCACTGAAATAAGTGGGGTGGAATAACAGAAGTTCACCATAGTGGACAGTGAAATGAACAGTGTAGCTCTGCGGTGGAAGATGAGCTGCAGTGGAACAGAAGCAGTGCTGTGTGTGACATCTATAGGGCAGAATGGAAAAGGATGCCTTCTTATACCTTTAATTTTAAAAGCTTCATAAGATTCCAACACACTCTCTGTGCCAACAGACCCTTCCTATAAAACTGGGATGAGTAATAATAATAATAATAATAATAATAATAATAATAATAATAAATTTTTATTTATACCCCGCCCTTCCCCGCCAAACCGGGCTCAGGGCGGCTAACACCAATAAAATCACAACAAAAACATAAAACAGTTCATTAAAATACAGATTAAAATACAATTTAAAACTAAATCTAAACTTCAGCCTCATTTTTAAGTAGCCCACCAATCACCCCAAAAGAATGAAACATCAGGGTTAAACTGAAACCAACCCAAAGGCTAGGTGGAACAGCTCCGTCTTGCAGGCCCTGCGGAAAGATGCCAAATCCCGCAGGGCCCTGGTTTCTTGTGCCAGACTGTTCCACCAAGTCGGGGCCAGTACTGAGAAGGCCCTGGCCCTAGTTGAAGCCAACCTAGCATCCTTGTGGCTCGGGACCTCCAACAAATTATTATTTGAGGACCTTAAGGTCCTACCTGGGACATACCAGGAGAGACGGTCCCTTAGGTATGAGGGTCCTAAGCCGCATAGGGCTTTAAAGGTCAAAACCAGCACCTTAAACCTGACCCTGTACTCCACCGGGAGCCAGTGCAGCTGGTAAAGCACTGGATGAATGTGGTCCTGCAGCAAAGACCTCGTGAGGAGCCTCGCCGCGGCATTCTGCACCCGCTGGAGTTTCTGGGTCAGCTTCAGGGGCAGCCCCGCGTAGAGCGAGTTACAATAATCAAGTCTGGAGGTGACCGTCGCATGGATCACTGTGGCCAGATCAGGGCGAGGGAGGTAGGGGGCCAACTGCCTAATACGGCGGAGATGGAAAAATGCCACCTTTGCTGTAGCTGTAACCTGCGCCTCCATAGAAAGTGAGGCGTCAAAGGTTACACCCAAACTCCTGACAGAAGGCGCTGGCACTAATTGCACCCCTGCAAGAGATGGGAGTTGGGCCCCCGACCCCATGTCGTCTCGACCCAGCCAGAGGACCTCTGTCTTCGAAGGGTTTAACTTCAACGTTTGGATTCCAGTTCCTATTGATCCTAGCCAGCATGACCAATAATCAGGGATGGGAGTTGTTGTCCAGCAACATTTGGCGGGCCTCAGATCCCCCACCCCTGTAATAAAAGGCCATCCTCTGAGTATTCTTACTGCTTGGGAAAGTGAGGATTGCAAAATAATATCAAGAGACCTCATGACATGCCCCTATTCCTCTTGGGTCAGTTTTCTGGATTAGGGCTCTGTTCTTCAACACCAGCTACTACTTACATTTGTTTTAGAACTAGCAAGCAATGGCAGCCAAACTCGGAGCTAATTCATATCAGATGTCACCCGCAAATTTAAACATTTTCTTTTTCTGACAGTCGGTCTGATGAATATGTTTACTCTGAGAGTCGGCTGTCTTCGTTAACGCGCTTAATTGAGTTATGCATCCTGTAAAGAAATATTGTCCTATTATTAAACCATATTGATGCAGCATCCAAGAAAAGCTTCTGGAGGAAATAACACAGTCAAAAGCAGGCTCTGTGTCCGATCTATGCTTTTACTTAAGCCGTGCTTTGCATTTCCCAGAATATAAAGGCAACATTGTCAGCTCACTCAATTTTTAAGGGGGTTGCATTTCACAGGCGGCACTTCCTGGAAGGAATGTTTTCATCCAGATTTGGATTCGCCTTCTAGGGGGGTTCCCTTGCCCCTTTTGACAGGCTGGTCAAATTAAGCCAAGTATCAAAAGTCATGCAATATTCAGGAAGGGTCAAGCTGCCTTGAGCCGTTCTGAGCACAATGACATGTAATTGTGAGAAATGTAAAGTACTACACTTGGGCAAAAAACAATGAAAGGCACAAATACAGGATGGGTGACACCTGGCTTGAGAGCAGTACATGTGAAAAGGATCTAGGAGTCTTGGTAGACCACAAACTTGACATGAGTCAACAGTGTGATGCAGCAGCTAAAGAAGCCAATGCAATTCTGGGCTGCATCAATAGGAGTACAGTGGTACCCCGCTAGACGAATGCTTCGCTAGACAAAAAACTCGCTAGACGAAAGCATTCGTCTAGCGGGAGGCTGCCCCGCTAGACGAAAAAGTCTATGGGGCTGCCTCGCAAGACGAAAAAAATTCGTCTTTTTTTTTTTCGTTTTGCGGAGCGCGGCTCCCATTGCCGCTCCGCAAGACGAAAACCCCGCTAGACGAACATTTTCGCGGGACGAATTATTTTCGTCTAGCGGGGCACCACTGTATAGCATCTAGATCAAGGGAAGTAATAGTACCACTATATTCCGCTCTGGTCAGACCTCACCTGGAATACTGTGTCCAGTTCTGGGCACCACAGTTCAAGAAGGATACTGACAAGCTGGAACGTGTCCAGAAGAGGGCAACCAAAATGGTCAAAGGCCTGGAAACAATGCCTTATGAGGAACGGCTTAGGGAGCTGGGTATGTTTAGCCTGGAGAAGAGAAGGTTAAGGGGTGATATGATAGCCATGTTCAAATATATCAAAGGATGTCACATAGAGGAGGGAGAAAGGTTGTTTTCTGCTGCTCCAGAGAAGCAGACACTGGGCAATGGATTCAAACTACAAGAAAGAAGATTCCACCTAAACGTTAGGAAGAACTTCCTGATAGTACGACAGTGGAATTTGCTGCCAAGGAGTGTGGTGGAGTCTCCTTCTTTGGAGGTCTTTAAGCAGAGGCTTGACAGCCATCTGTCAGGAATGCTTTGATGGTGTTTCCTGCTTGGCAGGGGGTTGGACTGGATGGCCCTTGTGGTCTCTTCCAACTCTATGATTCTATGATTCTATGACATTTCATTGACACGGGCCAGTCCTAAGAAAGTTAGGTGTACCCCACTCTTATGCACACTCCCTTGCAAGGAAGTTCCATCGAAATCAAGGGATAAAATCCACATGCCATTCAAATCAATGCCATTCCCCCCCCCCAGTTTGTTTATTATACTCTTAAGCTAGGCTCGGGGAACCTGTGGCCCTCCAGATGTTGGGATTTAATACTACAAATGTTCAGGGGTGTGAGATCGTTCAGCCCAGACACTGAGGTCCTCTTCTGAGGGACTTCTGGCGGTTCCCTCATTGCAAGAAGTGAAGTTACATGGAACCAGGCAGAGGGCCTTCTCGGTAGTGGCACCCTCCCTGTGGAACGCCCTCCCATCAGATATTAAGGAGATAAAGAAGGCATCTGAAGGCAGCTCTGCATAGGGAAGTTTTTAATGTTGGTGTTTTCTGTGGTTTTAAATGTGCTGTAAGACCCCCAGAGTGGTTGGGGGAACCCAGCCAGATGGGCAGGGTAGAAGTAATTAAATTAGTAGTAGTAGCAGTAATCTCACTTTGGTTACACTAAAGTGCAAGGGTGCCCTTCCAGAGGGCAATGATGCTGTAACATGGAGTGGCATCGCAGAACAACTAATAAAGTGGATGTATCGACAGTCCAATATGAATCCATCACTAATGCACTATTATTGCTTCAAGGACATGTTGCAGAATACAACTGCAAAAAAAACAAAAAACGCCACCAACTCAACCCACCATTCTGGAGAGGTACTTAATGAAGGGTGTTTGACCTCAGACACTGTGTATGGAACACTGTCAAGTCCTACACTCAACAACCCTCGAGTGGTTCTCCCACAGCTTTTCTGCCATCTCCTGCAAAGAGTTGGGGCAGTCCATGAGGACAAATAGGGCACTGCCCCACCAACCTGAGCCTGTCCCCATCTGCCTGCATTCTTACGTACAACCATTCAGGGTAGGGGGTGTCTACCTGTCCTTGGTTCTGTCTCCGCATCCTGCTGTTCTCCCTGCCTTCTCACCTACCTGCCCCAGTGGGGCCCCTGCAAACCTTTGGTTGCGGATTGGTAAGAACTGTGCTTCTTAATCGATCCAAACTGCCAATGGATTATGTAATTGCTGAGAAGCACCCCAGGCTCCCAGTCCTATCCCGGGATGAACGTTTCCTTTTAACTCCTTTGAAATAAGGTTGCGACAACAGTGTTACCCCTGACTGTGAACTCTTTATTCATGTGAAACAAAAACTGAGCTGTGTTTTGTTCAGCGCAGTCAAGTTATGATAATCACACAAAGCTTTAACAATGCCAGCAGTAATTCTTTCTCTCTTTCCCTCCCACCCACCTCCTTTTTTTCCTTTCTCTCTCTCTCTCTCTCTCTCTCTCTCTCTCTCTCTCTCTCTCTCTCTCTCTTTCTCTCTCTCTCTCTCTCCCTCTTTTTCTGTCTCCATATCTTTGCCAAAGCATTAAACAAGTAGCTTTAAAGATACCGGCCGTCGATTTTGCAACATCAAGACTTGTCAAAGATATAAACTTCCTTTGTTGTACAACATTACGACAGGAAATGGCATGGTGGGGGCAGGCTGGTGGGGTGTTCTGCCGGCATTGATAAGGCCTGCTACATCCACCTGTCAAGGCTTGGAATATTTGGTCAAGGTGGCTCCTTGCTTGGGACTTTCTTTGTAAGGCAGCTTATCTTGCTCAGAGCGTTGAATATGAAATATATGGCTCTTTTCCCTGATGTAAACAAAACTATATCTGCACTCTACTAAAACAGGGTCAAAAATCACAGCGATTAAGGCATAGGTGAACCAGGAGCAATAGCAGGTGATCTTAAGCCAGTTATTTCTACAATGCACTCAAGATAGCATCCAACAGTTCAGCCTCCCATTGCTGGGGATACATTGCTTCCTTCTTTGAATTCTTGGCACTGAGAGTTGCAAAGAATCGCCTGGGAGGAGAATTCTCGAGGAAAGCGATAAATTGGTGTGCAATAAATTCAATTGATAAGCACATAATTCGACTTTGCTTTCTAATCTACTCAATAATAGGTAGATGTTGCTGGAATGGGGGGAGAGATTTGGGGAGGGAGAGATAAATAAATATTAAGTTTGGCGAGCTGATCTTCGATAGTATGTCCTTAACCTTCACCCAGAAGTTTGAAGTTTTACTTTCAAGGGCTGTTCAGCAGTGGAACAGTCTCCCTTGGGAGGTTGTGGACTCTCCTACCTTGGAGGTTCTAAAGCAGAGGTTGGGTGGAACCCTGTTATTGCTTTAGCCGAGATTCCTCCCTTGCAGGGGGTTGGACTAGATGACCCTTGGGACCCCTTCCAACTCTGTGGTTCTGCTTTTTAAAAGTCCCATTTGATTCAAAAGCAAAATATGGGGGAGAGCGGAGAAATGCAACTTTCAGAAACCCATAGCTCAGTAGGAGGGCATCTGTTGTGCATGCAAATGATCCCTGGTTCAATCTCCAGTATTTCCAGTTGGAGCTGGGAGAGAGCCCTGCCTGAATCCTTGGGGAGCTGCTGCCAGTCAGTGTTGACACTAGTGGGCTAGATGGTCCAGTGTTCCGATTCAGTTCTATGTTCCTATGGGAAAAGCGGGAATCGAAACATTGCTGGACTTTGATGGTGCGTGCGGAGTTTATTTCAGTTCTGCACAGCAATGACCCTTGCAATGCACACCCTCACTCCATTGGAAGCCAACAAGGCTGGTCCATCCATGAGGCAGACTGAGGCAGCCACCTAAGGTGGTGGAATTCAAGAGGTACCTCCAGCTGTTGCCACCAATGGAAAAGTGAGAAGCATCTGCGGCAGCTTCCAGGTTCCGATGGAATCTCACAAGAGCCCTGTGAGAACCTGCCAGAACTCAGAATCCATTTCTAAATTTATTGAGAAATAAGCAGTATATTATATATTTATATATATATAAATAAGCAGAGATTTTACTTTCTTGGGCTCCATGATCACTGCAGATGGTGACAGCAGTCACGAAATTAAAAGACACCTGCTTCTTGGGAGGAAAGCAATGACAAACCTAGACAGCATCTTAAAAAGCAGAGACATCACCTTGCCGACAAAGGTCCGTATAGTTAAAGCTATGGTTTTCCCAGTAGTAATGTATGGAAGTGAGAGCTGGACCATAAAGAAGACTGATCGCCGAAGAATTGATGCTTTTGAATTATGGTGCTGGAGGAGACTCTTGAGAGTCCCATGGACTGCAAAAAGATCAAACTTATCCATCCTTAAAGAAATCAGCCCTGAATGCTCACTAGAAGGACAGATCCTGAAGTTGAGGCTCCAATACTTTGGCCACCTCATGAGAAGAGAAGACTCCCTGGAAAAGACCCTGATGTTGGGAAAGATGGAGGGCACAAGGAGAAGGGGACGACAGAGGATGAGATGGTTGGACGGTGTTCTCGAAGCGACTGGCATGAGTTTGGCCAAACTGCGGGAGGCAGTGAAAGATAGGCGTGCCTGGCGTGCTCTGGTCCATGGGGACACGAAGAGTCGGACACGACTGAACGACTGAACAACAACAACAAGCAGTATATTTATTATATCAATTAATAAAACTCATAAGTAAGTTTTTAAAAAAAATAAAAATCTGGGCAGTTTCCTCCATTCCATGATTGATTTTACTGTTTTTGTAAAGGTCCCAAGCAAAAGGAATACTCATCTCCAGCCAAGTTTTTCACTCTTGTGATCTGTTGTTCATATTTTTTGGCAGCAAATATACGCCGTTCAGTAGTGGTTGTGATTTCTCAATCTCTCTGCGAAGCATCTAATACCAGCTTAAGTGTTCGAGTTGCATTGCCCTCCGAGTGGAAGCTCTTAAGCTGCCTTGCAACACTCTCACACGCCTGCAGACCTCGGGCTCATCTCCTTGGGGGATTAAACGAAATCAACATTCATGTCACTCCATGCAATCTGGAGTCAGAGGGAAGCATGCATATTTCGGCTGATTAATTAACACATCCACTCCCCTGTTCGGCAGGGGTCTCTTGAGGCTCGGGAGTTAATAACCCACTGTAGGGCTGCATTTGCAAAGTGACACAGGTTGTAAGAGCTGGAGAGCTAGTGAATTTGCTGAAGCAGGGAGGGGAGGGGAGGGGAATGGAGAACGAAAGATACAAGTAGTGGTAAGAAGAGTTTGGATTTGATATCCCGCTTTATCACTACCCGAAGGAGTCTCAAAGCGGCTAACATTCTCCTTTCCCTTCCTCCCCCACAACAAACACTCTGTGAGGTGAGTGGGGCTGAGAGACTTCAGAGAAGTGTGACTAGCCCAAGGTCACCCAGCAGCTGCATGTGGAGGAGCGGAGACGCGAACCCGGTTCCCCAGATTACGAGTCCACTGCTCTTAACCACTACACCACACCTTGTGTCCTTCCAAAATTTGTCGAACTCCGCCTCCATACCCTTCAACGTTTCTCTGATGAAAATAGGCGTGTCCTATTCACTCTTCCAACATCTTTAAAAACACAATAAAACATTAAACATATTTTTTTAATAAAAAAAACTTCCTTTAACAGGGCTGCCTTCAGATGTCTTCTAAAGGTTGTATAGTTACTTATCTCCTTGGTTCCGGGGTGGGGTGGGGGTCGCATAAATCCATACCCTCCGACATTTCTCCAAATGAAAAGAGGGACGTCCTAAGAAAAAACTGGAACATTCCGGGATCAAATCAGAAACAGGGACGACTTCTGTAAATCTGGGGTTGTCTCTGGGAAATAGGGACTGCACCTCCCATCAGTCCAAGCAGGCATGGTCAATTATGAGAAATGATAATAGCTTTAGGCAGTGCTTTTTTCTGGGGGGACGCAGAGGTACGCATGCTCCTAAACATTTTGTGAATCTAAGTTTGGTCTCATTGAGGGGCAGTATTTCAATATGAGTAGGAAAATGAGAGTGCCCCTAAACATGTTTTTTTTTGGGGGGGGAACACTGGTTTTAGGCCTGCGACATCGGGGGGGGTGCGCACAGAGTAGCCACAGTTGCTCCATAGCCATTTACAACCTTTTGCCTGAACACATACTCCCAGTTCCTAATCTCAGCTTCCCAGACTGTCTTATGATACTTCTAGACAGTCAATATTTTCTAATGGGATTCAATAAAATATGTGTTGCACCATTACAGTCTTGTACAAGAAACCTGCTTCCCCGAAAGATGGGGAAATGAACGGGAAACATCTGCAATGTCGCCTAAGCTCCCCAGAAGCAAATCAGGATGAAGCTGAGGTTAGTAGGACGGAGCCCCATTTGCCCTTATTAACTAATGTCCATTGGGCTATTGAGAATTATGACTTGATGAAGAATGTCCTTTTCTTGCACATATCTCAGAATGAGGTGTGTGTGTGTGTGTGTGTGTGTGTGTGTGTGTGTGTTTCATCTTAATCCCTGGACAGCCAGAGGGCTGGTTTTCCTCCTCCTGGCTGGCGTTGTTTGCAGATCTCAGCCAGACATTGCCTTTATGGGTTTGCTCTAAGAGGGAGCAGTTTTTCCAGTGAAAAGGGAAGCAAAAAATGTGTGTCAATGGAGAGGGGGCTTCAGAGCCATATTAGGAAATCTGTCTGGGCTCAAATCGCCAAGGGAGGTGGGGGGGAAACCATCCATCGGAGCTCGGGAGCAACAGAACACAGAAAGTGATGGTGTGGAATTTCATTGCAGCTTGACAATGAGAATTGCTGCTAAGATCATTGCCAGATGATGGCTGCAATCCCACACAAAGCTAAGCTCACTGAAGCCTATTGAAAGCACCCTCTGCACAAGGTTTAGAAACATACCCGCTCCAATCTCGCACTCCACTCTCTGCCATGGTGGGCACCACTACTGGCACTCAGGTAGATCACTGGGTAGATCAGTAGGTGGTGTCAAGGATACTTGCTTTGCCCCGGGCACTGGCAAACCACGCTATGCTACTGTGTTTTGGAGTTTCCCCCAACTCTCCAGAGCAGATTTGGGGGAGGCACAGAGCACACAGGGAGAGGAGACCAGGGAAAGTTACATTGCACAAGTATAAATTCTTGCATCAATAGGACACATTAGCTAGCTGTCGCTCATAGAAAGCTATCATGTTAGGGAGAAGGCTAGGTTAGAGTCCTTCTCTTTGACATACCTGTTTTCTATGTGCAGGGTTATTAGAAAGATATTTCAAAAGAGCTGGAGCAAATTGGTCCCTGCCATCATCTCGAAACTTCTCCTTTCCAGGATATGATGGCAAATACCCTCTGAATATTCCACACAGTCATGCAAATATCTCGCAAACATCTGAAAGCATGTCATCTGTCTGCAATCAATATTTGTCAGTGTCTGACAGCAGAAATGCAATAGACGTCAACATCTGACAATGTTCGACATGAAGCAGTCAGCGGTTGACTATATCTGACAGCCAATGTACAACCGGTCTGAGTGAATGTGCTATTAACTTGACTCATTCAGCCAATCAAAACAAGTGACCTTTCAAGGTTGAGGTCAAACTTCATTTCAAAATCTGACGGTCAAACTTTGAGGGTCAACTTTCAACCAGAACATTGTGAATTTGGAGAATTGGCCTGAGGATGCAGGCATCCATCCATCCATTTAAATTTCTCTCCATTTCTGATCTCCCCACCCCCCGCCCCTCAGTCTTGAGTTCAGTTTGCCCCATTTCGGTATCAATTTGTGAACTTCATTTTTATTTTTTTAACCAAAGTTTGTATGGAAACCAATGCACATTTCTCCTAATATGACTATTTTTTGCAAGCAGTTTACACTAAAACAATGCATTTGCGTGTGCCATTTTCACTCGTTTACACATTTTTGTGTACATTTTCCCCTGGTGTATTTTCTTTTTGCACACATATTTTTGTTGCGTCACCAAAAAAGGAGAATTTTGGGTTCCTCCAGAGAGGCACCTGCATGCCACCTTGGCTTCCATGGAGGAAGAAAGCCATTTTGAGATTTTTTTGCAAAAATCGATGAGCAAATATGCAAATGATGGGATTGAAATAAATAGATGAATGAATAGTTAAATGAAATCATTATCCTTTGCAATGCTGAGGAAGTACAGGCCAACTATAAATATACTGGTGTAGATCTCGAGTGTTGATAGCCAACTAAGTTCTGTATAGGGTAGCCCCATTGGACTAGATTAAGATAATGAGTCCCGCTAGTGTTATCCCGTACAATTGAGTTTTTCCTCTTGCCCCTTGCTCCCTGTGTCACCCAAATTGGCTCCAAGGAGGTCAAGAGAACAGGGGGAGGAGAGGGGGGAATTTTCTGTGTAGCAAGCCAAAATGTTTGCACTGTTTGGAGGATTGTCATAGCGCTAACATTGAATTCCTCCCATTGAAATTAATGAACCTATTACAGTGGAACTTCAGTTGTCAAACATCTCCCTTGACGAACGTTTCGGCTTTCGGACAGCGAAAACCCGGAAGTAACTGCTTCGGTTTTCAAACGGTTTTTGGAAGTCGAACAGGAAACGCAGCTTCCGTTTTGAGTTTCCCTATTGTGATGAGGCTTCTGCTTTCAGTTTTTGGTTTTTGAACATTTCAGAAGTCGAACGGTCTTCCGGAATGGATTACATTCGAAAACCGAGGTTCCGCTGTATTATTATTAAGTTTGTCTTCACCCATAGATCTCAGGGCAGTTCACAACATAAAAATACAAAATCAAAACACAAAATTCATAATAGAAACAAGAACAAACCAAACCAATAACCTCACAACCTCACAAACCAATAACCTCACAACCCACAGCCACATTTAAAAGGATGTTGTTGTTGTTCAGTCGTTCAGTCGTATCTGACTCTTCATGACCCCATGGAACAGAGCACACCAGGCACACCTATCTTTCACTGCCTCTCGCAGTATGGCCAAACTCATGCTAGTCACTTCAAGAACACTGTGCAACCATCTATCTCATCCTCTGTCGTCCCCTTCTCCTTATGCCCTCCAACTTTCCCAACATCAGGGTCTTTTCCAGGGAGTCTTCTCTTCTCATGAGGTGGCCAAAGTACTGGAGCCTCAACTTCGGGATCTGTCCTCCCAGTTAGCACTCAGGGCTGATTTCTTTAAGGGTGGAAAAGTTTGATCTTTTTGCAGTCCATGGGACTCTCAAGAGTCTCCTCCAGCACCATAATTCAAAAGCATCAATTCTTCGGTGATCAGTCTTCTTTATGGTCCAGCTCTCACTTCCATACATTACTACTAAAAGGATATAGGATGCCCAAAGCCTGGTCGAAGAAGAACACTTTCAACTAGCTCCTAAACTGGTGTATAAGGAAGGCACCAGGCAAGCCACCCTGGGGAGAGCATTACACAAACAGGAAGCCACCACCACAGAAAAGGCCTGTTCTCGTGTTGCCACCCTCTGGACCTCACACGGAGGAAGCACACGAATAAGGGTCTCAGATGATGATTGCAGGGTCCAGGGGGGTTCATATGAAGAGAGGCGGTCCTTGAGGCTTGTCATGTCCATTAATTTCAATGGCTCTGCTCTGAGTAGAACCAACATTGGATAAAACCCTACATTCTCTTCCACAAATGGAAGCATTTCCAGACGGGCTCGCCAGTCAACAGAGGATGCCATTGCATGAAATGAGGAGGCAATGCTAGCCCATTCCCCATCCCAAGCAGGAGGCGTTTAAGCCCTCAGAGCAGATCTTTGAGAGATTGCAGGGAGCCCAGGTCAAAGGGGAAACCAGCAAGAGTCACCTCACGGCTTTCTGCTGGTGGGAATGTCCTCTGAGGGCTTTTCCGCCTTTCCTATCATCCCGTTGCTTTCCCCAAGGGAAAAACCACTCAATTGGAGCAAACAGAAATTGGGTTTACTGCAGGTTTGCTTTTCGTCCTGATTTAGGACTAAAAAGGAAGTTTTCCCTGGGAAAGGAGCAAGACAAGGGGAAACCATGCTTGGACCCATGCTTTTTAGCCACGGGACAAGCAAAAGTGTGGACAGTCCCTCTGTGGAACACCAGAACGGGATTTCAGGATCCAAGCCTATGAAAAGCAGGGGGGGCAACTAAAGAACAAGATGGATGTTAAACAAAATTGCCCTTTTGGCCTGGCCAATTTGGCTCTCGGGTTTTATCTCCATGTCGCTTTGGCAAAGCTCTTGAACCAAGAGCTGTGACAAAGCCATTTCCTCTAATCCCCTTTAGAGTAAGTGGTACTAAAAATGCAAACAGGATCAATAGCTGTTCTTGATAAGAGAGCAGCTGCCTGTGTGGTTTCTAGAACATAAAGGTCTGGAGTGCATGCCAGAAGGTCTGCAAAAGAAAACAAAAGGGGATTTGGGTCAAGGCAGCTTCCTAAAAAACTGCCTTGAAGATCTTTTGCCCTGTTTCTTACCAGGCGTGAGGAATGCACGGGTGCTGACCTCTGCAACATCCAAGTGCATAAAGGAGAAGAAGTCCGGCTGCGATCCATACATTAAAGCACATTTGAAGAACATCATCCACCACCAAAAAAACAATCTGGAACTGTAGTTTACCTCTCACAAAGCAAAGATTCCCAGCACCCTTAACAAACTACAGTTCCCACAAGTCTTTTTTCAGGGGGTGGGGTGCTTTGTATGATAAATTAGACTTGCAACAAAATGTAGCAGTGCAAATCAATCCTGATTTGGGTGCCAGCCAGCCAGTCAGCCAGCTAGACCCATTCCCAGGACACTCCATTCTATTTCCCTACCCAGGTTTTCTATTCCCCCTCCCCCAGTCATGACCAGGAAAAGTGCTTCGTCCTCATTGGACTATTTTGTTTATGGGGGAGGATGTTCCACTCCTTGTTTATTCCCCCTAATTACCCCCCACCCCCAGCAACTATTTCTGAAAAATTGTGCAGTTCCTTACCTACCTTTAAGGTCTGGATAATAACATTTTGGTTGATGAGTATTGGCAGCCAGAGCATGAGATTGCTATTTGTGTATATCAGTGTGACCCTGCAACAAAATATTGATGTGTATTCCTGGTATGCATGGGCTACCTGCATGCAGGTCTGCAGTTTTAGGATTGTCTCCAGCTAAGTCACCGTACAAGTGGATTTAGTTCAATGAACGCAGCAGAAATTCCCCTCTCTCTCCTTCCCCCATGTGTCTGCCATATCTGCTCTGGGACAGATTTGGGGGCAGAGCAGGAGAGAGATGGGGAGGAAAAGGAAATTCTATATTGCATTCATGACTGGGAGTGGCCGCTGAGACCATATAACACCGGTCCTGAAAGACCTACATTGGCTCCCAGTACGTTTCCGAGCACAATTCAAAGTGTTGGTGCTGACCTTTAAAGCCCTAAACGGCCTCGGTCCAGTATACATGAAGGAGCGTCTCCACCCCCATCATTCGGCCCGGATACTGAGGTCCAGCACTGAGGGCTTTCTGGCGGTTCCCTCCCTGCGAGAAGTGAGGTTACAGGGAACCAGGCAGAGGGCCTTCTCGGTGGTAGCGCCCGCCCTGTCGAACACCCTCCCATCAGATGTCAAGGAAATAAACAACTACCTGACATTTAGAAGACATCTGAAGGCAGCCCTGTTTAGGGAAGTTTTTAATGTTTGATGTATTTATTGTGTTTTAAATATTCTATTGGGAGCCGCCCAGAGTCCCCTATGTACACATAGGGGAAACCAAGCCAGATGGTTGGGGTATAAATAATAAAATTATTATTATTATTATTATTATTATTATTATTTAATGCACAAAGCTTCCCTGAAGAATCCTCCCTAGTTTACCATTCCCAGCACCCTTAGCAAACTACAGCTTCCAGGATTCTTGGCAGAGGGGAGTCCTGTGAGTTTTACAGGGGAACCTCAGCCAGATAGGCGGGATACAAATAAATTATTATTATTATTATTATTATTATTATTATTATTATTATTATTATTATTATTATTATTATTATTAGATGGTGCATACCCACAGTGTTAACTGGATTCATGTTGGATTTCCTGCATTGCAAGGGGTTGAACTAGATGACCCTTTGCTTGTCCCTTCCAACTGTAGCAAAAACTCCAGCCTTCTTTTTTTTGCCATTGCTGATGACCAACGCATTAAGAACTGCTCTGGGAGAGCCAAAACCTTGCTACAAATATTTTGAAGTCTGCTCTCCTCTTGCGTGTCCTTTCAAGGGGGGCGGGGACAACCCCAACCTAGTTGGAGAGCATGTCTTGCCTACACAATAAGTGACCCAAATGAAAAGAAACGAAAGGGAAATTATGTTTACATGCGCTGCCTCAAACGGTAATAACAGTTATGCAATCTTGCCAAGAACATTTTAAAGAGGAGGGGAGTCGGCGGTAGCCTTTGTTTGCTTGGGGTGGGGGGTTGGGATTTGCGGTGTATCTCAGGGAGATAAGGCCTTGGGAGGTGCAGCAAAGATAAAAGGCTCTCTTCCTTTTCCCTGCTCTCCTGCTTCCTCCATCACCAACCATTCAGAGTAACAATCTGTGGCTCTTATCTCTTTTAACACAAGGATGGGGGAGCCATTTAATTGGTTTATGGCTTTCTGCAGCCTTCATGCCATCTTGGGCTGGGTCTCCACTTCTCCTTCCTCATTAGTTTAGCCCAAAGGGTGCCGAAAACTAGACTTGATTGAGAGATCTGGGAGGAAGTGTTGCAGCTGGGCCGTTTTAGACGCTGGACTGAACAGTAAGGGAGCTGGCCTTTGCTTTCTGGGTCATGTGGCCAGCATGACTAAACCGCTTCTGGCGCAACAGATCACCATGACGGAAACCAGAGTGCATGGAAACACCGTTTACCTTCCCACCGCTGCGGTACCTATTTATCTACTTGCACTGGCGTGCTTTTGAACTGCTAGGTTGGCAGGAGCTAGGACAGAGCAATGGGAGCTCACTCCGTCACGGGGATTCAAACCGCCGATCTTCTGATCGGCAAGCCCAAGAGGCTCAGTGGTTTAGACCACAGCGCCACCTGCATCCCTGTATACTAGGGTAGCACATCTGTCATCCCATGAACGTTCTTTTAGCACCCTTACATCAAGTCACTTGCTCCAGAGCTGGCTATATATAGGCGGTGCTGCCAATTTCAAACTACATAATCTCGTTCTCCAGCTCTGCGTGTGGAAATTTGTGAAACTTTCAAGGCTGGCAGCAGAAAGCAGTCCCCCAACACATCAAGCAAATCTGCTGTCTCAGTCTCACGGATAACAGCAATGTACTCAGAGACTACAATCCCCTGGGACCAATGGAGCAACAGAACTTCTAGCTATATGAGCAATGGCCCTGTTGCGAAAGCAAGATTTCCTTCCCTTGCAGTGAATGAAAGCAATGCAATTGGATCTCGGAACAGACGGAAAGGGAGAGAACTTGTATCCCTTTGAAGAAGAAGAAGAAGAAGAAGAAGAAGAAGAAGAAGAAGAAGAAGAGGAGGAGGAGGAGGAGTTTGGATTTGATATCCCGCTTTTCACTACCCGAAGGAGTCTCAAAGTAGCTAACATTCTCCTTTCCCTTCCTCCCCCACAACAAACACTCTGTGAGGTGAGTGGGGCTGAGAGACTTCAGAGAAGTGTGACTAGCCCAAGGTCACCCAGCAGTTGCATGTGGAGGAGCGGAGACGCGAACCCAGTTCCCCAGATTACGAGTCTACCGCTCTTAACCACTACACCACACTGGCTCTCAGTGTGGTGAATATCCATGGTGAAAAATTAAGAGTCAATTCTGCGAGCAGAAAATCCTTTAAGTGTGCGGGCTGGACGCAAGGAGGTGCGTTGCTGGAATCCAGCTAGCATCGCCCCTGGTGATTGGGCTTGCTAGCTGGAGCTTGTGTCCCACAGCAATTGGAGAACTGCGTTGCCCTCACCTCTCAAAAGCATTTTGAGAGCACAGGGCATTATTTTAGGAGGGAAATGTCCACTAAACTCTGATCAGATCTGCTCAGTTCCATCACTAATATAGCTCAGTTGGTTAGAGCATGGTGCTGATATCGCCAAGGTTTCAGGTTCAATCCCCATATGGCACAGTTGCATATTTCTGCCTTGCAGGGGTTTGGACTAAATGATCCTCCCAAATAGGATTCTATGATTCGATTTTTCTAACCTCCTGCAATGGACATCAGCTATATGGTATTTGGCAAATCATATTCACCTACTTTACACTGAGGAATACCCGTAGTTTTGCAGCCAGTGTGCTACAGTGGTTAGAGTGTCCGGCTAGGAGCTGGGTTCAAATCCCTCCTCTGCCATGAAGCTCACTGGGTGACCTTGAGCCAGCCACTGCTTCTCAGCCTAAGCTACTTTGCAGGGTTGTTGTGGGGAAAAACTGGGCAGAGGAGGAGAACCATGCTCAGCACCTTGCACTGTACATGGAGGAAAGTTGGGCTATAAGTATATTAGTGGTAATAATGATGATTATGGTAGCAATAATAGGTTTAACATTGACCGTGCCAGTGCAATTGGGATGGAAAGACTTTGAAAGTCTAGCCCACCCATTCACTCTCCTCTGGCTATCGAATTAGACACAGCCTAATAGGAAGAGGGCAGGAGCTGAAACAAGTGAAGATTGCCTTAACACAGACAATGAAGTCAGCAATATTCCTTACGAGATTGACTGATTAGCTACATAAACCTCATTAGCTTCCAGCTAAATTTATTATCTTGGGGAGGAAAAAGCCAGGAGCTTCTTCCCTCTCCTCTTACAAACTACAGATTATACCTATGAATCAATTTCCATTTCCTAGTTCATCTTTTCAGTTATACGTGAAGTTGGGGTAGAGAGGTCTTCTTTGGTTAATTTGCTGCTAAATTGTGGTTGTTCCAACACCATACAGACAGGGTAGACCTGAGGCAGCCAATGAGTTGCCCTCCAAGCATCACTGACCTCCAAGTCCCATCAGTCAGGCCAAATGGTCAAGGATGTCGGGATGATGGGAGTTGTAGTCCAATAACAAATGGAGGGCACCGTATAAACAACCATATAAAGGGTAGGTAGCCTATGAAGCGGGTGTGTCCATAGCTTTGTACATCACCCTGCAATCCACTTCAGTCACATGGGTGAGAGCTGAAGTCGTCACAAGTTCAGGTTGCCTTTCTTAATCTCAGGGCCGCGGGTTCGAACCCCATGTTGGGCAAAAGATTCCTGCATTGCAGGGGGTTGGATTAGATGAACCTCGGGGTCCCTTCCAACTCTACAATTCGGATTTGCATTCTGTGGTATGTGCCACACACTTGGAACAAAATAGCAACTTGACAGCAAGCGGACTATGGTGACAAAGGGTCTGGAAACCAAGCCTGATGAGGAACGGTTGAGGAAGTTGGGTTTGTTTAGCCTGGCAAAGAGGAGACTAAGAGGAGATATGATAGCCATCTTCAGATACCCAAAGGGCTGTTTTCTCCTGCTCAGGAGGCGAGGACCTGAACCAATGGCTTCAAGTTACAAGAAAGGAGATTCCCACTCAACATCAGGAAGAACTTTCTGGTGGTAAGAGCTGTTTGACTCTCTCGGGGGGTTGTGGACTCTCCTTCCTTGGAGGTTTTTAAGCAGAAGATGGATGGCCATCTGTCATGGACACTTTAGCTGAGATTCCTGCATTGCAGGGGGTTGGACTAGATGACCCTCAGGGGTCCCTTCCAACTCTACAATTCTATGATCTCATAATGGTCTTCTTCTTTGGCGATCACTTGTAGCCGAGTAAGATTGTCTTCCATAAACAAGGTTTTAGCAGTGACTGTGGAGGCCAATTCTGGATCCACACGTCCTTCCACAGTGGGGACATTGGTTTCCAGGCTGGAGTTGATTACGGTGTGGATTTGCCAAGCATGCCTTCCTCTTAGCACATTTCTCCCTTGCGTCCTGAGTTCAAGAGTCTTCAAAGCCCACGACACCTTTGGTAAAGGCTGTTCTCCAACTGGAACGCTCAGAGAGTTCCCCAATTGTTGATGTTTATACTACATTTTTTAAAATTTGCCTTGAGAGAGTCTTTGAAACTCTTTTGTTGACCACCAGCATTACGCTTTCCATTTTTAAGTTCAGAATAGAGTAGTTGCTTTGGAAGACGATAATCAGGCATCTGCACAACATGACCAGTCCAACGAAGTTGATGTTGAAGAATCATTGCTTCGACACTGGTGATCTTTGCTTCTCAGTACACTGGTATTAGTTTTCCTGTCTTCCCAACATGTCAGAGACTAATGCAAGGGTAAAGGCTCATCCAGACTTTCCCTTGCTTTTCCCCAGGGAAACCCAATATCCACCGCTGAATGGGAACAAATGTCCATTGGGTTCTTTCAGATTGATATTTGCTACAATTTATCGCTAAGGAGAGGGTTTCCTAGGGGAAAGTTGCTGGATAAGCAGAAAACCACTTGGACCATGCCTAGAAAGCGTGTGATGAGTGGGAACCTGCTTGGACCCGTGCTTTTTTGAGAGCCAGTGTGGTGTAGTGGTTAAGAGTGGTAGACTCGTTATCTGGTGAACCGGGTTCGCGTCTCCGCTCCTCCACATGCAGCTGCTGGGTGACCTTGGGCTAGTCACACTTCTCTGAAGTCTCTCAGCCCCACTCACCTCACAGAGTGTTTGTTGTGGGGGAGGAAGGGAAAGGAGAATGTTAGCCGCTTTGAGACTCCTTCGGGTAGTGAAAAGCGGGATATCAAATCCAAACTCTTCTTCTTCTTTCTAGCTATGGGACAAGCAAAAGTCTGGAGGAGCCCTAGGTCAAGAAGCCAGTGGCTGAACAATGTCAACCATGGACCAAATGGTAATAAACCATGGTGCTAACTTGTGTTTGCCTGCTAAATAGGCTGGACAATTTCAGCAACAATCTCTTTCCTGGGGTCGCGGCTGAATGAGAAACCACATTCTTTGCATGCAGAAAATGCCCCGTTGCATCGCCAGTGAATAAAGCTTGGAGATCTACAACCAGTAAGACAAGGGCAACATCGGGATTACTTGGACTAATGGCTTGACGTGTAAAGCAGATCTGTATCTGTAATGCTAATTGTCCCAAGAGAATGCGGCAATTATACAATTGGGGTTTGCCTATGCTGACACTCAGAGTAACAGGCATCCCACTAAGGAATCTTGAATTTAAAATAATTGTGGAGCATATTATACTGTCGAAAGGACATCATGTATAATAAATATTCATCAACATGTATCGTGCACATGGGCTGCGTGGCTGATGAGCATGCAGAATCCAGAAATGAAGGAACAGCTTAGCAAGATAAATGGAACCTTTTTAGTTTTTGGCTGCACAGATAAAACTGCAGAAAAGCCCGTTCTTTCACGCAAGCCTGCCTCCTGTTTGCCCATGGTGTCGCTCAGCTAAACTCAAGGTGAGAGCCAATGTGGTTCTGTGGGTCACATGATGAATTTACATCTGCAAGGACCTCGCTTGTACTCAACTTGCCCAGGAATGTATTATATTTGTACGCTACCACATGCATTCTGGGAATTAAAAACAAAGAAACACAAAACTTGGACTTGGACAAATTTAACAGCCCAAAAGGCACAACCCAGGCATGTTGCATGAGCTTTCGATGCAACAGTTATGACCTGCCTCAGTATTCCCATGTGTAAAATGGGTACATTGCTTGCCCAGCTCATGGGTTTTCTGTAAGCATGTATGGAAAAGGTTATATTACTGCAGTGCATTAATATTAGATTATCTGAAGCTAGAAGGGGTCTCGGCACAATTTCCAGTGTTCAGGGGTAAGGTAAGTATACTCTGCATATTATTTCTTTATCTCCTTTGCCCTTTCCCATGTCTAGCAAAAGCCAAGTTAATTGTGCAGTGGCCAGTTACCTCCCAGATACTTGCTGAGCAGAGTGATCCCAAGTATCTTTACACAGAAGAAGGTCTCGTTGACTCCCTAGTAAGCACATTTGGAGCTGCAGACTAAGTCATCCTCTACCAAAACAAACCATTAAAGTGGCTCAGGCCAGCCTCAGCCAACCAAATGCCCTCCAGCTGCTTTAGACCAGAACTCACATCAGCCCCATACAACATGTTACACCAAATTAGGAGGGGTGGCTAATACCCCAGAGGACAGGATCACACTTCAAAATGACATTAACAGACTAGAGAACTGGGCCAAAGCAAACAAGATGAATTTTAACAGGGAGAAATGTAAAGTACTACACTTGGGCAAAAAAAATGAAAGACACAAATACAGGATGGGTGACACCTGGCTTGAGAGCAGTACATGTGAAAAGGATCTAGGAGTCTTGGTAGACCATAAACTTGACATGAGTCAACAGTGTGATGCAGCAGCTAAAAAAGCCAATGCAATTCTGGGCTGCATCAATAGAAGTATAGCATCTAGATCAAGGGAAGTAATAGTACCACCGTATTCCACTCTGGTCAGACCTCACCTGGAATACTGTGTCCAGTTCTGGGCACCACAGTTCAAGAAGGATACTGACAAGCTGGAACGTGTCCAGAGGAGGGCAACCAAAATGGTCAAAGGCCTGGAAATGATGCCTTATGAGGAACGGCTTAGGGAGCTGGGTATGTTTAGCCTGGAGAAGAGAAGGTTAAGGGGTGATATGATAGCCATGTTCAAATATATCAAAGGATGTCATATAGAGGAGGGTGAAAGGTTGTTTTCTGCTGCTCCAGAGAAGCGGACATGGGGCAATGGATTCAAACTACAAGAAAGAAGATTCCACCTAAACATTAGGAAGAACTTCCTGACAGTAAGAGCTGTTCGACAGTGGAATTTGCTGCCAAGGAGTGTGGTGGAGTCTCCTTCTTTGGAGGTCTTTAAGCAGAGGCTTGACAGCCATCTGTCAGGAATGCTTTGATGGTGTTTCCTGCTTGGCAGGGGGTTGGACTGGATGGCCCTTGTGGTCTCTTCCAACTCGATGATTCTATGTTGGATGGAGATGATGGGAGTTGTAGTCCAAAAAAATCCAGAGGTCACCAGGCTGGCGAAGACTGGCTCAGTGCTTTACAGTGGACGGTCATTGAGGATGCTGAGAAATGCAAGTCTCAAATGGTGAAGCACAGATGGCACTGCAAATCTGGTAGTGTCAGACTAGGATCTTCAAGACCAGGGTTCAAATCCCCACTCAGACACAAAGCTTGCCAGGTCACTGCCTCTCAGTCTAACCTACCGCGCAAGGTTTTTGTGGGAATTAGATGCGGAAGAGGAGAAGACCATGTATATATCCTACCTTAAAGGGGAAATTGTGGGATATAAATGCAGTATTTTTTTATAAAAAAGATATGGGAATATGAGGGTTGTGTATGGCGGTGGTGCCATTTTTTTAAAAAAAGGTCTCTGTGTCAAATGCAAAATGCAGTTACAACCTATCAGGGAGCCAATCCCTTGAGCTCCTTAGAGGCGAGAAAGGTGGGGTAGAAATGCAATAAATGGAACTAAAAGTGTGGGAATAAAATAGAAAATTCTTTCCAGTAGCACCTTATAGACCAACTGAGTTTGTTCTTGGTATGAGCATGCACACTTCTTCAGATACACTGAAACAGAAGTCACCAGATCCTTAAATATAGTGAGGGAGTGGGGAGGGGTATTACTCAGAGGGTGGTGGGAATGGGTGATCAGCTGATAGGTGTGGAAAACCTGTTGACGACTCTTAACGACTGCAATTAGTCTTGCAGGGAAAGGCAAGGGGTGAGATGGCTAAAGATAGCTTTGTTAAGTATAATGAGATAAGAATCCAATGTCTTTGTTCAGACCAGGTTTCTCCATGGTTTTAAGTTTGGTGATTAGTTGCAATTCAGCTACTTCTCTTTCCAGTCTAAAAGTGTGGGGTTCCTCTTGATAGGTGTTTCTTTTCCTTGCAGAGCTTATACATTTCTGCTTTCTTTCAGAACCATTCCACGACGGCGAGCATAAGCTCTAAACTGACCCGAGGAGGCCAAGTCTAAGGTTGGCGCAAATCTACACACCTCTCTATTTAAAGGCGGAAGAGATCAAAGGGACCGAAAAGATGGGTGTCTAATAATAGCTTCCTATGAAGGAAGTCGTTTAGGGAACAGTCTCCACTGGGGCTCATTCACATCCACAAACGTGCCATCGATAACCTTTGGCGTTTTGTGCCGGCTTGCGGAGGGGTCAAGGCTGCAGCACTCGAGTGAGCCGGGGAAACCTCATGAAACACGCTGGCAAACAGCATGGCTTCTGTGAAATAAGTGAAAAGCCAGTTTTGCGGTTGCGGGGGGGGGAACCTCACCCAGAGCCTACAGACAGGAGAGGCTGTATGCAGTTGGCCAAAATGGGCTGCACAGACAGGGCAGCCGAGGACAGCGGTGCTTACCGGTAAGTAGAAAGGCAGTCCCAGGAGGATTAGGAGCTGATCCAAAGGCAGGAAGGGTGACAGAGAACGTAAGATCACAAAAATTGCTCTGCTGGAGCAGGCCAGTGGCCTATCTTGTCCAGCATTCTGTTCTCACAGTGGCAAATCAGATGCCCTTGGGAAACCAAGCAATTTGGGCACACAAGAAATTCTCCCCTCCTGTGGTTTCCAGCAAGTGGGATTCAGAAGATCTCTTTTAAAGATCTTTATAAGCCAATCCTCTTTTAAAGCCATCCAAGATAGTACCCACCGGTGCATCCTGTGGCAGTGAGTTCCATGGGTTAACTACATAGAGTGTGAAGAAAAACCTTATTTTTTCTGTCCTGAAACCTGCAACGTTCAGCTTCCTTGGATGTTCTATTATTTTGAGAGAGGGTGGGTGACAGGACTGAGCCAGCACCCAACCACACACAGCAAGCGGAATTAACTCTTTATTAGAAGGGGGGAAAACAGGATCTGCACGGGAGCGTCAAGCCTAATGAGCACAGCAACTCATCTCCGGCAGGTCTTGCACCCGTGTCTTGCCAAAGGCAAGGTGGTTCTTTTAAAATGAGATTCAGAAGCAATACGAAATACACAGGTGAGTGAGAAGATTAAATATTTTGTTCTAAAACAGCGAGCGATGTATCCATACCAAGCAAGCACTTCGATCTGCCACTTGGAATCCCTCAAGAAGTGGCAAAGCGACTCCCCCGGGTAGCCTCAGTTTGCACGGCCCTGCGGCCGACCAGTCTGTGCACCAGCTTCAAATAAACTCTGCCCAAACCGTCCAATAGCCTGTGTGGCTTCTCACTGGCTACGTGCAGATCATCCATTAGCCACCCCCTCCCTAGGCCTCACTTTCTCAAAACAATGTCCAACATCAAAGAAGGTACCCAGGATTATCCTCTACAGCTGATTAAGGCAGCTGTGTGGGGGTCTTCACCTCCTCCCAATGTTCTCGGGACATTGCAGACTGTTCTCACACCATCCAAAAACTTAGCTAGAGCGAGGGAGGAGAAAGAAACAGAGGCAGGAAGGGTAACCAGATCATTAACTCCTCGATACGTTTTTGTCTCCCGGGTGCATTTCCCATACACCCCAGGAAGCAGTGGCAGAGACAGTGGCCCTGCCTCCTCACAGCCAGCGATGGAGCATATGCCTTCGCTGCCCAGGGCAGGCATGCTCCTAAGGGGGGCAGAACACATTCCCAAGGGAGGTGGGGCATGGAGGGTGCCCTCCCAGGCGCAGGATAGCCGCTCGGGTGCATGGAGTGGAGCGTGTGCCCTGCAGCCGGGGGCAGAGCGAGCCACCCACGGGGGTGGAGTGAGCCACTGATGGCAGACATTTGACACACTGCCCGCCCGCGACTCCCAAGCTTCCCCCAGCTGTCAAAATGAAAGGGGAAGGGGGGTGCCGCCAGCAAAGCGGCGCAGGTAGGCTTGGGAATTGCGGGCGGGCGGCGCGCTGAATGTCCACCCCCAGGGATGACACCCATGGTGAGCCACCTGACCCCCCACCCCTTCCTCTGCCCTGCTCGCAGCTCCCTCAGTTGCTTCCTCCCCAAAGTTTTTCCGAGCAAGCTGAGACGCTGCCTGCAGGGCCCGCACATCCATTAAGGCGAACTAGGCAGTTGCCTAGGGCGCCAAAATGGAGGGGGCGCTGGCCAGGCTTGGGCGGGACGGGCTAACAGCAGCTTCTTCGCTGTAGCGGAGAGGTGCTGCTTGCCCCCTACACCACCCCCCGGCTCCCGCTAAAGCAGGCTTTGGCGGGGGGCGGGCGGCAGGACGGGCGAGCAGCAGCTCTCCGCTACAGCGGAGAAACTGCTGCTTGCCTCTCCACCACCCCCACCTCCCGCTAAAGCAGGCTTCTGTGGTGGGGGCAGGGGGCTCCAGAAGGTGGTTCGCCTAGGGCGCAAGCAGCCCTAGCACCGGTCCGGGCTGCCTGCATGAAACTACCTCTCCCTCTGCCCTTTTCATGCCTCTTCTGGTTCTGGGAGACCAGTGGGGAGGGGAGCACACTCCATTGCCTTTCGAGGTAGACAGATGACAGCAACAGCTGTACATCTCACCGTATTCTCAGTCTGTGGTCCTGGTGTTAACCCTTGATAGGCAGCTTCCAAACCCCTGTTGCTCTCCCTTATTAGGGTCCTATACTTTTAAACTGGAGCAGGTAGCCTTTCAAAAGATTGTACCTTTAAGCAGAGGACTGCACTCTGCAAAGTAGGACACACCACACACGCTAGTTTTAAGCATCCCAAACTCCGAACGGCCGCTGTCTAGCAATGCTCAGTGGTGGAGCTTCATGCTCCGGCACCGGGGGCGGAGAGCAGGTGGGGCGGGGCTGGGGCGCATCCCGGGGGTGGGACGCTCCACCCAAAGGGCGTGCATCCTGGGGGCCAAGCACCCAGCGCGGGCAGGGAGGCAGCCGCGATGGAACCCCAAAGGGATCGCACTGCCGGGGGCTGTGCGCTCCCACCGCCCCCCTCTTTAAGCCAACCACAGCTGAAATTCTATAAGTTACACTACATTATGCCAAGGGGAAAATGGCATCACCTGAAACCTCCAGGTAATGGGCACCTGCAATCAGAGGATGCAGAAATGTCAAGGCCAAATATAGAGACTGAAATGTACAGCAAAGCAACGGGGAAAGCAAGAGAGAGAAATGTTCTCGTCTGGAAGGCTGTGCCTGCGTTTTCCCCCATTATTTAATAATTTATGGTATGAAAACCACTGACCTTTCAGTGCTTTACTTATATTTAGGTGTAGCAAGAGTGTTAATTACACTTTTGCTGTTTTATTGAGCAACATTAGCATACAAATAGGCCATCAATAACCAATTACTATCTGGGTCTCTGAAAGCAGAGCATGGCAGGAGTGGAGTGGGCCTATAGAAACACACACACACAAACACACACAGTTGCCCTTCTTAAAAGAGATGAAATATTTCATGGCCAGGGGAAGAAGCTATGGGGGAGGGAAACCACAATAAAAACAGAGAGTCAATCAGCCCTGTCTCAGCACATTTAATTCTAAGGCCCTTGAAGTGGCTAAGAGAGCAAGCTACGTGCCAGAAAGTCCCCGGTGCAAATCTCTTGTTAAGCGACTGTGGACAAGCCATCATCTCTCACACTCAGTTGCCCCATCTGCAGTATGGGCCTATGGAGACGATGCTACAAGCTGCTACAAGTCAGCAGTGGGGAACCTGTGGCCATGCAAGTGTTGTTGGACTACAGCTCCCATCCTTCTCCCCGACCATTCTTCATGCTGGCTGGGGCTGATGGGAGTTGGAGTCCAATAGCCTCTGGAGGGACACACCAGAGAAACCAGTAGGAGAACACTTCAATCTCCCAGGACATTCTATACAAGATCTCAAAGTAGCTGTCTTACTACAAAGGAATTTCAGAAATAGACTGGAAAGAGAAGTTGCTGAATTGCAACTCATTACCAAACTTAAAACCACGGAGCGACCTGGTCTGAATAAAGACATTGGATTCTTATCTCATTATACATGACAAAGCTATCTTTAGCCATCTCACCCCTTGCCTTTTCCTGTAAGACCAATTGCAGTCGTTAAGAGTCGTCAACAGGTTTTTCCACACCTATCAGCTGATCACCCATTCCCACCACCCTTCTGAGTAATACCCCTCCCCACTCCCTCACTGTATTTAAGGGTCTGGTGACTTCTGTTTCAGTGTATCTGAAGAAGTGTGCATGCACACGAAAGCTCATACCAAGAACAAACTTAGTTGGTCTCTAAGGTGCTACTGAAAGGAATTTTTTTATTATTTTTTAAGTAAAGGAAAGTTGCTCATCCAGTTTCCCCTATTTACAGGAGAGAACAGAGAGATGCTTTCTAGCAATGAGTAATCGACACACGATACTCTCCCTGTAGTAGGGGTGGCGGGACAAGCAAAATGTCCAGGATTTTAAGGCTGATTGCCTAAAAAAAAGCTCCGTAAAAAAGCACAGCAACTTTGCTGTGTGTGTGTGTGTGTGTGTGTGTGTGTGTGTGTAAAAATAAATGCTTTTCAGGTTTAAACATTTCACTAATTTTACAATCATTTTAACATTTCAAACCTTGATTTCCTTCCCCGTTCTTTCTGCGGTTCCTTACATTTATTTATAATATCTTCCGCGTATCCAAATTAACTTAACTTGCTCATTTATTCATCTACTTTGAATATATACTCTTATAAAACTGCAGGTTATTACAATAATCCTGCCAATGTTTTTATCTGTTTACAATTTATCTGTAAACATTCAATAAACCATTTCCATTCCTTTATTTTAAAAAGTTTGTTATCTTGATTTCTTATTTTTCCGGTAAGTTTTGCCATTTCTACATATTCCATAAGTTTTTTGTTTTGCATCTTCCTTTGCTGGAGTTTCTGCTTCTTTCCATTTTGGGATGAGTAACATCCTTGCCGCTGTAGTTGCACACGCAAAGAAGTTTCTATACAGTTTAGGTATAATTCCCAAAAAAAAATCTTCTGGGTTTTTTTTTAATACAAACATTATTTTAAACATCCTTTTCAATTCATTATATATCATTTTCCACTAAGCTTTAACACATGGTAAAAAGAACCTTCTTTCTCTTTACATTCCCAATACTTATTTGATTTAGATTTCTACAGCTTGGCCAACTTTTGAGTTTCATTTCCCAAAAAAAGCTCAACAACTTTTGCGTCCTGAATTGTGTGTGTGGTGCATCCGTGAGATTCCTTACACTGACCTATCTTTGGACTCTGCCAGGGGAATTTGAGAGCGATCCTATCCCATCCCAGCAAGAGTGTAGGTCAAGAACAAGACTATGCCGTGAATGAGAAAAGATACTGTACCAGCATTCCTGGAGCAATAGTTGTAGCAATGTGTTCTTCTCTTCTTTTTAAAAAAGTGCACACAGCAGGAAATGTTATTCACACACACACACACACACACACACAAAAAGGCAGCTAAGATCACGGAATGGAATCACAGGGATGCGATGCCATGCTGTGGAAGAGGAAGATGTATTAATAGAATCGCTGCTCAGCGGGGCAACTCTGCCACCTGTGCCCGCTATATAAATAGATGTCTATAGTAAAACAGACAGGCTGAAGCAAACCAGGAGAAAGAGCTCCTAAACACCAGGAAGAGTTAATCCCTCTGCTGTAATCATCACTGAAAGGAAGCATCTTAAACATTTGCTCATGTGGAGGGCCAGCTAAATTATACTGTTACATAGATACATCTTCCTTTTGGGTTCTGAAAGGGGTCAAATTGGCTTGCATGCCTTCCTGCCAACTAAGGGGTTTGTGAGTGTCTGTAAAGGCACAAAACAGTAGCAGCAGATAATGAGATAACCAGGGGAGTGGAATCATCACCTATAAGACTTTTGGCAAATCACCCTTCTCCTTTTGTCTTGTCTTTTTTTCTCTCTCCCCCCCAATTAATTCTATTATATTTCAAGAATTTTTAGACAAATTAACATCCAAAATATATAGGGCAACCCTATTTCGTTACGGAAGTGAGAGCTGGACCATCAAGAAGGCTGATCGCCGAAGAATTTATGCTTTTGAATTATGGTGCTGGAGGAGACTCTTGAGAGTCCCATGGACTGCAAGAAGATCAAACCTATCCATTCTCAAGGAAATCGGCCCTGAGTGCTCACTAGAAGGACAGATCCTGAAGTTGAGGCTCCAGTACTTTGGCCACCTCATGAGAAGAGAAGACTCCCTGGAAAATACCCTGATGTTGGGAAAGATGGAGGGCACAAGGAGAAGGGGACGACAGAGGATGAGGTGGTTGGACAGTGTTCTCGAAGCGACTGGCATGAGTTTGGCCAAACTGCGGGAGGCAGTGAAGGATAGGCGTGCCTGGTGTGCTCTGGTCCATGGGGTCACGAAGAGTCGGACACGACTGAACGACTGAACAACAACATTTCATTACTATTACAGTGGTACCTTGGTTCTCAAATGCCTTGGTGTTCAAACAACTTGGAACCCAAACACTACAAACTCGGAAGTAACTGTTCTGGTTTGCAAACATTTTTTGGAAGCCGAGCGTGCCCTGTTTTGAGTGTCACACTTCCGTTTTGAGTGTTACACTCAGGTCTGTCTGCTTTTGCTATTCATTTTGTGTTTTTGATTTTGCGGCTCTTTTTCTTTTGTTTTTATGACTGTGTGGAACCCAGTTCAGCTACTGATTGATGTGTGTGGCTGCAGTACATTGCTTATTGCTTTCATTTTATGGATCAATGGTCTTGTTAGATAGGAAAATACATGTTAAATTGTTGGTTTAGCGGTTGTTTTTAAAAGCCTGGAACATATTAACCCATTTTGCATTACTTTCTATGGGAAAGCACGCCTTGGTTTTGGAACGCTTTGGTTTTGGAACGGACTTCTGGAACGGATTAAGTTTGAGAACTAAGGTACTGCTGTATATTTTATTTTACATCTGAAAACATCTTAAACGTTGCCTCGCTTGTGACTTACATCGAACTTAAAAATGCGTAATGCCGGTGGTCAACAAAAAAGGTTAAAAGACTCTCTAAAGGCAAATCTGAAAAAAAAAATGTAGCATAAAGACCGACAACTGGGAAACACAGTACTGGCCTGTGAATGCTCCAATTGGAGAATAGCCTTTACCAAAGGTGTCATGGGCTTTGAAGACACTCGAACTCAGGACGCAAGGGAGAAACGTGTTAAGAGGAAGGCACGCTTGGCAAATCCACACCCTGATGAACTCCCACCCGGAAACCTATGTCCCCACTATGGAAGGACGTGTGGCTCCAGAATTGGCCTCCACAGTCACATACTGATTCATTGTTGAAACCGTGTTTATGGAAGACAATCTTACTCGGCTACGAATGATCGCCAAAGAAGATTTTATTTTTCATCCCCTGTCGTGAACACCCAATGACAGCATCTTCAGAAAGGGCATCCGTGTGCCATAAGGCAAACAGGCAGGTGTTTTCATCTTCAGCCAGCGGTGTTGGATCATCATGTCTTATGAACGAAGCGAGACATCTTGCGCAACTACCATGCACAGGTTTCCTTTCGGGCGTGACAATCCTGGACCACCAACGAAAACGCAGATATCTCTGGGCTTTGTGGGATCATCACGCAAAAGCTTAGCCAAACGTTGCCTTGCTTGTGACTTGCTACGTCGATGCTTGCCAGTGCTCTTTTTCCAGAAAAAGAGGTGCTGGAACTCGCCATGAACACCACCCTCGTTCTCTTAAAATGGCAATGGTGCTCACCTGAGAGGTGCCGGAACTGAGTTCCTGTGAGTTCCCCTTGAAGAAAAAAAAAGCCTTGGATCAGTGTTAGAAACTGGGCTAGAAAAGCTAGGAGCCAAATGGCTTCTGGGCGCCAAAACAGAATGTCTAGTTGCCATGGGATGTGTGTGCTGGCAGCATTTTATATTTTTTATTTTGATAAGCATGAACTAATACGCAATTCACATAAGTGACACGTTGTTAATATCACATTTTTAGCAGAAATTGTTAATACATGTTTAATTTGGTGTTTACAATAAAAAATATCGGTAGCACAGTTTTCAAAACACTCTATTCTTTATTGTGAAACTCCTGAACATATTGTCTATCCTTAGCATATACTTCGAGGCTTCAAAAGCACGTACATTTCGGTAATCCTTGAGTTTCAGCCAGGCGCAAAAAACAAATGGCACCCAGATTTTCTGAGGTGCTTGCAAACGGAGAATCTTAAGGCGCAAAACGCGCCTGGCACCCTGCTAATTTCGAAGCCTGGATGCTGCCAACCAACGGAGTTGGTTTTTGCAACACCCGATAGAGTCACGCAGCATGAAGGAAGAACGAGATCCTGCTGGGTGGAAGAACACCTGGGCAGGTGCCAAGTCTGCTGTTCTGCCAGCTTCCTGAACTAACCCAAATCTGAACTTTTGATTTATTTCCTTTTTCCTTTTCCTTTCTGGCATGCATTCACCACAAGCCAATGAAAGCAACGGACTTCAGTGCACGCTCAGAGCTGTGTTGCGGACACTGTGCTCGGTCTGTGTTTTGTTTGTTTTCAAAATCTCGGCGTAGTAATGCCAGTACGTTTTCTGAGAAGCCTCTCCCTCCTCTGTCTACACGACACACCCCTTAAAGGCGGCAAGAAGCAGATTTGTCCCTGGAACATTGCATGCCGCTCTTTATTGCCATGGCTACCAGCAACGGAGAGATAACGAAACATTGGCTGCAAGCTTCTTCTTTTTTTAAAAAAAACAACAACTGTAAAAAGCAAAAAGTGGGGGGGTGGGTTGGACACTGAAATGATCCTAAACAGCACAACTTGGTTGAGAAAGGTACTATTTTTCTGGGGGAAATGTGCCCATATTTAAATGATTGTGTGTTTACATGCGCGTGTGTGCGTGTATATATTCAGACAAATTCTCAGGTCCTTCCTGCATTTAACATTCAGGGCAGTGCAGCCGGTTTTGAAGCAATTACTCTTTAAATTCTCTTTAATCCATGTCAATCATTTCCCGGAGTTGATCATTACCCCGGGCTTTAATTGCCTCCCCTCACTTGTATGTTGTTACATTTAAAACATAACAGATTAACAGGGGGCACCAGCTACATAACCCTCTGGAAAATTAAAAGTGGGGACGGGAGAGTGAGTGAGAGAGAGAGAGAGAGCGAGAGAGAGAGAGGAGGAGGAGGAGGAGGAGGAGGAGGAGGAGGAGGAGGAGGAGGAGGAGGAGGAGGAGGAACCCAAGTTATCATCAATGAAAGACGACTTTGATTGTAAGGCCATACTCACTTCCTAACTGCACCCATATTTACTGACAAACATACATGAAAGAAGGCGCTTTTTCATCTCATTTGTTTCACAGTGTGATTAACCCTGAACTTGTTGGGAAAGGGGTGTGGGTGTGTAAATGGTGTTTGGGGTGGCTCTGTTTTGAAACAGACTTGGGAGAGGACAGCACTTTGGGGTGGTCCTTCTTTTTGGGGGGGGGGATCTGGATTGGAGCCCTAGAGACTCTACTGGAGTCAGAGAGAAGAACAACAGCTAAAATACATTGCTTTTCTTGCTATTATTACATAGAATACAGTGGTACCTCGGGTTAAGTACTTAATTTGTTCCGGAGGCCCGTTCTTAACCTGAAGCGTACTTAACCTGAAGCACCACTTTAGCTAATGGGACCTCCCATTAAGTACTGGAGCCTCAGCTTCAGGATCTGCCCTTCCAGTGAGCACTCAGGGCTGATTTCTTTAAGGATGGATAAGTTTGATCTTCTTGCAGTCCATGGGACTCTCAAGAGTCTCCTCCAGCACCATAATTCAAAAGCATCAATTCTTCAGCGATCAGTCTTCTTTATGGTCCAGCTCTCACTTCCATACATTACTACTGGGAAAACCATAGCTTTAACTATACGGACCTTTGTCGACAAGGTGATGTCTCTGCTTTTTAAGATGCTGTCTAGGTTTGTCATTGCTTTCCTCCCAAGAAGCAGGCGTCTTTTAATTTCGTGACTGCTGTCACCATCTGCAGTGATCATGGAACCCAAGAAAGTGAAATCTCTCACTGCCTCCATTTCTTCCCCTTCTATTTGCCAGGATGTGATGGGACCAGTGGCCATGATCTTAGTTTTTTTGATGTTGAGCTTCAGACCATATTTTGCACTCTCCTCTTTCACCCTCATTAAAAGGTTCTTTAATTCCTCCTCACTTTCTGCCATCAAGGTTGTGTCACCCGAGGTACCACTGTATATAACTTTACCATTTCTTTAACATTGCCTTTCTGGTGATGGCAATCAATCCATCTTTACTGCGGTCAAAGACGACAGTACGGTCAGGGGTACCTTTACCTTTACTCTGAGCGCTCATTCTGATTTGTTTGTGGGGAGGTTAGACAAGGCTACATTAAAACAAGTTTGGTCCCACACACTTTCCAGTGCATCTTTCCCATTGCTTCCCTTATTGCAAAAAGCCGGCTCTTTGGCGAAAGAGGGTTTGTTGAGAAAGACCTCTCTATCATCTGTAATTGTGCAACCTGGATTTGTCAGTGTGCGACTGAATTCCACCCAAAAAATAACAACTGTCGGGAAAACATCTCACAGTGATGGCTGAGTGCTCCCCACCTCCCCAAGACCCAGGAAGCTCCGATGACAACCTTTCACACATTTCCTTGTGAGATGAGAGTACTAGAACATGGGTAGGCAAACTAAGGCCCGGGGGCTGGATCCAGCCCAATCACCTTCTCAATCCGGCCCGCGGACGGTCCAGGAATCGGTGTGTTTTTACTGTACATGAGTAGAATGTGCCCTTTTATTTAAAATGCATCTCTGGGTTATTTGTGGGTCATAGGAATTCGTTCATTTTTCTTCCCAAAATATAGTCCGGCCACCCCACAAGGTCTGAGGGACGGTGGACTGGCCCCCTGCTGAAAAAGTTTGCTGACCTCTGTACTAGAATCTTACATTAAAAATAAATAAATAGATGCGTACATTGAGCTTGGGCTAAGGCAGGTGCTCACTAGAAGGACAGATCCTGAAGTTGAGGCTCCAGTACTTTGGCCACCTCATGAGAAGAGAAGACTCCCTAGAAAATACCCTGATGTTGGGAAAGATGGAGGGCACAAGGAGAAGGGGACGACAGAGGATGAGATGGTTGGACAGTGTTCTCGAAGCTACTAACATGAGTTTGGCCAAACTGTGAGAGGCAGTGAAGGATAGGCGTGCCTGGCGTGCTCTGGTCCATGGGGTCACGAAGAGTCGGACACGACTGAACGACTGAACAACAACAACAAGGCAGGTAATCAGAGAGCACATCCTTAAAGCACATGCTCTCTCCCCATCCCCAACCCACCTACCCACCCCCCAAAAAAACAGGTCGTTGGAGCACCAGCATAACCCATGTAGCAAAATTCTGAGCTTGCTCTATTTCACTGGTTTTATTCCAGTTGGCAAGACCGACACTCTTCAGCCACAACCTACGGTAAGTAGTTGTGCTGTGTTTTCTAGCTAGCGACCACACCAGCTATCAACAGCACGGGCTACAGTCCTTTTATCTAGTCAAAGGGCTTTTAGGATGCTTTTCCTTAGAGCCAAGTTGACTCTTAAGCCGCTTTACAGCCATGCGCAAATATAAATCCATAAAACCCGACGGTAAAACCAGTCAAAACAATTGAGGTAACCCGTTTCACCTTAAGCCAGGGGCGGAGGAAGCCTCTTGGCCGCCCGGGGCGGCAAACCCATGGGGGCGGGGCATCCTGACGCATGCGTCGTGATGTCACGACACACGACGGGATGGAGGAGGAGGAGGAGTTTGGATTTGATATCCCGACCTGAAGGAGTCTCCAAGCGGCTAACATTCTCCTTTCCCTTCCTCCCCCACAACAAACACTCTGTGAGGTAAATGGAGCTGAGAGACTTCAGAGAAGTGTGACTAGCCCAAGGTCACCCAGCAACTGCATGTGGAGGAGCGGAGACGCGAACCCAGTTCCCCAGATTACGAGTCTACTGCTCTTAACCACTACACCACACTGGCTCTCATGCGGACGGACTGCGCATGCATGGAAATGCCGTACATGCGCAGTCCCTCCGGGCCAGCGCTGCTGCTCCCGTGCATAGCTGTCAACTTTTCCCTTTTTTAAAGGGAAATTCCCTTATTCCAAATAGGATTCCTCGCAAGTAAAGGGAAAAGTTGACAGCTATGCTCCCACGGCAACCGAGCGAGCAGCGGTTTATGGGGCTGCCCCGTCCATCCATAAAGCAGCACGGACAGGGGGCAGCGGGGCTCGGCTTGGGGAGTGGTGGGAGGGGGTGCTGAGTGTCACCCCCCTAGAACCCGGGGTGCCCCGCCCCCATCGCCCCTCCCTTGCTACGCCACTGCCTTAAGCAATGGACAAGTTCAGAATAGGAAGTTCTTCCCATAGCACATCAACTAGAACTTATTTCCCAGGAACCGGTACTCAGAAGTATTGCTGCCTCCAACCTGCATTGCAGGGGGGGTTGGACTAGATGACTCTTGGTGTCCCTTCCAACTCTACAATTCTATGCTTCTAATGAAAACATCTGGAGGGCAGGAAGAGAAGGATGGGTGGATTAGGGCCTGTGGTTCTGAGTGGATTCTCCTATGTATCTGAGTCCAAAAAGTCATCAATTCCCCAACCCCAACCCCCCCCCCAAATTAGAAGGTGAATATTTTTCCATTGCAGAAAGCCCCTCCATTCTTTTTAGTATGTTGAGGGCACATACTCCCTGACACAAGAGAGATGTAAATTCATCAAGGGTGGGAGGAGACCGTCAGCTATGTGTTGCCTGACAAGATTCCAGATCTGCTTTGAGATTGCCCAAGTGGCTGGGCAAACATCTGGCTCCCATAGAGAGATTTATTTGAGTGTGGGTAACGTCGAGCACCCACTCCATCACCCCCTCGCCCTCTTTGGGGAGAGGGCTTTTCGCTGCTGTGCACCAGAGCGAGGCGTGTCGCACTCTCGAACATGCTTCTCTGGTGAGAGGTCCCTAATAGTCATCAATCGAAGCTGCTTAACCTCTCTTGCACACCCAGGCGTTGGGATATCTAAGTGAAGACAGCCGATGAAACCCCATTCCTCACATAATCCAAGCCAGCTGTGCATCTGAGGAAAACTTCAGAGTGAAGAACAGCAGTCCTCAAGACTGAGTCAGTTATTTCATGCTTTTATGGATTGGGGGGGGCGCTAAACCCTAGAAATCAAATATCGTAGGGTTTCGATTTTTTGGAATAATAATGGGAAGATTGGAAGCCAGTGGAAAAACACAGGCTAAGCTTCCTTTCCAAGCCAGGGCCTCACCTGGGATAAAGGCATTAGCATGACAAAAGGGGTTGATGGCCCATCTAAGAGGAATCTTGGGCCTGGGCAGACAGAGAGTTTCTAGAGCAAGGTGTGCTGGGAAGAAGAAGGAGGAGGAGAGAGAGAGAGAGAGAGAGCGCAATGACTGGGGTCCATCTTGAGCAGGTTGGCTGAAGGAGATGCCTTGGGCTCTAGGGCTGCACTGCTGTGAGGGACAAGCCCTGCTTGAGATGACCGTGCTGTAAGATCTGGAGTCCGTCCACAAGGACTGAAGGTGTAAATAGGTGAATAAATCATATTTCTGAAAAGCTACGACAGTCTCCGCTGCGTCTTCAAATCCACAAAGGAGCACAGACCCTGAAACTGCCTGGAATTTTGCTACCGCTCAGCAGAGAGTGAGGGTGGTGCCCACCTTTTGTCATAATATCAACGGAGGAAAGCCAGCTCTCTCCCCAACTCACATCTCGGCCTCTAGGCCAGGGAAATCAGGCATGGCTCTGCCTCTCTGCTGCCCAGCCTGCAGCCTGCTTTCTAATTCAAACAAAGCTCAGCTCAGGCTTTTGTCTTTCTAACTGCCAGCAGGTTGAGGGGAGAGGGGTCACTCATTTGTCCTCTGGCACAGAGCCACTTCCTTTGTTCCCTTAACAAACCCATGCTTGGGCCATTACTTCACCAGGAAGCTGGCCTGGTTATTCCAGCAATTGTTTCCTTGTTGGGTCCAGGAATTGGAAGGGACTCAGGCATACAAGCTTAACCTCCCCCTGCCCTGCCCCCAACTCACAGCAGCAGGTGACAGACCTGGCCTGCTTTGCAAGGTTGTTGTAAGGAGATAATGCAATCGACGGCTAAGAAGGCAAATGCACCGCAGCGTTCCTTTAAAACTTGTCACAAAAAGATGTGCGGTTCGTGGCTTGCACTCCCCCACCCCACCCAACAGTAAACTAGATTATTTCAACAGCAGACAACCTCGCTGTATTCCACTGTTGGCTGTGTTTTGGGTTTCCATTTCTGCTCCTGTAGTTTCCTAGCAACTATGAAGAGCCTACCAAGCCAATGCTCTCCCCTCCCCTCGTTCAAACTGGGAAGCGAGAAAGGAGAGCAAAGGATTTATGTATTCCTTGTGAACCATCTGCAACAAGCCGACAATAATTGCACTTGGTAGCTCTACCTTGAAAGATGTTGGTGCGCCAGGGAAGTGGCGATGTCGTCCTCGCCCACATGCCCAAGCTGAAGGGCCTGCATCCTCCCGCACAACAACAACACACAAGACCTAGAACCAAACCCTGCTCCTATATGTACTCAGGAACTCTATAAAGTGGGGAGGCGGTGCAGAAGGATTTGGAGACACACACCTCCCCAAGACTAAGCATGGAGCTGAAGATCAGGCACACAAAAAAGGGACAGCTGTTGCAATCAAGGCTGACCGAGAAAAGAGGAGGGGAGATTGCAACCTGTTGCAATTGCTCCGTCTTGCTTGCAGCTGAGTTTGGCTGAAGGGTGAGAATGTCTGGCGAGGATGAAAATTTGCCAGTTCTCATAGGACATCATGGGGTCAGGCCACGTTTAGGACCCGTTTGCATTGGCTGCACAGACTGCTTGCTGCTATCCCACGGTTGCTCCCACACTCCCATCCCAGCAACACCTGCTATAATGAATGAAGTCGGAGTCACGCCATGTATTTAAAACACTCTGATGCCACGTTAAGCCGCCCAGGCTTCCCCCACAAGAAATCTGGGAGCTGTCGTTTGATAAAAGTGCCGAGAATTGTTAGCCCCCATCCCCTGCAAAGAGAGATTGGTCTGCAACTCTGGAGAGGGAACAGGGGTCTTCTAACTGTTCACAGCACCCTTAACAAACTCCCATAATTATTTGGGGACACCCATGGCTGTTTGAAGCGTCATCGTAGCGGCTGTTGCCAGAGTCTCCTGCAATCTTCCATGAAGTGGTTACCATTCTTCAGGGTTCGATCGCAGGCTTTTTTGTGTTGTTTCACTCTGCTTATAGTCCTGATAGCAAGCCTTCTATACTCCTGCAATCTGCTCCTTTCCCACTAGTTACGTTATCAGTCACGTGGACTTCTGTTATGGCTACCTTTCTTCCCCAGACCTATGTGGGTGGGAATTCTGCTTTCGCTCGATGTGCTCTGGGTAGGCCCACCCAGATTTTATTCCCGGTTCAGAAACTTTGCCTTATGAATAAATACCTTCAGCTGTCAGGTTTGCCAGCAAAGCACCCTCTCCGCCCTTTGATGCTGAAGATTTCACGATTCCTACTAATTGTCACATAGATTTTGCCTTTTCAAATAGCACTCTTAATTGTCGCACGCGTTGATGCGGCTTGCATGTTTATAAGCACAGCTTACCAGTTCCTTTTGTCCTCTTATCTCCCAAAATGCAGCCTCCCAGTGATAAGATCAATGAACCATGTTGCTAAGTACATGAACAGCCCTGCTCCCTTGATGAGATATAGCATTATTAATTGCACTGCTTTTCCGTGAGTAATTTGGACACAAAAACAGCCGGCCAAGTGGGGGCGGGGGGGGGGGTAAAGTGTCAGAATGCCCAATGCAATAGAGCTGGTCTCTTTAAATACATCTACTGTTAGTTCCAATCTGATAAAGGAAGCTCACTTGGTCTGAATTCAAATGGAAGATCTGCTTCATCTGCATCTTCTTCTTTGGTGATCACTCGTTGCCGAGTAAGACTGTCTTGCATAAACACAGTTTTAACAATGAGTCCGTAAGTGACCGTGGAGGCCAATTCTGGATCCACACGTCCTTCCACAGTGGGGACATTGGTTTCCAGGCGGGAGTTGATCACGGTGTGGATTTGCCAAGCGTGCCTTCCTCTTACCACGTTTCTCCAGGGGCGTACCCAGGATCAAAACTGGGGGGGGGGGCAAGCCATGGTCGTTCAGGTTGTGACATTTCAGCACGGAAAGGCGAATGAAACCAAAATTTTAGGAAAATTATATATAATTATAGCAGTGCTTTATTACGGTAGTTATTACAATTATTTGCTTGAATTTTTTTAAAAAAAATTGTTCTAGTTACAGGTCTTATACCAGGGGTGGCCAACTCCCAAGAGACTGTGATCTACTTTCAGCAGTGATCTACCCCCGTTTTTGGGGGTTCAGCTCAAAGTTGTTGACCTTTTTGGGGGATGAGGAATGCCCCGTTTTTTAGGGGTTCAGTTCGTTTTTAGATCACTGACGATATTATGTAAACAGCAAACAAAAACAGCTTCAAAAAACAGAAAAACGTTCTCTCCCCCCAAACAGAAAGCCCCCAAATGGCTGAAAAACTCAGTTTTCCCAGCCCTCGCAAAGGAACTACTCACCATGCAAGGGAACTGTTTCCAAAGCTCCTTTGCAAGGATCAGCCGGCGCAACACACACACACACACACACACACATACGCTGTGGCCGGCTGCCAGTCGGCAGAGCTCAATTGTTATTTAGATTTTGGGAGGGGGAGAAAGACCAGTAGTTGAGCTTTTTCAGGAGAGCTTTTTTTCCTTTTAGGCTGTTGATAACCATTTAATTATTATTATTATTTGCTTCAGGGGGGCAGGTGCCCCCCCTGCCCCCCCGGGTACGCCCATGCATTTTTCCCTTGCGTCCTGAGTTCAAGTGTCTTCAAAGCCTTTGGTAAAGGCTGTTCTCCAACTGGAGCGCTCGCAGGCCAGTGTTTCTCAGTTGTCAGTGTTTATACTACATTTGCCTTGAGACAGTCTTTAAACCTCTTTTGTTGACCACCAGCATTACGCATTCCATTTTAAAGTTTGGAATAGAGTAGTTGCTTTGGAAGACGATCATCAGGCATCCGCACAACCAGTCCAGCGAAGTTGATGTTGAAGAATCATTGCTTCAACGCTGCTGATCTTTGCTTCTTCCAGTACAGAGAAGAAGAAGAAGAGTTTGGATTTGATATCCCGCTTTTCACTACCTGAAGGAGTCTCAAAGCGGCTAACATTCTCCTTTCCCTTCCTCCCCCACAACAAACACTCTGTGAGGTGAGTGGGGCTGAGAGACTTCAGAGAAGTGTGACTAGTGCAAGGTCACCCAGCAGCTGCATGTGGAGGAGCGGGGAAGCGAACCCAGTTCCCCAGATAACGAGTCTGCCACTCTTAACCACTACACCACACTGGTATTAGTTCGCCTGCTTCATTTGCATACTTGACTATCCAACAGTAAGAATGCATTCAGGCTCCAAGATACACACCTGGACCCACTCAGAGATGCAGTAGGTGAGCAACGTCTCTACGACTGGCTAGTTTGGGCTATATCTCAGGATCAATCATTCACAGCCCAGTACAGAGAGATGCTTGCCAACAGAGAATCTTACAAGAGTTTTTGTGGTGATTAAACAAATAAACCCACCCTACTAACAAATAAATACACAGAAAAGAATAGATGTTGACCTATTGGAACAAAAGCCTAAGCCTTGCCTGGGCCGGTTCACTCCAGCAGAGTTCCCTCCGTGGGCCAGATCGCGCGTGTGCACATGCCTGTGATTTCCGGCATTGGCGTCTGTGCAGACACAATTTCTGGCACCGGCGACTGTGCATGTGCAGATGCCGGAAATCACGTCTGCACAGACGCCAATGCCGGAAATCACGGGCGTGTGCACACGCGTGATTTCCGGCACCACACAAGCGATTCCTGCACCACGCTGTGTCAGTTTAGCACAGCGCACGGAGACTCACCGAGCAGGCGACTCGGTTCAGGGGCAGCTCGTGGGCCGGTTAAACGACCCCCCGTGGGCCGTGCAGTATGAGACTCTTGATCTCAGGGGTGTGGGTTCAAGCCCCATGCAATCATAGAATTTTAGAGTGAGAAGGGGCACCCCGGGTCATCTAGTCCAACCCCCTGCAATGCAGGAGTCTCAACTAAAGCATCCATGACAGCTTCAAAACCTCCAAGGAAGGAGAGTCCACATCCTGCCCTTGTTGGGCAAAAGGGTCCTGCATTGCAGGATGAAGAGTCCCTTGCGGTCCCTTCCAATTCTGCAAATCTTTGGTACTATGACCCTCTCAAAAATAAAACTATTTTATGGCTCGCTACTGTGAGAACCAGAACCTGGGCTAGATACTAGAGAGGCCATTGGCTTCATCCAGCAGGACTCATCTCATATTCTATTGTCCATGGTGGTGTGGTGGTGACGATGATTTTAACCATAACAGTTTCCACCATTCCCCTTACGATGCATCTTGACACATCTTTCCTAAGGCAAAAGAGACCGGGTGCTTCATTAATTATCATTTTGCCCGCAAAATCCAACGTGCATTTTTTCAGTGCAGTTTTAAAAAAATAAAACCCATCCAAAATCTTGCACCGGTAAGGAGCATGACTGCTCCAGAAACAACCTGTCCTCACCCTCTTTTCCTCCTCTCCCTCTCCCCCGATCTTCCTCGTTTCCTTCTCTCCGGTACCTCATTTCCCAAGCTTGCAGCGTTCGGGATGGCCGTCCTCCTTTGCCATTTGCATCTCAAATGCTTGCAGTTTACGATGGTTGCCATAAAGCGGAAAATGCCGGGTGACAGCTCCCAGATTGGAGACACGGCAGCCCTCCGTGGGCCTGTGTGTGTGTGTGTGTATGGGGGGGGGGAGAGACACAGGGAGGGAGGAACCATGGAGCCATAATAGACATAAAACTCTAAAGTGCCTCCAAAATTACCTCATCTTTTATTTAGAGGTTATTCCGCCCTTGCCTTCCTTTACAGCTCTTTATACGACTGAAACGAGGAGGCTGGACAAAATGAGGCAATTTCGGTTACCGAGTGGAACTGGGGTTTAACAGTCAAAAGTTAGGCCAAAAAAAAATGGGGGCGGGGGGATTTCTCACCATTTCAGTCAGCTTCGCTGGGTTTATTTCCTCTCTGCTTAGTAGAAATGATCGTTTTGGGTTTAAAATGTTTTTTTAATAGGAAGGTAGGGAAGGAGCAAAAGGTTGTAACTGGGAGAGCAGGGATGGCCCCCGCTGTTAGACGGAATGAGGCTACGTCCGCACCATTAATTCGAGGCGCCATTAGGCCACTTTAAGCAGTCGTGGCTTCCCCCAGAGAATTCTGGGAACTTTAGCATGTCCGGGGTGCTGAGAGTTGTGAGGAGAACCCCTGTCGTCCTCACAGAGCCACAGAGTTCCCTGGGAAGCAGAGGCTGGTGGTTAAACGGTTTTGGGAGTTGTAGCTCTGTGAGGGAAACAGGGGTCTCCAAACAACCCTCAGAAACCTTCATAAAAGGGGGGGATAACATGGAGGAGACTCTTGAGAGTCCCATGGACTGCAAGTAGATCAAACCTATCCATTCTCAAGGAAATCGGCCCTGAGTGCTCACTAGAAGGACAGATCCTGAAGTTGAGGCTCCAGTACTTTGGCCACCTCATGAGAAGAGAAGACTCCCTGGAAAAGACCCTGATGTTGCGAAAGATGGAGGGCACTAGGAGAAGGGGACGACAGAGGATGAGATGGTTGGACAGTGTTCTTGAAGCTACTAACATGAGTGCCTGGCGTGCTCTGGTCCATGGGGTCACAAAGAGTCGGACACGACTGAACAACAACAACATGTTATCTGCACATGCATGACACATTGCAGCCATGGCTGCTGCCATCACAGTGCGGTCTTTCATTCTACACATGTGAGTAAAAATGGCTTTCCAGGATATGCTTCATCTGCTAAATTCCGGGGACTCAGCTACCTTAGTAAAGAAAAAGCGCTTAATATGCGTTATAACTCTGTGACACCAGAGGGCGCTGTGGAGTCCCATCTTTGGCCCATGTGATTATATGCGTTATAACTCTGTGACACCAGAGGGCGCTGTGGAGTCCCATCTTTGGCCCACGTGCATTTTCCTGCAAACGCTTTTTTGATGCGCCTAGATCCAGCCAGGGACGGGGAGCTCTGCAGTTTGAGAAACAGGAAGGAGAGCGTTGAGCTAATCTTAGTCTCAGAACGTTCATGGTCTTCTTGCCATCAGTTTGGATGGAAATGTGTGTGACTTCCTTTACCGCAAGAATGCGCAAGCCAGCCAAGCTACATCTGGTCTGTTGCTTGGTCTGAATTATAATGGAAGACCCTCTTCACTTGCATACTTGACTCTCAAAGAGTAAGAATGCATTCATTTTTTTTATATAAAGATTTTATTATTTTCCATATATGAACAAAAGAAAATACAAAAATACATGATAAACAACATACAATAAACAATAACAATAACAATAACAATAAACATAAAAACACAAATACCTCACTAAACATACACCTATCTCTATCTTCTTATTAATTCTTTCTTCTTTACACACTTTTAGACTTCCCTCGTTCCCCCTCCTGCATTCAAGACTAATATATTTAAATTGGGTAGCTTTGTATCTTTTTCCATTAATCTTAATCTTATCTCTCACTAAACTTAAAATTAATTAAACAAATATAATTTCTCACTTTGACTCTTTATCTTTATATACCCTTACACATTCTTAACATTCACATCTAAACTTCTTCTGCATTATTTTATCTAACATAATCATGCTAAAGCCAATTCTGCTAGCTAATTCTGCTCAAATATTCAATTTTACACATTTAACTAAATATTCCTTGAATTTCTTCCAATCTTGCGACACCTTCTCCTCCCTCTGGTCTCGGATTCTCGCGGTCAGTTCGGCGAGTTCCATATAGTCCATTAGCTTCATCTGCCATTCTTCTACTGTTGGGATCTCTTCACCTTTCCAGTTTCTTGCCAATAAAATTCTAGCAGCTGTTGTGGCATACATAAAGAACACTCTGTCCTGACTGGGTATCTCTTCATTGGTCATGCTCAAGAGAAATGCCTCTGGTTTCTTACTAAAGGTAATCTTCATTACCTTCTTTAACTCGTTATAAATCTTATCCCAGAGTAAGAATGCATTCAGCCTCCAAGATACCCACCAAGACCCACTCAGAGATGCGGCAGGTGAGCAGCGCCTCTAAGGCATCTCAGGATCAATCAGTCACAACCCAGTACAGAGAGATGCTTGCCAACGGAGAATTCTACAAGAGTTATTGTGGTGGTTAAATAAATAAACCCACCTTACTAATCATCAGCGCAGGCTGGTCTGTAAGGGACAAGGGGACACTGACCCACGAACCTCAGCCTTCCCCCAGGAGGAGCCCACCTGCCGGTCTACTGCCATACCAGTGCCAATGGGCACCAGGCAAGGCGCCACCGAGGCCCTTCGGCTCATTCACCTGAGCAGGGATTGGACATCTGCCCCAAATTTCTACACCGGACACAGTAGCCCTGCCACAAAAGCGGTGGCGAGGGGACACATATTGCCAGCCCAACCTAAAATGCTTTTTACCAGTCATATCAGAAATTGATCTTTTAATGTAGTGGCACCTAAACTTTGGAACTCCTTGCCTGTTGATATCAGGGCAGGCACTTTCGCTGTGCTCTTTTCGGCACCTGCAAAAAAAAAAAAAAATCTGTTTCTGAAAATTGTAGAGTTGGAAGGGACCCCAAGGGTCATCTAGCCCAACCCCCTGCAATGCAGGAATCTCAGCTAAAGCATCCATGACAGATGGCCATCCAACCTCTGCTTAAAAACCTCCAAGGAAGGAGAGTCCAGAGCCTCCGGAGGGAAACCATCCTGCCGTCAAATAGCCCTTGCAGTCAGAAATTTCTCCCTGATGTTTGGTCAGAATCTCCTTTCTTGTAACTTGAAGCCACTGGTTCGAGTCCTACCCTTCAGAGTAGGAGACAACAAGCTCTTCTCCTCTTCCATGTGACAGCCCTTGAGATATTTGAAGGTGGCTATCATATCTCCTCTAGAACATCTAGAGTGTTTCCAGTTTATTTCTGGTTTAGTCTTTACTTTGAATGTTCTGCTTATTTCTGCAATCACTTTCATTGCTTTATTCCATTTCGTAAACTACTGTGCTGCTGCTGTTTTACAATCAAGCAGTATATGCATTTAATGAAATAAATAAATACTTTCTAAGGTCCGAGCCAATAGGATTCCCTTGCATTTTCTCTTGTAGGGAGCGGGGCAACACCACCAATAACAAGGCAACTGATTGCAGATATCCCTTGTCCCAATGTGGAATTTCCATGCAGGACCTTATCGTGAGGCCTGAAATGCAAGCAGGAAAGATAAGAGTGCTGTGGAAAAAAAATGAAGGGATCACTGGATGAGGAAATGATGAAACAGGCAGAATGGTTGGGGAACCTTATCTACAAAGTTCCAAACATTTACAAAAGAGCGTCAGGGACTGTTGTACTGATTGGAGAAGCTAGCAAAAGACCTCAACATGGTGACTTGACCAAAAAGAACGAGGACATTTTTTTTTTAATTTGGAAAATATATAGAAGAGAGGGCAAAATTCAGCTCAGCGCATGCAGGAGTATGTTATAGGATGACGCTGATTATTATTATTATTATTATTATTATTATTATTATTATTATTATTATTATTATTTTATTTATAACCCGCTCATCTGGCTGGGTTCCCCCCAACCACTCTGGGTGGCTCCTAACCAAAATTAGTAAAAACACAAAAATACATCAAATGCTAAAAACTTCCCTGAAAAGGGCTGCCTTCGGGTGTCTTTTAAAAATTGCATAGCTGTTTATCTCCTTGACATCTGATGGGAGGGCGTTCCACAGGGAGGGTGCCACTACTGAAAAGGCCCTGTGCCTGGTTCCCTGTAACTTCACTTCTCGCAGTAAGGAAACTGCCGGAATGCCCTTGGAGCTAGAACCAAGTGTCTGGGCTGAACGATGGGGGTGGAGACGCTCCTTCCGATATACAGGTCAACACCAACACTTTGAATTGTGCTCGGAAACATACTGGGAGCTAATGTAGATCCACTCCCAGTCGCATTCTGGATTGGTTGCAGTTTAGGCTGCAACAACTTTCGTGCCTGGATTTTTATTTCTTGAAATATGGCAACCCTATATGTACTTTCCGAGTCGCCTTCAAAGTTAGCCCCATTTAGAGGATGGGTTGTGTGTGTGTGTGTGTGTGTGTGTGTGTACACATGTATTCCCCCCGCCCTTATTCGCCACTTGATCATTTTTACATATTGAAAGGCTTTAGCCAAAGCATTTTTCAGAATGGAAACCAATGCAATTCTGGGCTGCATCAATAGGAGTATAGCATCTAGATCAAGGGAAGTAATAGTACCACTGTATTCCGCTCTGGTCAGACCTCACCTGGAATACTGTGTCCAGTTCTGGGCACCAGAGTTCAAGAAGGATACTGACAAGCTGGAACGTGTCCAGAAGAGGGCAACCAAAATGGTCAAAGGCCTGGAAACAATGCCTTATGAGGAACGGCTTAGGGAACTTGGTATGTTTAGCCTGGAGAAGAGAAGGTTAAGGGGTGATATGATAGCCACGTTCAAATATATAAAAGGATGTCATATAGAGGAGGGAGAAAGGTTGTTTTCTGCTGCTCCAGAGAAGCGGACACGGGGCAATGGATTCAAACTACAAGAAAGAAGATTCCACCTAAACATTAGGAAGAACTTCCTGACAGTGAGAGCTGTTCAACAGTGGCATTTGCTGCCAAGGAGTGTGGTGGAGTCTCCTTCTTTGGAGGTCTTTAAGCGTAGGCTTGACAGCCATCTGTCAGGAATGCTTTGGTGGTGTTTCCTGCTTGCAGGGGGTTGGACTGGATGGCCCTTGTGGTCTCTTCCAACTCTAGGATTCTATGATTCAGTGGGATCCAAAACCAATTAAAGGCCTCTCACCTCTGACCTCCAGTGTAACGAAGGGGTGGTGTTTTGATAAGAGACCAGCTGAGGCATGCGTGTCCAGGGACCAGGAGAGCCTCGCTGAATGTGCTCCAAATGAGATTCTACCATCTCCCTCTGAATGTGGGCAGAGCAGAACGGAATGATTCCATTCTCTCTGCCAAGAAAACATGCTGGAACAGAGCCAAGGAATTCTCTTCCATGGAGATGAAGTACCGTAGATTTGGTCCACCAAGTGCTGCCCACACATCAGGTACGAGCAGAATTAAAACTCGCAGGATCTGGAAGCCAAGTGGAAAGTGGAGGTTGCAAAATGGCGCAGAGCCAGTTACCTGCTGCACCCCAACAAGCCGTACAATGAGATGATCTCTGTAAATAAGGGCAAATCTACAGCTTAGGACCATTTCAGACCGAGGGGGATTTTGCAGGTGTATTTTTCGCAACATTGACGCAATATTAATTTCAATTGCTTTCAACTAATACTAAGAATCTTGCTTTTTTTGTAAACAGCTTTGCAGTTTTCTACAACCGTGCGGCATGTAAATTTTATGAAATAAATAACAAACAAATAAGTAAACAATGGTGCGTTATTGGTGGGTTTATACTGGACCGTTGACACACCATTCTGCTTTATTGGTTGTTCTGCAACATTACCGCATTATCGCCATGGGGAATAAGCAAGAAAAAGAAAAAGGAAAAAGAATAAAAGAGGATCAATGAAACGGCTGAGGAAACAGACCACCAATAGGCAGCAAAATCATCACGGGCCCATCAAACGCCTAGGACAAGTTAACACAAGGCGCCAAAAGGATGTTACTGATGGTCCCAGGTGAGTGTCACTGCGGAGAGTGTTCCACAAGCGATTTTGGGCGCCACAGTTTAAGAAGACAAGCTGTAATATGTGCAGAGGAAGGCAGCCAAGATGATTAAGGGTCTGGAAACCAGGCTTTATGAGGAACTGTTGGAGCTGGGTATGTTTAGCCTGGAAAAAAGGAGACCTAGAGGAGATACGATAGCCATCTTCAAATATCTCAAGGGCTGTCACGTGGAAGAGGGAACAAGCTTGTTTTCTCCTGCTCTGGCGGGCAGGACTGGAGCCAATGGCTTCAAGTTACAACAAAGGAGATTCCGACTAAACATCAGGAAGAACTTTCTGGAATTAAGAGCTATCAGAGAGCGGGAACGACTCCCTCAGGAGGTTGTGGGCTCTCCTTCCTTGGAGGTTTTGAAGCAGAGGTTGGGTGGCCATCTGTCATGGATGCTTTAGCTGAGATTCCTGCATTGCAGGGGGTTGGAATAGATGTTCCTTGGAGCCCCTTCCATCCCTAATGAGTCTCACCATCACCTTTCAAACCTGCCTCAGATGGGTCACCCAGAAGAAGGACTCACATGAAGATGGAATGGTCTGGGTAGGTTCATATCAAGAACTCCATGAAGCAGTCTCTGGTGACATCTTGGGCTTCGTGATCATGCAGACACCTCAACACAAGACTTCATGGTAAGATCGAGCCCTCTCTTTACTGCACCATACAACACGCTTCTTGCTTACCCCGACAAGCAACCAAAATAACAATAAGCTTCAGACCCATTAACAATGTTTAACAAGGCATGTGGCGGTAGCCAACTTAACTTCAAGTAACTACTGTGCCAGAATTAAGATGGCCTGGGGGAAAGGATGGCAGGATTCCTGTATCTTAACGAGTCGTGCCAAAGAAGTATGGCAAGCTACACCTGCCAAAACACCAAGGGTTTGCCTGCTCAAAAGAGGCCTTCTCCTTCTTGGCCCCTGGCTGCCCTGACGGTTGTGTGAATCAGTCCTCCTGCTTTTGGGTCTGGATCCAAGTAACTGCATTGCAGCCCCAGGTCCCCTGCTTGTTGCAAGAAAAGACCTACCAATTAGGGCTGGCCGATATATCAATATATCGTCCAAAACCAGTTTCAAGTCCATATCATGATATTGGTTTCCTAATTTTTGACCTGGCAATATACTGCGAATCATGATATGCATGTGTGTGTGCACGCACACTATGCAACAATCACAATGTGGGGGAAATTGTGAAGCCAGCCAGGGCCTGTACATAGCTCCATCCTTATTTCAGACATTGTGATATATCAGTATATCACAATGTTTAGCTGTTGACTTACCGTTTCAGAGATTGTGATATATCGGTATATCCAGGGCCGTCTTAAGCCTATCTGGCGCCATGGTGCAGGGATCTCTCCGGCGCCCCCAACGCCCCCCCCCCATCCTTTGGCAAACAACGCCCGGTACCGCCTCCCTAACTCCCTCCCTCCCTCCAACCAGCTGGAGCCTCCGGGGGTGGGGGAGCACCGCAAATATACCTGCTCCTCTCCAGTACCCCTGATGCACCTGGAAGCGCGCAGGACGGCTGGGACTGGGAGCCCCTCCCAAAGGCGCGAGAAACCCCTTCTAAGCACCCAAGAATAAAAGCAGTGTTTTTCGGGGGCCAGGAAGGGGGCAGAGGATCCACCATCTGGGCAGCTGCAGGACAAAACGTGGAACGCCGCCCGTTTAATTGCGGGGGGGGGGGGGTTGGGCTGGATGACACCGGGGGAAACTTCCAACTCTCCAGTTCTGCCACAAACTTGGGAAAAACAGGCGTGGTGTGTATGTGTGCAGCAGGAGGGGACCTTGGTAAGCATCTAAAACAAACCGGTCCCCCCTTTTTGGATGGGGCTGGGTGGGATTCCAAAATAAAAAGCAAAAGTGCTCCAGCAGCAGGCTGGAGAAGCGCTCAGAGGAGCGGCGGCCACCGGGGATCGCACCCTGCTCGGGACTCCTTGGGCTCCTTCCCACCGCCCCGCGTCCTGCGCAGCGGCAGGCTGGAGAAGCGCTCAAACTCAAAGGAGCAGCGGCTGCTGGGGATCGTCGTGCCTCGCCCGGGACCCCTCAGGCACCTTCCCGGCTGCCCCGCGCCCTACTCCAGTCCTGCGCAGCGGCAGGCTGGAGAAGGGCCCCGATGACCAATTGCAGCACTGAGAGGAGGGAGAAATAGAGGGCGCACGGAACTGGCGAGGCTGGAGCGAGGCGCCCCTTTTCCTTCATTCGCTCTGAGGCGCAGCGCTCGCCTCATGGAGGAGGAAATCTCCAAGGGAGAATGGGGAAGGAAGGGGGTTTAAAAGAAGAACGGCACAAATAAACACAGACCCCCTTCCTCCCCCCTTCCCCCTCGGAGATTTCCTCCTCCATGAGGCGAGCGCGACAGATGCAAGGGAGTTACAGAGCCGCCAGAGGTAGACCGTGGAAACGCAGCAGCAGCAATGAGGGGAGAGCTGACTGAAGGTTCCTCCGAACTGAACGGCGGGAGAAGAGATGGAGTGAGTGGGGCTTCAGCCACAGAGCGGACTGAGGGACTGGCGGCGTGCAGGAGGGAAAGGGGAGGCCGCCGGCAAAGCCGTGCAGCCCCACTCGCTGGGGCGCCCCCTAGAGGCCAGCGCCCTGGCGCACCGCGCCACTAACCTCTATGGCAAAGACGGGCCTGGGTATATCGCAATGTTTAGCTGGAGATATATCGCGATGTTGAAAAACCAGACACCGCCCAGCCCTAGCTGCCATGTAAGGGTGGCTGTGTGGCGAAAGAGAGATCGCACAGGTTGCCTTGTGGTTAAAATGTGGGTGTCGAGCGGTGTCCAACGTGCTTTTGGACTGTTAGGGCAGAAGTCAGGGAGACCAACCTTAGGAGGAGACAGAGCCACCCCTTGACTGGTTGTAAGGAACCATTGCAAGCAGGTGGAGATGGACTGAGCTTCGTGGGTCAGCATCCCATCTTCCCAGGCTCCTGGAGCTTGCAAACTTTAGAGTTCCTCAGAGCTTTTCTTAAAAGATGGAAGACGTGCATTCCGAGATTTTCCATTTCATATGAGGGCTTCTCCAGCCCGGCACTCAGAAGATGCTGTATTGGTACTCAATATCTGGCCGATGAACACACCTCTGCTCTGATGAGGAGGTGCAACCAAGCTCCCTCATCCTTAAGAACAAATTGAATTACCAGGGTGACAGCGTCATTTCATTGTGGCTCCTCACAGCTGCCTTTTGTGCTCAAATCCAAAATGGCCACCAATCAATTATGCCTGTTCTTCAGCACACAGCAGGCCTAGCCAAGAGGCGACAATGGACTTTGGAGAAGTCCCATTGAACGGCTGCTAAATGGTTCTGAACGTGTTCCAATTGCCCGCAGATTAAATTACGTTGAAAGTCACACACACACCAATAATAATAATAATAATAATAATAATAATAATAATAATGGACGTATGAAGAGCTGCTAGGAATATAAAGCTTTTTTTATCGCAGAAAACTGAGAAATTACTTTTGACATCCCGGGGAGGCGGGGCGAGGTCTGTTTTCACAGTGGCACTGTGTTTGCCAAGGCTCAGACTTTGTCGCAGAGATTCAAGTCTCGGAGTTCATTCCCAGGGCAGAAAGTTAGATCTCAAAGGCATCAGCTAGCTGGCCACACCTGTGCTCCAATGTGCAGGTATGCTAGACTGGCAAATGGGCCTGGGACAGCTAAAGAAGAAGAAGAACAGTTTGGATTTGATATCCCGCTTTATCACTACCCAAAGGAGTCTCAAAGCGGCTAACATTCTCCTTCCGCTTTCTCCCCCACAACAAACACTCTGTGAGGTGAGTGGGGCTGAGAGACTTCAAAGAAGTGTGACTAGCCCAAGGTCACCCAGCAGCTGCATGTGGAGGAGGGGAGACGCGAACCCGGTTCCCCAGATTACGAGTCTACCGCTCTTAACCACTACACCACACTGGCTACTGCACATACAAACCCAATACATGTTTATATTTTATATTTATGGATGGAAGTTGGTTTCTTTTGCTGGAGTGGTCCCAACTCAGCTCTCAACACACAAAAAAGAACACAGCGTTTTAAAAAAGAAAGAGATTTGTATGGATTTAAAACTTACTTAATAAAAATTTTATTAAAAAAGAAAGAAAGAAAGAAATGACAGCATACAAAACAAAACTTAACAGCAGCAATACATACAGTGGTACCTTGGTTCTCAAACTTAATCGGTTGCGGAAGTCCGTTCCAAAACCAAAGCGTTCCAAAACCAAGGCACACTAGATAAGATAGATTAGATAGATAGATGATAGATAGATAGATAGATTAGATAGATAGATAGATAGATAGATAGATAGATAGATAGATATAGATAGATGATAGATAGATTAGATAGATGATAGATAGATTAGATAGATAGATAGATTAGATTAGATAGATTAGATTAATAGATAGATAGATAGATAGATAGATAGATAGATAGATAGATAGAGATAGATAGATAGATGTTTATTTATTTACAGCCATAGGCCCATACAAACAAAACACATAAGAAACAACTTATGCAAGGTACGTCAGCCGCTATAACTTATCACATACCACAGTCATCCAAAATGATATTAAAAGAATAAAACTAGATGAGAATAAATGTGTATTTACAGTAAAATGGGACAGCATAATAAACCTTAACTAGTTTTGCAGTAATCCTTTGCGACGCTTTTGGGAGAGAACAGCAACCAGGTACCTTGCCACTTGCAAGGTCGTATGAGCATCCTTGTCTTGCAAAATTTGGGCAAGGTGAGATTCTGCTGGGGTACCATCTAGTTTCTGGATTATCGGTCCCAGCAGATTTGCCCGTGGCACGCTGAACAAGGGACAAGCAAACGTAATATGCTGAAGAGATTCCACTGACTCCTTGTCACAGTCACATAGGGCAGAGGCTTGGCCCTTTGAAAATCTATGTCTCAGAACATTGGAAGGGAAAACATTAAACCTCACTTTAGTGAAGGAAAATCTATGGGAAGCAGTAGAAAGGGAGGAGAGGTATAGTGGAGTTAAGGTAATACCAATGTTCGGTGACACCTGGAAAGTTACCCACCCGTTCTTCCAGGTGTGACCTGCCGATATAATTGCCTGGATGGAGAAGCATCTAGAGCCACAAAAGGTGCGTTTGAATGAATCTCACTCATCATTTGTAAAAGTTTTTCACTTTTCCTCTTGCTTCAAAAAGTGCTGCTTTTGACCTTCGAAAGCCCTTAATTGCTTGGGATCACATTACCTAAAGAATTCCCTCTGCCCAGATGTACCTACCCAGACCCTGAGATCATATCTAGGGGACCCTTCCCTGGGTGCCCCCAACAAGTGAAGCACAGTGGGTTACTTCTGGGGACAGGGCCTTTTTGGTGGTGGCACTGTGGCTCTGAATTTCGTCTCCCTGGCACTTACTTTAGGGTCCTTTCAGCCATAGGCCAAGACCGCTTTCATTTTTTTCAGGGCCGTATCCAATGTTCTCTGTCCACGAGCACAAGGGCTGCTGTGCTGGCGGGTGGGCGAGTTTTGCTGTTGGGCAACGGAGGAATCCAGTGCAACAGTTGTGCAAGCGGAAACCCCCTCACGCAACAGATTGTGCAACTTGATCAACAAGCAACCTGCTTATGCACTCTCTTGTGCAGCAGCATTCCACTGGTGCAAAACGTTTCACGAGCGGAACAAGTAAACCGGTAAGCACCTTTAACTTAGTGCTATGTTAGATACAACGCTAAATATTTCAGTGTTTTAAATTCTGCTGCTCAAATCTACTGTTTTATTATTTGATGCTCAACAAGTAGACTTTAATATTTTACTGATACTGTAAGCCAGGGGTCCCCAAACTAAGGCCCGGGGGCCGGATGTGGCCCAATTGCCTTCTAAATCCGGTCCGCGGATGGTCTGGGAATCAGCGTGTTTTTACATGAGTAGAATGTGTCCTTTTATTTAAAATGCATCTCTGGGTTATTTGTGGGGCATAGGAATTCATTTTTTCCCCCTTCAAAATATAGTCTGGCCCCCAACAAGGTGTGAGGGACAGTGGACCGGCCCCCTGCTGAAAAAAGTTTGCTGACCCCTGCTGTAAGCTGTCGGAGAATGTCATTATCGTGCAGCATTTAAATGTGGCAAATAAGTAAAAGCTGTGGGAGTGGCTTTCCTGGTATTTCCCTCCTCTCAAGTCCCGCTTTTCCCAGGGCTTCGTATCTCTAGCTGAGCTGTAGATATGGTGGCCAGAGACCAAAAAATGGAAGTTCAACAGGTGTAGCTTCTACACAATTAGTAAAGACACCACCTGTAGACTCTTTTATAATCAGAGTCTTTGCCTAAGCCTGAAGGAGGTGAAAACAAGTATTCTCTGTGCAGGGTTGCCAGGTCAAGTGACTGAGCTGAAGTGGTTTAGGATCCAGCCTAAGTCCCTTCTCACTGGTCACATCCCTTTTGGGGGACTTACCATTGGCTGGACCAAGGTGTTCAATTGGTACTGATGTCTCTATGGCTGAGCCAAGGGTTGGGGACTTGGCATCTGCTGAGCAGCAGACATGCTGCATCCTAAACTGTCCATCCCTGCACCTGTTGCCATAAGACCCCCCCCCCCACCCCCAAGAAGCAGAGCACAGAAGCAAAAGCCATCCCCTGTGCTTCGTCACGAAGCAAGTCATATTCAGAGGCAGGGCCGGATTTAGGTTTGATGAGGCCCTAAGCTACTGAAGGTAATGGGGCCCTTTATATGTACAGCTGTCCTTTGTCAACAACAAATTGCCCATTGTTTTGTGTTGAATATATGCTATATGGTAATTTATGGACCTAATAGGCATCTAAAGCCATTTTCACATGCAGAATGTAGGCACCCTATATATAGTGCTGGAGGAGACTCTTGAGAGTCCCATGGACTGCAAGAAGATCAAACCTATCCATTCTCAAAGAAATCAGCCCTGAGTGCTCACTAGAAGGACAGATCCTGAAGTTGAGGCTCCAGTACTTTGGCCACCTCATGAGAAGAGAAGACTCCCTGGAAAAGACCCTGATGTTGGGAAAGATGGAGGGCACAAGGAGAAGGGAACGACAGAGGATGAGATGGTTGGACAGTGTTCTCGAAGCTACTAACATGAGTTTGGCCAAACTGCGGGAGGCAGTGGAGGATAGGCGTGCCTGGCGTGCTCTGGTCCATGGGGTCACGAAGAGTCGGACACGACTGAACAACAACAACATATATAGAAATAAGCAAACCAGTGATATTTTAGGGAGCAGGCGGGGCCCATTACTTACATCATAGGAGCCTACACAACACAAAACGCTGTTGCTGTATGTATATTTTGGAAATGTACATCCAGGGTTTTTTTCCTTTATTTTTTTTTGGGGGGCCCCCAAGTGAGTGGGGTCCTAAGCTATAGCTTGTTTAGCTTATACATAAATCCAGCACTGTTCAGAGGTATACTGCTTTGGAACATGTGGGGTCCATTGAAACGTATGTTTAGCTGTACAGTACTAATTCCTGCCTTAATTCTGCCTAATCCCTGAAAAAGCCACATAATTTTGTGCTGGTGAAATTAAGGCCAGGAATCAGGAGGCACACAAGAGAGTAGCGTGATAAACCGACTTTCTGCGCATCAAGATCTAGTTAGCGGCGCAGGAGCAAAACCATTTTTAAAAAATGGTGGCGTGTGGTTGCCAACTGTTTGGGGCAGCCCCTGCGGCTTTAACAGAAAGGCTAGTCCATCTGTGAGCACCAGAAGGTAGCAATGTCCCTAGTCAACCGCTGGAAAACGATTGCCACCTGTTGATCCATCAAGATCAGCAGCTGCTGTTAAGGCAGAAGAGCAAGGCAGCCCTCTTTTATATGTGGTCAGTTGGCAACTCTCTTCGGGGACAGAGATGCAGGCGAAAGAAACTCAAAACTGCAGGACAAAATAAAATAAAAAATTCCTTCCAGTAGCACCTTAGAGACCAACTAAGTTTGTTCTTGGTATGAGCTTTCGTGTGCATACCAAGAACAAACTTAGTTGGTCTCTAAGGTGCTACTGGAAGGAATTTTTTATTTTGTTTTGTTTTGACTATGGCAGACCAACACGGCTACCTACCGGTAACTCAAAAATGCAGGGAAACTCCTCTTTTAAAGTGACTTGAGAGAGACCGCCCCCCAAACCTTTATTCTCGGAGCAGCAGCTCCTGTGCGGTTGCAAGCAGTAAAAGAGAAGGTGAGAGCAGTCATAAGGAACCTGCTATTTATTACTTAACTAAGAATATTAATAACAATAACCTGAGTCACAAACTTCCCCGGGAGGCCGGCCGAGCCCCGCCCCTCCCTTCAGCCTTTGACTTCTTCGCCACTAGAGGGCGGGATTACTTTACTTTCGCCGGCGGGCTGGCACGGTTTATAGCCGGCTGTGCAGAGAGAGAGCCAAGCTTGACAATACTTGTGCAAACACGTTTGAGCGTGCAATGCAACAAGTGCTCCTTCCTGCCTCCTTTTAAGGATGTGCATCTCTTCCCAGCCAGACAGCCGGCAAAGCCTCTGGGCTGAATGTCCTATCCTTTGCAAAGGAAAGGAGGATGCAAATCATTATTAGGGCTGCTGGATCTCTTAACGGCGTTTCTAAGTTTCTTGCAAGGTGCCGTTTCTCTTCTGGAACAACAGGGCGGGCCTTTAGATCTGCATTATCGCTGCTTCTGCAGCCCCGCTTGTCCTTTGCCCGTTTACTCGGAAGGAAGCAGCGCCAGTTTCAACGGGGCTTGCTTCCAGTTAAACGCCGCATGCTTAAACCCTGCTGTCAACTTCTCAAAAACCCACCCTTTTGCTAATCTGAATTTTCCCCAGCAGAAAGGGCTTGGCCAGGGGTTGTGATCCGGCTTCCTTTAACAGCCCTATTCAGCTGAAAGGGTCGAGGAGATAACAGAATTAGAATCTGAAGTCTTTTTTAAGGAAGCATTTGATGCAGTCAGAGCCATTTAACAATGGCGTGTTTACACTTGAAACCCGATTTAATCTAACCCGAGTCGTCGCTTGGGGGCTCTCTCCGGAAAACTAATCTGATCAGGGCCTCGCCTCCCTTCATTAGCATGAGACAAATCTTCCAAACCGGATTATTTGCACTTAAATCGGTTACTTGGCCTTAGCAAATTTAATCATGCCAATAAAGGGACTCAATTGAGTTTAATACGCAGTCCTCCGCTAAAATGGCACTGACAATGAAATCCTGTGTATGTTTACTCGGAAGTAAACCCCACAATGCCCAATTTTTGCAGGGGAGGTGTTACTGCTAGGTTTTAGTGCGCAGTTTAAAACGATTTAAATGCAGTTAGCGTCTGTTTAAAAAAAGAGTGGTTGCAGCCTGGGCTGTTGGGTTACTTAAAAGCGTTCCTGAGTGAACAGTAAACGGAGCTTTTTAAAAAAACCAAACATTGTGAACCTGCAACCTGCGCCCCCACCCGCCAAAACGGAAAGATCCGCGTGTGCGGATCTTTGTTTGTAGCGAGCAGCGAGGTGTGCTTGTTGTTTCCCCTGATGAAATAGTGGAGCAATAATCCTGCGAGCTAATTTTTAATCCGAATTCTTTGGGCATCCGAACAACTTTTGAGACGCGAGCTCCCCTCCTTCTTTTACCAACTCTTACATACACAGGTAAGCGTTGCTGAACTCAGTAACCTTCACCTCCCTCTCCTCGCATCGCCCCAAGTCTGCGCCCGGGAGCGACGCCAGATTCCCGAGTCTCGTGACATCTTTCTTCACCGCCTCCCGGCCCTGCAAACTCTCGTGTTTTTTAAATGCACGCTGCGATCCTAGGTCTTCCTCACACTAGCGGGCTGCGGTTGTGCGTTAAACCACCGTACTTGCTTCGTAGCAAACAGGCAAAGGAGGTTTAGGATCCCGTCCAAATCTCTCCAGGGAACCCAACCGACTTAAGTGCACAACGGCTTGCGGGAAAGCGTTCTTTCCAAGCACACGCCCCGCCAGAATTTGCAGCAAATTGGGGCGAGGGGCGGCGTTTGCAAGGCGAAGGCGTCGCTTCCGAAACGGATCTGCTAAGTCTTTTGGCTTGCACTCCCTACCTTGCGTAGGTTTAGTCGGAAGTGAGCCCCATTAAAACTCGACGGGGCTTTACTCCCAGGTAAAGTGTGCAATGGAGAGCATTGCATGCCCAAATTATCCACACAAGTGGCAAACCCCCAGAAGTGAACTCTAGACGGATTATATCCCCCAAGTAGCCTTTTTTTTTTGCAGTGCGGAAGAAACCGGGGCGGATCCTGAACAAAACGCTCCCACACCCCCCAAGAAGACAGTTTGTGTGCGGTGTGTGTGTGTGTGTGCGTAAACATCAGCCAACAGCCGCCGACTAAACGGCAGCGCGAGGCCCCGATACCTTGCACGCCTTACTCGCAAGTAAACCCCACTGATTCCAAAGGGGTAGCAAGCTTGCACACCGGCCTTGCAGACGCCGGGTAATGCGCACGGAAAAGCAAGCCAGCGCTGCTTCCCCGGAAAAGTGCAGGGGTGCGCGCGCGCGCGCGCATATACACACAACCCAGCAGCTCTGCAGGGCGCGCTGCTCGCTCGCTCGCCACTACACCTCCCGAGACTTTTACTATGTTTACTTCCGCCGGCCCCGGGCGCGCGTAACGTAAAGAAAGAGGCGGCCGGGCTGAATTAAACCGGCCCAGCGTCAGCTGCTGCCGTTACCGCCCCTCCTCCCGCGCCTTTAACGCAGTGCAGAGCGCGAGCGAGCGAGCTCTCCAAACGCTGGCTGCGGGCGCGCCTCTGCAAAGGAACCCCCGCCTTCCTTCTCTCTCCACTGCTTTTTGCCAGCACGAGACCCCTTCCCCAATCGGCCCCCCACTTCTGGCGGCCGGCTTCCGAACCTTTCCCCCACCGCCACCCCGGGCGGAGCGAGGGAGCGAGCAGGGAAGGCGGCACCCCCCCCTCCCCTCTCCAAGGCGCGCGTTTCCTCCTCCTCCTCCTCCTCTCCTCCCAGCTCCTTGTTGCAGACAGCCGTATGCAAAAGCTCGGCTAACACAGTTGGCGGGAAAAAGGAGGCGGAGCGCTAAGCCCGGCAAGCCTATAAAAGGCCTGGCGCGCCGGAGTCATTACTACTTTGCTTTCGCAGAGCCGAGGGGAGGGTCCGGCTCGGTTTGGGAAGGCGCCGCCGCCGCCGCTACTACTACAATCTCTTACTACTACTGTTACCGCCGCCGCCGCCTTTGCAGGGAAGAAATAAATAAATAAATACCCCCACCGAGGGTGCGCGCCTGCCCGCCGTCCCCCCGCTGCGCGCGCCTTGGCGCGCCCCCCTTTACCTATTCCTTCTCTCTCACATCCCAAGGCGCTGCTCCCTTTTTTTTTTTTTTAATTAAAGGCTTATTTTTTTGGACTCCGAGATCCGACGCGCACGACCAAGAACTCTTCGAAACCCGGCTTGCTGCATCGCTCCCTGGGATTTACAACCGATATCTTTGGACGGACTGCCTTTGCTTTTTTTCCTTTTTCTTTTTGAGGGATTTACAAGGAAAGGGGGGGGGGCCGAGCAGATTGCCGTCCCCCACTTGGTGGCTTCTTTTTTTTTACCTGCGTTCGTTGGCCCCCTTTTCTCATAGATATATCCGCACCGTTCCAAATAATCGACCCACTGTCTTTTTTAGCCGGGACCTGGGAGGAACCGGTAAGTCCGTCCTTTATTATTATTATTATTATTCTGCCGGGATCACTCTCGCTTGCTCTTTCTTGGTGCGTGTGGATTTTTTTTTTTTTAGAGGCGGGATATCTGAATTTGTCAGCTTAGGCGAAAGTGATCGGTTGTCTCCAGCGTGTCCGAGAGAAGCAGCCCGGCACGCATTTTATTTACAGTATTTCTCTTTCAAAGGAGGCGGGCTCCCAGCGAGCTTTGAGAAGGGGGATTTTGACGAGGAGCTAATTTTGCATTGTTAGTAGTAGTGGACCTAGATTTCGGGGGGGGGGCGCCTAGATACAGCTTCCTCTCCTGTTGAAGCTTTGCATTGAAATTGCATTTGCAAGCTGCTGGCAATTTGTTCTTGCGAGAAGTTGGGGTGGCGACCCAGTTTCAGGAAAATTGGGGGGGGGGTCTCTCTTAATCCCCCCGCCCGCCTGCCCTGGGGTGGAGAGGAGGGGAGTTTCATGTGTTGCGCTGTCCCAAGAGGAATCTTGCAGAAGGGTTGGTTCGAACCTGTTTGGGGAGGAAGGAAAAGGGAGACCTTAAGAGGAAACGTTCCTCTTGGCGGACGCAGGATCGTTCGCCAGGGCGCCGCCTGGGTTAATACCCCCGGATATACTCCAGTGGGGCAGGCGGGGGGGTGGTACGACGGTACCTCGGGGCGCTTGTACTCCGAAGGGGCGGGGAGCCGGAGAGCCGCAGGCTCGTGGGGGCGGCAGGAGATGGGAGTGAATCCCAAGTGGATTTTTTTTTTTAAGGTGGCGCCGGTTCGAATCCCGGGGACTCTCGGATTGAGCCGGAGATAGTCATTTCACAGGGCAAATTTATGCGTGTCTCGTCGGGGGTGGGGGCGCCTGACGGGGCCCCGCTTGGCGTGGTTGACACTAGATACCGGATGCTTTCCCCCGCTCTGTGTCCGAGGTATAGGCTCGCAATGCATTGTGCGTTCCGGACGGCTCTCCCCGCGCATTGCGATTTTCGGTGGGGGCCGCGGGTGGGCGTTTTGCTTCGGAAAGGAGGCGGGAGCCGGGATCTGGCGAGCCCGTTCCTCCTGCTCACGTCGAAGGCGGTTTAGCCGACTGGTAGCAGGGAACTCAACGAAGTCGCTTTATCAGCCTCGGAAGCGGAGGGCGCGTTGCATTGAACTGAGCGGGGAAACCTGGCGAGGGTGTCGCCGTGCGCCCCCGCTCTCCCAGCCGGGATGATCCTCGTTAACTTAGGGGGGCGCTGCCTTCCTTACTGCTCTCTTAGGTAACTCGTACTCCCCGCCCCCCATTTTCAGGCGTTCTCGTGCGCCTCGACGGTTGTGCATGCAGACGCGGGGTAGTTAGTCCGGGTTACTTTACCCCGTTATTGTGTGTGTGTGTGTGTAATAGGGTTTTGCGGAGTCCTTTGGAGAGGGGCATGCATGGGATCGGGGCCGCGCAGCAGCCCGCAGCTAACCGCTTCCCCGTCTTTCCCCCGCCCCTTTTAGGCACTGTCCCCAGCCACCATGCCTCTGACGGTGCCGAGCTTCAGCCGGGCTTACGATTACGACTATGACTCGGTGCAGCCGTACTTCTACTTCGAAGACGAGGAGGAGAACTTCTACCTGACGGGGCACCACCGCGGCTGCGAGCTGCAGCCGCCCGCGCCGTCGGAGGACATCTGGAAGAAGTTCGAGCTGCTGCCCACGCCGCCTCTGTCGCCCAGCCGCCGCTCGGGCTGCTTCCCGTCCAGCGCCGACCAGCTGGAGATGGTGACGGAGCTGCTGGGCAGCGACGTGGTCAACCAGAGCTTCATCTGCGACCCGGGCGACGACGCCTTCGTCAAGTCCATCATCATCCAGGACTGCATGTGGAGCGGAGGCTCCACCGCCGCCAAGCTCCAGCAGGTCGTCTCCGAGAAGCTCGCCTCCTACCAGGCCGCCCGGAGGGACGGCGCGGCCGCGGCGCGCAGCGGCAGCCTCCCGCAGCCTTCCCCGACGGCGCCTGCCGCCGCCGCCACGGCCTCCGCCTCCTCGGCTTCCTCGTCCGCTGCCTCTTCCGCCGCCGCTTCTCCCAGCAGCGCCTACCTGCAAGACCTGGGCGCCACGGCTGCCGAGTGCATCGACCCGTCCGTCGTCTTTCCGTACCCGCTGAGCGACAAGTCGCCGAAAGTCGAGGCCGCCTCCCCGGAGCCTAGCCCGGCTCCTTTGCTGGGGCAGGACACGCCGCCCACCACCAGCAGCGATTCTGGTGAGTAGCAGCGGCAGTGCTGTCGATACCGCCCCCTCTGGACATCCTTTCTTTTTTCGGAGTGGGGGAGGGTTAGTGCATTGACTGCAGTGACCCTAAATATGCAAGTGGGGGGGTCCAGAGTTGGAGAGGAAGAGCAGGGCTAAGCAATATGGGGTTGTCGGGGGAGACCAAGGCTGCACTTACACACTTGGTAAGGATTAGAAAGGCTTGAAATATTGGGTGTTTGTCAGTTTTCAAACGTTATGGGGAATTGGAAAATGCTGGCCCTCCTCAGAGTAGACCCATTGAGATGAATGGAGGTGGCTAACTTAGGTCCGTTGATTTCATGGGGTCTGCTTTGAGGAGGGACCCAGTTGCATTCCACCCTGAGGCTGTTCCCACCCCCCCACCCCACCCCGCATGCTTACCTGGGAGTAAGCCACACTGAGCTTGCAAATCTCCCTGCAAAAGAATCTGCTAAGCTGTCTAGGCCCCGAAGTTACCTGTAGGGTTGGTTACCTTTTCCTGGCCCTCCTACAATCCAGTTCTGCAGCCAACTTCTTCACCCAGGGCATGTGAAGTGGTCAGCTGCCTTTTAGCAGGACAAAAAAAAAGATGCAATGCAGTCCTCATTCCAGCCATTCGCCATCCCTGGCCCCTCCTATTGGAGGGTTGTGTGTTTGTGTGAATGAATGTTCCCATTGTGCAGATGGGAACACTGATCCTGACCGGGGGGGGGGGAGGAATTTATGCTTAAGCCCTAAGACTTGAAGGACTTGAAACCTAGAGATAATGACTGTTAAAAGTCATACTGCATCCTATCCTGGCTTAATAAACTGTGGGAGGAGAGAGGAAGAAAGTTAGTTTTGGCTGTGATCTTCAGTGGTGACATACATTTTAAAAGGAAAACTCTGTTCAGAGAATAACAGGCATTGACTCTCTCCTTTACCTGCTTTCCAAATGTTTTGGTATCGGGAACTTTCCCTGGATTGGGGGGGGGGGGCTGGGGAGAACAGCTAACACATTTGTTTTTTTTCTGGGTTTGTTCACACTGGAACTTCTGCTTAACCTTTGAGATAACTAAATCCTAATGGAATGTGTTGTATTTCTTTTACACCACGCACTGGCTGATATGAATATCTTCGTCTTCCCTTCTTCCCCCCCCCCTCCTTCCAATTTTTTTAAAAAAATAATTTCAAGTTGCTCAGCACCTCCCCCTTCTAGCATATGTGTGTGTTCTCATCTCTTCTCCCCCTTCCTTTTTTTTTTAAATGCCACGTTAGCAACACACATGGCTTGGGCTTCCCAGGAATTGAATTTCCTGGGGAAAAGTAGACCAGGGAGGAATGGAGGTGGGGGGAGAGGAGACAAACCCATGCTGCTTAGATTTCATAATGGGGTCAGGGCAGGTCGTTGGAGCGGGAATTTTAAACCCTGTAATCAAATATATCTCCTACTTGTGTTTGCCACGTGGTGGTGAAGGGTAAACTGGGAGAGAGTTTGGGAGCGCAGTTCAACAGGTGCAGAGAAATTTCTGGGGTGGAGTAGGAAAAAGTTTTTAAAGGTGCTCTGAAGAACACCAGCCTGCATGTTGTGTAAGCTTTTTAAGGGTGTCGCTCTCCTGCCTTGAGCGCTTGCACCAACCTGCCCTAGTTCTCACAGTGCATCTTTTCCCAACGCAAGCACTCCTGACCTTCCATAGGTACCAGGCTTGGCACCTCATGTGTGAACAGGGCTGCTGGGGGGCATGGCCAGCAGCCGTTTGGGGGTGCTTTGCCAGGAATTCCTGCCTGCCCTAATGGGGATCGTCCAGTTTGCAAGTTCTGTTAGTGGACGCAAGCTAAGGGGGTTTTTCCTTCCATGGGTGGAAAACGCCTTGCTTGCTGAACCAAATGCTCGCGCTCCTGCTGTGTTTGGTGAACTGCTCTTCCAGAGTTGTGCAATCCTCCAATTTCAACACAGGGAGATCTGAAAGCCCAGGAGTCAGTTAACAGTCCTTTGAGGAGTGCAATGCCATCTAAAAAGCCATCTTCCTTTCGTTGCATAACAAAATTACGGTTCCCGGCAAGAAGGGGAGAATGCGGACTTGCTCCCGAAAGCAGAGCATTATTTTTTTTTTCCCCTGCTTGGTTTAAGGCAGGGTTTTCCCAACTGGTTTTGGACTACAACTCCCATCATCCCTAGCTAGCAGGACCAGTGGTCGTGGATGATGGGAATTGTAGTCCAAAAAACAGCTGGGAACTGAAGTTTGGGGAGCCCTGGTTTAAGGGGAACTCGCATCAGTCCAAGCCAATATGGCCAGGGATGATGGGAGTTGTAGTTCAGCAACTCTCCAACCTGTGAGTCAGGAATATTGAGCTTTGTGGAACAGTGTTGTTACCACTGTTCTGGTGATAAGCCATGCAATATCGAGTGGATACTTCTATTGCTTAAATCAGGGTTTCCCAAACTTGGATCCCCAGCTTTTTTGGACTACAACTCCCATCATCCGTAGCTAGCAGGACCAGTGGTCATGGATGATGGGAATTGTAGTCCAAAAACAACGGGGGGGAAACTCAAGTTTGGGAAACCCTGGTCTTACTCGTATAACTGTAAATAGGCTGTTGTTGTTGTTTTTTAAAAAAACTTAACCTTTTGTGTGTGTTTTTTTCCGCCAGAAGAGGAAGAGGAGCAAGAAGAAGAAGAAGATGAGGAAGAAATTGATGTGGTTACAGTAGAGAAAAGGCAGCCCACATCGAGGAAATCGGAGTCCGGTACGCACAGGAAGCCCCACCACAGCCCCTTGGTCCTCAAGCGGTGTCACGTCCCCATCCACCAGCACAACTATGCCGCCCCTCCGTCAACCCGAGTCGAGTACCCGTCCGCCAAGCGGCTAAAGTTGGACAGTGGCAGAGTCCTCAAGCAGATCAGCAACAACCGCAAATGCTCAAGCCCGCGCACCTCGGACTCGGAAGAGAACGACAAGAGGAGGACGCACAACGTCTTGGAGCGCCAGCGGCGGAACGAGCTCAAGCTGAGCTTCTTTGCGCTGCGAGACCAGATCCCCGAAGTGGCCAACAACGAGAAGGCCCCGAAAGTCGTCATCCTCAAAAAGGCCACGGAGTACGTCTTGTCCATCCAGTCGGACGAGCACAGACTGTTAGCGGAAAAGGAACAACTGAGGAGGCGGCAGGAGCAGCTGAAAAGCAAACTCCAGCAGCTCAGGAACTCTTGCGTTTGAAACAAAACAAAACAAAAAAAGCCCGCAAGTGTTGGAAAGGGGGAGACATCGATCGGGGTGGGGGGGAAGTATAAGAACTTTTATGCTTTTTTAAAACAAAACAAAAACTATGTACTGATGGACTCAACAAAGTGTGAAAAGCTTGCATGCTCAACAACTACACAACCTTGGCCTGCCCTTGGTGCAGGGCTGGCCGGAACCTCAAAACTGCCTCTGAACTGATAAAAAACTTTGGGCAGGAACCTTCTTCATGCTTTGGGGGACGAACAGTTCCTCTTAACCTTTTTCTTTTTGTATTTAAAGCGTCCTCGTCGTCCCCCTTCCTTTCTTAAGGCGATTTACAGGTGATGCAGAGTCCTCACCGCATCTGTACATATATTTACGCAGCCTAATGACCTGTACATATCTTTATTAAAAAAAAATCTTTATAGAAAAAATTTAAAAAAACCCTGCAATGCTTAGTCGGTTGTGGCAACTGAATTTATAATTGTCTTGAACCTTTTCGTGCCATAACATTTCACAGAAACCTTTGGTCGTTTTTATTTAAGTATCTTTTTGTCATTTTTTTTAAAGAAATAAATGATTTTATTTTGTGTTTCTAGATAAATAAAATATTTGCCCTAAATTGTAAGCAGCTACGGCTTGCAAGTTCTTCTTCGCCTTTGGATTTCTAAAGATATAATTCCCAGGAAGTGCCGCAACCAATGGCAATAAGTTGTTGTTGTTTTTTAAGCCAGGGTTTCCCAAACTTTGGACTCCAGATGTTTTTTGGACTACAGTTCCCAACATCCCTTGCCTGGCTAAGGATGATGGGAGTTGTAGTCCAGAAAACAGCTGGGGATCCAACTTTGAGAAACTCTTTTAGCAATGGAAGTATCCGGCCAATTTAAACCTGGGTAGCTCAGTTGGTTAGAGCGTGGAGCTGAATAATGCTGAGGTTGCAGGTTCGATTCCTGCATTGTAATAGTTTCCTTAAAACATGGCTCTAACCAGCTCACGATTCTCGGCTCACAGGTCAGAGAGCCTTGTGGGCCCTCTCTCCGGATATTTTTGAACTACAACTCCCATCGTCCGTGACCAACGGCCATATTGACTTTCGCTGATGGGAGTTCACCCTCTCTACAGATTTCCCATCCCTGGGTTACACTGGCTGCGTGTCTCTGCAGTATCAGACAATAAGCACCTCCCAGTTTTACCGAAACAATGCTTTCTGCAAGTCCGGGCAGCGCGCACGCCTGTATTTGCACATCATTTGCGTACCATTTCCAGCACGCTTCCAATTAAAAAAAAAAACATATAGCAGGAAGTTATTATCCTGTCTGCTGTTATGCAAACCGGAACCTCTCGCATACAATGTGTGTTCTTTAGCCCTAGTGGACCGTGGTGTATTTTTTTATGGGGGGGGGAGGGGATCAACTGCCAAATGTTCACAGAGAAGAGGGATTGGCTGCTAAACAACTCTGCAACATCCCCCCAGCTTAGAAAAATGGCACCTGTGCGGCTAATAGAGGGGAACCTGCAATACACACCCCCATCATTCTGCCCGGACACTGAGGTCCAGCGCCGAGGGCCTTCTGGCGGTTCCCTCACTGCGAGAAGCAAAGCTACAGGGAACCAGGCAGAGGGCCTTCTCGGTAGGGGCACCCGCCCTGTGGAACGCCCTCCCATCCCAGGTCAAGGAGATAAACAACTACCTGACATTCAGAAAATACCTGAAGGCAGCCCTTTTCAGGGAAGTTTTTAATGTGTGATATTTTTGTATCTGATTTTTGTTGGAAGCCGCCCAGAGTGGCTGGGGAAATCCAGCCAGATGGGCGGGGTACAAATAATAAATATTATTATTATTATTATTTTACCTGACTGAGCCGAGGATGCAGGGAGTTTTAAGTTGGTTGCCACCCTGCGTGGCTTCTAACAAGTTAAAAGGTGATGGGAGAGAAACCATTAAACTCTGGCAGAGGAAGTGCACTCCATTATGAAGCCCGGGTTCAGATTGTGTAGTTCATGGGTAGGCAAACTTAAGGCCTGTGGCCGGATCTGTCCCAATCGCTTCCGAATTCAGCCCGCGGACCGTCCAGGAATTGGTGTGTTTTTACATGAGTAGAATGTGTCCTTTTATTTAAAATGTGTCTGGGTTATTTGTGGGGCATAGGAATTCGGTCATTATTTTTTTCCAAAAATATAGTTGGCCCCCCACAAGGTCTGAGGGACAGTGGACCGGCCCCCTGCTGAAGAAGTTTGCTGACCCCTGTCTTAAGTTGCACAGATGTAGAATCTGTGTCCCTCCAGCTCTTGCTGAATTCCCAGCCAATGATGCCAATAATCAGGGATGATGGGAGTTGTAGTCCAGCAACTTCTTTAGGAGTAAGTTAGCACCAGGCGCGCATACTTATAAGGGAGTCCCACGAAATGCAGAAGATGTTACAGCAAGCGTCCTTAGGATGGGGCTGAAATTCTCCAATAAGTTTCCCTCCTTCATTTTACCTTTCTCGATCTGCTGCGGAGAGGGATCTCCCTTGGTATAATCCCGTTTTTACCCGTCTGAAGGAAGGGACCCAAATAAATGAATAGTTTGTTGTTGTTGTCGTTCAGTCGTGTCCAACTCTTCGTGACCCCATGGACCAGAGCACGCCAGGCACGCCTATCCTTCACTGCCTCTCGTAGTTTGGCCAAACTCATGCCAGTCGCTTCGAGAACACTGTCCAACCATCTCATCCTCTTGTCCCCTTCTCCTTGTGCCCTCCATCTTTCCCAACATCAGGGTCTTTTCCAAGGAGTCTTCTCTTATCATGAGGTGGCCAAAGTATTGGAGCCTCAACTTCAGGATCTGTCCTTCTAGTGAGCACTCAGGGCTGATTTCTTTGAGAATGGATAGGTTTGATCTTCTTGCAGTCCCTGGGACTCTCAAGAGTCTCCTCCAGCGCCATAATTCAAAAGCATCAATTCTTCTGCGATCAGCCTTCTTGATGGTCTAGCTCTCACTTCCGTACATTACTACTGGGAAAACCATAGCTTTAACTATAAGGACCTTTGTCGGCAAGGTGATGTCTTTGCTTTTTAAGATGCTGTCTAGGTTTGTCATTGCTTTTCTCCCCAGAGAATAGTTAGGGAGGACTAACCTGTTCAACTGGTTCAGGTAGCCTGAGTCACCCCAGTAAATCAATTTAATTCTCATGTACTTCAAATGAGAGCACGCTGCTACTTCTTTTTAGGCGATTGAACTGCATCTGTGTGTGCTTGTGGGGTAAAAAAAAATATTAACTGTTTCCACGGCAGTCATTCTGCAGAGTTTTGCATGCTTGCTTATTTCTTTAGATGCATAATCTGCTTGGTCGCAAAGCTCTCCCTAAGTGTAAATAAAATGGTAGATAAGACAGCTAAAAGTCTTATCTAAATGAGTTTTATTATTAACCTATATCCACCGTTAAAAGTGGATATAGGTTGATAATATGTCTGGGTAGGCTCACTGAAATTTTTGAAATGAATAAATCACCAAACATCTAAAGCAATATAGATAAAAGGGTGTCTTCCTGTTGTCAATAGGCAGAGAGTTCTGCCACATTAAAAGATCAGCACCTTGCAAACATTTGGACCTTCGTCACAACAACCCTGTGAGGTAGGTTAAGCTAAGAGATGGTGACTGACTCCAAGGTCACCCAGTGAGCTTCCTGGCTGAGTGGGGATTCGAACCCTGGTCTCCCAGGTCACAGTCCAACACTCTTTAACACAGGCTTCCTCGATCTCGGCCCTCCAGATGTTTTGAGACTACAATTCCCATCATCCCTGACCACTGGTCCTGCTAGCTAGGGGTCATGGGAGTTGTAGGCCAAAAACGGCTGGTGGGCCGAGGTTGAAGAAGCCTGCTCTAACCATTACGCCACACTGCCTCTCATATAGAGGGGGCTCCTGCCTGCTGCAGCAATGGAAACGGAACGTAGTCATCTGGTTAATAGCCATTATTTGCTGCTTTATTCTAATCTCCCACCTGAATCAGATCCCCAGCTTTTTTTTTTCTTTCCATTTGTTCTCTGCTTCAAGGGGGAACTGTGTGTTCTGATTAATGCGCACAGAAAACGTGGGAAGAACCTCAAAGGTGCCAGAGAGGGTTTATTTATATATATACTGATTTTCAACCCAAAGGCCTTCAAAGCGGCGAAGAGCATATTGAAACATAAAGAGGCCAGGGGGAGTTGGATAAAATATCATGAAACCAACTGAACCAATTGGATGGGACCCTGGGCAGCGGCGGAGCCTTCCTTGGGTTAGAGGATAGAAGAGTGCTGTTGCCAACTAACTCTACGGGAAATGTCTTTTAAAAAAAAAACTTGGAGAGGAGAGTGGCTGCCGGTAAGTGTAGACAATATTGAGCTGGATGGAGCAAAGATCTGGCTGCTGTCCCAAGCACCCGGGAAAAACCAGAAACCGGAATGGACGATGCAAAAATAAAAGGGGCCCATCTGCACTATACATTTAAAGCAGGATCATACCGCTTCAGACAGTAAAAGGTAAAGGGACGTTTGTCCTTTTATTTAAACTGCATCTCTGGGTTATTTGTGGGGCATAGGAATTCGTTCATTTCCCACCCAAAAAATATAGTCCGCCCTCCCCACAAGGTCTGAGGGACAGTGGACCAGCCCCCTGCTGAAAACGTTTGCTGACCCCGAATTGTAGGGTCAGAAGGGGTCCTGTGGGCCATCTAGTCCAACCCCCTGCAATGCAGGAATCCTGCCCACAGACATAGCCTGGGTGGGCTTGAACTACCAACCTTCTTGTTAACAGCCAGGCACATTGACCCATTGCTCCACAGAGACCGGGAAGGCAGAGTCTCTCCCCCCCACCCCAGCCCCACTTTATTCTAACGGTGACCCTTGTAGTATCAGGAGGGGGGTGGTGGTTAAAGCATTTTGTTCCACCCTTCTCATCTGCGTGCTTTATGTAGCCTCCCTAGGCATATATATCAATCACTGTTTTAAGAACCTGTATTTTTCTTTAAAAAATTGTACTGTGCTTCGATGGCTTCGGTGAAGCAGTATATGTATAAATTGGCAAAATACTGTAAACGAATAAGTAAAGCAGCAGCAAACTGAATACCGTGCCGTATGCACAATTGTCTGCTCAGTTGTGTAGTGAAGGTTGGGTTGGGTAGACCGGAGAGTACATTTTAGAAAAGGAAGGGGCAAGCTCCCCTGAAGAACCAGGTGTGCAGCCTGGGAGTCATTTTGAACACACAGCTGTCCATGGAGGCGCAGGCCAATTCTGTATCCAGGGCAGCTGTCTACCAGCTCCATCTGGTACACTGGCTGAGACCTTACCTGCCCGCAGACTGTCTCACCGGAGTGCTGCACGCTGTAGTTATCTCCTGCTTGACTACTGCAATGCTCTCTACCTGAGGCTACCTTTGAAGGTGACTGCAACTAATCTAGAATGGCTAAACAGGTGGCTGGAAGTGGCCGCCGAGACCATAGAACATCGGTCCGGAAAGACCTACATTGGCTCCCAGTATGTTTCCGAGCACAATTCAAAGTGTTGGTGGTGACCTTTAAAGCCCTAAACGGCTTTGGCCCTGTATACCTGAAGGAGCGTCTCCACCTCCATCGTTCAACCCGGACACTGAGGTTCATCTCCGAGGGCTTTCCGGCGGTTCCCTCCCTGCGACAAGTGAGGTTACAGGGAACCAGGCAGAGGGCCTTCTCAGTAGTGGCGCCCGCCCTGTGGAACGGCCTCTCATCAGATGTCAAGCAAATAAACAACTATCTGACTTTTAGAAGACATCTGAAGGCAGTCCTGTTTTATCGTGTTTTTAATTCTGTTGGGAGCTGCGCAGAGTGGCTGGGGAAACCCAACCAGTTGGATAATAAATTTATTATTATTATTATTATTATTATTATTATTATTATTATTATTATTTATTAGAAACACTTACTTTGAGCCGTAAGATCTCACCACACATTGGATTAGGACGGTGGGAGATCTCATTTCAAATTTACAGCCAGCCAGCCAGCCATAAAGCTCGGTAGGTAACCCTGGGCCTGTTACAATCTCTCAGTCTCGCCTTAGAATCATAGAGTTGGAAGAGACCACAAGGGCCATCCAGTCCAACCCCCTGCCAAGCAGGAAACACCATCAAAGCATTCCTGACAGATGGCTGTCAAGCCTCTGCTTAAAGACCTCCAAAGAACCACCACACTCCTTGGCAGCAAATTCCACTGCCGAACAGCTCTCACTGTCAGGAAGTTCTTCCTAATGTTTAGGTGGAATCTTCTTTCTTGTAGTTTGAATCCATTGCCCCGTGTCCGCTTCTCTGGAGCAGCAGAAAACAACCTTTCACCCTCCTCTATATGACATCCTTTTCTATATTTGAACATGGCTATCATATCACCCCTTAACCTTCTCTTCTCCAGGCTAAACATACCCAGCTCCTTCCTCACAGGGTTGTTGTAAGGATTAAATGGAAGCTGAGTAGGGTTGTGGCAATGGATGGATACAACAGAAGCGGGTGAGGCAGAGCTGCTATGCTAGCTTCGCAGAAGATGGGCTGCTGTTACTCATTGCGGGGAGGAGAGGGGAGCTTGTGGGATGGTTAGCACAGTGCAAATGCACTGGCAGAGACAGAGCCGTCTCATCCATTGGGGCTGGTGGCGCGGCGCGCCAGGGCGCAATGGCCTGGAGGGCGCCTCCGTCCTCCAGCCCCGCTGGCAGCGCCTGCCGGCAGCGCCCTCTGACTCCCGGCAAGGGAGCTGGCCGGCCACGCCACGCCCTCTGGCTGCCCAGCAGAGCACAGGAGCACAGCTCTGCGCGCCCTTCCAGCGCTTCCGGGACAGGAGGCGAGGGTGGCCGGCTCGCGCTCCTGCGCGCAGCCGGGTGGCGCGGCGTAGCCGGGCAGCTCGCGCTCCGCGCGCAGCCGGCCGCCCACCCGATGGAGCACGAGCGCCGCGCCATCCGGATGCGCGCGGGAGCGCGAGCCGGCCGCCCTCGCCTCCCGTCCCGGAAGCGCTGGAAGGGCGCGCAGAGCCCCGCGCCGCTCCAGCGCCACGCCCCTCATCCCCCGCTCGCCCACCCCCCTCCCAAGGGGCGGCAAGCGCGGGAGGGAGGCGGCGGAGAGGCGGCATGGCGGGGGCGCCGGAGGGACAGCCGCGCCAGGGCGGCAGATCCCCTTAAGACGGCTCTGGGCAGAGATAATCCTGCTAGTTCCTGCTGGTGCAATCACACTGCTCCAACCGTCCTGTTGCCCCTTCATAGTAAGCAACTGTTTCCTACCTGCCAGGAAGCCTGACTGAAGAAGTGTATCTTGAAGAAGTGTGCATGCACACGAAAGCTCATACCAATAACAAACTTAGGTAAAGGGACCCCTGACCATTAGGTCCAGTCGTGTCCGACTCTGGGGTTGCGGCGCTCATCTTGCGTTACTGGCCGAGGGAGCCGGCGTCCAGCTTCCAGATCATGTGGCCAGCATGACTAAGCCGTTTCTGGTGAACCAGAGCAGCGCACGGAAACGCCGTTTATCTTCCCACCAGAGCAGTACCGATTTATCTACTTGCACTTTGACGTGCTTTCGAACTGCCAATTCGGCAGGAGCTGGGACCGAGCAACAGGAAGTCACGCTGTCACGGGGATTCAAACCGCCAGCCTTCTGATCAGCAAGCCCTGATCAGCAAGCCCTAAACCCGTGTCCCTAATAACAAACTTAGTTGGTTTCTAAGGTGCTACTGGAAATATTTTTTTTATTTTTAGTTTTGTTTTGCCCTACCCAGACACTCATCATATGTGCACCCTTGGGACAATCCTGGCCAAGAGACATCCATCCCCAGGAACTGAATCGCCAGGAAGATTATTGTGCAGAGATTTGCAATTCTTGCAACTGAATGTGAAATATACTCGGAGTCAAGTGTGAATTTCATGCTCTTTATTCAGCTCATAGTAGCAAGGAATGAGTCTTTCCCCCAAAACGTCTGCTATATATACATTATTTACACAATGGGCCCCATGTGATTGGCTAATTCCGGGCTACTCCTGTACGCCAATCAGGTTGTGGATTCACTTCCTCCAGGAGCCTGATTGGCTGCTCTTGCAGGCCAATCAGGTCGCTGATTCACTTCCACCTGGAGCTAGATTGGGTGGCTCCTGCGGACCAATCAGACTGCTGCATTCTAGATCCTATTGTTCTTGGACCAATCAGGCTGCTGCATTCTGGATCCTATTGTTCTAGGATTCAGCTCAGTACATAACAGAATGCTAGAAGGGCATAGAAAGAAAAATCATGCACACAAAGACGAAGGGAGTTGACTTCTAAACGTACAGACAATAAGTAGGACTCAGCGTGCCTTCGGCTTGGGAAAGTGCAAGAAGGTATTGTATATACATGCCACGCACAGACATTAGATCTGGTATTCCTTAATTTCCAGATGGGGATGCTGATGTGATGTCACTCCCTGACAATGGGAGGAATTTAGGCTCCAGGCTAAATGTCCTTCCTTTTTTCTAGAATTGCAAAGATAACCGGAAAACAATTCACAAGGCAGAATGGAGAAGTTGGTGTGAACTGGCGAAAAGATAAGCAAGGATTCCAGGAGAGGGAAGGGATGTTGAAAGAAGGAAGCCAAAGTAAATCTACGGCCAATGCAATTATAAATATATGTGTGCATTCACAGAGAGAGGAGAGAGAGAGAGAGCGCTAAATTTCTCCTGATCTGGAGGGTAGGACTTGAACCCATGGCTTCAAGTTACAAAGAAGGACTTCAGAGACCAAGGGCGGTGGCAGTGGCTGCCCAGAGGACTCTGAAGAAGAGGGGAGAGGAGGGAAGGCTGAGGGAACACTCCACAAGGGTGGGTGTTCAAAAAGGGGTGAGGGGCTGCTGGCTGCCGGCTGACATAACTGGTCTCTTAAGCCCCACAGGGGTACCGCAGAAAGAATGTATAATGATAATAATAATAATAATAATAATAATAATAATAATAATAATATTTATACCCCGCCCATCTGGCTGGGTTTCCCCAGCCACCCTGGCAGCTCCCAACAGAATCAGAATAATAATAATAATAATAATAATAATAATAATAATAATAAGAATAATAATGCGATAAAACATCAAACATTAAAAACTTCCCTAAACAGGGCTGCCTTCAGATGTCTTCTAAAAGTCAGATAGTTGCTTATTTCCTTGACATCTGGTGGGAGGGTGTTCCACAGGGCAGGCGCCACTACCGAGAAGGCCCTCTGCCCGGTTCCCTGTAACGTCACTTCTCACAGGGAGGGAACCACCAGAAGGTCCTCGGAGCGGGACCTCTCTGGCACAGAGAGAGCTCTTGGCTCAGGTGTGGGCTGAACAGTGGGGGGTGGGGACGCTCCTTCAGGTATGTAGTTGGTCAAGGGAGCCGTGGACCCAAAAACATTGAAAACCTCTGCCCTAGACAAAGGGACTGGTTTGGCAAGCTTGCTCTCAAGCATTCTACGCTCACAGGTACAGGATCCCAAGACACCCCCCGCCTCCAAACACATAAAAATTTGTAAAGGAGGTAAGGTAGGAATGCAAGTAAGAAATTATGGGGAGGGGGCACCAGAGATTAGTGGCAGCACATGGGCTTTGAATATAGAAATATACACATTTAATTAATTTAATAATAATGTATAATAGCCAGCACAGAGTTTGATGTGTCTTTTGATAAATTTAATAGCATCTTCTGCTATAGAGAGGGCTAATCTGGGCTGGGTGGGCTTCAGAGCCTCAAGAAGAGATCTTTCCCATCACGGAGAGAATCACATAAGGGGTGCCAGCCATTTTGTGCCCTAGGCAAAGCTAAGTACTAGCGTCCCTTCAAAAAACCAAAATATTGCTAACTCCAATGTTCAAAAACATATATCTTGCAGAGAAAAAAAATGAAAGTAAAAAAAGATCTGAAGAAGTGTGCATGCACACGATAGCTCATACCAAGAACAAACTCAGTTGGTCTCTAAGGTGCTACTGGAAAGAATTTCCTATTTTGTAAAAAAAAAGAGAAACGTTGTCAGAAATCTATAAGAAGCAACAAAAGCTCATCTGCATAAAACAGCATAAAACTCAAGGTCTTATGTTGGCACTGGCCTTGCACATAAGAATACCTGATGCCAATACAGTGGTGCCTTGGTTCTCGAACTTAATCCATTCCAGCAGTCCATTCTACTCCCGGAACCGTTTGAAAACCAAGGCGCAGCTTCCAATTGGCTGCAGGAGTTTCCTGCACTAAAGCAGAAGCCGCGGCGTCGGACATTCGGCTTCCGAAAAAAACGTTTGAAAATGGAACACTTCCAGGTTTGTGGCGTACGGGAGCCGATTTGTTCGGGAGCCAAGCCGTTTGAGAACCAAGGTACCACTGTACCTAAGTAAAAGAGGGCTTTCAGTAGGGAGACCACATTCACAAATACAGGATGGGTGACACCTGGCTTGAGAGCAGTACATGTGAAAAGGATCTAGGAGTCTTGGTAGACCACAAACTTGACATGAGTCAACAGTGTGATGCAGCAGCTAAAAAAGCGAATGCAATTCTGGGCTGCATCAATAGGAGTATAGCGTCTAGATCAAGGGAAGTAATAGTACCACTATATTCCGCTCTGGTCAGACCTCACCTGGAATACTGTGTCCAGTTCTGGGCACCACAGTTCAAGAAGGATACTGACAAGTTGGAACGTGTCCAGAGGAGGGCAACCAAAATGGTCAAAGGCCTGGAAAGGATGCCTTATGAGGAACGGCTTAGGGAGCTGGGTATGTTTAGCCTGGAGAAGAGAAGGTTAAGGGGTGATATGATAGCCATGTTCAAATATATCAAAGGATGTCATATAGAGGAGGGTGAAAGGTTGTTTTCTGCTGCTCCAGAGAAGCGGACACGGGGCAATGGATTCAAACTACAAGAAAGAAGATTCCACCTAAACATTAGGAAGAACTTCCTGACAGTAAGAGCTGTTCGACAGTGGAATTTGCTGCCAAGGAGTGTGGTGGAGTCTCCTTCTTTGGAGGTCTTTAAGCAGAGGCTTGACAGCCATCTGTCAGGAATGCTTTGATGGTGTTTCCTGCTTGGCAGGGGGTTGGACTGGATGGCCCTTGTGGTCTCTTCCAACTCTATGATTCTATGATTCCATGATTCACCAGCTGTCAGCCAAGATTTAGCTCCGTATTCATTTTGGCCCCATCTGCACTAAACATTTGACCGCTTTAAAGAGTCTAGAGTTCTCCCAAATAATCCCGAGAACTGTCGTTTCTTTTCTTTTTTTAAGCATTTTATTTTAAAGATTTTTACATACAATATTACTTGCATTCATCCATAATAATTTCATTATTTATGTTGGGGTTCTTCTAACCCCCCCCCCCCCGACTTCCCTCCACCCCTTCCCCGGTTTCTATCTTTTATCTCTCATCTTTTCTGCGACTTTATACTTTAATCTAATCTTATCAATCTCCTTTTTCAATACACTCTGTCAATTATCTTACAAATGCTAATCTAAGCCTGCTAGCGTTTTTAAATATTTGCAATGCTCTTTCATATATTCTATAAAATTAACCCATTCGTTTTTAAATTATTTATCTTCTTGGTGTCTAATCTTCCTAGTCAATTTCGCCATTGCTTTATAGCCCATCAATTTTGATATCCATTCTTCTTTCGATGGGGTTCTCTCTTCCTTCCAACCCTGGCCATATATCTTTCTTGCCGCTGTCGTTGCATACATAAGCTGGACCTGAAGTGTCGTATCTTAGGGGTGCTGAGAATTGCTAGGAGACTCCCATATTCCCCTCCCATAGCTACAATTCCCAGAGCTCATTGGAAAGAGGGATTGATTGCATACCCTCCAACGTTTCTCCAGTGAAAATAGGGACATCCTATTCAACAACAACAATTTTATTACTTATACCTCGCTCATCTGATGGATTGTCCCAGCCACTCTGGGTGGCTTCCAGCATATATAGAAACATAATAAAATTATGTTTTTATACAATAATAGAATTATCGTGCTGGAGGAGACTCTTGAGAGTCCCATGGACTGCAAGAAGATCAAACCTATCCATTCTAAAAGAAATCAGCCCTGAGTGCACACTTGAAGGACAGATCCTGAAGCTGAGGCTCCAGTACTTTGGCCACCTCATGAGAAGAGAAGACTCCCTAGAAAAGAACCTGATGTTGGGAAAGATGGAGGGCACAAGGAGAAGGGGACAACAGAGGATGAGATGGTTGGACAGTGTTCTCGAAGCGACTAGCATGAGTTTGGCCAAACTGCGGGAGGCAGTGGAGGATAGGGGTGCCTGGCGTGCTGTGGTCCATGGGGTCACGAAGAGTCAGACACGACTGAATGACTGAACAACAACAACAACAACAACAAAATATTAAACATTTAAAAAAACAAAACACCTCCCAATACAGGGCTGCATAGTTACTTAGCTCCTTGGCTTGGGGGTCACATAACTCCATACCCGCCAATGAAAATAGGGACATCCTACCGTACCCTCCAACATGGGTGGCGCCATGGTCTAAACCACAGAGCCTAGGGTTTGCCGATCAGAAGGTCGGCGGTTCGAATCCCCGTGATGGGGTGAGCTCCCGTTGCTCAGTCCCTGCTCCTGCCAACCTAGCAGTTCGAAAGCAGGTCAAAGTGCAAGTAGATAAATAGGTACCGCTCCAGCGGGAAGGTAAATGGCATTTCCGTGCGCTGCTCTGGTTCACCAGAAGCGGCTTTGTCATGCTGGCCACATGACCTGGAAGCTGTACGCCGGCTCCCTCAGCCAATAAAGCGAGATGAGCACCGCAACCCTAGAGTCGTCCGCGACTGGACCTAACGGTCAGGGGTCCCTTTACCCTTTACCTTACCATACCCTCCAACATTTCTCTGATTAAATAGAGGTGTCCTAAGGAATAGCTTCTGACTGTAAATCTAGGACTGTCCCTGGAAAATAGGGACACTTGGAGGGTCTGTATTGCTAAACCATTTTGAGAATGTACCTCTGTAAACAGAATGAGGGCTTCCAAACAACTCTTGCCACCCTTAACAATCTAGCGCATATTCAAGGGTGCTCTCCCCTTCAGCAACTGGTATTGCTGACTCCAACAGTGGCTACTAGCCATAGACTGCAACCTCCAGAAATTTGCCTAATGCTCTTCCAAAGCCATCCAGCTTGGGCGGCCCCTGCCTTGGGAGTGAATAGTTTGTGCAATGTGTGAAGAAATTCTTTTGTCTGTCCCGAATCTTCCAACCAAGAAGGTGGGTTTTGGGCAGGAGTTGGCAAGGTTTACCTCGCCTGGGCCAGCTCACTCCAGTGGAGATCCCTCCATGGGCTGGATCACGCATGTGCCCGTGATTTCCAGTGTCTGCGTTTGCGCAGACGCAATTTTCGGCGTCTGCGCAGACGCAATTTCCGGCGCCGCAGCAGCGAGTCCCTGCATTTCGCTGCGCCAGTTTAGTGCAGCATGCGGGGACTCGCTGAGCGGGCAGCTCGGTTTGGGGGTGGCTCATGGGCTGGTTAAACGACCCCCATGGGCTGCTTGTGGCCCATGGGCCTTAGGTTGCCGACGCCTGGTCTTCGGGGATTGATAAAAAACAGCCCAGTGATTCCACACACACACACACACACACACCAGATGGGTTGGCAATCCTACAACAACATTATTTCTATTTGTGTCACTGAGCTCTGCCCTAGGGTCACATGGAATTTTCTTTGCGAGTGATGTGCCATTGATTTCCCTGTAGGATGAAGAGGTGGGGCGGGGAAAATATATTTAGATGCAGCAAATTAAGAGATTTTTTTAAAAACCTAGTCTTTGGATGGTTGAAAACTAGCTGTGTCTGGATATTTTATTAAGGAGTCTCAAGGGATGAAAGTAGACCTGCTCAACTAATTAGCCCTTTTAACTTCCTTCGTATTCGCATGAATATGGAAGACAGGAATAGCACAGGAAGGGGGTGGGCAAACGTTAAGGAAATGTACTCTGCACAGCTTTACACAGGTCATACGTACCCTAAACTGTAGAATAATGTCAGGTGTCTAGTAAGGAAAGGGCAGTGTTGGGTAGTGGTTAGTGTTGGATGAAAACCTGGTGCACCAAAGGCTCATGGGTAGCAAATGGATAGGCAAACTAAGGCCCGGGAGCTGGATCCGGCCCAATCGCCTTCTAAATCCAGCCCGCGGGCGGTCCGGGAAGCAGTGTGTTTTTACTGAGTAGAATGTGTCCTTTTATTTAAAATGCATCTCTGGGTTATTTGTGGGGCATAGGAATTTGTTCATTCCCCCCCCCCGCCTCAAAATATAGTCCGGCCCCCCACAAGGTCTGAGGTACAGTGGACCGGCCCCCTGCTGAAAAAGTTTGCTGACCCCTGCTCTAACATCTACTCAGCCATAAGGCTTGTAAGGGGCTTGGGCCAGTCCTGTCTCTCAGCCTAACCAACCTCACAGGGTTTTTGTGAGGATGAACTGGGCAGAGGAAGAACCAGGTACAGCACCTTGAGATCCTTGGAGGGAAGGTGGGGTATCAACAGGGCTTTTTTTCCAACCGGAACTCACTGGAACTTAGTGGCAGACCACAAACTTGACATGAGTCAACAGTGTGATGCAGCAGCTAAAAAAGGCAATGCAATTCTGGGCTGCATCAATAGGAGTATAGTGTCTAGATCAAGGGAGGTAATAGTACCACTATATTCTGCTCTGGTCAGACCTCACCTGGAATACTGTGTCCAGTTCTGGGCACCACAGTTCAAGAAGGATACTGACAAGCTGGAACGTGTCCAGAAGAGGGCAACCAAAATGGTCAAAGGCCTGGAAACAGTGCCTTATGAGGAACGGCTTAGGGAGCTGGGTATGTTTAGCCTGGAGAAGAGAAGGTTAAGGGGTGATATGATAGCCATGTTCAAATATATAAAAGGATGTCATATAGAGGAGGGAGAAAGGTTGTTTTCTGCTGCTCCAGAGAAGCGGACATGGAGCAATGGATTCAAACTACAAGAAAGAAGATTCCACCTAAACATTAGGAAGAACTTCCTGACAGTGTTCGGCAGTGGAATTTGCTACCAAGGAGTGTGGTGGAGTCTCCTTCTTTGGAGGTCTTTAAGCAGAGGCTTGACAGCCATCTGTCAGGAATGCTTTGATGGTGTTTCCTGCTTGGCAGGGGGTTGGACTGGATGGCCCTTGTGGTCTCTTCCAACTCTATGATTCTATGATTAGTTCTGGCACCTCTCAGGTGGATGCTATTGTCATTTTAAGAGAACAAGGGAGGTTTCCGTGCCGAGTCAGTTATCAATCCGTCTGTCAGAGCCTTGATCAGTCCACCAGAACGTCCCCTGATCGAGTGCCCCGCATCTCTAGGCAGGGCTCGGAATTCCTCCTGCCTTTAAACCCGGAGATCCGCTGCCGATCAGTGCAGGCAATATTGAGCTAGATGGGAGTATATAGGCTTGACTGCTGCTTCCTAAGTTCCTGCGGATGCTAAGCTGGCATTAGACAGAAGCACGATGGGGAAGAGGGCTCATGTCGCATTTGCAATTCGTTCTTTTCAGTTTACATGGTGCACGAGCTTCCGCAGTCTCGCGCACCCGGGAAATAAACAAACAAACAAACAAACAAATAAATGGTAAAACCTGGCTGTGCCCGGAAGGCGCACATATGCTTTGATCATGCAAAATTAAATGGAGGCAAACCGCCGGGTCTTTGGCTTTCCTTTTAATTTCCTCCTGGAAGCCTCTTTCATTGGAGGCGAATTACACACGGCGCTAATGCATGCAGGCATCTAATCACAGAACGAGGCACCCGCAGCCTGTCATCAAGGCCCAGCTGACACTTCCTTTCGCAATTCTGCGGTTGTGGCAGGGGACATGCTTGCTTCGCAGTGGCACGGGGGGGGGGGAGGAGAGGCGGGGGGAGAGGCAGGAAGCAAGCAAACAAACAAAATCCACCCCGGTTTATTCCGGGGGCAATGTTTGCTCAGCACCGTTTTTTGTTTTGTTTTGTTTTTAATGTTAGTAGGATGTGTTGTCCTTGCAAACCGCAATTAAAGAGAATGAGTCAGAAAGTCGGGTTCATAGAAGGCGCGTTGATCGTTCCCAGTGGATTTAAGGAGGCTTAAAAGGGAAGGCAGGATGGAATAGCTGTTCTCTTGGTGTTGTTGCCCCCAGGCAGGGGCGTAGCAAGGGGGGTAGGGGGGTGGGTCGCCCCAGGTTCCATAATGGAGGGGGTGACAAATGATCAAGGAACAAAAAAAAATTGATTTTTTTTTTAATGCCTTCTCCGAAGGTCTTATCTTACTATACTAGGGATATAGCTATATATGAGATTTCATGCATATCAGTTAATATCTTGACCCTCCTCCACCAAAATAGCTGTTTACTTGGCTGTTTTCCTATGTCGCGAAGGCTGAAATTTCAGTTCAGTGGAGCACTTACTGTTCCCAACCCTAACCCTGTGGAAAGCCATCTAATTAGACTTTAATTTGATTTTGAGATGTTTTAGGAGTTAATTTAATTATTGTTTGATTTTATACCAGTGTTATGTATCTGATGTTAGCCACCCTGAGCCCGACTTCGGCCGGGGAGGGCAGGATATAAATAAAAGTTTTTTATTATTATTACTTGTTATTATTCCTTTGTAAGAAAATATGAAATAACATAAAACCATTTTTGCGGGGGGGGGATCAATGAAATTTTGACAAGAAATTTTCCACACCGGGTACCACCTGACCTTCCCATGCCTCGGGGGGGGGGGCAATATTTTTTTTTTGCCGCCGGGTACCAATTTACCTTGCTACGCCCCTGCCCCCAGGGACCTTTTCTGGGGCCTCCTCCCCTCCTTTCTCTACTATATTGGTTCATTTTCAGGCCACATTCCCGCCACTGCTTACCCTCAAGGACCTCCTGTCCTGCAGACCCTCCAAGTGTCCCTATTTTCCAGGGACAGTCCCGGATTTACAGAAGTCGTCCCAGTTTCTGATTTGATCCTGGAACGTCCTGCTTTTCCTTAAAGGTAAAGGTCCAGTCGCGGACGACTCTGGGGTTGCGCCGCTCATCGCGCATTACTGTCCGAGGGAGCCGGCGTACAGCTTCTGGGTCATGTGGCCAGCATGACTAAGCCGCTTCTGGCAAACTAGAGCAGCGCACGGAAACGCCATTCACCTTCCCGCCAGAGCAGTACCGATTTATCTACTTGCACTTTGACCTGCTTTCAAACTGCTAGGTTGGCAGGAGCCGGGACCCAGCAACGGGAGCTCACCCTGTCGCGGGGATTCGAACCGCCGACCTTCTGATCAGCAAGCCCTAGGCTCTGTGGTTTAACCCACAGCGCCACCCACGTCCCACCCACTTTTCCTTAGGGTGTCCCTATTTTCATGGGAGAAATGTCAGAGGGTTGTGGAATTATGGGACCCCCTGAGCCAAGGAGATAAGTTAAGTACACAACCTTTAGAAGGCATCCGAAGGCAGCCCTGCATAGGAAAGTTGTTTTTTTTAATGTTTAATGTTTTATTAATTTTTTTATAGCCACCCAGAGTGGCTGGGGCAACTCAGTTGGATGGGCAGGATATAAATAATAAAATTATTATTACTATTATTGAATAGGAGGTCCCTGTTTTCTTCGGAGAAATGCTGCAGGGTATGGTCCTGTCGGAGCTGTGACGGCAGAAAAGGTGGCATTAGAAGCTTTTGCCACTCCCCAGAGAAAAGGAACCAGAGCAAAATTCACACCATGTGTTTAAAGCCCTATCTATGATAGCACTTTAAGCAGTCATGTTTCCCTCCCACTCCCCAAATTCTGGGAGCTGTAATTTGATACCTGGCCAAGAAGCCAGGTATGTCCAAAGTTCAGTAAACTAATCTGGCCCGCTGGTCGGTTTAATCTGGCCCCTGTGGCAGTTTATTTCCTGGGTCAAAATCCTTTAAAAGGCTCCACAACTTCATCCCTAAAAAAAGGTCAACAACTTTGGCCGGCCCTCACGGCCCTTCACTTCATCAAAATCTGGCCCTCTTTGAAAAAAGTTTGGACACCTCTTCCCTTCCCAGAGCAACAATTCCCAGAGTTCCCTGGGAGGAGGGATCAATGGTTAAATCGATCCGAACCTACCCTATCCCTTTGAATGCAATTTGTTTTTGCTGTTTTTAATTCTGAAGTTTAAATTGCCGCTTCAAAATTTTGGGACCAGCTGGTGAATGACGGTTAGATGTAGTTTAGGTAGCAGGGTCGCCCTGGTCCATCTCACCGCAGAGCAGGGTTTCCCAAGCTCGGGTCTGTAGCTGTTTTGGGACAACTCCCATCATCCCACCGCAGTCCTGCCAGCTAGCGATGATGGGAGTTGTCGTCCAAAAACAGCTGGAGGCCCAAGTTTGGGAAACCCTGCTGTAGAGAATTTAGGAGTGAGGGGACATTTGAAGAAGGGGCTCTGCAGACGATCTTAGGATGTGGCCAAACACCTGTGAGAAGAGGAGGTCCTTAAGGTCTCAAGCTTTGTATAAAATCATGCATGGAGTGAAGAACGTTTTTTTCCACCGCTCACACCATGCAAGAACCGGGGGCCATCCAAGGAAGATGAATCCTGGAAGATTGCAGACGGACAAAAGAAAATGCTTCTGCACACACCGCATGTGAGTCGAGCTGTGGAAAAGGAAGTCCTGCTTCACGCAGTTCCATAGTTAAACTATGGAACTGGCTCCCACAAGAGGCATTGGGGGCCACCAACTTGGATGGCTTCAAAAGAGCGCTAGGCAAGTTCATGGGGCATTAGTCTGTATTTGTGGCAATTAACCCTGATAGGCTATCCCCAACCTTATGCCTCACATTAAATTTAATTGATCTGTAGAAAAGACTCTACAACCCGAAGAAAGACACAATGCATGTAATTTTGTAACAAAATAAAATATTTAATAAAAATTATTTTTTTTTATTAAAAAAAACTGATTGGCTATGCTCTACCTCCACTGTAAGGACTGTTCAACAGTGGAATTTGCTACCAAGGAGTGTGGTGGAGTCTCCCTCTTTGGAGGTCTTTAAGCGGAGGCTTGACAGCCATCTGTCAGGAATGCTTTGATGGTGTTTCCTGCTTGGCAGGGGGTTGGACTGGATGGCCCTTGTGGTCTCTTCCAACTCTATGATTCTATGATTCACTGTCAGAGGCTGTAAGCTTCTGAATAGCAGTTGCAGGAAAACACAGGAATGGGGAGTGCTGTTGCAATCGGCTCCTGCTCGTGTGCTTCTCATGAGCATCTGATTGACTGCTGTGAGAGCAGGATGCTGGGTGAGATGAGCCACTGACTGGCCCGATCCTGCACGCTCTTCTTATATTCTTAAATCACTAACAACTGATTTCATGGCACCTGAAATCAGCGGCCTGAGGCATCTTACTCACTCTGCCTTAGGACAAACCCACTAAAACCTCCTGTCATTGCTAAAGGATAATTGTGCTACTTTTTTCCATCCTTCCCAATCCATTTCTTGAGAGATCTTCATTTAAAAGCAACGTAAAAAATCTCTAGCATATATATGGTGTGAACAGTCACCGTACAGCTTTTGGGTCTTTCCAGATTTCCAGCAAAATATTCCTGTTCTGTTGCAGAACTCGTTTTGGCAAACCTGGATGGGTACATTTGATGCAGTTTTAGCTGATTATAGTCACCTGCTTGGCTTTTGGTTTTAAGCTTCTGTTCAGAAGGCTCACAGGTGCTGTCAAATGTTATAGGGAGGTAAAGGTAAAGGTAAAGGTAAAGGTAAAGGACCCCTGATCGACTCTAGGGTTCCAGCGCTCATCTCTCTCTCTCTCTCTCTCTCTCTCTCTCTCTCTCTCTCTCTGTGTGTGTGTGTGTGTGTTGAAAGACCCAGGAGGAGCAAGGGTTAGGAGCAGTGCCAGCTTTACGTATAAGCTAAACAAGCTATAGCTTAGGGCCCCACTCTCTTGGCCCCCCCCCAAAAAAAAATAAAGGAAAAAAAAACCTGGATGTACATTTCCAAATTATAAGATAAAAAACAAATGAAATAAAACCTACATACAGCAACAGTGTTTTGTGTTGTGTAGGCTCCTATGGAGGAGTCTTGGAGGAGACTCTTGAGAGTCCCGTGGACTGCAAGAAGATCAAACCTATCCATTCTGAAGGAAATCAGGACTGAAAGGACAGATCCTGAAGCTGAGGCTCCAGTACTTTGGCCACCTCATGAGAAGAGAAGACTCCCTGGAAAAGACCCTGATGTTGGGAAAGATGGAGGGCACAAGGAGAAGGGGACGACAGAGGACGAGATGGTTGGACAGTGTTCTCGAAGCTACCAACCTGAGTCTGACCAAACTGCGGGAGGCAGTGGAAGACAGGAGTGCCTGGTGTACTCTGTTCCATGGGGTCACAAAGAGTCGGACTCGACTAAACGACTGAACAACAATAACAACAAGGCTCCTATGAGTAATGGGCCCTGCCTGCTAGCCTGCTCCCTAAGATATCACTGGTTTGCTCATTTCTTTATATAGGGTGGCTACATGCTGCATGGACTGGTTGCATGGCAATGTGTGCGAATGGCTTCAGATACCTATAAATTACCATATAGCATATATTCAACACAAAAAACAGCATCAATTTGTTGTGAACAAAGGACAGCTGGACATATAAAGGGCCCCATTACTGTACTTTCAGTAGCTTAGGGCCTCATCAAACCTAAATCCGGCCCTGGTTAGGAGTGAGTAACAGAAAAGAAGTCATCTGAAGAAGTGTGCATGCACACGAAAGCTCATATCAAGAACAAACTTTAAGGTGCTACTGGAAGGAATTTTTTATTTTATTTTGTTTTGACTATAGCAGACCAACACGGCTACCTACCTGTAACCAGAAAAGAAGTCTGTCAGTCAACAAACAAACAAACAAACAAACGTAAGCAACTGCAGAGGTTTGCGTGCGGGCTCATCTCTCTTTCTCTCTCTCCGATTTCCATTACGCAACGTATACAGTATAGGGGCGAATGCAAAGCTCTGCCAGCGCTAAAAGCAACCCAAGCTCTCTTGCTGTCCTTGCAAAGCGTCTGCCGGAGCGCAGCAGCAGAAAGCAGCGCAGCCAACGGGGCTGGATCAGCTGCTGGGGGCCGTGACGTCACAGGTCCTCCTGCCTGCACAACGTTCCATTGAGGCAAGCGCGGAGCGCGTGCTCCGTCGAGCACATGGGCAACAATCCGCCGAGCTCGGAGCGGCAGCGGCGGCGGCGGCCTGTGCTGCTCCCCCCCGATCGGCTCTTGATTTTGCATTTTATACGTGCATCGGATTTATATTATATATTTCTTATTTATTTTGAAACACACACACGCATGCACATCTAAGGAAAGGGGCAGCCGAGGCCGGAAACGGCCAGCAACTTTGCAAAACGCTTCGGGATTTGTTGGGGGGGAAAAAGGAGACTTGCGTGGCCTGGGGAAAAAAAGATGCGTGGTAAGTCAAGCTGCGGTGGGGGAGGGGAGGTTGCTGAAGATGCATGCGGGGGGTGCGGGGGGGGGAAGAAAGAGAGAGTGGAAGGCTCCCCTCCCCCGCGTTCTTTCCATGTCATTTTTAATGGGGCTTGCTTTCTAAACAAACCGACCGAGCGGGGCGAGAAGTTTGCAGGTGGCCGCGTCTGGCAATCGCACCGCGTGCTTTTTTTTGTGCGTGCAAGAAGGGAGGGGGAGACGGCTTCCTCCGTGCTATATTTATATCCCTCTCCCCCCCCCTCTCTCGTATTTGCCCCCCCCAACCGCCCCCTTTTCTCCAAAGCTCTTTAGCTAACTATATGTGTGTGTGTGTGTTTTTTTAAATGGCACGTTTAGAAGAAAGGGACAGGGATGCAGAGAGAGAGATTGAGAGAGACCCGCAGCCACGATGGCTGGAAGCGCGCAAAGAAAAGGGCCGTGCTGGCGAAATAAATAAATAAATCGGGGACCCTCGAGGAGGAGGGATGGGGAAACGGCACGTCTTGCTTTCTTTGCCCATCCCCCCTCCATTTCCTCCCACCCCCCACATACAGATCTCCGGCGCCTGGCCTTGTGCACCCCCTTTCCCATATATATATATATGCGCTAGCGAGATGCCCGGAAAACTCGGGGTTTTTGTTTTACTTTTGGAATCGGGCAACTTTATTGTGCGCTCGGATGACCACCTCCTCCCCTCTTTTCTCCCTCTGTCTGTAGCCCACCCTTCACCGCAGGGGAAACTCAGGAGGGTTTTTGCTTCCAGGAGGATCGGGGCCGTCATCTTTTTTCCGATGTGCACGCACGCACGTCCATAGGAACAAACACTTCTCCTGCCTTGGTCCAAAGTACAGTTTCGGATGCAATCTTGGAGATGTTTCTACTAGGGCTTGGGTCCTGCAGCCACGTTTGTTGGCTGCGATGTTTTCCTTCCTCTTCTCTCTCTGCCTCCCCACCTTGAATCGAGACCAGCCCCCCCAAAAAATAGAACCCCAAAGACACAATGCAAGGATTTTCTCATTCTGACTTAGGCCTTAAAGTCATCGAGCTCACCTCCTCCTCATCCAATGAGCTGCATCTTTACTGCAAGGAGATTTGCGTATTTATTATTTTTATTTAATTAAAGTATCTGCAAACCTCCTTCGTCTGCACACTTTCCAGGAACACAGTCTTACTGTATATAAATATACATTAAAAATTACACATGTCCGTACCAAATAATGCAGCAGCTATATCAGGCAGACTTCAAGAGACCATAAATAACCATTTTTTAAAACAAATGCCTGGGCATTTTGTTTGACCGGAAGTCGCTCGAGAATAAAGCAAACAGTTTATTTTTTTGTTTGTTTGTTTTCTTTAGGCTGCAATCCTATGCCTGATTTCCTCGGACCAAACTCCATTGAACGCTATGGTTTGGATCCAGGCTAAGTTTGCTACACTTCAGGTCCCGTTGAAAGCAATCCAAGAAATTAGTCATGGCTAACTCCACTCCTGTTAAAATCAATGACTTCTGGATCCAATCTGGATAGACAGACATTGGTAGGCATGTATAGGATTGCATCCTGGTTCTTCCATCCTTCAGAACCAGAAGTAAAAAAGGAAAGTAAAATCTTTCCCGTGCAAATAATAGGTCACATTTTCAATTTTTATTTTGACATTTCTGTGTTGTATTTTTTTTTTTTTAACCAAACATTAAAAGACAAAAGCATAGTTGAAGATTGAACTCAAAACGGCATCGGAGGGAAACCCTTGATAACAGAGGTAGGGAAAGGATTATGATGATTTTGTCTGCAGTGACACCTCTAAAAACTACTTCAGTTGACAAGTTTGGACATGTTTATGCTGGCCCATATTTATTAGCCACAGAATTAGTCATTCGGCAACTCCTGTGACAGAAGCATTTCCTTTTTTTGAAATCATTTTACGGCTGCTATCCTGTATGCACTTATTTTTTAAGCACTAATTTTCTTTACTGCAAATGTAGCTTAACTCGGGAGTAAGCCCCCTTTGAATTCAGGGAATAGGGTTGCGCTGTAAAAATATGCATCTTTTACGTGAAATCTCTGCTTTAATCTTTTAATCGCAACTGGCATGAATTGGAAGGAGGCAGCAAATCGTTTTGCAGTCGTTTTGTTTTGCATAAAAATATACGGTACATTAAATCAGTCATGCACGTGTAATATATATATATATATATATATATGGTTGCATTCTGCAGAGAGCTCGTAAAGGTACAGAAACTGCCTTTTTTAAAGTTTGCCATATTTCCGTAGAAGTTGTCTCTGTATTTGGAGGGGACGATTTCAAAGTAGTTCTAGTGCTCTGTGACACTTTGAGGAGTGTGGGGGGGAAGGCGGCAATCTTTTAAAATAAGAACGTTTTGAATTCCTACATCCCTCTGAAATCGGATGTCGAAGTCTTGTGGTTTTGTTGATTGTGTTCTCTGATAGTCGTAATACAAAATGGAAGATTTGCCCCCCTCCTGCTCACACCAAATTCTGCTCTGTGACCAAAATGGCAACAGACGTCCTGAGCATTTTCCTCCGGTCTCATGCAAAGCTTTCTTTTCCATTTTTGTTATCCTTCTTGCTCTCATCTTCTCTTGTGTAGCAGTGTATGTTCCCACCATTCCCCCCCTGAAAGTCCAGGATGCTTGTGTCTGTATTGTTTTGCATAAACAATACATTGCAGCGGCTTTGTGATTTGCCTCCCAAGGAAGCTTCATAATTTAGCAGGGATTTGAATCTTGGTCTCTCTTTTCCGTTCAGTTTCCACCAGTAAAACCTAGGTTTTGAGTGTGTGTGGACCTGAGTGCTGGGCTGTGTCTCTAGCTGTCATTTTAACCATTATTGCAGTGGCCGTCTCTGCTTTGCAAACCCTACCTCGTTTGCGTCGAAAACAAATTGAGTGCGTAAACAGGGCCAGCTTAACCCAGCGTCTCCTTCCTTGCAATTTTAATTTCCAAATTGTCTTGGCTTCTCTTCCTGGTTGTGATACCGAGCAGTGATTTGATGCCCTCCTGCGAAGGTGGCGTCTCCGTGAATCAAAATGCCAAATTCATGTTTGTTCCCTCGTCTTCAGTCCATTCCTCCCCTAATTTGTGAGTGCTCCTGAGGCTCTCTTGCTTCTGCCGTAAGGATTTTGCAGGGTTGTAATGCAAAATGAGTCTTATAGCAACCCTTCCTGCCCTGTCCATTCTCTCACCTGTCCATTGGTGGCAGGTGCTGCTGGTGGCTCCAGGCCTGGCTATGTAATGTTGACCATCCTGGGGAATAGAGCACAGTCTAAAGGTGGTTGGAAATTGCATGCTCTGGTTTCCTAGCAACCATAAGATGCCTGTTCTGTGAACCCTGCAGGATGGCTTGGAGCAAAAGCAGACCGGGCCGTACCCGCTTATTTCAGGGATGAAGACTTCCATAAGGGGGGGAAGGAATATTTGGGCAACTGCTGAGGCCCACACCTCTGCAAGGGAGCCCACTGCCACGCTCATCCTGGTCCTTGTTGGTTTTCCTTCCCATGGAGCCTGCCCCCCCCGCCCGCCATGCACGATCTCCCTCTGGGCATTTTTTGCTGTTAATAATAATTATTTATATTGATATACATTTATATTCCATCTTTTCTCCCAAGGAGCTCAAGGTTTGCCTGCTTCTTAGCCTCTCCCGTTTTCTCCTCATGACAAACCTGCGAGGTAGACTAAGAGACAATGAGTGGCTCCAGTAAGCATTTTGACTGAGTGAGGATTTGAACCCCGGTGTCTCGCAGGAACTAGTCTGGCAACTTTAACCACTACACCTCACTGCCGGTTTGAGCACAGGGGGAGGAGGCAAGCAAGTGGACAGCAGGGCTTTGGAGAGATGGAAGAGGGAACTGACTAAGGGCCTTTGCTTGTACCTCTCTTCCCTCCCCCCCCCAAAAAAACCCATGCAGAGCACACCTAGATTCAGCATTAGAGTCATGGTGAGAACCAGTTTGGGCTGTGTACTGAGGCCAGCCAGGATTTTGAGATCTCTACTGATTTATGGGTTGTCTTTTTTTTTTTTTTTGCTTCATTTCTTAATATTGTATGTGGTGGGTTTTGGTTAAAAACTCCACCAGAGCAGTTTGCAGGGCAAATATGTACAGCCCTTCCTTTAAAAAAAATTCTTTCCAGTAGCACCTTAGAGACCAACTGAGTTTGTTCTTGGTATGAGCTTTCGTGTGCATGCACACTTCTTCAGATACGTATCTGAAGAAGTGTGCATGCACACGAAAGCTCATACCAAGAACAAACTCAGTTGGTCTCTAAGGTGCTACTGGAAAGAATTTTTTATTTTGTTTCGACTATGGCAGACCAACACGGCTACCCACCTGTAACTTAAAAAAAAAGCATACCAAAACAAGGAAAATGTAAGACAGCCAGCATTGACTATTTTTTTTATATATAAAAAAAGAAAGGATAGATGAAAGGAAATAATATAATTCACTGTTGAAAGGCTAACAGAAAAAACAACAACAAGGCAGTTTTCACTCTCCAGAAGTGGTTCACTTCCTAGCAGAGAGAATCCCAGAGTCCAGGTACCATCACTGAGAAGGCCCTGTCTCTGACTGCATAACGGTCAAATGTTGATGACACTCGGCAGATTTATCAGCGTTCCGGAGAAGTCACAACAATAGATTGAAATAAAAGCAATGACCCATTTTAACCCAGTTTAAACTCCAGCATGCCTGGATACCATTCCTTTTCTTCCTGTGTGAGTGGTCATTTACAAGCCTAGTACAGATGACAGATGGTTTGCTATGTAGTCATAGACAAAATGAAACTATGTAAGTAAAATCACAACATGCAAGATACATTAAATTCGGTTGCAATACATAAACGATACGAAATTACCAGGGGTATCTGAAATAAGGTGTACAACATGAAACCTTAAAATGTGGCTGTGAAGAGTGAGTTGAAAAACATAAATGGCAATGGCAACAGAAAATCACAGAATATATGGAAATTGCAAAAATTACAATGAGAGTCAGAAAACAGGGGGAAGAAACGTTTAGAAAAGAATGGGGAAAGTTTATGGAATATTTGGATAAGGTGTGTAAGACGTAAAGGATGACATAAAACACATGGCGTGTAGTTATTTTATATAAGAGAATACCTAAGAAATAAGGAAAGATATATAATTTTGAAATGGGATTGCATGAACTATTTGAAATCCGAAAAGAAAAAGAAAATTAAATTGGTGGAAAAACAGTTGATGTGTAAAACATAGATGTATGACTTAGAGAAGACATAAGAAGAAGAAAGAAGGGAAGGGAACATAAATTGTAAATGTAAAAGATAAGAGTGGTACAAATGTTTTGTAATATAAGTTTTTGTATTGTTTGTCTCTACAAATTTTCTGTTATAATCTTTGTTAAATTCAGAGGAAAAACCAATAAAAATTATTTACAAAAAAGAAAAAAGAAAAACATAAATGGCATAAACAGATTAAAATTGTGATGTATGAGAACAGCAGCCAGGATAAGTTTAACCTGGGGATATTTCCTTGCGTAGTTTTGCAGCCAGAAAGAGAAATCTAGCCACAGCCTCTGTTAATAATTTGATTGGATTGGGCAGAAGGTAGACTATGCAAACCTAGCAGAACTATAGAATTGTAGAGTTGGGAGGGACACCAAGGGTCATCTAGCCTGACCCCCTGCAGTGTAGGAATCCTGCCCATACCCATCTCTGGGTGGGCTCAAACCACCAACTTGTATTTAAAGGCCAGAGTTGCTGCATTAAAAATGGTTGCATCTATCCTTCAGCCCTTTCTGAAGCCATTCTGTTGAGTTTTTCCAAATGCTTGTTATGCCTATGGCGGCGAGCCTATGGCAAGATTGCCATCTGTCATGGATGCTTTAGCTGAGATAAGTTGGTCTACAGAACCACATATTTTGATATGATATGCTGAATCGTATCACATACAGCCTGTCACGTTGTTGTGTGTGTTGTTTAGCTGAGATTGCAGGGGGTTGGACTAGATGACCCTTGGGTCCCTTCTAGCTCTTATGATTCTATGAATGCATGCATGGCAAGTGGGATTCTGTCCATGCTCTCCATGCATTCGGGTTGCAAGGGTGAGAACGGGGCTTTAGATGTGTCAGACCAGGCATGTCCAAAGTCCATTTTGGGGGCCTAACCCAGTCCCCGTGGCAGTAAAATCCTTAAAAAAGCTCAACAACTCTGGGGTTAAATCCTAAAAAAAAACAACCTCAACAACTTTTGGGTAAACTTCAACCCTAAAAAAAAATCACAGCAACTTTGGTCGGCCCTCACTCATGTTCACTTCATCAAATCTGGCCCTCTTTGAAAGAAGTTTGGGCACCCCTGTAGTTAGACCCTTCTGTGCAGGAGAAGGGGTGGGGGGTTGTTTCCAGCTAGCCAACCCCCCTGCCTTTGGAAGCCTTATAAGAAAGTGCTGGAGGAAAGGGACTGTGAGCAATAGCTTGGGAGAGGTGTTAAAGCTGAAACTGTTAGAACTGCCTTGTTATTTATGAAATGTTGCCAGGAGGTATGATGTAATCATGTTACATTTAGGGAGCTGAAATGTTTCCTTTTGCAATTTGCTATTGTGTTCTTGTTGTTTGAGGATGTTATGCCGAAGTTGCTCTGGCACTGTTTTGATTTTGAAATGCGTTCGATGTTAGAAACTGAGGCATATAAACTAATTGCCAAATGGCAGCACAACAGAATGTCTAGGCGTCATTCCCCCCTACCAATGAGATTTATTATGGTTATTATTTTTTCCATATAACTTCTATACCGCTTTATACTTTAAAGAAAACATCTTAACATTGTGTATGCAATCAAATGCCAACAGTGCCCTTCAGCTCTCTATATTGGACAAACAGGCCAAACCCTACGCCAAAGGATAAATGGACATAAATCTCATATCAGGAATCACAAGACAGAGAAACCAGTAGGAGAACACTTCAATCTCCCAGGACATTCTATACAAGATCTCAAAGTAGCTGTCTTAATACAAAGAAATTTCAGAAATAGACTGGAAAGAGAAGTGGCTGAATTGCAACTAATCACCAAACTTAAAACCATGGAGAAACCTGGTCTGAACAAAGACATTGGATTCTTATCTCATTATACATAACAAAGCTATCTTTAGCCATCTCACCCCTTGCCTTTCCCTGCAAGACTATTGCAGCCCTTAAGAGTCGACAGGTTTTCCACACCTATCAGCTGATCACCCATTCCCACCACCCTTCTGAGTAATACCCCTCCCCACTCCCTCACTATATATAAGGATCTGGTGACTTCTGTTTCAGTGTATCTGAAGAAGTGTGCATGCACACGAAAGCTCATACCAAGAACAAACTCAGTTGGTCTCTAAGGTGCTACTGGAAAGAATTTTCTATTTTGTTTTGACTATGGCAGACCAACACGGCTACCCACCTGTATCTCAATGCGTGTAAAGGTAAAGGGACCCCTGACCGTTAGGTCCAGTTGCGGATGACTCTGGGGTTGTGGCACTAATCTCGCTTTACTGGCCGAGGGAGCCGGCGTACAGCTTCCGGGTCATGTATCCAGCATGTCTAAGCCGCTTCTGGCGAACCAGAGCAGCGCACGGAAACACCGTTTACCTTCCCGCTGGAGCGGTACCTATTTATCTACTTGCACTTTGGCATGTGTCAGGGAACTGTCCCCAATGTGGCGCAAGGTGGTGGAAGGGCTCTCCGGATGCTAAAAGAGAGCCCCAGTCCCACCTTGCCAGCAGCTCCTCCTCTGGTAGCGAAAGGAGCAGCGAGACGTCCAGCGACGAGGGGGAGAGTTCACAGGGGAAAGGGAGCAGAGGCTCCGGGGATGCAAGAGAGACCCCGCACTCTCACAGTCCCGAGGGCGATACAGGGGGGACGCAATTTCCGTTGCCCCAAAGACGTGGGGTGAAAAGAAAGGATGGAAGGCGGGGTTTTCGCATACCGAAACTCTTTTGTTGGGGTCAGAACTGGAAGGGGCCATTCCCGGATTCTGACACTGCTTGATACAGACATGAATATTTTAGCTCTGCACTGTACATAGTTTGCACAATAAAATCATTAAAGGAAACAGTGGAGTCCTGGCTGCTTACTCATGAGCAACTAACCGAGAACCTTACAGCATGCTTTCGAACTGCTAGGTTGGCAGGAGCAGGGACTGAGCAATGGGAGCTCACCCTGTCGCAGGGATTCGAACCGCCGACCTTCTGATCGGCAAGCCCTAGGCTCTGTGGTTTAGACCGCAGCGTCACCCGCGTCCTGCTGTTTACAACACGCTAAAACATCAAATCAAACAATCTTGAATAAAACAAATTCAAGCTTCCAGGAAAATATTTCAGATCCTTCTCTAAGTGGAATTTTGCTTTCTCCCCATATTTGTTTACCTACTTAATTTATAGAGCTGCCCCATAGTAGAAGTACTCTAAGAAGGCAGGGTGGTGTAGTGGTTAGAGTGTCAGACGAGAAGCTGGGAGATCAGGATTCAAATCCCCACTCATTCATGAAGCTCACTGGGTGACCTTGGAGTCAATCACAAGTTTCTTAACCTACCTCACAGGGTCGTTGTAGGGATTAACTGAGGAGAGGGGTGAATCATGGACTCCTTGCAGGAAAAGGTGGATATGAATGCAGCAAATAGGCTCATCTGCTTAAGAAAGCTGGAGGGGCCAGCCAGATGGAGTTGTCAGTCACCAACCTGGCATTCCAGAGATCTCCATGCGGTTGCAGTTGGACTTGCGTCAGTCACAAAATGCGCCTGGCGCCTGGGGAATTTCTAACACTGGTCTTCTTTGTACATGTGCCCGCAGGTTGTCAGTCTTTGACTGGCGCAAGACGCCAAAGGCAGGCCAGCTTTCCTCTTTTGCCTCGCCCAGTTGGCCCGCTGCGTCTCTCTGTTCCATGCTGTGCTTTATTTACAGCGACAACACAGGGCTGGCTTCTGGAAGAGCAGTGAGTTTCAGATCCACAGCGGAGCTCCCGTCCGCTTGCCAGAATAAGTGGCTTGTCGAAATGCACCCGCGGAAGATTCACAAACGCCCAGCTGTTTGACGGAATGGACCACAAGGGTAGATGGTTGGATATTAAAGGGATTTTTAATTTTTTATTTCCCCCCATTTTTCTGTGCAGAATTCCCTCCTCCTCGCTTGGGCAGCGTGAGGAAGGTGAATGAGGACGCAGAGGACGGCAGCCAAGGTTGCGCTGGCCCATTCCCCTGATGGAAAGAAACATGTGAAGTTCTGACTTGTGTTGAAATCTGGCTTGGCAAGGAGAGGGAGATGTTTGTGTAACATGCTGCTGAGGAGTCATAGCAGGACCTCAGACACAGAGCCTCCTTCACCTTTGCTCAGAGTTGTCTCTCTTTTAAACACAACTCTCTCTCAATCTCTCTCTCTCTGCTGGAAGATTAAATAACGACCCACCCCCCCAAGAAATCTGCCATGGTGGTTGCAGTCCTGTTCTTTTTATTATTAGAAACTGAGGGAAACAATTAACAATACGCCTCTTGCTCAGCGTTAGAAACTCAGATATACAGTCGTACCTTGGAAGTCGAACAGAATCCGTTCCCGGAAGTCCATTCGACTTCCAAAACGTTCGACAACCAAATCGTGGCTTCTGATTGGCTGCGGGAGGCCCCTGCAGCCAATCAGAAGCTGCGGAAGCCCCGTTGGATGTTCGGATTCCGAGAGAACGTTTGCAAACCAGAACAATCACTTCCGAGTTTGCAGCGTTTGGGAGCCAAAACGCCCCGAGTTCCAGGGCATTCGGGATCTAAGCTACGACTGTATAAGCTAGGTGCCAAATGTCTCCTTAAACCGGGGGGGGGGGGCAATTGCCAAAAGAGAATGCCTGCTAGTCGCCGTTTGGGGGCCCAGACGCCTCAAATGTCGTATTTTTCAAGTGATGGGCAGACTGTGACTGACTCTGTGACTGATTCTCAGTTTTTTGTTTTTTTTTTTAATCCTCTAATGAAAAGTTTATTGCTAAGGTAACATTGTAATTTGGGCTGAACAGTTTGTTTTCTCCTGTATCATTATAGAACTTTAAAGATTTCTACACCAGGTGCTATGGATAATAAGTAACAAAGATGTACTAACAAAAAGTTTTATTTATAAAGAACTACAATTCAACAGCAATGTAGAAAAGTTATTGAAAATTATGCAAGCACAAATTACGTAACTGGCTTCATTCTTCACTCTTTTAAACACCAACGGTAGAATTGGGAGTGATACCATTGAACCACTGCATAGTTTCTTCTATAGGTTTAAAGATTAAAATAATAAGCAAAACAGACTCAATAGCTATTTCTGGTTAGAAACACTCTGCAGAAGAGCAATATTGTCTCCTTTTAACATGATTCGACCCAGCTGTTTTCTTGATTTTGCCTTGGAGTGAATCTCCTCAGCATTATCCAGAACCAAGTTCATATATTCATCAAATCCAATAATACAGCCTTCTATCCTCATGTTCACCTGTTCATACAGCCACACCTGAATTCTGGACCTATTCTGTAGGTATCTGAAGATGTGGTTGATGGGCCGCAGCACCATCACTTTCTGCACCTTCTGGCCTTGCCCGCGGTACGCCATGGCCGGCAGCTGGGCTGGGAAAGACCCCCCAGGGGCGTTCCTAGCCCCTTGGCTGCCCGGGGCGGGAAGCCAAGGGGCACCCCTGGGGGGCGGGGCATCGCTGCGTGTGCGTCATGACGCGCGCAGCGACGACACCGCCCCTGGGGTATGCCGGGCAGGGGCTTGGGGGCATCGGCGGGCTACAAAGAGCCCCGAAGCCGCTGCCATAGCGCAAAGGGCTGCCAGGCTGCGGCTTCGGAGCTCTTTGCAGCCCACCGAAGCTCCGGAAGCGGCGGCCCGGCATCCCAGGGGGCGGGGCATCGCTGCGTGTGCGTCATGACGGCCCCGCCCCTGGGGTATGCCGGGCCGCCACTTCGGGAGCCTCGTCCGTGCAGCGCTGCTGCTCCCGGGGTGACGGAGGGAGCGGCGGCGCATGGGAGTGGTGGGACGCGCCGCCGCTCCCTCCGTCACCCAGGGAGCAGCAGCACCGCACACACCCGCCTAGGGACGGCACGAGGGGCGGCCCGCCCCCACCGCCCCCACCCTACGACGCCCCTGAGACCCCCGACAGGATGAGCCCTACTTAGGTGGGACGGGGCAGCCAACGGTCAACTCCTCTCCCTCCTCGCTTTATCCCTCGTGACTGATTCTCAGTTGAACGACTGGCTCGTTCAGATGACAACCTTGAGCTAGAGTTAAGAACTTTGAGAACTGAGAGAAGAAATGTCACTTGATCCAGGGACAGTCCACCTATCGGGTTCATTCTGGTTGTGCAGATAAAATATCCCAGATGGATTTCTATCGGAAGCGTTTTTAGTGTGTGAAAACTATCCCATGGTTCCCCAGGCATGCGCCTCCAGACGGTGGGGATGTCAGGTGCCATCCTAGCGCCCGGGCATCTTCACTTGGCCGCAAGTGGCCGATAGCCAGGTCCAAAATACGCCTGACATATTCCAAGCGCTGTGTCTTGCTTCTCTGAATGGGGCATGGAGAGGGTTGCATAAATCTGTGCAGAAACTAGCCTGCTGTACAGTGGTAAAAAAAATCGGTGTTTGTTGTTCCACGTGTTTTGTTGCTGGTATATGGCTTTGGGCAGGTTGATGACACGGCAGCGCGGCCCAGTGCTGCTTTAGAAATCGGCATCAATGTCTCTTAGGTCCTTGTGGTGTAGTGGTTAAGAGTGGTAGACTCGTAATCTGGGGAACCGGGTTCGCGTCTCCTCTCCTCCTCATGCAGCTGCTGGGTGACCTTGGGCTAGTCCCACTTCTTTGAAGTCTCTCAGCCCCACTCACCTCACAGAGTGTTTGTTGTGGGGGAGGAAGGGAAAGGAGAATGTTAGCCACTTTGAGACTCCTTCGGGTAGTGATAAAGCGGGATATCAAATCCAAACCCTTTTTCTTCTTCTTGGACAAAGAGAAGCCAGAGAGATCTGCCTCTCCTGCCTACCACCTGCTACTGCTAGCAGAGCCAGATCAACATTTCCGATGTTAAAGAAATGAGCACTCAAGCGAAGAGGAGTCCTTTGGGTCTCTAATGAGGCCACTCTCTTTTTGGGAGGTGTGAACCTCTCGTTCTTTGCAGAGAGCGAGAGTTGCGAGTACAGCATGAGCCACGAAGGCGATATAGATAATTAGTGTGTTCTTTCTGGTGTGTAATTGTAAGTAATTATGTAATTAATGTAATTGCACGCCATAACTTTTTTCCCGGGGCTCGAAGAACACTCTGCTTCAGGCCACCGAGGGTGGGGAGGAAAGACCAGAGTTACGTCCCTCAATTCTGTCACTGTGGCCTGGGAGGGATTTCGATCTCTTTACCTCCCAATGCCACGCATATTTGCTTGCTTTCCTTTTGGGGCAATGCTTGCTTGTTTCTTTTGTGGTGTATTTGTGCCTCGCCTTACTGTAAAGTGGTCCGGCACAGACTTACTGCGTAAGCGGTGTGAGAGAACAGTGATATAATGTGGGCTACCTTAAACCTCTGCATGCACACGAAAGCTCATACCAAGAACAAACTTTGTTGTTGTTGTTGTTCAGTCGTTCAGTCGTGTCCGACTCTTCGTGACCCCATGGACCAGAGCACGCCAGGCACCCCTATCCTCCGCTGCCTCCTGCAGTTTGGCCAAACTCATGCCAGTCGCTTCGAGAACAGGCCAACCATCTCATCCTCTGTCGTCCCCTTCTCCTTGTGCCCTCCATCTTTCCCAACACCAGGGTCTTTTCTAGGGAGTCTTCTCTTCTCATGAGGTGGCCAAAGTACTGGAGCCTCAACTTCAGGATCTGTCCTTCTAGTGAGCACTCAGGGCTGATTTCTTTGAGAATGGATAGGTTTGATCTTCTTGCAGTCCATGGGACTCTCAAGAGTCTCCTCCAGCACCATAATTCAAAAGCATCAATTCTTCGGTGATCAGCCTTCTTGATGGTCCAGCTCTCACTTGCGTACATTACTACTGGGAAACCCATACCTTTAACTATACGGACCTTTGTCGGCAAGGTGATATCTTTGCTTTTTAAGATGCTGTCTAGGTTTGTCATTGCTTTTCTCCCAAGAAGCAGGCGTCTTCTAATTTCGTTGGTCTCTAAGGTGCTACTGGAAGGAATTTTTTTTTTTTTGTTCTGCCTTGAGGGACATCTTTGAGGGAAGAAAAGAGGCTCAGGAGTAAACCCTACACAAATCCAGAGCGGAGTCGCTAAGCTGCTCGGATGGAGCCTTGTACGCCTCCTTCCGGCAACTCCTGCAGCCAACCGGGTGCCAAACGTATTGCTCCGCTTCTCTTTGGACCACATCAGTGCGTCTTGTCATCTGGGCAGGCCTGGACATTCATATGCATTGCCCACGTTTGCGCCCCGGGGAGGTCACTTTGGTGCTGCTTTGACTTCACCCCCAGAGACGCACTCCGTTGTCTCTCGAGATGGACGGGTGCCAATGGAATTGCTTCAGGAAGGGGAGCACTTTGATTCAACTTATTTTTAATGCAGCGACCCTGGCTTTTAAATAAGGAATTCCACAGCCCTGCTTGTGAGCCTCGCTACCAACCCATCTCAAATTGCTTTGCTCACGTTTCTGGAAGAGCTATACCACGTAACAGCTGTGTCTAAATGAGCCCCACATTTTTGCCTGTTGGAGAGATCCCCCTCCATGTCTCTTCTGTATAGACACTGCACTGTGGTTTCTGTGGCTGGCTGGGTGTTGCAGATACCCACCCTCACCTCAGGCCTAAGAAAAGTTGCAGGGAGTTTACTCTGCTACGGATGAATAAATGGTCTATCCATTCATGATTACCCGAGACCCTTCTGTAGACCAATTTGAGTTCCATAATGGTATAAAGGCAGGGGTTGAGTATAATGAAAACCGCTGAGTATCTCCTTGTTGTCGTAATGGTGGCCACAGGGATGGGTTTACAGCTGGAAAAAAAATTCAACATCGGAATCACAGACTTGTCGAGTTGGAAGGGACCAAGAAGCCATTTTCCACCCAAAGTGGGGCTCGAACCCATGACACTGAGATTAAGAATCTCATTCTCCGCTGCCTGAGCTTTCGATGGAGGGGGTCTTCATTAGAGGTGCCAGTAAGTTTAAGGAAATCAGGGCAAAGCACCACATTTTCAACCATGCTGCTGCCATCAACGGGCATCTTGCAGATGTGTTTAATAGCAGCCTTGGTGCATCTATGGGGAGGTGAAGGATCCCTGCTTGAAATGGAGACGGTCTCTGAAGTCACCTTGGGTCAGGCCCTTTATATAGACCTCGCAGAAGGCCTGCTAGCTTCTGCAGGCGATGGGGCTTATTTGTTTTGCACAAACTTGGCAGCTTCCTTGTGGCACTGAAGGATTGCAGGAAGGCGTTTCAGGCTGCAAACCTGAAGATGGATTCTCCAGTGTTTGTTATGTAGCAGGAATCGGTTTTCTCTGCTAGCTTTGCAGAATCGGAGAGAGAGAGAGAGAAAGAGAGAGAGAGAGAGAGAGAGAGAGAGCAAGCTAAACTCTTGGCTCGCTTCAGCCCAACAGCATTTTTCCAGGAAACTGGTGCCCACTGAGGCTATTTCCATGTCGGGAAGGAGTGCTCATTCCAAGTTCACGGCGCTGGCAGCTGCGTCCACCGATGTTTGGCGCGAAATGAGCTCTGCTCCTGCCTCCCTCAGACCATGAATCTTCCAGGTCATCTAAGTTGAACACGGAATAAATTGCATGCTTCGCTTTTTATATATATATATAATAATGGTTTTGGCCTCTCCAAAGGTTTGGCTTCTCCGCTGTTTAAAGGGTGATGGGCGTGAGAAAACAACCGCCACCCAGATCTTCTTCCTAAAGAGAAAAGGGAAACTATTCTTCCCCCTGCTTATGTTAAGTGCAAATAGAACCGTTTCTCTCACAATTGCTCGGAAGCCTCTGTTCTTAAAACGATGGACTGGATGTTTTCTCCCCACCTGGCATTTCAGGTGCCAAGACCTTTTATCGTCACGTTTAAATGCCGGTAAATGGGATTTCCAAGCCAGGGGTTCCAGGAGAAGAGAGAAATTGGCACTGCTGATGCCTGCTCCCTTGATTGCTACAGGGCTGGGATGTTCTGAAACGAAGAGTTTGTTCTGTTATGCAGAGCTGCTGTCGCCCGTGTGAATAATGGGGGTGTCGCCTTAAAATTAGGGGTTATCTGGCAACTTTAGGCTGTGCACCAGCCCGTCCTTCATTTGCTTGCTTGAAATGCTTTCTCGACTCCAGCTGCTGCTAGTACTTCTCAGGGGCAGTGTCCAAGTGCGTGTTTGCCGGGGAGTTTGAGTTGGGCTGAATTCCTAGCTCAGGTGCTAAAAGGAACTCGGGGGACACTGCATTCGGAAGTCGCTTTCTATTTTTAGTGCCTCGCCTTCCTTTCAAGTTTCTAGACCAGGCCTAGGCAAACTCGGCCCTCCAGGTGTTTTGGGACTACAACTCCCACCATCCCTGTCCACTGGTCCTGTTAGCTAGGGATGATGGGAGTTGTAGTCCCTAAACATCTGGAGGGCTGGGTTTGCCTATGCCTGTTTTAGACAATACGGTTGTGACTCTATGCTTGAGAGCGTGGGAGCCAGGGCCGTCTTACAGGGATCGGCCGCCGTGGCGCAGCGATCCCTTGGCGCCCCCGGCGTGCTGCCTCTCCGCCCGCCTCCCTCCTGCGCTGGCCGCCCCTCGGGGGGGGGCGAGCAGGGGGGTGATAGGCGTGGCGCTGGAGCGGCGCAGGGCTTTGCACGCCCTTCCAGCGCTCCAGCTGGGGCTCCGGGTGGCGAGGGCGGCTGGCTTTCAGCCCGCCTGCCCGCCCATGGGGGCGGGGGTGGGTTGGGGAGGGGGCGCCCGCTATGCCGGTGGGCTTGCGGGGGCGCCCCTGGGGGGCCCGGCGTCCTGGCGTGGCAGGCCACCAGCCCCTATGGATGAGACGGCCCCGGTGGGAGCAATAAATGCTGAAACCTAAAAAGCTAGAGATTTGGCAAAATATCATCATCATCACCATCATTAGCTAGCTTAGGCAACCTTGTGACTGAGAGGCAAAAGAGAGATGTTTGAAATAAACTGAACTGAAATAAAGAAACTCTCTCGGGAAGTGGTGGACTCTCCTCCTTTGGAGGTTTCAAAGCAGAGCTTGGATGGCCATCTGTCCTGGATGCTTTAGGTTGGACTAGATGACCCTCGGGGTCCCTTCGGACTCTTAAAATTCAATAATTCCTAGGTTTAACCCCCAGCATCCCAGGTAGGGCTGGGAATGTCCCCTGCTTGAAAAGCTGCCCAGCTGTTGCTGTTCAGTGTCAACATTATCCTGCTAGATGGACCAGTGGTCTGACTCGCCATAAAGCAACTTCTTATGTTTTTAAGCCTCCTTGGAATCGTAGAGTTGGAAGGGACCCCCAGGGGTCACCTAGTCCAACCCCCTTGCAATGCAGGAATGTTTTGCACAGGGTAGGACTCGAATCCACGACCCTGGTATTATTCACCTCATGCTCTACCAATTGGAAGAGGTTGCCATAACAGATCAGGCATGGCTTAATGCGGCATCCCAAGAGAGCTTTCTGGGTCCGTCTTCCAGGAAACCAGGGGTTGGTGCTTCATCCTTTCTCTCTTGAGCGTTTGAGGAAGAGTCTTGCTTTGAATGCAGGAAACCCCTGGGCTCAATCCCCCCCCCCCCCGCATGCCTAGGTTGCAGGGGGAAAGACCTCTGAGTGGAGCTCTGCTGCCAATCAGTGCAGACAGTACTAATCTAGATGGATCAATAATCGAAACAGGCAATTTGCAGCTCCCTGGGCTTGTATTGTGACAGGGGCTGAGGGCTGCTATTTCCTGCAGAAACTTCAGGACAAAATGAATGCTGTTCATTTGATTTTTTTTAAGCCCTCTGCTGCTTTTAAACATTATAGACTACTGAAGTAAAAAGAGGACCCAGGGAATTTTGTGGGCCCCCCCCTCCCCTTTCGTGGTGATTTTGTTCTTAAAACTGGAAAGCCTACTGAGAGGAGGTTATTTTTCCTGTTCAGAGTAATTACATGCTAGGCTGCCATTCTCTGGCTTCTGCTGCAGCTTTCTCCGCCCGCCCCCCCCCCACCTTGCTGGGCTGGCAGAGGGGGTGGGGGCCTTGTCTCCTATCTCTCTTGCCTGGCAGCCCGTGCGCGGAAAGGACGAGGCAGCCAAATGTAGGGTTGCGAAGCACAGAAGAGGGCCTTGTGATTTAGCTAAATAATTATTGCAGAGTGTGCAGATCCAGCTGCGGTTAGTTTGGGTTGCCGCGCCGTCCCCTTTGGCCTAGCAACAAGAAGCGCTTAATTCCAGGGCCAGAAGTTGGCAGATGTTATCAGGCGCCCCTTCCGCTGCCCGCCTCCCTCCTGGGTGGGGGGGGGAGAGAAAAACACCAATATCTATATTTGGCTTTGGTTTTTGGAAGAGCGGCTTTTGCTTCCAAGGGTTTCTCTTGGGTTTTGCAGTAATCTCTGCACGGCGGCCAACAAAATGTTAAGCAGCGACTCAAGGCACCAACCAATATTCATATATATATATACAAAGCCTGGCTAATCCAAAAACACTAATAATAATAATAATAATAATAATAATAATAATAATAATAATAATATGCCACCCATCTCACTGGGTTGCCCCAGCCATTCTGGACTGCTTCCAGCAAATAAAAGCATCAAACACGGTAAACATGAAGCATTTTAAAACTTCCCTATATAGGCCAACTCCCTGAAATGCAGGCACCTCAACTGTTCCTTTCCTTTTCTTGGCAGAGTTAGGCTCTCGGTGATCTGGCTTCAATTTGGCTCCTGCTGCCTCGATCCAGCCTCGCCGATTTATTTTATTTTTTATTTCAGACCTCACCTGGAATACTGTTATTCCAGACCTCACCTGGAATACTGTGTCCAGTTCTGGGCACCACAGTTCAAGAAGGATACTGACAAGCTGGAACGTGTCCAGAGGAGGGCAACCAAAATGGTCAAAGGCCTGGAAACGATGCCTTATGAGGAACGGCTTAGGGAGCTGGGTATGTTTAGCCTGGAGAAGAGAAGGTTAAGGGGTGATATGATAGCCATGTTCAAATATATAAAGGGATGTCATATAGAGGAGGGAGAAAGGTTGTTTTCTGCTGCTCCAGAGAAGCGAACACGGGGCAATGGATTCAAACTACAAGAAAGAAGATTCCACCTAAACATTAGGAAGAACTTCCTGACAGTGAGAGCTGTTCGACAGTGGAATTTGCTGCCAAGGAGTGTGGTGGAGTCTCCTTCTTTGGAGGTCTTTCAGCAGAGGCTTGACAGCCATCTGTCAGGAATGCTTTGATGGTGTTTCCTGCTTGGCAGGGGGTTGGACTGGATGGCCCTTGTGGTCTCTTCCAACTCTATGATTCTGTGATTCTATTTTTTGCTATTTCTGTAGTTCTGATAATGGCCACATTCTTATATTGCATGTTCCTTGGAGCTGCGGAAAAACTGCGTAAATGCAGTCCCAAATGCACCAACCCCTAATTACTATCAGCAGGCGGATTGCCTTGGCTGCCAGTTCATTATTTTTACAGTAAACAGCCGCCTTGCCGGACCTCAGAGGCTAAGCCTGCTCTCATGCAGCTTACTGAACTGGAAATCTTGTACTGTCTTTCCTATAGAGCCGGAAAACAAAACACAACCATATTCCTTTGGGGAGGATATTTCTGGTCCTCCTGATAATGAACCCCCCTCCCCTCGCAAAAGCAGTTTGGCGTGCTCGGTTTTTAATCTTTGCTCACGTAGAGAAGTCTTCCACGGTGGGTGGGTGGGTTTCCAGTAAACCGGCGTGCATTCCTGCCTTGTCTCTTAAAAAATAAATGAATTAGGTGGTGCAGCTTAAAATAGCACCGTGATGCCGAAGAGAACTTCCAAAAGGGAGGGACAAAACACGGAAACCCTGCAAACGATGATCTCAGTGGCGAAAAGCTTTTGTCGCGGCCCCTCTCCAGATCCTGACAACACTTTGGCATGTGCTGTGAATTTGCTATTCTGAGTAATAATATTGGGAGCATAAGAAGTGCTTGCAGGATCGGGCCAGGATCTCCCATTGCCAGATCAGATGTGTGTGTAGGAGAACATGAAACAGCAACATTCTTCCTTCTCGTGGTTTCCAGCAATTGGTATTGGGAATCATTTCTTCCTCCTCTTACTGTGGGAGCGGAGCGCAGTCATCATAACCCTCTTTTAAAACCATCAAAGTTGGTGGCCATTGTTGCCTCCTGAGGCAGTGAGTTCCAGAGTTTTAATTATTACTTATTCCATTTTGAGGCAAGGTTTTAAAATTTCAGTGATAAAATTAAGTAAAAACGCAGGTCTTCTGGTACCATAAAAGCCTAACATTCTATTGTGGTTTTTGCATGCTGGTCTCCCAGGCGTATGTTTGGTCCGTGTAACTTGCAACAGGCAAGTATCAGCATCCTCAGAAACTCAGATATATAAGCTAATCTCCAAATGGCACCGTAATCAGTGAAATTTATGATAATTATTATTATTCAGTTCATTTCTATACTGCTTTATATTTTAAAGACAAAATCTCAAAGCGTAGTACAGCACATTGAAGCATCAAAACAATCCAGAATAAGACAAATTTAAGCTTCAAGGAAAAATATTTCAGGTCCTTCTCTAAGGGACATTTTGCTTTCCTCATATGTATCTACCTACTTAATTTATAGAGCCACCCCACAACTGAAGTACTCTAGGAAGCCAGGTCGGTGTAGTGGTTAGAGCAGGCATAGGCAAACTTGGCCCTCCAGATGTTTTGGGACTACAACTCCCATCATCCCTGACCTGTTAGCTAGGGATGATGGGAGTTGTAGTTCCAAAACATCTGGAGGGCCAAGTTTGCCTATGCCTGGGTTAGAGTGTCAGACTAGGACCTGGGAGATGGGAGTTCAAATCCCCATTCAGTCAGGAAGCACACTGGGTGACCTCGGGAGTCAATCGGCAGCTTCTTAACCTACCTCACAGGGTCGTTGTAGGGATTAACTGAGGTGGGGGAGGGGATGAGCCATGTACACCTTGGAGAAAAAGGTGGGATACCACTGCCGAAGAATTGATGCTTTTGAATTATGGTGCTGGAGGAGACTCTTGAGAGTCCCATGGACTGCAAGAAGATCAAACCTATCCATTCTCAAGGAAATCGGCCCTGAGTGCTCACTAGAAGGACAGATCCTGAAGTTGAGGCTCCAGTACTTTGGCCACCTCATGAGAAGAGAAGACTCCCTAGAAAAGACCCTGATGTTGGGAAAGATGGAGGGCACAAGGAGAAGGAGGGCACAAGGAGAAGGGGACGACAGAGGATGAGATGGTTGGACAGTGTTCTCGAAGCTACTAACATGAGTTTGGCCAAACTGCGGGAGGCAGTGAAGGATAGGCGTGCCTGGCGTGCTCTGGTCCATGGGGTCATGAAGAGTCGGACACGACTGAACAACAACAACCACTGCAATAGGTAAGCTCTTCGGCTTACCTGCATAAGAAAGCTGGAGGGGCCAGCCGGATGGAGATGTCAGTTGCCAACCTGGCATCCAGAGATCTCTGCATGGGCCTACGTCAGTCTTGGGCCTACGTCAGTCGTAATATCGCGCCTGGCACCCGGCTAATTTCTAACACTGAAAGAAGGGGAGAATACTATTGTGCTCTTCCCACAGTCATCTGCTTGGCTGTTCTCCACTGTAGATGCTGGACTAGATGGGCCACTGGCCTGATGCAATAGGCCCTTCTTAATTTCTTAATATTGATGGCGTTTTTATTCCAAAACATCTGGAAGGCCTCTAGCCACCAAAGGCCAGTTTCGTGGTCTACAGCTCGGGGAGGCATTTGAGTGTGAAGTCTGATTTCCATATTTTTTTTTTTCATATTGGAAAGATTTAGGACTTTTGGTGTGTGGTTGCTGAGCCTGGGCTGTAGCAGATGATGCTTGGGTCTTGGGTCTAGATTCCTTGCTCTAGCACCTTGAAGCCATTCTTATGGGTTTACTTTTCAGATTTCTGTGATAATGGCAAGTTGCCAGAGGCATAGCTGGCCAGCCCCTTTAGGCTTCTCAATATCCTGGTGGTATGCTGCCATGGGAACTAAACAGTTAAGCCTGTTGCTTCTTGATAAGGGATCTTTTGGGGGAACGTTTGGAGTAGGAGTGAGCAGCTGCTTTGGCAAATATATAAAAAATTTTCCTCCCCTTCTCCACTCCATAGCCAGAGGGTGTGTTTGTGTGTGGTGTGTGTGCAAAAGAAAAAAGGCAAAACCACGGTTTGAAGAAGAGAAAGGAGGACCGTGGTGACATTCTGGCAATCTAGGTGCCCCCCTCACCATTGTGCAGCTGGTTCATCATGCCTGAGTGCGGAACCTGACATTTGTCCCTGCTGAAATTCATTCTGTTAGCTTGGGGCTGTTTCCCCATCTGCTGAGACCATCTTGAACCCCCAATTCAGTCTTCTGCGTGGAACCTGTGGTCCTCATGTTGCTGAAATGCATCTCCCATCAGCCCCAGCGAGCAGAGCTGGTGATCAGAGATGATAGGAGTTGGAGTTAAGTAATAATAATAATTGTTGTTGTTCAGTCGTTCAGTCGTGTCTGACTCTTCGTGACCCCATGGACCAGAGCACGCCAGGCACACCTATCCTTCACTGCCTCCCGCAGTTTGGCCAAACTCATGCCAGTCGTAATAATAATAATAATAATAATAATAATAATAATAATAATATTTATACCCCGCCCATCTGGCTGGGTTTCCCCAGCCACCCTGGGCAGCTCCCAACAGAATATTATTATTATTATTATTATTATTATTATTATTATTATTATTAATTATTAACAAAGCAATAAAACATCAAACATTAAAAACTTCCCTAAACAGGGCTGCCTTCAGATGTCTTCTAAAAGTCAGAGAGTTGTTTATTTCCTTGACATCTGGTGGGAGGGCGTTCCACAGGGTGGGTGCCACTACCGAGAAGGCCCTCTGCCCGGTTCCCTGTAACCTCCCTTCTCACAGTGAGGGAACCGCCAGAAGGTCCTCGGCACTGGACCTCTCTGGCACAGAGAGAGCTCTTGGCCCAGGTGTGTTCCTGGTCGCCTGGAGGCGATTTTTGCTCCGCTGCAGGCGACCAGGCAGGAACCTGCTTCCCAGCCTGCGTATGGAGCAGACGATTGCAGGTACAGTGGGCATTGCAAGATGATGAAGACAGCCAGCTTGCCTGTGAGCCTTTGCTATTCCCTGCTGGGGGAAAAAATATATCAAAAAAATAATAATTCAGCATGGCCGGTAAGCATTTCTAGCATTTCCGATAAATCCGCACCCATGCCTGGCTTGCAATCACTTTCTCTCAGCGTCTGATTTTGCATGAAATAATTGCAAGCCTCCCCTACGCTATTAATAGTCTTCTATTCATGTGAGCATGATCTCACTCACTGGAGATGTTGGCGTTTCTGCCTTTTCTGTTTTTAAAGAGTGTGGGGGGGGAGAGGGAAAGGGGGGGGGAGCATGTCTTCGCCTTTTTTTTTTGCTGTTGCCCTGAAAGGTCAGTCACATGGATCCCACGGGGTTTTCCTACTATTTTTGTGGACCGAGGATGGGCAGCCTCATGACCGTTTGTTTGTGGATGGCTGACCAGAGACAGAGAGAGAGGGAGAGAGAGAGAGAATGAAAAAGGCTGTGTTTGTATAAGTTAATTCCTGGCAGGCTGGAGTTCTTCATTGGAGGGCGACTCTGTGAAAAGGCAAAGCCGGCCTTCCGTTTCTGGAGGAAACTTGAAAAGATTATACAGGCTGCATCCTGATGGATCCGGGCCATGGCTGCCGGGGCGGAGAGGAACCCTAATCCAATTCTCAAAAGTGAATCACGGCGAGGGAAAGGCGTGCTTTGTGTATGGAAGAGAAATCTCTGAGTCATAACCCTGAAATGCAGAGTTGTTCTTTGCACTCTGTTCCCTGCTTACTCAACCAAGATGAGCACCGTGCACTTTCTCTGGCTGAAAAAAAATGTGACTTTCTTACAGTACCTTCCCTCTCACTCTTGATTTTGCTCCCCCCCCCAATCTCTCCCCCCTCCCCGTCGCCCCCGTCACCAGTGACTGTATTTGTATTTGGCCATCTTTCCCCCACTGACCCACATTTTTAATCTTCAATTTCAAGGAGCTCAGAGAAATTTGGAGGCGTTGGGGTCAGTGGCGTAGCGTGGGTTGTCAGCACCCGGGGCAAGGCAAGTAATTTGCGCCCCCTAACCCGTGGATTTTAGCACTCGAGTCTCTTCCACTAGATTAGTTAAAGAAACCCTTACCCCCTAAGCACATGTATTGTTTGTTATGAAAATACTGGTGTAATTAAAGTAAAATGCATCTAAATACAAGTTTATTTTCAAACACTTTATTGAGTGCGAACATGCATTACACATTCTTGTATGGGTATAGGGTTGATCGGCGCGCTGCGATGAACTCGCGAGCAGGATTTGAACTCTGAGCAGCGGAAGGAATGAGAGGCGGTTGCATCGTTGTTACGGCATTAGTGAGAGGAGATAGGGTGCAGCAATGGAGGAGAAATAAAAAAACACCATGGAAAACGGGGTGGGAAGTCGACAAAAAGGGAAAAAAAATATTACGTATTGGAGTGCGTATGTTAAACTTTTTTAAATCTAATAAAATATAACTCTGTGTGCTGTGCTAATTGGCGATTTGGGGACAAGACTGGATTAAGGCTTTTAAAATACATGTGTTGGAGTCTCACAGAGTCATTCCTCTATGCGCACACACAAACTTTTGCTGTTGGGACTTCTTATGGGGTTGCGGCGCTCATCTCGCGTTACTGGCCGTGGGAGCCGGCGTACAGCTTCCGGGTCATGTGGCCAGCATGACTAAGAACCAGAGCAGCGCGCGGAACCGCCGTTTACCTTCCCGCTGGAGCTTTACCTATTTATCTACTTGCACTTTGACGTGTTTTCGAGCTGCTAGGTTGGCAGCAGCTGGAACTGAGCAACGGGAGCTCACCCCCCCATCGCGGGGATTCGAACCGCCGACCTTCTTATCAGCAAGCCCTAGGCTCCGCGGTTTAGACCACAGCGCCACCTGTGTCCCATCCTTGCTACCTAGGGGGATCTAATCTTGTTGAAAAGGAACCCTCTGAGCGCAGGGCTGTTTTTTTCCTTGGCTGAGGAGGCGAGTTCTGTCCGGCACGGAGTACGGGAGGCCTTGCTCATGCCTTGTCACGGGTGACGAGGACCCGGGTTTTCAAGACAGAGGATCTCTTTTTTAAAAAAAGGAGGAAAGGATGATTTGCTATGTGTGGGGGTTCTCTCTCCCCCCCCCAATCATACCTATTTGGAGTGCAAGTGCACAGCCTCGTGCACAGATAAAACGTTAAATTATGGTTTGCCTCCACCTGGGAGAGGTAGTTAGGAAATTACTTTGGGCTTGATGTTGACATTTGAACCATCCCTGAGTCTTGCATTGTCCTGAGAAAGCAGAGGCGAAGCAGTCTGATGGTTTGCTGGCTGTGTGTGGGGCATCTGCAGCTGTGAGGCTTGCCTTATCTCCAATATCCTGCCTTGTTTGCTTTCCTGTTCCCTCCTCCTCCTCCTCTTTTCTCTTCTGCAACAACCCAGCCCTGATTCCCCCCCCCCCTCGCTTGCCTTGCATTTTGGCGTTCGTTCCCATTATGTGCACATCTGTGTTTTAATGAGCCGAACAGAGCAAAATATTAAGGAGTCATGGCTGGGAGTGCAGAGAGAGTGCGGATGGACTCAGCAGTGCTTAGTTCATCTTACGGTTGCTGTTTTGTTAAATGCTGTCAATATTGCTTTATAAGAGTATGAATTCTGCATTGATCTGTTAATCATAGAATAGGACATTTGCTTTAATGGTGATTTTTAGCTTATAAAAGCAGGGGGTTATGGGTATGGTAGTCCCAAACATCTGGGGGACTCCACCCCAGGTTGGCACCGGAGGACGGGGGGACGGGACAGCAGTATGGGGTGCACTGTGCGTTTGCTTAACAGTGTCAAAAAATACCCTTTCCCTGCGATCCTCAGCGCTGCGGGAAGAAATGCAGGTTGAGTGGGAAATATTAAAGGCCTCGTCAGACTCTGCGAAACATCAAAATGGAAAGTGGTTGTAATAGGATTCAATTTATTTCATTAGATAACTCCCGTCGCAGTTCAAATTTCAATAGGATGAAGCCATATTAAGCGCCAGGTGGAGCAGGTTCTCTGAGCGATTTGGGCAGAATTCTTCCTGTGTAAGCGGCCATAGCTCAGGGGTAGGGCATCTGCCTTTCATGTGGCAGGTCTCGAGTTCAAATCCCAGAGCTACTCCCCGCTCCTGTGGCTTCCAGCAACTGGTATTCAGAAGCATTGCAGCCTCAGTAGCTTCTTCCTCCACAAATTTGTCTGTTGTTGTTGTTGTTGTTCAGTCATTCAGTCGTGTCCGACTCTTCGTGACCCCATGGACCAGAGCACGCCAGGCACCCCCATCCTCCACTGCCTCCCGCAGTTTGGCCAAACTCATGCCAGTCGCTTCGAGAACACCATCCAACCATCTCATCCTCTGTCGTCCCCTTCTCCTTGTGCCCTCCATCTTTCCCAACATCAGGGTCTTTTCCAGGGAGTCTTCTCTTCTCATGAGGTGGCCAAAGTACTGGAGCCTCAACTTCAGGATCTGTCCTTCTAGTGAGCACTCAGGGCTGATTTCTTTGAGAATGGATAGGTTTGATCTTCTTGCAGCCCATGGGACTCTCAAGAGTCCCCTCCAGCACCATAATTCAAAAGCATCAATTCTTCGGCGATCAGCCTTCTTGATGGTCCAGCTCTCACTTCCGTACATTACTACTGGGAAAACCATAGCTTTAACTATACGGACCTTTGTCAGCAAGGTGATGTCTTTGCTTTTTAAGATGCTGTCTAGGTTTGTCATTGCTTTCCTCCCAAGAAGCAGGCGTCTTCTAATTTCGTGACTGCTGTCACCATCAGCAGTGATCATGGAACCCAAGAAAGTGAAATCTCTCACTGCCTCCATTTTTTCCCCTTCTATTTGCCAGGAGGTGATGGGACCAGTGGCCATGACCTTAGTTTTTTTGATGTTGAGCTTCAGACCATATTTTGCGCTCTAATCCTCTTTTGAAACCATCTCGGTTGGTGGCCATCGCTGCCTCCTGTGGCAGGGAGTTCCATAGTTTCAACTATGGCAAGCACTTCAAAAAAAGTGGGTCAGTGCTGCTATTCCCGAGCAGGCACTCCTGCATGCTGAATCATCCTGCTTTCCCCCAATTTTCTTTTGGTCTTCTGATGCTTGGGTGGTGCCTGGGAGATGCAACACCAATTGCCATGGAGCTAATCGTTTAAGTATCTCTGGAGGGGAGGGTGAGAGCCATGGCCTCTTTAGATGCTCCCATGCAGCAGCTGTGAGCACATCAGAAGCACCTGTGGCTGATAACATCCTTCGGAGAAGGAGGGGCAGCAACAAACTGTGATGCCAAGCACAAACACTCTTATCTGGGTGCTTTTCTCAGGCTCGGAGTCGCTGAGACAGGCTTGGGAGTCTTGCAGCAGTGATGTGCTGACAAGCTGGGGCTGCCATGGGAAGAGACACATCTTGCCCCCGACGGCGTGAGGTTCGGCTCTGAGAGTGTGTCAGGGTTTTAACCTGCGGCTACGCATAGATTCCGTAATAGCGGCTTCTACACAGTATGGGGCTGCTCAGGTTCAAAGGAGGTGAGGGCTGGAATGTGAATAAAAACTGCATGGCAGAGGGAGTTTTCGCTGGGCATTCCAGAGCAAAGAAAGCCTCTGATCCTGCACAGCTCTTAAAAAATAAAATCAGAGGTGGCCTGCCTCCAGATAATTTATTTTGATTTTTTTTGCATACAATATTAATTGCATTAATCCATAACAATTTCAGTATCTTTATAGGGGTTCTTCCAACCCCAGGACTCACCCCCCCACACTCCTCTCCCCGGTCTCCAGTATTTATCTCTTCTCTTTTCTGCGACTAAAAATACTTTTATCCAATCTGTCTAGTCTCCTTTTTCAATACCCTTTATCAAATTACAGTGGTACCTCTGGTTACGTACTTAATTCGTTCCGGAGGTCCGTTCTTAACCTGAAACTATTCTTAACCTGAAGCACCACTTTAGCTAATGGGGCCTCCCGCTGCCGCTGCGCCGCCAGAGCACAATTTCTGTTCTTATCCTGAAGCAAAGTTCTTAACCTGAAGCATTATTTCTGGGTTAGCGGAGCATATTTAACCTGAAGCGTATGTAACCCGAGGTACCACTGTATATTGCAAGTACTAACGATTTTAAATGTTTGCAATGCTGCTTCATATATTCTATAAAGTTAATCCATTCATTTCTTTTTTAAAAAATTGGTCTTCTTGTGGTGTCTAATCTTCCCGGTCAATTTCGCCATTTCTGCACAATCCATCAGCTTCAATATCCTCTTTCAATATGCAGAATTGGCCTGATTCCAGATATTGTTGGACTCGCACTCCCATCATTCTCAGCATGTGTGGTCAACGCGCAGAGATGATGGGATCCTGCAAACAGATCGCTAAGCCCACCTATACCTGCTGCAGCTTCTCCAGTCCGCAGATTTTGCGCCGTTGCAGCTTCCACACAATACAGTGGTACCTTGGTTCTCAAACTTAATCCGTTCCGGAAGTCTGTTCCAAAACCAAAGCGTTCCAAAACCAAGGCGCGCTTTCCCAGAGAAAGTAATGCAAAACGGATTAATCCGTTCCAGACTTTTAAAAACGACCCCTAAAACAGCAATTAAACATGAATTTTACTATCTAACGAGACCACTGATCTATAAAATGGAAGCTTGTACTGCAATCACACAATCAATCAATCAATCAATCAGTCAGTCACTGAACTGAGTTCCACACAGTCACAAAAAAAGAGAGCTACAAAAACATTAAATAAATAGCAAAACCAAACAGACCTCAGCGTAACACGCTAAACGGAAGCGTGGCACCAGGGCCGTCTTAGAGGGATCGGCCGCCGTGGCGCAGCAATCCCTCGGTGCCCCTGGCCTGCCGCCTCTCCGCCCGCCTCCCTCCCGCACTGGCCGCCCCTCGGGAGGGGGGGTGGGTGAGCAGGGAGTGAGGGGCGTGGTGTTGGAGCGGGTGCTCGCGCGCCGGCGGGCGAGGGATGAGCGGCCAGGCGCTCGCGCGCCGGCGGGCGGGCTGCAAGCCGGCCGCCCTGCCACCTGGAGCCCCAGCTCTGGGGAAGCAGGGCAATGTCGGCCCCCTCTCCCTGCTCAGTTATTTACAAGGCTGCGTTATACAGAGCTGCGTGTAACCTATCCGCCCAAGCCATCCACCCTTGCAAGGCTTTGATGATTCCCAGCTTCCCATTTAGCCATGATCACAGGCTCGGACTGAGTAGCATTGCATCTCCCAAGCCTAGCAGCCAGACCTCTGCTCCAAACATAAAAGCACACCTTGTCTGGGAAGCTTGTCCTTTGAAGTAGCTCTTCATTATTCAAATGAGGCTTGCAATACTGGGTGGGGTGAATCATGTTTTCTGAGGAGAGGTGGTTCGCAGAGAAGCAAATTGCAGAAAGGAATGGTTTGTACCATTGAAAGTGTGTCTCAGCTGGAGGATACGATCCAAGGGTAGCCAATGCTGTGTCCTTCAGATACTTCTGGGGACTGAAGTATCCAGTTCTGGGCACCACAGTTCAAGAAGGAGACTGACAAGCTGGAACGTGTCCAGAGGAGGGCAACCAACATGGTCAAAGGCCTGGAAACGATGCCTTATGAGGAACGGCTTAGGGAGCTGGGTATGTTTAGCCTGGAGAAGAGAAGGTTAAGGGGTGATATGATAGCCATGTTCAAATATATAAAAGGATGTCATATAGAGGAGGGAGAAAGGTTGTTTTCTGCTGCTCCAGAGAAGCGGACACGGGGCAATGGATTCAAACTACAAGAAAGAAGATTCCACCTAAACATTAGGAAGAACTTCCTGACAGTGAGAGCTGTTCGGCAGTGGAATTTGCTACCAAGGAGTGTGGTGGAGTCTCCTTCTTTGGAGGTCTTGAAGCGGAGGCTTGACAGCCATCTGTCAGGAATGCTTTGATGGTGTTTCCTGCTTGGCAGGGGGTTGGACTGGATGGCCCTTGTGGTCTCTTCCAACTCTATGATTCTATGATTCTATGACTGCAGCTCACATCACCCTTAATCATAAAGAGTTGGAAGGGGCAACCAAGGGTCATCCAGTCCAACCCCTTGCAATGCAAGAATCTCAGCTAACGCATCCATGACAGATGGCCACCCAACCTCAGCTTAAAACAAAACTCCAAGGAAGGAGAGTCCACCACCTCCTGAGGGGGACCGTTCCACAGTTGAACAGCTCTTAACTGCCAGAAGGTTTTTCCATGTGTTCAGTCGGAATCGCCTTTCTTGTAACATGAAGCCATGGGTTCGAGTCCTACCCTCTGGAGCACAAGAAAACAAGCTTGCTCCCTGGGGATATTTGAAGATGGGTATCCTTTTTTTTTTAACATATAATTTTTATTATTTTTTTATACTAAACTACTACAATAATACTTAAACAAACATTTTCATACATTTTCCGTATGAAAAGATGGGTATCCTGTCTCCTCTTCTCCAGGCTAAACACACGCAGCTCCTTCAACCGCTCCCCATAAGGCTTAGTTTTCAGATACTTTATCATCTTGGGTCACCCTCCTCTGCACACATTCCAGCTTGTTAACATCCTTCTTAAATTGTGGTGCCCAGAATTGGACACAGTATTCTGTTGATGCAGCCTAGTATAACGTTAGCTTCTTCTTCTTTTTTGCTACTGCATCGCACTGTTGGAAATTGGGAACCCACTCTTCCCAAGAGCATTAATAAACGGGTTTTTGTGGAGACAGTAGCAGGGCAAAAAAAAAGGTGCCCAGGCACGGACTGGAAAAGTGGGGAGGGAAGTTAGTGTGGGTGAGCCCAAAGTTGTGAAACCTGCCACAACTCTCAAGTGCAACCCTGTTAGACTACCGGTATTCTTTGGCTTAACTTGGAGAATCCTTATAGTGGCGGGTTTATTCATTCATTCATCTATTTTATTTCATTAATTTTTTTAAAAAATATAACTTTCATTATTACCATTTCCAAAATCACATTCAGATTCAGATATATACAGGTGAATCTCGGAAAATTAGAATAACGTGGAAAAGTCCATTTATGTAAGCAATTGTTTTCATTAGCTACTGGAGTTTAATATATGAGATAGACTCATGACACACAAAGCGAGATATGTCAAGCCTTTGTTTGTTATAATTGTGATGATTATGGCGTACAGCTGATGAGAATCCCAAAGTTGAGATTGTTAATTTGGGGTTCTCACCAGCTGTACACCATAATCATCACAATTATAACAAATAAAGGCTTGACATATCTCGCTTTGCATGTCATGAGTCTATCTCATATATTAGTTTCACCTTTTAAGTTGAATGACTGAAAGAAACGAACCTTTCCACGATATTCTAATTTTTCGAGTTTCACCTGTACATTTCCACCATTAATATCTTTCTTTATAATTAAACTTTTGACGGCTTGCCTTCTTCACTTTCCCCAGTTCCTTTGATTTTTCCCACCATTCCTGCATATTATTATATTTGGTTCACTTTCTCCCCTTATTTTCTCTCCTTTATTACATACCATACTGTTTAATTTACCTTAATCCTGCTAGTGTTTTGACTCGTTTCCAGTTATTTTCCAAAAACCCCACACAATTTCCCCACTCCTCTTTGCACACTTGATCTCCTTTCTCCTTTATTTTACTTTCGTTAGACCTGCTAACTCTGCATATTGTTCCAGTTACAGGTAGGTAGCCGTGTTGTTCTGCCATAGTCAAAACAAAATAAAAAAAATAAAAATAAAAATTCCTTCCAGTATGCACACGAAAGCTCATACCAAGAACAAACTTAGTTGGTCTCTAAGCTGCTACTGGAAGGAACTTTCTGATAGTAAGAGTTATTCGTCGTTAGAACAGATTCCCTTAGAAGGTTGTGGACTCTCCTTCCTTAGAGGTTTTTAAGCAGAGGTTGGATGGTCATCTGTCATGGGTGCTTTAGCTGAGATTCCAACGTTGCAGGGGGTTGGAATAGATGACCCTTGGGTCCCAACTCTACGATTCTATGATTCCATGATTCAGTGGAGCCTTCAGAGTCCAAGTGTGGCAATGCCGCAACCTGTGGCCAGAGGGACATGGACCACAGCCCCCTGCCTTCTGGTTCAGAGTCCTCAGCACCATCACCTGAATAGTACCAGTTACAGGTGGGTAGCCGTGTTGGTCTGCCATAGTCAAAACAAAATAGAAAATTCTTTCCAGTAGCACCTTAGAGCAGTGTTTTTCAACCACTGTTCCGCGGCACACTAGTGTGCCGCGAGATGTTGCCTGGTGTGCCGTGGGAAAAAATTGTTTATTTGATTCCTATTCAAGAGAATTACTTTATATATAGTCAATATAGGCACAGAGTTAAATTTTTTAACATTTTCTAATGGTGGTGTGCCTCGTGATTTTTTTCATGAAACAAGTGTGCCTTTGCCAAAAAAAGGTTGAAAAACACTGCCTTAGAGACCAACTGAGTTTGTTCTTGGTATGAGCTTTCGTGTGCATGCTAAGGTGCTACTGGAAAGAATTTTCTATTTTGTTTCGACCTGATTAGTACTTGACTCCTGGTCCCTGATATTCCCCACAGCTAAGGGGTAGCACAGCAGAATCAGGAGGCCGCAGAAGAGAGGAAGTTTTTTATTTTTATTTTTAAAAAATCCTCTATGTTCCAGAAAATAATGGAAATGCCTTATTCTGCCCACAAAAGCAGAATAAGTTTAGGTGCTACTGGAAGGATTTTGTTCTGCATATTGTATCACTTTTAATTGCCAGTCCTCCTTATCCAGTGGCGAGTTTAATAGGCTGAAGACTCTTTTTGCACCTTGAGCTGGTATGCGCAAGAGATATGCAATCCTGTTGTGCTGGATGGCTCAGAACCAAAAAAGAAACTGGTCCTGTGTCCTCTTGCCCTTATCTGATCTGCATTGATGGGCCCCCTGGCGTGAAAGGCTCTGATAGCTCTTAATTTGCTTTTAACAGGCGGTGATTTGCATTGCTTAAAACTAGGGATGTTTATAAATAGTTTGCAAATTGAGTCTTGGGAGCAGGGAAGGGATGGTCCTAGGTTTAAGATGACACTTAAATCCTGCAATTCAGGGAGGATAAAGCTCCAGCATCCTGCCTCTGAATACTAAGTGCTGGGGGATGTAAAGGGCAGAAGAATAGCCTGCTGCTGAATAAGGCCACTGTCCCATCCAGGGCAGCCTCCTGTCCTCAATTTATTAATTTTTCTGTTTTGCAATTTAAAACACTCACTTTACATCCTTAAGATACCAATGACTTCCCTTCTTCTCTTTCCATGGTTCATTTTGCATATCATAAATCACTGCATATTTTACAAAAACCATACCCTTCAGTATTCCATTATTGCATCCATCAAAACTTGTTTGCACTGTTGAATTTATCTTAAGGCTGCCAGCGTTTTCAGCTGTACACAGTTATCTCCCATATACAGTGGTACCTTGGTTTGCATACGTTTTGGATTACAAACACGTCAAACCCGGAAGTGCGTGTCCCGGTTTGCAACCTTTTTTTGGATTACAACCCAAAAAATTTTTGGATTACAAACAATTTTTTTTTGGAGGCCCCATTGGCAAAAGGGCGCCTTGGGTTACAACCTGTTTTGGTTTACAAACGGACCTCCAGAACGGATAATGGTTGTAAACCAAAGTACTACTATATCCAGTAAACATTTTAAACGTATGTTCTTCTTGTTCTCTTATTCTATATGTTAAGTCTGCCAGTTGTGCATATTCTGTCAGCTTAAGTTGCCATTCTTCTTTGGTTGAGACCTCACTCATTTTCCATTTTTGGGCTAATGAAACACGGGCCACAGTAGTAGCATACATAAATATTTCAGTCCGGAATTTCAGTCCGAATTATCCCCAACAGAAAGGACTGTTTGTTTGTTTTTTTGGTGGGGGAGGGAAGTACTTTGAAATATTTTTTCCCCCAATTCATTATGAAACATTTCCCAATACTCTTTTACCCTTTTACAGGTCCACCACATATGAAAGAACATTCCCTCCACCTCTTTGCATCTCCAGCACTTATCTGATCCAGTCTTATACATCTTAGCATGCCTACTCAGAACTAAATACCATCTGTGAATCATTTTCATGTGGTTCTCCTGCTAAGAATAACATGCTGTCTCCTCGCTTTTCTCTATCCACTTCCTCTGTTATGAACTTCTATCATGTTGTTGTTCAGTCGTTCAGTCGTGTCCGACTCTTCGTGACCCCATGGACCAGAGCACGCCAGGCACCCCTATCCTTCACTGCCTCTCGCAGTTTGGCCAAACTCATGCCAGTCGCTTCGAGAACACTGTCCAACCGTCTCATCCTCTGTCATCCCCTTCTCCTTGTGCCCTCCATCTTTCCCAACATCAGGGTCTTTTCTAGGGAGTCTTCTCTTCTCATGAGGTGGCCAAAGTACTGGAGCCTCAACTTCAGGATCTGTCCTTCTAGTGAGTACTCAGGGCTGATTTCTTTGAGAATGGATAGGTTTGATCTTCTTGCAGTCCATGGGACTCTCAAGAGTCTCCTCCAGCACCATAATTCAAAAGCATCAATTCTTCGGCGATCAGCCTTCTTGATGGTCTAGCTCTCACTTCCGTACATTACTACTGGGAAAACCATAGCTTTAACTATACGGACCTTTGTCGGCAAGGTGATGTCTTTGCTTTTTAAGATTCTCTCATATCTTTGCTTTTTAAGATTCTCGTGTCTTTGCTTTTTAAGATTCTCTTTTTAACTTCTCTTATATCACCTCTTAATTACATTTTCTCGAAGATAAAAATCTCCAAGTGCTGCAACTTTTCCTCATAGGGCAGTTGACAACAGCTGGAGAGGACGATTGTGCCCGCATTCTGCTTGTGGGACCCTGAGGATAATAATAATAATAATAATAATAATAATAATAATAATAATAATAATAATAATTTTTATTCTTTATACCCCGCCCATCTGGGCGGCTTACAGCATATATAAAAACATGAAACATCAAGCATCAAAAACTTCCTCATACAGGACTGCCTTCAGATGTCTTCTAAAAGTTTTCCTTTATCATCTAGTCCAGTGTTTCTCAAACTGGACTATAATTCCCATCATCTTGCCAGCTAAGGACGATGGGAGTTGTATTCCAAAAACAGCTGGAGACCCCAGTTTGGGAAACTGATCTAGTCCAACCCCCTGCAATGCAGGAATCTGAGCTAAAGCATCCAAGTCGAATGGTCATCCCATCTCAGCTTTAAAAACCTCCAAGGAAGGAGAGTCCACCATCTCTCATGGGAGTTTTTTCCACTGCCAACCAGCTTATTCCCAAGCAGTTGGTCACCATGCTAAACTGTACGCTGGAGTTGATGGGGACTTTGGTCCAGGGTCCAGCAGGGCCTCTCTCCTTACGTCCTTAAATCTTGGTTTGTAAGCTCTTTTCCGTTAATTAAAGCCAGCAGCTTGGGAATTGGCTGGCTGTCCGTCTGGTTTCTGAGCGGGGCAATCTAGTGCCGACCTCCAGTTGTCAAATTGCTTCTAAATTCAGTTGGCTCTGTCTGCATCAGGCTCGGAAAATTGAGTTTGCTCTCATTCACCGGCTCCTTTTCTCCTTTTTAAATGCAATTAAGCCCTGTAAGCAAGTTAAAAAAACAAAAACAAAACCTCTATGGGCCAGTGGACCAATAATCCACCCATGGGGAATATATTTTGCCTTGCTGGAATCATAGGATGGGCGGGGGGGGGGGGGAGAGATCTTTGGCTTGTGATTGATGCAGCACTTAGCCAGGACATAATACCAAGAGGCTTAAGAGATGCTCAATTTCCTTTAATCTCTTTGAGTGCCCCCCCACCCCCATTGAAAGACCATTAGCCCATGGGAGGGGACACATAAGCAAGGCAGAGATGGGTGGCTTTGTAGCAGAGCAGCCCAGCCCAGTTTCACAACTAGCAGCCAATTTGCCTTTGTTTGTGAGGAAATAGTTTGACTTAACCGGGTGTGTATCTCTATGAATTTAGGGCTGGGATTGGCAAGTCAGTTTTTCTGGGGTTTGAAATGCAATTTTTTGGGGTGTGTGTGTGTGTGTGTGTGTGTGTGAAGCCAACCAGGCTCTCTTTTTATGTGGTAGGGAGCTGTGCTGGAACTTCTGGTTGCAAATAACCCTGCAGTAAATGGTAACATCTGAGTTTGGTTAGGGCCGGTTGCAGTGGTTCAGTTTGGCGTGAAGGGGGGAGCTATGGGTAGTTTTGGATCCAGAAGAAGGTGTGGGGGGGGAGGAGAGTTTGGGGGCTTATGGGCACTCTGCCGATACGCTGGAGGTGGAGGGAGTAAGGGAACCCCTGGGCAAAATGGTCGCCACCTGTATAGAATAGTTATTATCGTAATTAAAATCATTTATTAAATTACAGGTGGGTAGCCGTGTTGGTCTGCCATAGTCGAAACAGAATAGAAAATTCTTTCCAGTAGCACCTTAGAGACCAACTGAGTTTGTTCTTGGTATGAGCTTTTGTGTGCATGCACACTTCTTCAGATATACTTCTTCAGAACAGGATGCTAGGGGATAAGACCATCAGGGCCTAGTAGCTACATTCTGCATCTTCTGTCAGAGACATGGTGCTTCTGAATAACAGTTGCAGAAAACTACAAGGCTAGAGATGGCTTGGTGCGTAGAGCAGGAGACTCTTAATCTCCGGGTTGCGGGTTCGAGCCCCATGTCGAGCAAAAGATTCCTGCATTGCAGAGGGTTGGACTAGACACTTGTGGTCCCTTCCTACAATTCTGTGATTCTAGAGCAGGGTACTAGACGGACCAACTACTGGGTCCTTCTTACGCACTTACCTGAAAATGCTTTGTGTTAAACCAAAACTTTGCTTCTATTGTTTTAAGCTCTGATCTTGTCTTGCTTGTCTTTTGTTGCAGTTATCTACTACCCCCTTTCCAAAATGCAAACGGTTAAAGGTGGTCTCTCACCTGCCTGATAGCTGACCCAAATGAAAAGAAATGACAGGGAGATTATGCCTGTGTGTGCTGCTATCTCAGACCATAATCAGAGTGATGCAATTCTGCCAAGAACCTTTCAAGGGGGTGGGGTGGGGTGGGGGGCTCGGAGGTGCCCTTTTTAGCTTTTGCGGGTTCAGTGGCTTATCTTAGGGAGATAAGGTCACTCTTTCTTTTCCCCCTCTTCTGCTTCATCCAACCCTGAGCATTCAGAGTCATAAGCGTTAAGTTGCAGCAATTCTTTTATCTAGCTAAAACAAGCCCGCAGGCATTTTAATTAGCTAATGGCTCCTTTTGGGCTTCCCATGGGTATCTGGTTGGCCATGGTGATAACAGGAAGATGGACTCTTGTGGCCATCTCCAGGGTTCAAAAATCATCAATGATGTCCCTGTAGCATCACAAAATGCCGGATTTATGCATAAGCTAAACAAGCTATAGCTCTCTTGGCCCGTCCCCCCAAAAAATTCACTATTAATATGCTTCTTAATTGTATTTCATTTAAACAGTTACTTTGATAAAATATTTTGTTATTAGCAAATGGCTTTAGATACCTATTAAAGGTAAAGGGACCCCTGACCATTAGGTCCAGTCGCGGACGAGACTGCGGTTGCGGTGCTCATCTCGCTTTACTGGCCAAGGGAGCTGGCTTACAGCTTCCGGGTCATGTGGCCAGCATGACTAAGCCGCTTCTGGCGAACCAGAGCAGTGCACGGAAACGCCGTTTACCTTCCCGCCGGAGCGGTACCTATTTATCCACTTGCACTTTTGGGTGTGCTTTCGAACTGCTAGGTGGGCAGGAGCAGGGACCGAGCAACGGGAGCACACCCCGTCGCGGGGATTCGAACCACCGACCTTCTGATCGGCAAGCCCTAGGCTCTGTGGTTTAACCCACAGCGCCACCCGCATCCTAAGATACCTATTAGGTCCATAAATTACCATATAGCATATATTCAACACAATAAAACAGCGGCAATTTGTTGTTGACAAAGGACAGCTGGCCATATAAAGGGCCCCATTCCCTTCAGTAGCTTAGAGCCTCATCAAACCTAAATCCGGCCCTGGTGCCATCGCAGTGCAGGTGCCTCAGATTCAAAATTGCATTTTAAGCGTCTCTCGTAAGAGTGGGAGCTCCTCTTTTTTTCCCACGCAGCCGGCACACTCTGATGAATTGCCGAGGATGATGCGTGCGTTGAGCAAAAAACAAAACGCAGCGTTGCTTTGGGGAGTGACAACAGCGCTTGGGTACCGCGAAATAAATCACTTTCCCCTTCCCTCCCTTGACTTGCTTGTAGAAACACAGCCGCCTTAACCGCACACACAAACACAGGCAGTGTTTGGACGGCCTCCAAAGATAAACCATATTCACTATGGAATGCTTCATGTTTTGCCACATCCACCTCACACATCCTCCCCAATTAGGAAACAACTTGTGCATTGGTTTCAGCCAATGCAGTCTGAACAGCCTGCATCCACAACGGGTATCTTTTGATTGCGGTTTCAAGGTTAAATAATAATAGGTTTTTTTTAAAAAAAAGAATATAAGCATGAGCCCTGGCAGAATAGGGCAAGCTCCATCCAGCCCACAGCTTCATTTCCCAAGAGGACACGAACGCAGCATCATTTAGGCTCGCGAGTTGGCATTTGGAGATAATTCCGTCTCTGAACCTGGAAGTTCTGTTTGGTGGCATTGATAGAACCCATTGCCTGTCTGTTGGTCTGATCCTTAAACCAACAGACCTTGCAGGTCCCCTCCACATCAAGTGGCTGTGAGTTCCACAAGTTCATTTGGGAGTTTCGTGAAGAGGTTCTTCCTGTTGTTTGTCCTGGACCTAAAAGTTCTGAGGACTTTTTGGAGGTCTTAAATTGTGGCAGCACTTGTAAGTTGGACAGCATTGCCCTGTTTTACCGGGGGGGGGGGGGGGCTAAGGCTCAGAAGGAGCTCAGTTTACAGTCACCTTGTGTGGGGGTGGAGACAAGATTGGATCCTTTTCTTTCTCTGAGACATGTCAACAAAGCCCTCCAGTTGGGGCCGGGATTCCCTTAGGGGTGTCTCCTCTGCTTGGATGCCCCTGTGAGTTGGGCCATTGCTTCCTCTCATAGCGAAGTTGAGCGATGAGGGATATTGGAGTTCCCAACTTGGTTGTGAAGTTCACAGGGTGACCTTGGAGTCAGTCACAGCCTCTTCACCTACCTTTTAGGTTCAGGTAGGTAGCCGTGTTGGTCTGACACAGTCGAAATACATATAAAAAATTGTCCAATAGCACTTTAGAGACCAACTAAGTTTGTTCTTGGTATAAGCTTTCATGTGCATATAGTGTGCTTATACCAAGAATAAACTTAGTTGGTCTCTAAGGTGCTACTGGACATTTTTTTTTAACCTTCAGGGTCGTTGTAGGAATTACCTGAGGAGCGGGGTGAACCATGTTCTCCTTGGAGAAAAAGGTGGGATATAAATGCAATGAATAAGCTCTTCTTCTTGTTGTTGTTCAGTTGTTCAGTCGTGTCCGACTCTTCGTGACCCCATGGCGAACACAGAGCAGCGCACGGAAATGCCTTTTACCTTCCCGCCGGTGTGGTACCTATTTATCTACTTGCACTTGGACATGCTTTCGAACTGCTAGGTGGGCAGGAGCAGGTTCCGAGCAATGGGAGCTCACCCCGTCACAGGGATTCGAACCACTGACCTTCTGAGTTTATTGGTGTGTGTGTGTGTGGGGGGGGATATACCTGTATGCTTGTTTGAATCTAACGAAAGAAGGCCAACAGTGTTTGCTAAATTCCTCATTAGCAGCCTTTGATTCTTCTTCCTCTCTTTGTCTGTCTCTCTCCCCACCTAATGTTTGATGTCTTTCTCAGACAAGGGAGTCCCTTTGTCCTTGAATTGACCTTGCCTTCCATCCTCTGCAAACCGAGGTGCTGAAAAGCAATCCTTTGGTGACTGCTTACTGAGAGATCAGGCTTCTTTCTCCCTCCCCCCCCCACGCCTTTCTGACAACCATTTGTAAGGAAAAGGGAAAATTTACATTTATCATGCAAGTGGAACAATTTCCAGCCTAGTCTCCCACCCGCAGCTCCCCGTCTCATCCTCTGTCTGCTCCATGTAACAGTTTCTCCTTGCTTTTGTTCCCTCTTCCAAGGTCTCAGTCTTGATTTCCGGAGCGATCCAATAGACGCAGCAGCCCCTCCAACATCTTGTTCCTTTCGTTCAAGGACGCCCAAGGCCGTGGGACTTTTCTTGAGCCGCCCAAAGACTCCGGAGAATGCCAGCTGCGGACGAAATATGTGCGTGGGGAGGGACGAAAGAGTTTGGCTGTTCCTGTGCTCCCTTCTCCCCTCATTCTGGATGTTCATACCAAGATAACATTGCCGAAGATGGATTATTTCCCCCGCTGTCGATGGAGTATGCATATTTTTTTGGTGTGGTTAATTTTTTTTAATGTGCGTGGACGCTGGGGGGAAAGCGCCACCAGTAGTCTGAACATGAGACTCCCTGCCCTACTGTTTCCCATTGGGTCAAATGTGCTAGCCAGGTACGTCTGTGATTACCTGATATACAGTTTCTCAAAGTTTGCGGTGAATTCGTTCTCTTGCTCTCTTTCTCTGTACCCCCCCCCAAACATGGACATATCACTCCTGACCTTTTAAGCACAGTGAAAGAAGTTGAACATGAGACAACATGCTTCCTCCCTTGCTCCTGCCACCGCCACGCTAATCATAGCTAAACCATGGCTAGGCTTAGCGTTGCGTCAGGACCCTGGTTCAGTCTGTTTCTCTCCAAAGCAAACCAAGAGTGTTTGTAAAGGTTTGTTCTCGGATTGCTGCTTGTGGGTTGTTTGGGAAGAAAGAAGAGTTTGGATTTGATATCCCGCTTTTTATTACCCGAAGGAGTCTCAAAGCGGCTAACATTCTCCTTTCCCTTCCTCCCCCACAACAAACACTCTGTGAGGTGAGTGGGGCTGAGAGACTTCAGAGAAGTGTGACTAGCCCAAGGTCACCCAGCAGCTGCATGTGGAGGAGTGGAGACTCGAACCCGGTTCCCCAGATTACGAGTCTGCTGCTCTTAACCACTACACCAAACTGGCTCTCAAACTATGAGCCTGGATTTGGGTGTGCCGCTAAGGCAGGCATAGGCGAACTCGGCCCTCCAGATGTTTTGGAACTACAACTCCCATCTTCCCTAGCTAACAGGACCAGTGGTCAGGGATGATGGGAGTTGTAGTCCCAAAACATCTGGAGGGCCGAGTTTGCCTATGCCTGTGCTAAGGCAAACCATAGTTTAGCTCCTGGCAGTGTGGCAGGAGCGAGGGAGGCGCTAAAGCACCTGCGATTTTAGCCCTGCACCCTCACTTTTAAGCTAAATGTAACTGTGGTTTAAAAAGAAGTGTGAACCAAGCTGATGTGTTGTCCTGAGCAGCCTGCAGAAATTTTCCTTCTAATACAGTGGAACCTTGGTTCTTGAACTTATTCCGTTCTGGAAGTCCGTTCAACTCCTGAAACCATTCAAAACCCAAGGCGCGACTTCCGATTGGCCGCTTCCTGCACTCAAGTAGAGCCGTGTTGGACGTCCGGCTTCCGAAAAACATTTGAAAACCGCAACACTTGCTTCCGGGTTTTTGGCATTTGGGAGCCAATTTGTTTGGCAACTAAGCCATTCGAGAACCAAGTTTCCACTGTACTGCAAAACATGCTGTTCATGAGGCTTGGCTGCCATATTTCCATATGATACTGTGATCACAATTGCAGGGGCCATATGCTTTTTTGGGTTTTTTGTGTGCTTGGAGATGGAGAGTTTCTGTCCCAGAGCTATTGTTTTCTTGTTGCTGTTCTCTGTGATGAACACGCCTTGTTGTGGACAGCAAGAGGCTGAATTGCATTCTGGGGACAATTCGTCTTTGCTGATTTCAGAGATGCATGATTGATCCTTTTTTTTAGGATTACGGGAGTGCTATCGGAAGCTTGGTGCATGCTGAGGTCAGTATATCGCACCATTGCACAGGGAGGAGGGAATCTTGGCAGGAGACAGAAATGTTGCGGTGATTAATAGCAATAGCTTGCTTGGAGCGAAGGTGGAGTTCTGCCAGTACCCAGCACAGGCAAGCACGAAAATTGCAAGTTTTGTGGAAGCTCCCAGATTCTCCTTAGGGTTGCAATCTGATGCAGGCTTCCTGGGGAGTCCGTTGACCTTTTGTGAGACTCAGATCTGACTAAGCAAGCTGAGGATGGTGGTGGTTAGCAGCAAATGGATGGAATCTGCTTCTTTGAAAGCATGTGCTAATGCATATAGTAAGGTATAACAAACTGTGGGTTGTATCCTGTGCTCCACAAGCGAAGTTCTGCAGGCAAAGCAGCATTTCCATTTCTACACCTCCGCCTGAGCTCCCGCAAAATCTGTCCTGGCGGCTCCCCTAATGTTTTGGAGCTCATTTTGAGAGGGTTGGGGGATGGAGAAAAATGAGAAGATGGGTTTTCACCACCCACCTGAACTGTGCAAATGTTAAGGAAGGTAGGAGAGGATATATTGTTTTGATGTTATTTGTCCCACGCTCACGCTAGTGAGTAAACAGCAGAGCGCATTCCCTTTGCAACTTATTGGAAGCAAGTTGATGATTCGTTAGAATCCTTTAATTAAGGCCCAGGCACGTCCATCAGGTATATTGTGATCTACCGGTAGATCACTGGATGTCTGCGGTAGATCACTGGTAGATCATTGGCTCCCCCCAAAGAAGCTGAACAACTGTGACTCCCCTAAAAAAAAGCTCAACATTTTACCTCCTCCCTGAAAAAACTCAACAATTTTGACCTGAACCCCCAAAAAGGGAGTAGATCACTGCCAATTTTTAACTGTGAGTAGATCGCAGTCTCTTGGGAGTTGGCAACCCTGAATTAAGCAATCCAGTCTGGATTGTTCCTGGGTAACCTGCTCCGGTACTTCCGGGTTTGCCGCGGACGTTCGCCGGAACGGACGCCGGACAAGGCGGACATTCGCAGAGGTATTACTGTATTTCCCTCTTAAAACAACAACAGCACAACACAGCCTTCTTCAAAAGTAAGAATAAAGTTGTACTCTTATTCGGTTCACAGCAGTAATCTGAAGGCAGGCTTTATCTTGTGGTTACAGTGAAAAGGAAGTCTGAGATGTAGCTTGTGGGCTCCATCCAATGTGAAGGTTGAGCCGTGCGCTGGCTAAGAGCCAGGAGAGAGAGAGTCCAAGAGAGAGATGGTTGCGTGGCCAGCCCTTTTATCTGGTCAGCTGGGGTCATTGCCCATCTACCTGGCCACACACAGGGGGAGGAAGCTCCAGAGCAGGTATGGCAAGAAGTCCTCCCTGTCTGGAGCCACATTCCCCTGTGTGTCCGTTCTAGGAAACAGGACTGCTCTAGTAATCATACATCCCACATGGCCCTTCTCAGGCAATACAACCTAACATTTATATGCATAGATTTTATTCAACCACCCAGAGTCCCAGCTTGACACGAAGGTTCTGGAAAATGCTCCTTTGGGTAGGGGCTTCGAGAGGATGCCCGCAGCCACCTCCTTGGCAAAATCACAGCTACCAAAGTTACAAAACAAAGGGAAAATAGAGATAAAGAGAGGGGAAAGAGAGAGAGAGAAAAATAAAGAAGGCAAAAGGAGAGAAACGTTAGCAATAGAAGTATTTAGTATAAAAAAAATCACTGTGATTTGCTGTCTGAAAGCTTAAGTATATCATTTGATTCTTCTCTTTTGCGTACATTGGGTCAATCCATCCATTCCTTCCTTGTGAGGTTCTTTTTCTGTGCTGTAGGGAGATGCGGATAATGTGCTCAGGACGAAGCATTGGGTTGTTTTTTTTTGTACTTTCTTTCCCCACCGAAAAATCAGGAAAATGTTGGTTTTAAAAGCTTTGGGAGAGGCATCCACCCCCCCCTCCACCGGTCATTTGGAGCAATCTCTGTCAGCGGACTGACTCTGTTATTACACGGCTTGCGAGGAAATTCCATTTTGCTTAGGATGCTACTGTACATCCGCTGGAATGCTTTTCTTCTTCTTTTTTTAATCGCTGTAACTTTATCACTTCCTCTGTTTTGGAATTTTAGCTCTCATTGTTCAGCCCGGGGAACCGCAGCCTGTGGAATTTGCTCTCTGGGTGAGGAAGCCCTCGGATTTTTCTCTGTTGATGCAGCTCTCCCTTTGCCGACTCACGGTGAGCTGTTTGCGGCTGTTTTTAAAGGGCACCAGGAATAATCGGGAACTGCCTTGCGCTGAGTCAGACCGGTCGCCCGTCTAACCCAGCATTGCTTACACTGACTGGCAGCAGCTCTCCTCCGTTTTGGGCAGGGGGGGGGCAGCCCTAGCTGGAGAAGCTGGGGATTCAACTCAAAGCAGATGCTCTGTGACTTTACGTCTGCAGCCCAGTGGACGACTACCTGAGAGTGATCTCTGTGGAATTCAGTGGGAGAAATGTTTCTCTGTGCATATTTTATGCACAGGGATTATGGTTCTGTTAGTGTGCTTTATTGATCTCCTGCCTGACCCTGGGCATCACCAAACGGTTCACTTCCAACTACTTTTGGCTAACTGGGGTGGGGTTGTGGGGGGAAGAGTCACACATAAGCAGGATTTCTGGGTGCAATTGTAGAAGAGCTATACAAGAGCTAGGGACACGGGTGGCGCTGTGGGTTAAACCACAGAGCCTAGGGCTTGCCGATCAGAAGGTCGGCAGTTCGAATCCCTGCGACGGGGTGAGCTCCCGTTGCTCGGTCCCAGCTCCTGCCCACCTAGCAGTTTGAAAGCACGTCCAAGTGCAAGTAGATAAATAGGTACCGCTCTGGCTGGAAGGTAAACGGCGTTTCCATGCGCTGCTCTGGTTCGCCAGAAGCGGCTTAGTCATGCTGGCCACATGACCCAGAAGCTGTACGCTGGCTCCCTCGGACAATAAAGCGAGATGAGCGCCGCAACCTCATAGTCGTTCGCGACTGGACCTAATGGTCTGGGGTCCCTTTACCTATGCAAGAGCTATGTAGAAGAGCTTCTTACTTAGCTCAGTTGGTAAAACATGAGACTCTTAATCTCAGGGTTGTGGGTTCAAGCCCCACATTGGCCAAAAGATCCCTGCATTGCAGAGGGTTGGACTAGATGCCCTTTGTGGTCCCTTTTGACTATAATTCTATGCACGGACCAGGACCAGATTTAGGTTTGATGAGGCCCTGAGCTACTGAAGGTAATGGAGCTCTTTATATGTCCAGCTGTCCTTCGTTAACAACAAATGTGTCGCTTTTTTGTGTTGAATATATGCTATATGGTATTTTGTGGCCCTAATAGGTATCTAAAGCCATTTGCACATGTTGCCTTGCAACCGGTCCATGCAGAATGTAGGCACCCTTTATATAGAAATGAGCAAAGTAGTGATATTTTAGGGAACAGGCTAGCAGGCGGGGCCTGTTACTTATATCATAGGAGCCTACACAACACAAAACACTTGCTATATGTAGGTTTTATTTTATTTGCTTTTATCTTATATTTTGGAAATCACCTCTTTAATCACCTCTCGGCCATCACCTCCTTAATCCTCTACCCTTGGGCAGGAGATATAGAAGTATAATTGGCCGTACCAACAGGCTGAAAATTAGCTTCTATCCGTGGGCTGTTAGGCTGTTGAATGGAAAATAACATGGCGAAATTGACTTGCGAGGTGGGGTGTTGTTTGATAAGCACAGAGAGTGCAACGAGACTGAGTGTTTTGGGGGGGAGGTTCATTCAATTTCATTGTACACAGGTTGTACAATGACAATAAATGTATTATTATTATTATTATTATTATTATTATTATTATTAATGTACATCCAGTTGTTTTGTCCCTTTTAATTTTTTGGGGGCCCCCAAGAGAGAGGGGTCCTAAGCTATAGCTTGCTTAGCTAATACGTAAATCCGGCACTGGCACAGACATACGCACGCTAGCATGCAAATTTCACCCAAACACACACACACACAAAGCCGAACAGTACTGCTAGGAGGAGATTAAAGAGAATGCTAAACCACATCGGATGCTGGCAATAATGACAGCAGCTTTCATCAGTGAAACCATGATTGCCCACGACACACAGAGCCTCTGATCCGCAGCACAGCAAAAGCCACTTATTGCAGGCATGCTCTCTCTGTTCCTCCCCAATCCCGCAAAAATAAAATAAAAAAACACACCACAATCTGACTCGCACAGACATAGTAGAACTCGGCTCTTTCAAAATGCTTATTTCTCCGGCTCTCTAGGGATAAGTGGGTGGATTTTTAAAAGGGAAGGGGGGGGGAGAACTCTTTTTGGGAAACAAGACTATCTTTGGCCTAAATACACAAAAACCCAAACACATAATTGAGCACAGTGATCCTCTGCCCAAAGGCTGCTGAGTAATAGAACGCAGCAGGATGAAAACTGCCCTGGCCGGAGCCCCAGGAGCAGACAGCTGGGCTTTGAAAACCAGCCACCGTCTGGAACGGAGGGCTGCCAAAACACAGCCTTAACCAGAAGTGTGTGACTGCGCTGCGGCCCGGTGACCAATTAAACTCCAGGAAATCGCTGCTGACCTCTTCCCAACACTTACCCACCAGTACAGTATTAACTATGTCCCAGTCAGCATTCCTGTCGACGGTACCGAATCTATGTTCGCACAGTTACTTTAACAGAGGGATTTCTTGGCTAGAAACCATCCCTGCCACTCACCCCCTCTGCCTCCGTGGCAGCTCCCGAACCAGCTGTGCCTGGGAGCACAAGTAATCTCGGAACGAATGTGGCTCCCATGGCACCGTCAAGGAAATGGGCTCACACCTGTGTTCAGGAAACCTGGCAGTCTCACGCACAATTGACCTCCAGACTCTGCCTTGACACCCACTGTGGTTCTTCTGCCCTAGGTTCTGTTTTTCAACGTCTTTATAAACGACTTGGAAGAAGGAATAGAGGGGATACTCATCAAATGTCCAATTCCAAGCTAGAATGTGTGCACAGGAGGGCAACCAAGATGATCAAGGGACTGATGAGGAACGGTTGAAGGAGCTGGTTATGTTTAGCCTGGAAAAGAGGAGACCGAGAGGAGATAGGATAGCCATCTTCAAATATCTCAAGAGCTGTCACATGGAGGAGGGAAAAAACTGATTTTCTCCTCCTCTGGAGGGTAGGACTCGAACCAGTGGCTTTAAATTACAAGAAAGGAGATTCCGACTGAACGTCAGGAATAACTTTCTGACAGTAGGAGCTGTTCGGCAGTGGAACAGACTCACATGACAGGTGGTGGACCTCCTTGGAGGTTTTTAAGCAGAGGTTGGATGGCCATCTGTCATGGATGCTTTAGCTGAGAAGCCTGCATTGCAGGGGGCTGGTCTAGATTACTCTTGGTTGCCCCTTCCAACTCTTAAGATTCTATGCAGTGGCTGTGGTCCGTGACCTCTGTAGGGTGCTCTCCCCAGAGATGCTTGCCTGGCGCCTTCCTTATAGACCTAGCTCAAGGTTGTCACCTGAACTAGCCAGATGTGTAACTGCGAATCAATCACAGTCAGTACCCCACTTGAAAAATAGAGAGCTGTCTTGTGCGCCAAAATAGCAACTAGACATTCAGTTTTGGCAACTGCAACCTTGGTTTAAGGAGCCCTTTGGCACCCAGCTTCTATATCTGAGTGTCTAGCACTGGGCCCTGCGTCCCTTGGGTTGAAAAAGTTTCCCCAGCCCGTTGTAGCTTTTCCCAACAGCGGGAGAGGCAGTGAGGAGAGCCTCTGCCCCAGCTATACTTGGGGAAATACATCTGCTTGAAGATGAAACACCTGCGAATAGATTTGCCTAGCAGGGAGACACCACGGAGAAGTAACATAATGCAAAACAAAATAAAAAATAAAAAATAAATTCCTTCCAGTAGCACCTTAGAGACCAACTAAGTTTGTTCTTGGAATGAGTTTTCGTGTGCATGCACACTTCTTCAGATACACTGAAACAGAAGTCACCAGACCCTTAAATATAGTGAGAGAGTGGGGAGGGGTATTACTCAGAAGGGTGGTGGGAATGGGTGATTGGCTGATGGGTGTGGTAAACCTGTTGACGACTGTTAATGACTGCAATTAGTCCTAAAGGAAAAAGCAAGGGGTGAGATGGCTAAAGATGGCTTTGTTATGTATAATGAGATAAGCATCCAATGTCTTTGTTCAGACCAGGTCTCTCCATGGTTTTAAGTTTGGTAATGAGTTGCAATTCAGCCACTTCTCTTTCCAGTCTATTTTTGAAATTCCTTTGTATTAAGACAGCTACTTTGAGATCTTGTATAGAATGTCCTGGGAGATTGAAGTGTTCTCCTACTGGTTTCTCTGTCATGTGATTCCTGATATCAGATTTATGTCCATTTATCCTTTGGCGTAGGGTTTGGCCTGTTTGTCCAATATAGAGAGTTGAAGGGCACTGTTGGCATTTGATTGCATACACAATGTTAGAAGATGAGCAATTAAATAGTCCTGAGATGGTATGTTTGATGTTTGTTGGGGCCAGTAATGGTGTTGTCTGGGTTTATGTGGCAGCAAAGTTGGCATCTGGGTATTTTCGCAACTGCAGGGGCCTCTCATCTCCCGTGTCTCACCTGCTGAGTGCCATAATCGCTTGTCATTTCGCAACTCTTCCCTGTTGAGCTTTGCAGGCTAACACAGAGGGAATTAAACAGGCAGAGCCACCCTTCTGTAAATGTTTGGTAGCCACTGTTTTAAGACGTATGCGGCAAACAAAGCAAGGTGAAATTTCACGACTGTTTGGGCAGGCTTGTCTTTTGGCTTGGCTCGGAATCACAGGCTAGCTGTGACAGGTCTGGGACTTAAAACAATAGGGCTGCATTCAGGCACCCCTTTATTCTGTTTTCCTGACGTTTCCTTGCTGGATCATTTCTGGGTTTTTTTTGGTGATCTTTCACTCGGTGTAAGAGCCACTTCTGGAAACCTTGTGGAAGGTTAGTGCTTAGAATCATAGATTCTAGTCCAGCCCCCTGCAATGCAGGAATCTCAGCTAAAGCATCCTGAACAGATGGCCATCCAACCTCTGCTTAAAATCCACCAAGGAAGGAGAGTCCACCACCTTCTGAGAAGTGTGCATGCACACGAAAGCTCATACCAAGAACAATCTTAGTTGGTCTCTGAGTTGCTACTGGAAGGAATTTTTTATTTTATTTTGTTTTGACTATGGCAGACCAACACGGCTACCTACCTGTAGCTGTCAAACAGCTGTTACTGTCAGAAAGTTCTTCTTGATGTTTAGTCGGAATCTCCTTTCTTGTAACTTGACGTCCTTGGTTCGAGTCCTACCTTCCAGAGCAGGAGAAAACAAGCTTGTTCCCTCTTCCATGGGATGGCGCTTGAGATATTTGAAGATGGCTATCATACCTCCTTTCGGTCTTCTCTTTTCCAGGCTAAACATACCCAGCTCCTTCAACCGTTCCTCATCAGGATTGGTTTCAAGACCCTTGATCATCTTGGTCGCCCTCCTCTTCGTACGTTCCAGCTTGTTGATACATTCCTTAAATTGCAGCATCATTACTTGGGAAATTGTTGGGAGTTTTAAGTTGTGATTTCATGCGGTGAAATTTCGGGTGGTATGCTGGCATATGGATCTTGACGTTTCGTAAGTTCTCCACTTGCTTCTGAAGCACAGATAAAATGAACATGCTTCGTTGGATCACTATGCTACAAAGTGATTTTTGTTTTCCAGCAAAAAAAACCAAAAAACCAAAAACATCAACTCAGAATTTTCTGGGAAACTCTCAGATTTGAGAAGGGACTTTAGGGATGTTGAGCATAAATTGACAACAGCAGTTTCATAAATCATGTTGATGGGTTGTATAGAATTCCTTGTTGTCAGTAATATGAGGCAATATTTTTGCCAGATAATCAAAGCTAATTGATTTGGGCCAGCTCACCGGCCATTACTAAGTGATGACCCGGTTTCAATCTTGCTTGAAGAACAGAGCAGTAGTTTTACACCCAGTGCTTACTCAGATAAGGCAATACTAGTGATAAGTATTATTGATCTGGGAATCTTAGTGACATTGGTTTAGCTGCTCTGTGCTAACCAGAAGTCACTGTGTGACTCATTGGCCAAATGTTGGCTATTGTTTCAGGATAAATGGGATTCAAATCTCTGCTCATTTGTGTCTCGGACTGAGACCTTTCCTTACCTCGTAGGGTTATTGTGAGTCTACAGCATGGGTAGGCAAACTAAGGCCCGGGGGCCAGATCTGGCCCAATCGCCTTCTAAATCCGGCCCGCGGACGGTCCGGGAATCAACGTGTTTTTACATGAGTGGAATGTGTGCTTTTATTTAAAATGCATCTCTGGGTTATTTGTGGGGAATAGGAATTCGTTCTCCCCCCCTCCAAAACATAGTCCAGCCCCCCACAAGGTCTGGGGGACAGTGGACCAGCCCCCTGCTGAAAAAGTTTGCTGACCCCTGGTCTACAGTATGCCTCTGAGCTTCTTGATGAGAAGGTCAGATACAATCGTAGAATTTTAGAGTTGCAAGGGACCACAAGGTTCATCTAGTCCCACCCCCTGCAATGCAGGAATCTTTTGCCCAAAGTGGGACTTGAACCCACGACCCTGAGATTAAGAATCTCATGCTCTACCAACTGAGCTATGCAAATGTAACCGATCATAGCAGCCATTAATCACCTCAAGGGATAAGTGGAACAGCTGAAAAAGAAAAGAATGGGAAATGATCCTTAATGAATTGAAAAAATTGTTTAAAAGTACTCTCCCCCCCCCAAAAAAAAAACACCCCTAGAGTCCTTCCTGTTGGGAATAATTCAGACCGAAATTCTCAGGTGTCAAAAAAAGGTTTATTTATGTATGCTGCTACTGCAGCCTGTGTTTTCTTAGCCCCAAAATGGAAATTGAGTGAGGTCCCAACCAAAGAAGAATGGCAACTTAAGTTGACAGAATACGCACAACCTGAAGACTTAACATATAGAATAAGTGAACAAGAAGAACATACGTTTAGAGAAGATTGGAAAACGTTTCTTGAATATATGGGAAATAATTGTACAGCTGAAAACGCTGGCAGCATTAAGATAAATTCAAGAGCGTAAACAAGTTTTGATGGATGCAGTAATGGAATACTGAGTGGTATAGTTTTCGTAAAATATTGCAGGGATTTATGATACGTTAAAATGAACTATGGAAAGAGAAGAAGGGAAGTCACTGATATCTTAAGGAGGTAAAAATGAGTACTTTTAACTGTAAAACGGAAAATTTGATAAAATTATATATACATAAAAGAAAAAGAAAAGAAAACCAAAAGAGTAGGATGAAAATTGAGAATAAGCTTGGAAAGCTTTCTGGCAGCAGCAAAGAAGGGGACCCGCTCTTCATTTTGGAGACAGTCCAGTGGGACATTTCCCCCATGCAAGCTCCATTGAATTTAATGGGGCCTTGTTCTTGTGCCACGGCCGGGGAACAAGTGGTCTAGTCAGACACCCATTGGACACGCCTAACGGAGGCTATGGGAGTTGTAGTCCGACAAATATCTGTAGAACCACTGATTTTACCATTCCTGCTTTAGGTTTTTTTTTTTTGAACCCTACTCCACACCTGCAATAAAAGCTAGAAATGTAACCTTTTCCCTTTCTCTCTTCCATTTTAAGAGAAAGAAAAGGGGAGTGGGGAAAAGGTTTTTGCCGTTCTAGATAATATCTCCTGGCCCAGCACAATTGCCTGGTTCCCTGGGTTAGTATTCTCGTCTTCAGAGTCCTAATGTCATCTTTATCGCCAGGAACTTTGATAAGCTGATGTGTTGTGCAATGATGGTAAATAAGTTCCTCCTTGAACCCCCAGGCTCTTTTGCAGTTTCCCCTGAAGGTCGTGACACTCGCCACTCGCCTTGTCAAATATTCTAGCTATGAAAGGATTGATTGTAATATTTTTTTTAGGCTTTGCTGAGAGCTTACAATTTTAGAAAAGGTCATTCTGACCATCTCGCCTCCTATTTCCCTGCATTTACATGCGCTAAAGAATGCGAGACTTGTTTGCTTGCGTAAAAAACCCAGGTGTTAAGAGAGAGAGAGAGAGAGAGAGGTGGGTGGGAGGGAAATAAAAATTACGTAGTTCAGAATTCTTTGCATGCTTGCCTCTGCAAAAAAAAATGTTTCTGACTGGAGATTTGCAGAGTTTTATCTCCTCCTCCTTGTTGCCCTGTAGTTGAAGACCGCAGAACATTTTTGCTATTGGAAAGAGGACTGGTGTTAAATATGACTTCTGGGTAAAGGTAAAGGGACCCCTGACCGTTAGGTCCAGTCGTGTCCGACTCTGGGGTTGCAGCGCTCATCTCGCTTTACTGGCCGAGGGAGCTAGCGTACAGTTTCTGGGTCATGTGGCCAGCATGACTAAGCCGCTTCTGGTGAACCAGAGCAACGCACGGAAACGCCGTTTACCTTCCCGCCGGAGCAGTACCTACTTATCTACTTGCACCTTTGACGTGCTTTCAAACTGCTAGGTGGGCAGGAGTTGGGACTGAGCAGCGGGAGCTCACCCCGTCGCGGGGATTCGAACCGCCGACCTTCTGGTCGGCAAGCCCTAGGCTCTGTGTTTAACCCACAGCGCCACCTGCGTCCCTTGACTTCAGGGTCCAATTGTGCAAATTCAAGGAATGCGGGTGGTCCTGTGGTCCAAAGCACTGAGTCTCTTGGGCTTGCCAATCGGAAGGTCGGCGGTTCGAATCCCCGCGATGGGGTGAGCTCCTGTTGCTCTGTCCCAGCTCCTGCCAACCTAGCAGTTTGAAAGCACACCAGTGCAAGTAGATAAATAGGTACCGCTGTGGCAGGAAGGTAAACGGTATTTCCGTGCGTTCTGGTTTCCGTCATGGTGTTCTTTTGTGTCAGAAGCGATTTAGTCCTGCTGGCCACATGACCTGGAAAGCTGTCTGTGGACAAACGACGGCTGCCTCAGCCTGAAAGCGTGATGAGCTCCGCAACCCCATAGTCGCCTTTGACTGGACTTAATCGTCCAGGGGTCTTTTACCTTTACCTATGCAAATTCTATCCCCCATTGTGATCCAGGGACTTCCACACCCCTTGAGATTCCTGGGTTTCATGATTCGCAACATTAATGGCTTCCTCTCTTTCAGCTTTGCAATTAGACCCTTAAATACTCACCTGAGAAGGAGCGTGGAAGTTGTCCTTGCGCATGCCAGAGCTCTAGATTCATATTCTCATTCATATATATAAAATTGTCGAGTTCAAAGGGACCCTGAGAACCATCTAGTCCGAGGCAGGAATATGCTGCTGTCCCATACGCGGATCGAACCTGCAACCTTGGGATTATCAGCGCCACGCTCTAGCCAATTGAGCTATCCAGGCTTGCACAGTGCTTTAGCGGCTGCACATGAATCTTGCTTCCTTCCTCCAGGGGTTGAGTTGAACCTTAAAGGCAAGTGCATCTGTGTGGCTTAGTGCTGCACTTGGATCAATACAGGGCAGCGCTGTGTTGGATTTCTCGACTGGCCCTTTTTTTCCTTCAGCCTGTCCAGGATTTGCGCTGAACTTCTTTGGTGGGGAAAAGCCCGTCTTATTCCTGCATCGCGGGGGGTTGATCTAGATGACCCCTTGGGGTCCCTTCCAACTCTACAATTCTTTAGTTCTAGGGTGGAGTCTGCTGTGAGCTACTAAATTCTGCATTAGCTGCAGGAAGCTGTTTATTTTAACTAAGCGGTTTCTATGTTGAAAGCCTTGGAGAACATTCTCTTGGGGGGGGAAAGCCCCACATTAGCAATCCTTTATTCATATGCTGCTTTCTAACAATTAAGGAATCTGAAGGATTTTCACAACCCCTCTCTGAAACAATGAGGGTTTTTGCAAATCAACAGTGCTAAAGAGGATCTGGTATTTCCTTTTTCTTTTCTTTTTCCTTTTGGAAGGCAGAGTTGTGGTTTTGTCCTTTCTGAACAGAAGGCGCTCTCTTGATTTCTGCTCAGTGGCTGCAAAAGGGGGTGGGCTGGAATGTGGACTTGTGTGTGCCAGTTGTTAGAAAAAGCAACCCAGTGCCATGTCCCAGCTGGTGAGCAACTCCTTTCACTGACTCAGCCCAGGCCTGTCCCTGAGTCATCGCCGACACTTCCTAATGTAGCATCTCAATAATTTTATGCCAATAAAGGAGATGGATTGATTGATCATCTCAACAAATGGTGATTAAGAATGCATTTTGTTGCACACAATTTGTTCCGCCGTGTGTGTGTGTGTGTGTGTGTGTGTGTGTGACTTGGGACAGGGGACTCTTGCATTTGTCATGCTAATTCCTCTCCATAAAAAAAATAAAGAATTCAGCTATGGAAGCCTCACCCGATTGTCACTTAAGTCTCTGCATCCACACTATTAAATTTTAAACTGGTTTTACCCGTCCTTGCTTCTGTTCAGTGACTGGAGGGTGGTGGAGGAGATCTCCTCCAGAGATTTCTGTGCAACCTTATCGAACCTCAGTTCCCAAAGACCCAGAAGCGACGGGGGTGGGCGCCTCTGACATGAGATTTCGCTAAGGACCGACTTAACAGTGTTAGAAACTCAGATATATAAGCGAATTGCTAAATGGCGCCTTAATCCTAGGTTATGGTCACCACAACGGCGCCAGTGAATCTTATTTTTGATTACTATTATTATCCATTTCATTTGCATACTGCTTTATATTTTAAAGGAAAGGTTTCAAAAGAGGTTTACGGCACATTAAAACATCAAATAAAACAATCAGGAATAAAACAAGCTTAAGCTTCGAGGGAAATTTTTAAGGCCCTTCTCTAAGGGACATTTTGCTTTCCTCATGTATCTAACTACTTAATTTATAGGGATGCGGGTGGCGCTGTGGTCTAAACCACAGAGCCTAGGGCTTGCCGATCAGAAGGTCGGCGGTTCGAATCCCCATGACTGGGTGAGCTCCCGTTGTTCGGTCCCAGCTCCTGCCTACCTAGCAGTTCAAAAGCACGTCAAAGTGCAAGTAGATAAATAGGTACCGCTCCGGCGGGAAGGTAAACAGCGTTTCTGTGCGCTGCTCTGGTTCGCCAGAAGCGGCTTAGTCATGCTGGCCACATGACCCGGAAGCTGACTGTGGACAAACACCGGCTCCCTCGGCCAGTAAAGCGAGATGAGCGCTGCAACCCCAGAGTCGTCCGTGACTGGACTTAACGGTCAGGGGTACCTTTACTTAATTTATAGAGCTGCCCCATAGCATAAGTACTCTAGGAAGCCAGGGTGGTGTAGTGGTTAGAGTGTCGGACAAGGACCTGGGAGATCGGGGTTCAAATCCCTACTCAGTCATGAAGCTTATCAGGTGACCTTGGAGTCAATCACAGCTTCTTAACCTACCTCACAGGGTCATTGTAGAGATTAACTGAGGAGAGGGGTGAACCATGTACTCCTTGCAGGAAAAGGAGGATATGAATGCAGTAGATGAGCTCTTATGCTTACCTGCTTGAGAAAGCTGGAGGGGATAGCCAGGTGGGGTGATGTCAGTCACCAACCTGAGATCCAGACATCTCCACTAGCGCCAGCTATAAATTGGAATGCCACATTCCCAAGATTAATTGGGATTAAAAGTGGCTTTGGAAAGGGTGGGATTTTGCCCCCCCCCCCCGCCTGCCTGTGCCTTGGCTCCTGGAGATTTTTCTGCCCCACGGTCGAAGCAGTGGTTTAAATGTTGTACCTCTAGGAGGGCATGGTTTAATAAAGAGCGTGCGTGCTCGGTTGCATCATGTCACACAAGTGCGCATGGCCCGTTAACCATGTGGGATGGAGAGCCCCCATCCCAAAAAACTCTTTTCACACGGTCGCTGTATGCAAAACGTCCCTGTTTAGGGAAGCTTTTAAAATTTGACAGACTATTGTATTTTAATATTTTGTTGGAAGGTGCCCAGAGTGGCTGGGGAAACCCAGCCGGATGGGCAGGGTATAAAGATGTTTAACCCAGAATCAATTGCAGTCATTTGAAAAACAAGACTTTGCCCCAAAATGGCAACTAGGCATTCTGTTTTGGTGACTTCAAGCTTGGTTTAAGGAGCCAGTTGGAGCCTAGCTTATAAATCTGAGTTTCTAACAATGTCAGGGGCCCTGGGCCAGATACTGGCACGTGAGATGGAAGCTCACTGGGTGATTTTGGGACAGTTACCAACTCCCACCTCATCCCAGCTACCCCTCCTGCTGGAATGCCTTGATAGAAAATGTAGCATGATGTGCATTGATTTATAAAACTACAGGGCAAGCAGTCTGACTGGGTAGAAAAAGGCCTTCTTTTAGCAAGAGAAAACCCGTCTCCTTAACTTCAATAAGGGTTGGGTTGAACTTGCCATAGGAGACTTCTTCTGCCTATGGCATCTACAAGTCAAAGTGGCCAGATTGGGTTTGCAATCTGAGATGCATATCAAAGGGCTCTCCCAGTGAAGTTCCCTTAGACTGGATTATCTTGACCTGCAGATGGAAGAATCCTCTTCCCAGTCGTTTAGGTGGGTTGTATCAGGCGACCTCAGAGTTGACAGAGGTCGCCTCTCCATCCCAAGGCTGGGTGTTGCACAACCTGCTAGGAGAAACCCGAACTTCACTTGTTCCTCTTGAGTTTGCATCACTGGTAATCTGACCCCCCCCCCCCACAGCCCCGGATTGCAGTTCATTTGGTTGCAACACACTTCAGAATGCGGAGTCTCGGAGGTAGAGATTATCTTCCAAATGTCTGTCCCTTTCAGGAATGCTGACCCTGAATGGTGAGCTCTTGCTCTTCCCCCTCTTGCTGGCTTGTTCTCGTCTAGATTTGCGCAGTTCTACCTATCAGATCGGGGGGCGCTGTAGGGTTGAACCACAGAGCCTAGGGCTTGCCGATCAGAAGGTCGGTGGTTCGAATCCCCGCGACGGGGTGAGCTCCCGTTGCTCGGTCCCTGCTCCTGCCCACCTAGCACTTCGAAAGCACGTCAAAAGTGCAAGTAGATAAATAGGTACCGCTCTGGCAGGAAGGTAAACGGCATTTCCGTGCCCTGCTCTGGTTCGCCAGAAGCGGCTTAGTCATGCTGGACACATGACCCGGAAGCTGTACGCCGGCTCCCTCGGCCAATAAAGCAAGATGAGCGCCGCAACCCCAGAGCAGTGTTTTTCAACCTTTTTTGGGCAAAGGCACACTTGTTTCATGAAAAAAATCACGAGGCACACCACCATTAGAAAATGTTAAAAAATTTAACTCTGTGCCTATATTGACTATATATAAAGTAATTCTCTTGAATTTTTCAATTTTCCCCACGGCACACCAGGCAACATCTCGCGGCACACTAGTGTGCCGCGGAACAGTGGTTGAAAAACACTGCCCCAGAGTCTTCCATGACTAGACCTAATGGTCAGGGGTCCCTTTACCTTTACATTTACCTATCAGATCACTGTCAAAGGTTTCTTAGAGGAAGAGGTCGTTGCCCACTGGTAGGACATCTGTGCTGCATGCGGAATGTCCCAGGTTTAATCCCCAATGGCATCTCCAGGTAGGGCTGGGAAGGTCCTGGGCTGGGAATCCTGGACCGCTCCTGCCAGTCAGTGTAGAAAACACTGAACCAATGGTCTGGCTCCGTATAAGGCAGATTTCTCTGTTCCCTATTCTAGTAGGTTGCTCATAGAGTTAGCAAGTAATTTGAGGCTTTACAGATAATAATAATAATAAATAAAAAATTTATTTATACCCCGCCCTTCCCAGCCAAAAAAACCGGGCTCAGGGCGGCTAACACCAATTAAAATCACAGCAAAAAACATAAACACAATCAATTTAAAATAACAGATTAAAATACAAATTTAAAAATTCAATATTAAAACTGCGGTCTCAATTTCAAAATAACCCACCAATGAAAGAATGAAGCATAAATATTAAACAGAAACCAACCCAAAGGCCAGGTGGAACAGCTCCGTCTTGCAGGCCCTGCGGAAGATGCCAAATCCGCAGGGCCCTGGTCTCTTGTGATAGACTGTTCCACCAAGTCGGGGCCAGTACTGAGAAGGCCCTGGCCCTAGTTGAGGCCAACCTAGCATCTTTGTTGCTCGGGACCTCCAAAAGATTATTATTTGAGGACCTTAAGGTCCTACATGGGACATACCAGGAGAGGCAGTCCCTTAAGTACGAGGGTCCTAAGCCGCATGATTTTGGACTCCAACCCCCGTCACGCTTGACCACCTGGCTGGTGGGATTTTTAGCCCTGTAGCACCTGTAGTCCAATGACACCATGTTCGCTACCTCTGGTCTGTTTACAGTGTGTGTGTTGTTGTTGTTGTTGTGTTTTTTTTGGGGGGGGGAGGGCGAACAGGTTGGCTGATGGTGAAGCCTTGAATTCTATATCTGGTCCCACCTGAATGTGAGTGGAGGTAGCAGATTCTTCGCTGTGCACCCATTCACTTTACCAGGGTTTTCCAAATGTGGGCTTCCAGCTGTTTTTGGACTACAACTTCCATCATCCCTAGCTCTCAGAACCAGTGGTCAGGGATGGTGGGGACTGTACTCCAAAAACAGCTGGAGAGAGACCCAAGTTTGGGAAACCCTAGTTTAGCCTGATGAAGAGTTCTGGAGAATTGCATGCTTTTGTGACATTTTTCTTAGTCTAGCAAAGGGGCTGCTAGTTCTAATATTTGGTGCTTTCTTCCTCTTATGAGCCCACAAGGCTATCTATCTGTTTGTTTCCCCCCAGAACTCTTAGTTCCTGCTTAACAATCCCTCCCTGAACCCTGTGAGCCTTCCTGCACAGCTCCTTCTCCATCCCAGACTAGACACCATCAATTGTGGTCTCTACGCCCCGCCCCCCTTTGGCCACTCTTGCCTGTCTGATATAGACAACCTGTGTTTTATTATTATTATTTAGGGAAGCTTTTAATATGTGATGAATCATTGCATTTTAATATTCTGCTGGAAGCCGCCCAGAGTGGCTGCGGTATAAATAATATATTATTATTATTATTATTATTATTATTATTATTATTATTATTATTTAGACGGAGACCCTGCGAACTCCCCCCTTTCCATACAGCTGTGCTGGCTGGGGGCGGAGTCTCCTAGTCCGAAACATCTGCAGGGCATCTGGTTGGGAAAGGCTCCCTTTTACGCAGAGCCTCATTTTGCCATTCCGTCTTTCGAAAACGAAATGGTTCACATTGCATGCGTTCTGTTTTGCAATCAGAATAACCTTGCGAGGCCGGTCACTCTTGAATTCTTGCATTCAGGGGTTGCCGATGGGGAACTGAGGCTGGGAGAGATCAACTTAACTTGCCCCCCCGTCCACCCAAGAGCGTGGAGCGGAAGTGAGGACTGAACTTGGGTTGGCCAAATCCAGCTTCTGCATTCCCATGGATTGCGCAGTTGGCCTAGCAGAAATGCCGTTCCTTGCTCCCTAGCTCTCTCTCTCTCTGCGGTAAATAATTTGCAAACAGTGCTGGGGACTCCCTATCCTCCCGAAGGATGATTTTCCCGGTTCCATAATGAAGAGCGAGCTGATGGCGATCAGCGAAATGTCTCGGGATAATTTGTTGAGGGATGGAGGGTGTGTTGGGTGTAATCTGAGTACAGCAGCCTCCTCTCGAGGAGTTACATAACTCGCTTTCCATTTTGGCCGCTCTCTCCCGGCCAGGAACAGTCCCATCTTCCCCTGAAACCAGCATGCCAGACCTCATCAATCCAGATGCATTGTTGCCCCTTGAGAATAATAAAACCCAATAGGCGGAGCGAACACGCTGATTTTGCTCTCTGGCAGAGGTGCCTCTCCAGCCTCATCCGCACTGTTCCCCGGTTCCTGACCGAGTGCCAAAACTGGGCCTGAAAGTGGAATCTCACTCTTTCATCCCAGGAGCCTCCGTCTCCTTCAAACAGCCCAGCTTATCGGCGTGCGTTTGGAACGCGGTGCCAGCTACATGGGTGTTTGGAGATTAAAAATAAATAGGAGACAATGGCACTTCCTGTTGGCTGAGATTTATCACTTAATAACAAGAGGGTTACTCATTTCCTCTGGAAAGTGTCTCTAAAAGTTTTGGAGAAGTGCTGCTGCTCTGAGTTTCTCTCCCCGCTTCCTTATTTTATTTTATTTTGTTCTGATGATTCTTGCCTAAATCATGCCTCCTTTATTTGTTTGAATCGCTCTTTTCATGTCGGGGAGCACATCGGTGGTGGGAGGGGAGCTGCTGGAGATCTCCTATCCATAAACCATTCCCAACTCAGGCTTGTATCAGTGGCTACAGGCTCTCTGTATGTCATGGTAGCCGTTTTCGAGGCTCCCCCCCCCACAACTTTCTGCAGTTGCATAGGACTTGCAGCTATCTGATGTCAGAAAATGTTTGATTAGGTGACTCATGGCTGTAGCTGGAACATCAGAGGGGGAGTTGTGTCATCTTGAGGCATCCATGGCATGTTGATTGAACTTTCTCCCTTCTGAAAAAACTGGATTGACTCCTCCCAGTGGAGGAATATCAGTGTCTTTCTTTCCTTATCAGAAGCTCCAGAGAATCACGTTTTTCCCCATTCTGTCATTCCCTGATAGGATTCTCTGTGAAGAGGCCAGTCTTCGTCGCCATGGGCCATGCAGGGAAACGAACCTTTCGTAGCTGAAGGTGGCAGCCCTTCTTCTTTTCTTCCTTTGCACATGCCCGTTAACACCAACATTGTTGTTGTTTTTTAAACCACATCATGCAGATGTAGTTTTGCCTGTTATCAAAGGAAGGAAAGAGACATTTGCAAAGGGGAGTTCAGGAATCTTCCCACCTGAGTTTCTAGGAATAATAGGGTGTGGGTGGACTATGCTCAGCAGGGATAGTCAATATTGTGCCTTCCCGATCATAGAATTGTTGAGTTCGAAGGCTACGCTAGGGTTTCCCAAACTCGGCCCTCCAGATGTTTTGAGACTACAATTCCCATCATCCCTGACCGCTGGTCCTGCTAGCTAGGGATCATGGGAGTTGTAGGCCAGAAACATCTGGAGGGCCAAGTTTGAGGAAGCCTGATCTAGTCCAACCCCCTGCAGTGCAGATATCTTTGGCCCAATGTGGGACTCGAACCCGTGACCCTGAGATTAACAAGAGTCTTGTGCTCTACTAACTGAGCTACCCCAGGACTCATAATCCTAGAATTGTGGAGTTGGAAGGGACCATGAGAGACACCTAATCTAACCTTTGCAACGCGTGAATCTTTTGCCTAACATGGGGCTCGAACTCATGACTCATGCTCTACCAACTGAGCCATCCCAGCCGCATCACGCTGGACTACAACTCTTCCTCAGCTGCAGCCAGCATGGGCAATGGTTGAGCATCATGGGAGTTGTAGTCCAACAATATTGGACAGACCATTTAAGCCACTCCTGTTCTGCATCCTTTAGGGGAGATCGAAGTTCCACTTGCAGCCGCAGGAAGCGGTGGGGGAACTGAGTGGGAACCATGATGGCAGTGGTCTAGAGAGCAGTCATAGAATCATAGAGTTGGAAGAGACCACAAGGGTCATCCAGTCCAACCCCCTGCCAAGCAGGAAACACCATCAAAGCATTCCTGACAGATGGCTGTCAAGCCTCCGCTTAAAGACCTCCAAAGAAGGAGACTCCACCACACTCCTTGGTAGCAAATTCCACTGCCGAACAGCTCTCACTGTCAGGAAGTTCTTCCTAATGTTTAGGTGGAATCTTCTTTCTTGTAGTTTGAATCCATTGCTCCGTGTCCGCTTCTCTGGAGCAGCAGAAAACAACCTTTCTCCCTCCTCTATATGACATCCTTTGATATATTTGAACATGGCTATCATATCACCCCTTAACCTTCTCTTCTCCAGGCTAAACATACCCAGCTCCCCAAGCCGTTCCTCATAAGGCATTGTTTCCAGGCCTTTGACCATTTTGGTTGCCCTCCTCTGGACACGTTCCAGCTTGTCAGTATCCTTCTTGAACTGTGGTGCCCAGAACTGGTCTTCTGTGGGAGCTCTGCAGTTCCTCCCCGAGGTGGTCAGTCACCGCGAGCAAGCTTCCATGAAACGCCGTTCGTCTGTCTTCTCCTGCAAAGTGCACCCACCCAAGAATTTGGGGTGCTTCCGGGTGCTGTCTTGAGTTATTGTGGCACAATTTGCGCTGACTCCCTGGGGTGCTGTGGATTCCCCCCCCCGACTACCGGCACAGTGCCCACATGTGTGTAGGTTGAGGAACTCACTGGCAGAGAGTCCTTCCTTTGCAGATGGGTGGGATATAAAATTTAAAATTACCAGTTTTCGTTATTATGCAGAAAGTCCCAGGTCTCTAGGAAGGGCTGGGAATGTTCCCATGTCTGAAAACTCTGGTGCTAGTCATTGAGTCCAGTGGTGTCCAAACTTTTTTCAAAGAGGGCCAGATTTGATGAAGTGAAGGGCTGCAAGGGCCAACCAAAGTTGTTAACCATTTTTTAGGATTGAAGTTGAGCTTTCTTTAGGGTTGAAGTTGTTGGATTTTTTTTTTTTAAAGATTTTACCCCAGGAAATAAACTGCCACAGGGGCTGGATTAAACTGGCTGGCGGGCCAAATTAGGCCCCCAAAACAGACTTTGGACATGCCTGGTTTAGACCGTACTGAGCTAGATGAACTAATGGTCTGGTTCATCCGAAGGCGGATTCCTACGTACAGTTCAAAACACATTGCATGCTCTTTCCAAGCCTCTATGAGGGTGTGCCTTTGTTGACTTCCACCGTGATGGCAATTAAATACTGGACTTTCATTGAGTCTTCAGATATTGTGTAGTTTTATTGGGTGAAGTCCAAGTTCCTCCACATTCTGGATCCTCAGGTGGTGTTGCATTGAAATTGAACAGGACGGGCTCATCGATATCTAAACGCCCATGCCCACCATCTAATTGCTTCCCTAGTTGTCCTCAGAATATCCCATGATCCTTCTGCTCTGCTGGGAGGCAGCCTTGCTGTGGCTCCAGGGAATTTCTGGCTTGGACAACTTGGTGATTTAAGTCTGCTGTTCCTTTCCCCCATGTTGCTATTGTTGCGGGCTGTTTTCATTTTTTTTAATTCGGCAATAAAATGGCCCTGTTTATCTGGCCTTTTGTAGCAACAGGATGCCTGCAGGGAAAAGCCAGTGTGTTGAAAAAAAAAAAAACTGAGGCCAGAACACAGCTTGCTTCTCTCTCTCCCTCCTTTTTCTCTTCTTTTTGCACAATACTTAAATCACTTGCATAGCACTGACTACTTATATTAAGCAAATATTGGTGAATATTTTTGTGAATGATGAAATTTTACATCTATCATAGAACATAGACTTGTAGAATTGGAAGGGACCCCAAGAGTTATCTAGTCCAACCCCTTCCATGCAGGAATCTCAGCTAAAACATCCATGACTAAGAGATGGCCATGGTTCCTTTACAGAAGTTGCTATGTTGTCGAATCCTTCTAAGCTGTGGTTAATCCTAACTATGGTCTATTGGTCTATATGGTGCTGGAGGAGACTCTTGAGAGTCCCATGGACTGCAAAAAGATCAAACATATCCATCATGAAGGAAATCAGCCCTGAGTGCTCACTGGAAGGGCAGATCCTGAAGTTGAGGCTCCAGTATTTTGGTCACCTCATGAGAAGAGAAGACTCCCTGGAAAAGACCCTGATGTTGGGAAAGATGGAGGGCACAAGGAGAAGGGGACGACAGAGGATGAGATGGTTGGATAGTGTTCTCGAAGCGACTGGCATGAGTTTGGCCAAACTGCGGGAGGCAGTGGAGGATAGGGGTGCCTGGCGTGCTCTGGTCCATGGGGTCACGAAGACTCGGACACGACTGAACAACTGAACAACAACAATGGTCTATTGAGAAAACAAACAAACCTAACTTTCGGCTGTGGTTAATGGAGCTGTCTTGTTTCAGCTAACCTGAATTGAGATGGGCCATAGCGTAGGTTCCTGCCGACCCACTAAACTGTGGTTGACCTGAAGCGGAAGTCTCATCCCCTCCTTGCAGCCGGAGCCCTTGCTCTCACAACCCTAAACTGTGGCTAGGCATGGCAACCAGCGCGGCACGAATTGTATCTCCCGCTTCAATGGGGAGAGGAAGAAATCCCTGTTCCGGCAATCGAACGTTTGGGAAGCAAATGTCTAGCCGTCAGGTTGAAGCTGAATGTTCTGGAGGATGGCGGCGGGGAGTGGCAGGAGATCAGAGAAAAGGGATTAGCTTTGCTTGATGCCCGAAGGTAGCTGAGTCATCATCTCCTCCCCAAACTGAGGACCCACGGTGACAGGTGGATGCGCCGGAGGAGCTTAGCGCCTCGCCCCTGGCTAATTCTGTTCCATTTTTCTCCACCTGCTTATCTGTGCGGCGTGAGAAATTGCACAGCGCCGGTGGTGCGTTTGCAGCGGCGGGGAAAGTGGCAAAGCACCTTTGCCAGTAAACACTCGACAAGCCTTTGTGCGTCAGCCCTCGTGCTCTCTGCCCCGGTTTCTCAATAACAAGCAGGATGACCTAGCTCTGTCAGTGTTTTTTTGTGTGAGACAGGGGAGAGAGTGAGAGCTGTTGCCTGTTTTCTCCCCGTTCAAGATCAATTTGCTACTCCTGCCTTCCCCTGGACCTGTAAATTTAGCCTCGTGTTTTTGGCTGCCCGAGACCTTGCCGGTCTCGCTGCAGCTGGGAATTGATTCCCGCCCGCTCTGAGTCTTTTCCCTGCTTTCCCCCCTTTCTCCATCCCTTTAAGTCCTCTGTAATCGACTTTGGCTGACATCCCAGAGCTGAGAGCTAGGAACACACACACACACACAAACACAAACACACACACACGCTGGAAAGGGCAACGCGAGACTTTTAAACCACAAAGCTGAGTTCTGTCTGCGCTATGGTGGGAGGAGAAATTCAAATGGATTTATTATTTCTCTTTGCTTGGAGATTCCGGGAAGTTTGTACACTCCTCTGCGACTTTGGTCTGGAAACTCCGGAGAGCCGCTGCCGGTCAGTGTAGACAGTACTTAAGCTTGATGGGAACCAGCAGTCTGACTCAGTATAAGGCAGCTTCCTATGTGCTATGTTGGGTTTCTCCAAGACCCCTAAAAATCTGGAGGCTGGTTGCCTTTCCATAGCTGCTTAATAATAATGATGATGATGATAATAATAATAATAATAATAATAATAAGAAGAAGAAGAAGAAGAAGAAGAAGTACCCTGCCTACTTGACTGGACTCTGAGAAGCTTCCAACATATATAAAGACATTAACACATATATAAAACATTAAACATATATAAAACATTAACACATTAAAAGGCTTCCCTTTATACTTACTCATCTTCCTAGCCCAGGATGGCCAATTCTTGACTGATGGCTGGATACCTAGGGACAAAGGCAGAGGGTCTCTCCATCCTTTCACCTGGATGAGCTCAGGGTTAGAGCACCTGCTTTGCATGCAGAAGGACCCAGGTGCTGCCCTGGGCACCTCCGCAGGTAGAGATGGGGACAACCTATCTGAAGCCCTGGAGAGATGCTCTATCAGTCAGTATGGACATTTCTAGACTAAATGGACTCAGCGTAAAGCAGCTGTCTCTGTACCTACAAGGGCATGTTGTAGCTCACTTCCTGCTTGCAAGGGGGCCAGTGCCGTGTGATGGTTATGGTGGTGGGCTAGGACTTGGAGGTCTGGGGTTCAACTCTCCCGGTCAGCCATAGAATTGTAGAGTTGGAAGGGACTACCAGGGTCATCTAGTCCAACCACCGCAATGTAGGAAACTCACTGGGTGTCCTTGAGCCAATCGCTGTCTCCTAGCCTATCCTACTTCGCAGGGTTGTTGTAAGGACAAAATGGGGAGGGGAGACCCTTGTCTGCCACCTTCAGCTCCTTGGCAGGGAGGCGGAATACGAAATAGATAGATAGATAGATAGATAGATAGATAGAGATAGAAATAGAAATAGATAGATAGATGATGATGATGATAGATAGATAGATGATAGATAGAAATAGATAGATAGATAGTTGATAGACCATTCTGCCTCACGTGTTGCTTGGGAATGACATTCTCTCTTGGGCAGTAAACTCCATGCTCTGAGTTTCAGATCCTCGGTTGTCATATTTTTCTGCTTTTTTTAGTGGGCAGGATGCTATGCCACTGTGTGGCATAGTGGTTAGAGCGTCGGCCTAGGACCTGGGAGACCAGGGTTCAAATCCCTGCTCGGCCACTTGCTTTGACCCTGGGCCAGTCATTTACTCTCAGCCTTACCTACCTTGCAGGGTTGTTTTGAGGATAATATGGAGGGGGGGGCAAAGATTTGTGGAAAGCACCTCGAGCTCCTTGGAAGAGGAAACGCGGGGTACAAATGTAAAAAAAGAAAAGAAAAAAAGAATGACAAGATATGTACCAAAGTGTGATTGCTTTGTACTTCTGAGTAGCCCTGTAACCGCTTCGGAATTGAGGTCCTCTTTTTAAATGACTCTTCCCCCAGACGTTTCCATTCATTTTGTGCTGGGCTCATCTCCCTAGCTCATTTCAGGGCTGTGGTTGTGGAGAGAAATAACCTCATTGTTTTGACACCTCCCTGAGCGGGGTGAAATCAGCAGTGTAGAGAAGAATCTTGCTATGGCTCTCTTCCCCTCTCTCTGTGTAACCGCGAAGCAATAATATAGTAACTTGCTTTATAAAACTGCAATGAAACAACGGCTGAAAGTTAGCATGTGTCATGCCCCTGGAGAGACGGGCGAGGGGCTGTTCTACTTCTAGAGTTACTAAGCACTTACGGTAAAAAAAATCTCCTCATCATCTTGAATCCCTTCCAAAGCTCCAAATGCTCTTTTTCCCCCTCCATGGGGAACTGGCGAACCGGCTGTTGGTGTTCCTGCTGCGTCACTCGGATTTATTCCCCCTTTCGCCACGCCGTTTGGGAAATGTGGTCTCTCAAGGAAATGCAGTGTGTTCTCTTAGTGCGAATAGCAAGAGATTGCTCTTATGTAATCCTGCCTTTCATTTGCTTCCAGCCTGCTCAGCGAAGAACAAAAACATTGTGATGTGATCAGATGAAGGGGAGTCGTAGTCCACAAAAGGGTGTGCCGCAGGGCAGTGTGGTTGTTGTTGTTGTGGTTGTTGTTGTTGTTATTATTGATACCCCGCGCATCTGGCTGGGTTTCCCCAGCCACTCTGGGCAGCTTACAGCATATATAAAAACATAACAAAGCCTTAAACATTAAAAACCTTCCGATACAGGGCTGCCTTCGGATGTCGTCTAAAAGTCAGGTAGTTCTTTATTTCCTTGACATCGGATGGAACGGGTGCCACCGCCGACAAGGCCCTCTGCCCAGTTCCCTGTAACCTTTCATTGAGGGAACCTCCAGAAGGCCCTCGGAGCTGGACCTCAGTGTGGATGGAGGTGGAGACGCTCCTTCAGGTATACTGGGCCGAGGCCGTTTTAAGGCTTTAAAGATCAGCACCAACACTTTGAATTGTGCTCAGAAACGTACTGGGAAACTCAGATGTATAAATGAGGAGTATAGCGTCTAGATCAAGGGAAGTAATAGTACCACTGTATTCCGCTCTGGTCAGACCTCACCTGGAATACTGTGTCCAGTTCTGGGCACCACAGTTCAAGAAGGATCCTGACAAGCTGGAACGCGTCCAGAGGAGGGCAACCAAAATGGTCAAAGGCCTGGAAACGATGCCTTATGAGGAACGGCTTAGGGAGCTGGGTATGTTTAGCCTGGAGAAGAGAAGGTTCAGGGGTGATATGATAGCCATGTTCAAATATATCAAAGGATATCATATAGAGGAGGGAGAAAGGTTGTTTTCTGCTGCTCCAGAGAAGCTGACACGGAGCAATGGATTCAAACTACAAGAAAGAAGATTCCACCTAAACATTAGGAAGAACTTCCTGATAGTAAGAGCTGTTAGACAGTGGGATTTGCTGCCAAGGAGTGTGGTGGAGTCTCCTTCTTTGGAGGTCTTTAAACAGAGGCTTGACAGCCACCTGTCAGGAATGCTTTGATGGTGTTTCCTGCTTTGCAGGGGGTTGGACTGGATGGCCCTTGTGGTCACTTCCAACTCTATGATTCTATGAGGTGCCAAGTGGCTCCTTAAATCTAGTCTATGGTCGCCACAACAGAATGTCTGTTTGCCAGGGGGTTGGACTAGACGAGTGTTAGAAACTCAGGTATATAATCTAATGGCCAAATGGAACCTTAAACCTGGACTGCAGTCACTACAGTGGAATTATTAAATCCATCTGGTATGCAGGCTGAGACCCTACCTGCCTGCGGACTGTCTCGCCAGAGTGGTGCATGCTCTGCTTACTTTCCGCTTGGACTACTGCAATGCACTCTACTTGGTGCTACCTTTGAAAGTGACTTGGAAACTACAACTAATCCAGAATGCGGCAGCTAGACTGGTGACTGGGAGTGGCCGCTGGGACCATGTAACTCTGGTCCTAAACAATCTTCACTGACTCTCAGTATGTTTCCGAACACAATTCAGAGTGTTGGTGCTGACCTTTAAAGCCCTAAACGGCCTCGGGCCAGTATAGCTGAAGGAGCGTCTCCACCCCCATCGTTCAGCCCGGACACTGATGTCCAGCTCCAAGGACCTTCTGGTCATTCCCTCCCTGTGAGAAGTGAGGTTACAGGGAACTAGGCAGAGGACCTTCTCGGTAGTGGCACCCGCCCTGTGGAACGCCCTCCCATGAGATGTCAAGGAAATGAACAGCTCTCTGACTTTTAGAAAACCCTGTATCAGGAGGTTTAAGGCTTTATTATGTTTTTATATATGCTGTGAGCCGCCCAGAGTGACTGGGGAAACCCAGCCAGGTGGGCGGGGAATAAAATAAAATAAAAATAAAAAATAAACATAGCATAACATTTCTATACCATTTTATATTTTAAAGATCAAATCTCAAAGCAGTTTACAAAACATTGAAACGCCAAATAAAACAACCTACAAATAAAACTAATTCAAGCTTCATGGAAAATATTTCAGATCCTTCTCTAAGTGATGTTTTGCTTTCCTCAATTGCTAGCCTGGTACCCAGAGATCTCCACATGGTTGCAATTGGACCGGCACCAGTTGCAAAATGTGCCTGGCTAATTCAAAGCACTGCCTCGGTGTCCCTTCCAGTCACTGCAATACTAGGATTCTATGGTCTCAAGCGCATTGCTTGACTGTCGCCTGCTCTTACAACAATTTGTTGGCCCCGACATGCAAGAAGGAAATGGAACACACACACACAGGGGAAATGGAAATGGTGATAACTATGGACTAAGGCGGAGGTTTTCAAACTGTGGTCGGCAGCCTGGCGCCCCCGAAATCTCCACGTGGTTGCAATTGGTCCCACGCCAGTAGCAAATGCGCCTGGCGCCTGGCTAATTTCTAACACTGCCACAGGGGAGCGGCAGGCCGAGGGCCGGGTCCGCTTCTGAGCAGCCACCTGAGGGCCACAGGGATGGGTGGGGCCAGCGACAGAAGTGGGAGGGGGGGCAACACCTGCACATTTTACCTTGGCACAGCAGGTTAGTTTGCACACATACCCGCACATCACCCTTCTCTGTCCAGTATCTAGGCCAGCATGAAGCTTTTTTCTTTTTTAAAAAATAACAGCCCTTAAATAAAGAATAAATAACACCAGAGTTTAGCCTAAAGTTACTTGCCCCTGAGACGGCAAAGGTAGGCTGGTTACCCACCTTTAATTTGGAATTAATTGTTTTAACTAACTAAGAAATTAGTTAATTAAGTTAATTAACTAATTAGTTAATTAAGCAATTTTAAAAGGGTCAGTTGATCACCTGACTCTTCCACTGCTAGCATCTCAGCTCTGGAAGCATATAGAAGCCTCAAGGATCCATTCTCTCCCTGTTATATCTCAGACTGGCCAGAAATAGAACGTGAGCTATTGTTTAAGGAGCCTTAAAATAGATATTTGCCAAATATTCTTCAGAAGGTGGGGAGGAATTCCTGCATCTAGACACTTTATTGACAGTACACAGCATCTGATTCAGCTGCTTGCATTTCCAGATAAATGTGCAGTCCCAGTAATATCTGTCAAGGCTGTACCTGGGGGGGAAAACTCCCCACGAAGGAGTAAATGTGTTACATCTCTTTTATTGTAACAGGCTGCAGAAGCACCGACTCAGTTATCATAGAATTGTAGAGTTGGAAGGGACCACGATTTAGTCCAACCCCCTGCTCAACCTGGGGCTCAAACCCACAACCCTGCGGTTAAGAGTCTCACACTCTACCCACTGGGCTACCTCAGAATTAGTTCCAGTTGTTCACTTAAGTGGGGAGAGATCTCCACGTTTCCACATTTTGTCATTGGAATGAATGCAACAAATTGGCATCTGTACTAAATATCGCTTGGGATGCGGGTGGTGCTGTGGGTTAAACCACAGAGCCTAGGGCTTGCTGATCAGAAGGTCGGTGGTTCAAATCCCCGCGACGGGGTGAGCTCCCATTGCTCGGTCCCTGCTCCTGCCCACCTAGCAGTTCGAAAGCACATCAAAGTGCAAGTAGATAAATAGGTATCGCTCCGGCGGGAAGGTAAACGGTGTTTCCGTGTGCTGCTCTGGTTCGCCAGAAATGGCTTAGTCATGCTGGCCACATGATCTGGAAGTTGTACGCCGGCTCCCTCGGCCAATAAAGCGAGATCAGCACTGCAACCCCAGAGTCGTCCGCGACTAGACCTAATGTTCAGGGGTCCCTTTACCTTTACCTTTTACTAATATTGGCCTGGTGAACGAGTTACTAGCCTACTTGCTGAGAGAGAGAGAGAGAGACCGTAGCTCAGAGCGTCTACCTTGTATGTCAAAGGCCGGCAGGTTCGATCCCCAGCAATTCCAGGTAGGGCTGGGAGAAACCCCTGCCCAGAACCTTGGAGGGCTGCTGCCAGTCAGTGTAGACAGAGCTGAGCTGACCCTGTGCTCCAGCTCTGCATAAGGCATCGTCTTCCTAGGTTCTCATGCAGGGGAACGCACTTCTGCATTATGTGCTTGCACAGCCGTGCTGTGCCCACCTGGCTAGGGTCTGGGAAGCAGCCACAGAAGCAAGAAACAGATGATGCGTTGGTTTGACAAAAGATGTGTAGGCTCAATCACTGGGGGGTACCTGGGGGGGGGAGGAGGCTTGGGTTTGTTTCACTCCTCTCAAAGAATTATTGGGATCCCATTGGGCCTCCATGTCTTTTCATTTGCAGCTGTTCTGGAGCGAAACGACTGCAGGGTAGCTTGGATTTCGTGCTTTGAAAGTCCCCAGTTTCCCACAAAGCTTGGACCAGCTTGGGGTATATATTAGATGGTTGGCAGCAAATCTCTCTCTACGCCTTCCAGGAATTGATGCTTGCCTTGACTTAAAAGACTCTTGATATGCTGCTGGCATGTATTTGTGTGTGTGTGTGTGTGTGTGTGTGTGTGTGTGTGTTTTAAATAAACAATCACATTTTCCATCCTTCTGGTAGGTCAGATCTGCATTTGCCACGATTTCACACACCCCCCCCCCAATCTTATTTGCATGATGAATCTGTCAGCATTTCAGGCCCTTCTCCCTAAAGAGACATTTGGTTCTTTTTTCTTGAAGCTGGACAGAATCCTGTGGCTGGAAACTACCCACGGGGGAAGCCCCCCCTGATTTCTCTCGTCCTGCAAGAGAGCCTCTGACCAGCCGAAGGGAATTCTGCAAGCTGTAAAAATAAAGCCAGCTTGCATGCGGGTTGTTTTTTTTTTTAAATTCAACTTTTTGTTGTGCAGCCAAGGGCCAAGGGTCCAAATATCAAGGCTTTCACCTCCAGTGGTGAGTCTGGACTGTTTGTGACCCTGCAGAATGATTCTGGCGCTCACATTTGCTGGGGATGCAGCCCACTTCCCACTTGGTTTCCTCTTTAAATTGTGCCCGTGCACCACTTCACCCAGGGCTCGTTCACAGGTAGTTGCGGTGGCGCTGTGGTCTAAACCACTGAGCCTAGGGCTTGCCGATCGGAAGGTCGGCAGTTCGAATCCCCTTGACGGGTTGAGCTTCTGTTGTTCGGTCCCAGCTGCTGCCCACTTAGCAGTTCAAAAGTATATCAAAGTGCAAGTAGATAAATAGGTACTGCTCCGGCGGGAAGGTAAACGGCGTTTCCGTGCGCTGCTCTGGTTCACCAGAAGTGGCTTAGTCATGCTGGCCACATGATCCGGAAGCTGTCTGCGAGATGAGCGGTGCAACCACAGAGTCGTGCGCGACTGGACTTAACAGTCAGGGGTACCTTTACCTTCACCTATTTATACCTGAAGATATTGTGATGCCTGGGATGTGGGCAGGGAAGCATCGGTATGTCAGTCTTTAATGAGAGGGGCGATTGAAAATCCCGAGCTTCTGATTCCGACAGCCAAAGTTTATCAAGATGCAGAGCAAACTTCCATCCACCGCAGCAACGGTAAATTCTAAACCTATTCGATTTAACAAGTTACCTCTTGCAAGAACTTATATTCAGTTCTAGAGGCCTATGTTAAACCAGCACAACTACTCAGCAATTGCTTTTTTTTAAAAAAAGAATCAGACTTGACGACTGCTCATAAATCCTGGGAGGTTTAATTCTTTCGTTTTTCAGCAGTAGTAACGTGCATTAAAGACCAATTCTTAATGCATGTTTACTTAAAAACATGAGGCTGAGGCTACAGTCATAACACACACACACACACATGCACACACACACACACACAGAGAGAGAGAGAGAGAGAGAGAGATGCTGAAAGCTGGTTCATTTCTGTGTGTTATGTTGCCACGCCACCCACTTGAAGGATTACTACTGCTAATGGGCTGGTCCTCTGCCTGACCTCCAAGCCTCCAAATGGGGTGTTTCTGTCGCAAGGATAGGGGTGGATGCTTTGGACCCCCAAAGTCAGCCTTCAGCCTTCCATCTGGGGTTCCCAGGTGTGCTTGGACTAGAACAACTCCTATCAACCCTGATGATTGACTGATTTGGCAGGGGATATGGGAGTCGTGGTCAGCGTTTGAAAATTTGCCAGGCCCATTTTGCACCTGGCTATCGGCCCGTTGGAGGACCGCGGGTGGCGCTGTGGTCTAAACCACAGAGCCTAGGGCTTCCCGATCGGAAGGTTGGCGGTTTGAATCCCCGCGACGGGATGAGCTCCCGTTGTTCAGTCCCAGCTTCTGCCTACCTAGCACTTCGAAACTACATCAAAGTGCAAGTAGATAAATAGGTACCACTCTGGTGGGAAGGTAAAAGGTGTTTCCGTGCACTGCTCTGGTTTGCCAGAAGCGGCTTAGTCATGCTGGCCACATGACCCGGAGGCTGTACACCGGCTCCCTCGGCCAATAAAGCGAGATGAGCACCGCAACCCCAGAGTTGTTCGCTACTGGACCTAATGGTCAGGGGTCCTTTTACCTTTACCTTATGGGCCCTTTGCAACCAGTGTTCGAAATTAGCCAGCTGCCAGGTTCATTTTGCACCTGGCTCTCAGCTACTTGCTCTACCATCTGGAGGTGCATGCCTGGACTTCCTTGGACCTCGAATGTTTTTACAAACTAGCAACGCATCCTGTAGGAACAGGACAATATACATGCAGACTGTCCCTGGATAAAGTGATTTTTCTTCTTTAAATTCCCAAAGTTTTAACCTAGCTCAAGGTTGTCATCTGAACTAGCCAGGTGTTAACTGAGAATCCATCACAGTCGGTCCACCACTTGAAAAATAAGACTAAAGCCATCTTGCCCCAAAATGGCAACTAGATACAGTGGAACTTTGGAAGTTGAACATAATCTGTCCCGGAAGGACGTTCGACTTCCAAAATGTTCAAATTCCAAGGCGTGGCTTCCGATTGGCTGACAGCTAGGCTTTTTGCAGATCGGAAACCGCGTCGGACGTTCGGGTTCCAAGGAATGTTCAAAAACTGGAACACTTACTTCCGGGTCTTCGATGTCCGGGAGCTGAAACATTCGGGGATGGAGCCGTTCAAGAACTGGGGTTACACTATATTCTGTTTTGGCGACTGCAGCCTTGGTTTAAGGATCCATTTGGAGCCTAGTTTATAAATCTGAGTTTCTAATGCTGGTTGTGGCAACTGCAACCTTGGCGTGTAGCTTATACACCTGAGTTTCTAACACTGCAAATATCCCTAGACTCTCTAGAAGGATGCATTGTTCCTAGATAGCAATGAGAACGGCACAGGTGCTGCTGAAAGAGCTGTCGGCCGTCGTTGCAGTGATAGGCCTGCTATTTTGGGCAGCTCTCAAGCTGTTCTTTGCAGATTCTGTCGGCCTTTTTCGAGGAGACTGCTGGGCTATTGGAGCCCTGGCAGCTCAGCAGCTCAGCTAAATGTGTCAGCGGCCCTGGGCACCTTGTTAGTTGCTTGACTGGGCAGCGGTGCCGCTTGTTTGCCTCCTCTGCGATGGGTTTATTCAAATGCGTTTGCTGCTGAGGTGGTTCTCTGCAGCAAGGCACACACCACGGGCCCTGTGCGATGGGAAGGCAGCCTCTGGCGCTGTTCTCCATTCCATTTGTGCAAGCTATGCCAGTCTCTGGCTGTTGGCATGCCTTGGCAGGGGTAAACATCCTCCCCCTGAATTGGCCCGTGATGCCATCTGCACGATTAAATTAATTTAAGCAGGGGGATTTCCACTGGCAGCTCCGCGCTGGGCTAGCCCAGCCTATGCTTGAGCGAGAAAAACCACTTTGTGTAATCGGGTTGTGTGGCGGCATGTGATATTTGGAAGATATTAGGCTTGGCTCGTTCCCGTCTTTCTTCCCTCGGAGCGCTTGCGATGCCAGCATGCACTCGGGGACTTTTTGGCTTCCAGAACCCTTGTAACTGGATCCTTGTAGGTGCTGAGCCATGCTTGCAAGAACCAGATCAGGCCACCAGTTCCAGCAGTGGCCAGCCACGTGCCACTGGGATGCAGGCAAGCAGGAGAAGGAAGGAAACAGCTCTTCCTTGACATCTGCTGTTGGCAAACTGGTGTCTACAGGTATTGAGAGACAGCGTTGCATAGTGGTTGGAGTGCTGAACTAGGTAAGAAAGGTAAAGGACACCTGGACGATCAAGTCCAGTCAAAGGCGACTATGGGGTTGCGGTACTCATCTCGCTTTCAGGCCGAGGGAGCTGGCGTTTGTCCGCAGACAGCTTTCTGGGTCATGTGGCCAGCATGACTAAACCGCTTCTGGTGCAACAGGACACTGTGACGGAAACCAGAGTGCACAGAAATGCTGTTTACCTTCCCGCCACAGCGGTACCTATTTATCTACTTGCACTGGTGTGCTTTTGAACTGCTAGGTTGGCAGGAGCTAGGACAGAGCAAAGGGAGCTCACTCCACTGTGGGGAATCAACCTGCCGACCTTCTGATTGGCAAGCCCAAGAGGCTCAGTGGTTTAGACCACAGCGCCACCCGTGTCCCATAAGTGCCGAACGAGGACCTGGGAGGCCAGGGTTTGAATCCTCCTTCAGCCATGAGGAGTGCAGGAACTTTAAGTGAAGAGGGACCTTTTCAGGAAGGCAGAGCTTCCAAGAAGGCTTACTCTAAGGCTGGCTGCTGCTGAAGCAACATCGGAGCTCTGGTGGTACCCAGCCTGAACCCTGTGCAAATGCCTTGCCTCCAATGAGCTCAGCGCCTGCACCACAGCATTTTTGGCCCTCTAGATGTTGCTGGGCTGTAACTCTCATGGAGTTGGAAGGGTCCCCGAGGGTCATCTAGTCCAACCCCCCGCAGTGTGAGAACCTCAACTAGATCATACATGACAGATGGCCATTCAACCGCTGCTTGAAAACCTCCAAGAAAGGAGAGTCCACAACCTCGGTTCTGCTCTCTGACAGCTCTTTCTGTCAGAAAGTTCTTCCTGATGTTTAGTCGGAATCTCCTTTGTTGTAACTTGAAGCCATTGGTTCGAGTCCTACCCCTCAGAGCAGGAGAAAACAAGCTTGTTCCCCCTTCCATGTGACAGCCCTTGAGATGTTGAAGAAAGCTATCATATCTCCTCTCAGCCTCCTCTTTTCCAGGCTAAACATACCCAGCTCCTTCAACCGTTCCTCATAAGGCTTGGTTTCCAGACCCCTTGTTGCCCCTTGACCTGCTTCAAGTACTTTCTAGCCCAGGGCCCAGCAATGCTTTTCAGCCATGGGCTGGTCCACCGTCCCTCAGACCATGTGGTGGGCTGGACTATATTTTGGAAAAAAATAATAAACCAATTCCTAACCCAGAGATGCATTTTAAATAAAAGCACACATTCTGCTGATGTAAAAACACCAAGCAGGCCCCACAAATAACCACCATCCCTCAGACCATGTGGTGGACTGGACTATATTTTGGAAAAAAATAATGAACCAATTCCTAACCCAGACATGCATTTTAAATAAAAGGACACATTCTACTCATGTAAAAACACACTGATTCCCAGACCGTCTGCGGGCCGGATTGAGAAGGCGATTGGGCCGGATCCGGCCCCCAGGCCTTAGGTTGCCTACCCCTGTTCTAGCCCTTGGACCAGGATGTTTGATAGAACGGGACAGAGAGAGGGGAAAGAGAAGCAGGATGTGCTATACTGACCCCAGACTATGGGAGCATTGCAGGAAATGCATTAGCAATGGGCTTTGCACCACAAATAAAACGGAATGAAAAGGGACACCTCTCTTGTTCCCGAGCAACTAACCGGGACTCTGCTAGGAAGGCTGACCAGGGAGGTCTCTGGATAATAAATCACCTACTGACGTCTGGAGTGCATTGAACTTCCTTGGTCAAATCTCTGCCTTAGGTCCCTTTCACTATAATGGCCTTCTTGTGCACCTGTGCCGCCTTTTGTGACCGGCGATTGCTGGGTTTCTAAAGTGTGAATTGTTTTATTTATTTACGGGGGCTTTTACAGAACCAGCGGCCTGCGTTTGGAACCAGATCTGACGCAGCGGAATAAAAGACGCCGAACAGCAGATGCAGAGCTGAATGCCAAGTGTGTGTGTAGGGAAAACACAACAGAATTCCCTTTCTTTCTTTCTTTCTTTCTTTCTTTCTTTCTTTCTTTCTTTCGCATTTCATTTTGGCAGCACTCTCTGAACTATTGAGAGAATAGGGGCTCCTTCTTGCCTTTCTCTCTCTCTCCTCGGAGTAGAAAATGAGAAGGTTCTTCTTTTCCACGTCTTCTTTTAGGGTTGTTAATTCAGTTTTGTTCTCTTTTACAAAGGTGCCGAGTGCCAGACCCTGGTGAGTCCACCAGGACGCTATATGCCAGTGGTGTCCAAACTTTTTTTCAAAGAGGGCCAGATTTGATGAAGCAAAGGGCCGTGGGGGCCGACCAAAGTTATTGAGCTTTTTTTTTAGGATTGAAGTTGTTGAGATTTTGCCCCAAAGTTGATGAACCTTTTTACCCCAGGAAATAAACTGCCACAGGGGCTGGATTAAACTGCCACAGGGGCTGGATTAGGCACCCAAAACAGACTTTGGACATGCCTGCTATATACCCTGCGTAACCCTCTGCTAAGAAGAACCTCGGCGTATCAGGATCCTTAGCATATACTCACCCATTTCCAAGTCACGGCAGAAAGAACGAGGCCGCATGTTCGGTGCACCTGTCCCCTTAGCACTGCAATGCTTAGTGAGTGTGCGCTCTGCCATCGCCGAAGTATTTTCAGAATTGCTGCTCTTAAGAACTAGAAACTTGGGTTTCTGTTTTCTTCTTGTTGTTCCCCGGGATTGTAGAATCATGGAATCATAGAGTTGGAAGGTACTCATAGGGCCATCCAGTCCAACCCCCATGCAATGCAGGAATCTCATGCAGCGAGTGTCTCAGGATGTTACAGAGGGGAGAGAGGGAGAGAAAACTGTATGTGGGAACGCTCTTCAGTCAGTGGCAGCCTGCGTCATCCACACGATCTCATCCCAACCTTGGTTCTGAGTTTTCTGTAACGTGGGAGGGACTAGATGACCCTCATGTTCCCTTCCAACTCTTATGAGTCTATGACACATTTCTGGACCGGGAGAAACACTCAGGGAGGATGCGATTCTGTGTTGGTGGTGGTGGGTTTTGGCTCGGGAGGGTGTGTGGCCTGGGGAGAGTCTCAAGGGCCAGATTTGGCCCTTGGTCTTCTGTTTCCGACCCCTGCCATAGTAAACGAAGGTTCTCCTTGTGCTCAGTCAGCAATTTCAGCAAGTTGAATTGTTCGCACCCTGGTGCCGGCCTGGGCAGAGGAGTTGCCACGAGGACCCAGCCAGCTGCAGTCCTTGCCCCATATAAAAATGGCATGGACACACTTGTAGTTTGAATCTAGCAAAATAAGGAAGGAGGGGCTGGAAACACGATACAGCTCGTGAGTTTATGTACCGGACAGACAAGTACAGTATTTTGGAAGGTGCATGTGTGTGCTTTCGAGTCAGTTGAAAATGAACTTTTGAAGAGTTGCACAGCCATTTCACCAGGGAGTTGCGGCTGCTAAGTTTTGGGCATAGCTTATTATAGCTGCATTGCTGTTTCTTGGTACAGCTGTAATAGTCCCGTCCGCATTTCAGCAACCTCTTCAACCATTTCCTGGTTCTGTGTTCGCTTTTCCTGCCTCCCAAATAATCACTGCTAATACGTATAATAATCCACGCTGTATGTATGATCCCATGACTTTTCAGGACGCGATGTGGTATTTGCTGGAATACTAAGAATATGAGAATTTTCTTTGAAAATGTAGGTTTCTAGTCCCTTTGGTAGACCAAAAAAAGGGGGGGGGAGTGTGTGTGATATAGATGAAGAAGAGAGGTCATGAAGAGATCTTGTGTTACTGCAGTGATAGGGAACAACTTTTGAGGGAACAATCTTACTCGGCTATGAGTGATTGCCAAAGAAGAACAAGAAGAAGGTGCTGATAACACAAAGGTTGCCGGTTCGATCCCCATATGGGGCTGCATATTCCTGAATTTTGGGGGGTTGGACCCTCAGAGTCCCTTCCGACTGTACAATTCTATGATTCTGTGGCTCTAAGACAGCTTCTTATACCAGGCGTGTCCAACAGGTAGATTGTGATCTACTGGTAGATCGCTGGGTGTTCCTGGTAGATCTCTTGCCCCTCAGTGATCTCCCCCCCCAAAAGGGTGAAAACAACAGCAGTGCCTTCCTAAGAAAAAAGCTCAACAACTCTGCCTTTCTCGACAACTTTGGTCCATGCAATGGCCTTGGGTAGATCACTGCCAGTTTTTTTATATTGTGAGTAGATCGCAGTCTATTGGGAGTTGGACATCCCTGAATATAATAATATTTAATATTTATTATTTGTACCCCGCCCAGCTGGCTGGATTTCCCCAGCCACTCTGGGCGGCTTCCAACAAAAATCAGATACAAAATATATTCTATCGCACTCAAAAGATGATTGATTTAATAAGTTGGCCGCACTTACTCCTGTGTTTTATCTTTTCATGAAAAACAGGATTCTAATAGTTGTTGCTTTATTTTGTTTCATTGGCGAGGGTAGGAAGGTGTGCAGTTTGCTTGATCTGAGATCTGGCCAGCAGGGAATAAGCCTAGCGCTGTTAATAACCTTGCATAATAATCGCCGGCTCCTTTTGTAATCATCGGCCGGGGGGGGGGGGCAGGTTCAGTGCTTTCTGAAGAAGGAGGCAGCCGGGCCAGCTTGCTTGGAAGAGACCGAAGGGCGGGGATTCTTGCTCAAAGAGGCTGGCAAAGAAAGCGATCGGATATCAAAGACACAATGCCCCTCTCTGCACGAGGGAAGGGTGGTTAGAAGGAACCGCGAGGTGGAAGGAAACACATAGAGGTGCAGCCGCACCAAGTAGCCAGTGGTTTTCTTTTCCAGCCCAGCGAGCCAGCCGTTGAGATTGTGCAATGTGAATGTTACTGTTTACACATATTTCTCTCCCTGTGCTTGGGGAAAAGCCATAACTCCGTGGCAAGCCAGTGTGGTGTAGTGGTTAAGAGCGGTAGACTCGTAATCTGGGGAACCGGGTTCGCGTCTCCGCTCCTCCACATGCAGCTGCTGGGTGACCTTGGGCTAGTCACACTTCTTTGAAGTCTCTCAGCCCCACTCACCTCACAGAGTGTTTGTTGTGGGGGAGGAAGGGAAAGGAGAGTGTTAGCCGCTTTGAGACTCCTTAGGGTAGTGAAAAGCGGGATATCAAATCCAAACTCCTTCTCCTACTCCTCCTCTTCTTCTTCTTCTTCTTCTTCTTCTTCTTCTTCTTCTTCTTCTTCTTCTTCTTCTTCTGTCCTGGGTTCAATCTCTGGCATTTCCAGGCTGGGCTGCGAATGCACCCCATCAGAAACCCTGGAGAATCACCGTTGGTCTGTAGATAATATCGAGCTGGACCGGTGCCATGGTCGGGCTCTGTTTCAGGCAGCTCCCCATGCTTGCCTGAGCTTGTAATAATGACAACTTGGAAGTTTGGGGATTTTATGCTGTACTTCTAAAACAGGTGGAAACATGGGACGGCTCACCTGCGTCGGAGAAGGAGCCAGCTGCAATCTTTGGCATTTCCAGGTGTCAGGCTGTGGAAGACGCTTGTCTGAAAATCCCAGAGAGCTGCTGTCAGCTGGTGCCAACCAGCCTATCTCAACCTCCGGATCCTAGATGCTGTTGGAATACAACTTCCATCATTCCTAGCCAGCATGGCCAGTGGTTAGAGATTATGGGAATTGTGGTTCAAGGACATCTGGGGACCCAAGGTTGAGGAAGTTTGGTGTAGACCATTGCTCTTCAAATGATGTGTCATGATGCACTGCTATAAAACGTGGGGAAATAATAATAATAATAATAATAATAATAATAATAATAATAATAATAATAATAATATACCCCGCCCATCTGGCTGGGTTTCCCCAGCCACTCTGGGCAGCTCCCAACAGAATTAAAAGCACAATAAAACATCAAACATTATAAACATACCTATACAGGGTTGCCTTCAGATGTCTTCTAAAAGTCAGATAGCTGTTTATTTCCTTGACATCTGATGGAAAGGGTTTCCACAGGGCTGGTGCCACTACTAAGAAGGCCCTGTGCCTGGTTCTCTGTAACCTCACTTCTCGCACTGAGGGAACCACCAGAAGGCCCTCAGAGCTGGACCTCAGTGTCCGGGCTGAATGATGGGGGTGGAGACCCTCCTTCAGGTATACTGAGCTGAGGCCATTTAGGGCTTTAAAGGTCAGCACCAACATTCTGAATTGTGCTCGGAAATAAACTGGGAGCCAATGTTGGTATTTCAGGACCAGTGTTATATGGTCTTGGCGACTGTCCAGATGTTTGCCGAACTACAACTCCCATCATCTCTTCCCATTGGCCATGCTTACTAGGGCTGATGGGATTTGTGGTCCCACAACATCTGGAGGTCCAAAGGTTCCCCGCATCTGAGCTACTGAACTGTAGCCTGATCTTAGGTAGTTTAGGACAGCAAGACTGCTACCAAAGAAGTAGATGTGGGGGAATTGAAAGAAATAAAAGATCTCCACATGTGTTTGGGTTGAAGGTGAGTTGTGGGACTGTAAATGTTTGTTTCGCTTTATTTTGAAAACAAAGCAAAGGAAGAAAGAAAAAAAGGAAGGGAAAAAAAGACAAAAAAGTGCAACTAAAAAACAAAACACATAAGAAAAAAATATACAATATAATACACTAAATATAATCAGTTGCAGTCCCACACATTATTATATAGATATACAGTCATACCTTGGTTTTCAAATAGCTTAGTTCCCAAACGTTTTGGCTCCTGAACGCTGCAAACCTAGAAGTGAGTGTTCCAGTTTGCAAACTATTTTTGGAAGCCAAACATCCGGCAGGGCTTCCATGGATTCTGATTGGCTGCAGGAGCTTCCTGCAGCCAATCAGAAGCCGCGCTTTGGTTTCCGAATGTTTTGGAAGTCGAACCGACTTCTGGAATGGATTTCGTTCGACTTCCAAGGTATGACTGTAAACATAATGTTGTCATCGGAATGCATATATGATTATTAATAACCTGCTATATTCTGTATAAACTCATTCCAAATCTCAATATATTTCATAGAATCATAGAATCCTAGAGTTGGAAGGGACTCTGAGGGTCATTTAGTCCAACCCACTGCAATGCAGGAATATGCAGAACATGGGGATCGAACCTGCGACTTTGGCATTAGCACCACGCTCTAACCAACTGAGCTATTTATCCAAACAAAGCCTGTGTCTATAAGCCGTCGGTTCATATGTTGCAAGCGTTGTCATGTTGTCAATCCATTGGTTAAAATGGGGGGTCTTTTCCTTATCCTTCCAGTTCATCAATCAATACCAATCTTTCGGCCATAGTTAGGGTCGAATTTATTTTTTATAGTTTAGTGTAGAATTTATTTTTGTTGTCCATTGTCAACTTCCATACAAGGGGATCTGTAAAAGCTGAGCACTTGTGCAGGCTTGGGGGTTCTCAAACCTAGTTTATGTTGTATGAAGACTGTGCTGGATAAGAATAAAGTTCCATCTGGCCCAGTGCTCTGTTCCAAAGTAACCAGGTAGGTCATTCATTGCCAGGTCAATGTGCATAGGATTTTAGTCTTAAAGATGCATGCATTGTATTGTACTGAAATTTCACCAGTGAGGTTGAGTGGGAATTCCCCCCGATTTATAAATTCATTAATAAGCAAGAACGGATGCCAGTTGCAAATAAAATGCTAATCAGATATGGGAGTTTTGAAGTGTTTCACTTTGTTCACTAAATGCGAGTAAAATAAACACGCATCAGAAAAATCTCCGATGCAAACTGGATTTTTTTTTTCTCATGCAAATTGCCCCACTTTGCAGAACCTGATTTGGTACATTTGATGAAAAGCTCCTCTTCGAGTGTTAGCAAGTTTGAACCATTCAGCTAAGGACACGGTAGCAGCTGGACTTCCAAACTAGTAATATTGCTGCATTTAAAAAAAAAATCAGTAGCAAACCTGAAAGTAGCATTCAAAGTTGGGCTGAAATGGAAACCTCTGGGAGAAGTTAGTTTAAAAAAAAAAGTGAAGAGGATAAAATAACCAAGGCTAAAACCCCGTTTGAAGCTGCTACTAAGCTGCATTTGTGTTAGGTGAGGCCACCTAGTTGCATTGTGTTTTTCTGTAACTAAATCACTCCTTGTACTGGTTTCCCAAACAAACCGGTAATAAGGTAAAGGAGGACTTCTGATACTTTATCCCCCCCCCAAAAAAAAGGCTAAACTCGCCTCTTGACTTGCATTCAAGTTTTCTGGTCTCCAAAGAAAATAGAAGCCGGACTCTTGAAACTGAAAATCACAGATTTCCAGCGCATAGGATGGGAAGACCTTCCATTTTTAAAGGCCATAGAGCCATAGAAATGTAGAGTTGGAAGGGTCCATGAGGATCATCTAGTCCAACCCCCTGCAATGCAGGAATAAGCAGCTGGCCCATACAGGGATCGAACCTGCAATCTTGGCATTATCAGCACCACGCTCTAACCAGCTGAGCTATCCAGGCTGCTAGATGCTCTCACAGCAAGAGTTCCAGTTTGACATGGCATATTCTCTCCCCTCCTTGCGTTTCCCACTAATTTAAGTAAAATTGTTGCAGTAGGAGTGCTTGAATAATGGTTCTCTTTAACAACAGTTAAGGCATCTCTGAAACCCCGGAATGCTGCTGCCAGCCAGTGTAGACAGCATTGAGCTGGATGGACAAATGGTCTGACTCAGTATAAGGTCCTAAATACATGCCACCATCTCCTCGTCCTGAATAATATAATTCTTCTTCTTCTTCTTCTTCTTCTTCTTCTTCTTCTTCTTCTTCTTCTTCTTCTTCTTCTTCTTCCTCTTCTTCTTCTTCTTTTGGTTGCCCGTCCATCCAACTGTGTTGCCCCAGCTAAATCAGATATTATCAGATATTTATTTCCTTGAAATCTGCTGGGAGGGCATTCCACATGACAAGGAGAAGGCCCTCTGCCTGGTTCCCTGTAACCTCACGCTGTGAGCGTACCACCAGAAGAAGGCCCTCAGAGCTGGACCTCAGTGTCCAGGCTCCCTCAAGAGTTGTCCCCTCGTATGAACCATGTGCGGCTTCCAGAATACACCCTCTTTGCATCTTCCTGGGACTGGGAAGGTCCTTGTCACTGTAGGTTTGCTTGCAAGATAGGCAGGGCAGCTCCTGTTGGTCCATGTTTTACGCGGTGCCTTCTCGTGCAAATCGGAGGCGGCGCGTTTGGCTGTCATAATCGAGGCATTGTCAACAGCGTGCACCCAGCGTGCAAGGAGAATCATAGAGTTGGAAGAGACCACAAGGGCCATCCAGTCCAACCCCCTGCCAAGCAGGAAACACCATCAAAGCATTCCTGACAGATGGCTGTCAAGCCTCCGCTTAAAGACCTCCAAAGAAGGAGACTCCACCACACTCCTTGGCAGCAAATTCCACTGTCCAACAGCTCTTACTGTCAGGAAGTTCTTCCTAATGTTTAGGTGGAATCTTCTTTCTTGTAGTTTGAATCCATTGCCCCGTGTCCGCTTCTCTGGAGCAGCAGAAAACAACCTTTCTCCCTCCTCTATATGACATCCTTTTATATATTTGAACATGGCTATCATATGACCCCTTAACCTTCTCTTCTCCAGGCTAAACATACCCAGCTCCCTAAGCCTTTCCTCATAAGGCATCGTTTCCAGGCCTTTGACCATTTTGGTTGCCCTCTTCTGGACACGTTCCAGCTTGTCAGTATCCTTCTTGAACTGTGGTGCCCAGAACTGGACACAGTATTCCAGAAGTTGGGGAGGGAACAAACTCTTTCCACTTCCTCGTCTGCAAGCTCATCTGAAGTAGGGAAGGAAGAGATGAGCCTGTCCGTGTGGGCAGTCAGGTTGCCCAAGGTGACGGAGATGGGATGTCTACTTCCCAGGCCAAGTTCAAAAGTCCATCGGTTGGTTTTTGGTGCCTTTGGCCTGGAAGAACCTTCTGCTATCAGTTCGGTACCCAGATTGGGGAACACTGGGACATTTCAGCTGCTGCAGACAATGGACTGACTTCCTGCCTGCAGTTCCTGGGCAGATTTTCAGCTTGGCCCGTTCACTTTTCCTTGCCGAAAATTCATTATTGTTAATGAATTTTACACATCTGGTTGCACAAGGAACGGAAAAGAAAAGAAAAGAAAGGGGGGAATCAAACAAAACCCATCAGCTCACATGAATGATACAGGAATATGTCTGTAGAAGCCTTGCAGATTTCCAAAGAGGTGTTCAAACAAGGCTGATGTTCATACGAAATATGTCCATGTGTACCAAGGGCGGTGAGGACCTAGAATTGTAGAGTTGGAAGGGACCCCGTGGGTCATCTAGTCCAACCTCCCGCAATGCAGGAATCTCAGCTCCTTCAAGCCTCAAAATATATGTCTCTTTTGTCTCTTATATCCCACTTTTTCCTCCAAGTATCTCATGGTGATGTACGTGACAATTAACCAATGGAGTGAAGTCATATAATAATAATAATAATAATAATAATAATAATAATAATAATAATAATAATTTCAGTATAAATTTAAGGTTTTGCTTCCTCTGTTGGTTCTTTTCTGTGTTAGAATGAACTGGTCTGGCTGTTGCATGTTTATGCAGCTACAAGACACCTCCCTTACCTGTACGGCTCTTTGGCTGTTCCGGGCACACCTGGAAAGGCATAAACTTGCAAGCAATGCCCAGCTCCCTAGGGAGGTCTCCAGGGCTGGGCAATGTCAGCTTCTCAACATTGTGATGTACAGTCGTATCTTGGTTCTCGAATGGAATCCGTTCCAGAAGTCCATTCGTCTTCCGAAAACATTCGAAAACCAAGGCGCAGCTTCTGATTGGCTGCAGGAGCTTCCTGCAGCCAATTGGAAGCCGCGTAGGACGTTCGGATTCCAAAGAACGTTCGAGAACCGGAACACTCCCTTCCAGGTTTGCGGCACCCGGGAGCCAAAATGTTCGAGTCACCAGGCGTTCAAGAACCAAGGTACGACTGCGTTACCAGCCCAAGATAGACCGCCAGATGAAGGCACCATCGTACTGTGGCCCTCAAACCAGTCCTGGGCGATGTGTCGATACATCACCCAGGCCTAGAGGTCCCTCAGGTGAGGGACATGTTAGCACGGCATCTGGATTTTGCATGGTACCCAAACCATGTACAGCTCAGAAGCAGCGGCCAGGGCAGCATCGTCTAAATGGATAAAGATTATGAGAGAGAAAGAAAAGCTGAGTAAACCCCCCCTCTTTATTTTAAGCTTGCTGTTGGTTGAAGTGATACAGTCACCCCGAAGCTGCATTTTCCCCTTTTCCTTGAAGGAAGGAAGTCTCTTGTACAGGACCCCCTGATGTTTTTAAATACCAGTTGTTGTTGTTTTTAAAAAAGTAAATTTTAAAAAAGCAGAAATCGCAGTCCAGACAGGAAGTGATTAAGACATGAATAAAGATTTCAAATAGACTTGGGGTCAAGGGACGGATGGAAGTCTGGCTGTGTGCTTGAGATGCTGGAGAAGAGAAGGGGAAGAATAATGGAAGTCAGGAATGTGGGATGCAGCCCTGGGGGATGGGGGGAATGAGGAGTCCTCTCTTTCGGAGGAGGCCTGTGGCCTTAGAGGGGCTTGGCGATCGGAAATTGATCGTTTGCTGTCCATCTGAAGGCAGCCCTGTTTAGGGAAGCTTTTAATGTTTAATATTTTATTGCATTTAATATTCTGTTGGAAGCCGCCCAGAGTGGCTGAGGAATGAATGAATAAAAATCATCATCATCATCATCATCATCATCTCCCTTTATTTCTAACTTTGATGGTTTTCTCCTCATTTTATAGAGGCAAACAGCAAGACTTTATCATATCTCGGTTTCCTTTTAAGGTCCTTCACCTTTGCAGGCATAAATCAAAGAGGCGAGTCATGGGGATACAATGGCAACAATGGCATCATGTGCCTTTATTCTTTGTTTTTAATTTTATTTGGGTGTCTGCACCCTGCTTTCCTCGCGATAGAAATCTTACTCGAGGCAGTTTGCAAAACACATAACATAGTACAAGTCACAACATATTTTTTCTTTTCCTTCCCCAAAGCGGTAAGACGGCATCGCTAATTATGTTCGCAAAGAAACCACCGTCAACAGCAGCAGCCTGTCGTCTGGAACACCCAGTTTTGCCAAGGGATGTTGAGACTTTAAACAGATTCTGGCATTTGCCCGAAAGGGATGTGTGGGGAGGAGCATGAATGCAAGGCCTGCCCCCCCCCCATGTCACCCCACTGAACTTACTGGAAATCTCCATGCTTGGGAACTGGACCTTATCAGGGGTCCCAGTCGAGAGGAGGGTCCCAAGGACTTCCTTACACCCCAATTTCATCATGGGAAGGTATGAAGTGAAGTTGGTGTGTGGGGCTGGGTGTGTGTGGGGGTCTTTGGGGATGGGCGGGGCTTGCATGCATGCCGCTGCCCCTTCCACAAAGAAACCCTAGCTCACCTGCCCCTCTTTCTGTCCTTCAAGCTAAGGGAAAAGGACGGAGGGATACAGCTTCCTTTGCATGGAGCTCCTCTGCCTGCCACTCGGCTCCTTGCCCAGAGGAAGTTTCCCTTCCAGGAGAACGACAAGCTGCAAAGCTGCGGCCGGCATCTTTTCTTGGTGTGCTACTTGCGCTGTGTACCTCTGCAGAGAGAGCTGGTGGGTGTTCTTGATGGGTGTGGAGCTCCTTCCCTTTCAGACTTGCTTCTGCATCTTTCGGAAGTCCTAAAAGACCTCCATCATTTGCACTTGTATACCGGTGGCTAGGGCAAATCTGCAAAGCTTTGTGTGGAAAGTTTTGCCTGATGCAGTCCAGAGAAACTGAGCAACCCGAAATCTCTAGATGCATCAACGTAAGCCTAGTTCTTCCCTACGAATGCATCATTTAAACACCCCTTGTCGCTTCACGACTCTGAAAGAATTGCACTGCGTTTGAAGTGACACACGGTCGATCTGTGTTGGCTGAGCCACACGTGCAGAGTCAATGGTTGTTCCTACAGCGATCTTATTGTATTTGCAGTTTTGGGGATGATCCCTGACTTTCTTTCTTAAGCAGGTTCCCTGCACCGTATTTTTTGCTCCATAAGATGCACCCGAACATAAGATGCACCTAGTTTTTAGAGGAGGAAAGGGAGAAAGCCCTGCTTTTTTGAGGATCAGCTGAAAGCGGTGCAGCTTTTTTTTTTGCAAAGGGAAAAGCCCTGCTTTTTTGTGGATCAGCTGAAAGTGGTGCAGCTTTTTTTGCAAAGGGAAAAGCCCTGCTTTTTTGAGGATCAGCTGAAAGTGGTGCAGCTTCTTTTTCAAAGAGGAAAAGCCCCGATTTTATGGGGTCCAACTCACAGTTCTGCAGCTTCTAGTCCTACAGCCATTTCTACAGTTTCCAGACAGATAATCTAATCAGCCAGTCACATGTCGCTGGGGAAACAAACAGCCTCCCTCTGCATTCAACAATGGAGGCCTGGGCAAGGGGGCGGGGCTGGAAAGGGAGCCTTATCTCTCTCCTGATCACTTGCTGAACAGCTGTTCAGCGGCTTCCTTTCAACACCCCCTTCTCTCTTTGTAAAAAAAAAGAGCACGATCTGCTTTTGGCCCCTAGGCAATTTGGCTCCAGGGACCATGCATTCGCTCCATAAGATGTACAGACATTTCCTCTTACTTTTTAGGAGGAAAAAAGTGCGTCTTATGGAGCGAAAAATATGGTATATCACACTTTTTTTCTCCAGGGAGTACATGGCTCAACCCCCCCCAGTTAATCCGTACAACGACCCTACAAGGTAGGTGAAGAGGCTGTGGCTGACTTCAATGAAACCCAGTGCGTTTCATGACCGAGTGGGGAATTTGAACCCAGATCTCCCAGGTCCTAATCTGACACTTTAACCACTACACCACACTGGCTTCCTAGAGTCCTTCTGCTATGGGCAGCTCTATAAATTAATTAGGTAAATGAAGTGCTCTTGGCCTCGGGAAAGAATGCAAAGGGAAATATGAAGGGCTTGGCCAATCAAAGTTAGCATCACACTTTGGGGACATTCCCTGCTGCTTCCAAATTAGTCCCCAGAGTTTCCTCCTTTCAAGATTTTAATACCTTCCTCTTCCTCTAAGCAGGAGTGTAGGCGATTGATGGTGCTAACATGGCACAACACCTTTCCTCTGGAACTCTCCGTCTATTGATAATCTGCAGGCTCCTTTGTTCTGTTTCTGATGCCTGCTGAAAACGTTTTTGTTCAGACATGCCTCCCCAGACATGCTAAAAAGAATTGGGTGCCTACTTCTTTCTGCCGTCTGCTGATTTTATCAGCCTTTTCTTATGAATATTCCGATGACTTACTTTTATTAGGAACACAAAGAGAACTCTGCTGTTTCGGGTCAGCCTCGCATGCAGTCCAGCATCCTGTTCTCACAGTGGTCAGTAACAACGAGGGACACAAAATCCAATTGAAACGAATCACTTCAATGGAATTGATGAGCTTAGTCTTGTTACACCTGCTTTTCAAAGTCCTATAGTCATTTATACCTCCAGTGTCCTGTCCCGTACCATCCGGGTTTCCTTTGGGAAACAGTGACCTAAATCAGGGTTACCCAGTCTCCATCTATGTTTGGACTACAACTCCCATCATTCCTAGCTAGCAGGACCAGTGGTCAGGGGTGATGGGAATCGTAGTCCAAAAATGGCTGGAGACCCAAATACGGGAAATTCTACTCTAAATAAAAATAAATGAAATAAGATAGATAGGTGATAGATTGATAACAACTGGGGTGCCAGTTCTCCGCTCTGTAAGAAGGGGAGGGGTGTTGTGTGGAGGAGCATTCAACCCCCGATACAGTCGTACCTTGGAAGTCGAACGGAATCCGTTCCAGAAATCCATTCGACTTCCAAAACTGTTCGGAAACCAAGGCACAGCTTCTGATTGGCCCAGTCTTATTCAACATCTTTATCAATGACTTGGATGATGGGCTTGAGGGCATCCTGATCAGGTTTGCAGATGACACCAAATTGGGAGGGGTGGCTAATACCCCAGAGGACAGGATCACACTTCAAAATGACCTTAACAGTGTGGTGGAGTCTCCTTCTTTGGAGGTCTTTAAGCGGAGGCTTGTCAGCCATCTGTCAGGAATGCTTTGATGGTGTTTCCTGCTTGGCAGGGGGTTGGACTGGATGGCCCTTGTGGTCTCTTCCAACTCTATGATTGGCTGCAGCCAATCAGAAGTCGGGACAGACGTTCAGGTTCCAAAGAACGTTCTCAAACCAGAACAATCACCTCTGGGTTTGCAGCGTTCAGGACCCAAAACGCTGGACTCACGAGTTGTTCGAGATCCAAGGTACGACTCTACAGGTTTGCAAGACACTAGTCCCTAGTGACAACTAGGTCAGAGTCTGGGGTTGAAGCTCGCCCCTCCCTTGGCTTTTCCTCTTCCAAGAAAGACGTGCCTTGCAAAATCCACGGCGGTCTTCCTATCCTTCTGTCGCATCTGCTAGGGCAGCCTGCTCTCTTGGGTTTCATGGCAAGCTCCAGCCTCAATTTGTCAGAACCCAGAGAATGGGAACGCCTTGCAACGCAGCTTGCGGTTCTTTCTTTTTTCTGGAGTTCAAAAGTTCTCCTCGGTTTGCTCTGCGGCGTTAATGAGGCAGCCCCGCTTGAAGCGAGCTCCTCCTGGCTGCGGGGACAGGAGCCAGGAGTGTAGCTGCTGCTTTGTTCAGAGTGGGGCTCATTGTTGAGCTTTTGAAGCGAATTTCCGTGTCGCCTTTTGATGTGGGCTCCATGCAAATTTCGCGGTGGGAGGGAACGGCGTTGGTTTTGTAGCATGTACCTTAAAAAATAAAAATAAAAAAGGATGCAAGAGATTCTTTATCGCAGCTTCCCACAGTTTTTACCTGCGCCAGTTCCTGTGAAACGCCTCTGTTCCCTCCCACCCCTCCTGAGGCTTCTCTGTTATGTGACGGAAGGAGCTCTGTGATCGCAGCTACAGAAAGTCCCACCTTCATGGTGAGAAAATCACACCTTTCATTGCGGGGGGGGGGGGAGGCCAGATTCCTCCATGCATTAAAAGAACGTGAGAGGAGGGTTGCAGGCTAGCTCCATCGCCATGCTGTTTGGCGCATGGGAGAAGGGGCTCTGTGCGCATACTGACGTTCACAAATAGACCTCTGTGTGTGCTCAGGAGCACTATAAGCGACCATCCATAAGCACATGCAGGACCCCTTCTCATGCCCATTGATTGTGGTTCTTCCACTTTTATCCTATGTCTGTTTTTCTGCTGCGAAGATGTCCCCCACCCATCGCCATACTCCACAAATGCTGCATCTGGAATACATTTCTGCAAGTTGGGGAGGTGTTTTATTGCTCCATGAGTTTAGGGTTGTGGGAGTCTTTTTCCAGCCTGGGGAGGGGCTGCATTTCCCTCAGGGCGACCGTCCAGTGGTGAGTGTTGCTCTTTGCTGCTGTCCGCCTTTTCATGGGATGGAATAGGGCATGTGGAAAAAAAGGCAGCAAGAACAGGGAGGAGGGCCAGAAGGGGTCTGGGGAATCGTATGTCATGGACTGGCTGGGTGTAGAGGAATGGGGGGAGGTACTAGCTACTCCCAAGGGAACCCTCAGGAGAAGAGGGCTCAGAGCCTGGGGAGTGGTGGTGGGACGACGATGAGTGGTGTGAGGGAGAAGAGGGAGAAGACTGGGAGGAGGAGGTGGTGTTGGAAGCTGAAGAGGTAACCAGGTTTAGTGAGCAGGAAGAGTCTGTGGCAGAGAGCAGTCCAGAAGTAGGAGAAGCAGAGGCTGGAGAGAAGTGGGATCAAGAGGCAGAGAGGATGCAGGCTGCTGAAGAAGCCAGGGTGTCTCCCCCTCCTGCTGTGACCAGAACCAGAAGAGGTATGAAGAGGGAGGAGCAAACACAGGTATGACGATGTAGTCTCAGATTGCACAGGAAGGACCATGGGGAGGAGGAGACCCTCACAACTGCTTCACAGGGGCAAGATCTACTGGGGCAAGTTGCTGTGCTCACTAGGCCTGGCTTTATGGGCAGGTCTTGGTTCCTTGAATAAAGAGTTAACTTCACTTACGACGTGTGATTTATTGCTGACTTTCTTGTGACATCAGCAGAGGGACCCTGGCCTCGGCAAGTGCCCTACGTTGCCAACTCTGGCGCCAGTTTTGCGCAGCATCTCCTCCTTGAAAGCCTCCTGGTTGGCCCTTTCAGCAGAGTCCATGCTGTTATACATCATTGGGCTTGCTTCTTAGGTTCTGCATGGGCCGTGAAACCTGCACTGTGCCTTCTTAGGCTCTCCTTCTTTTGCCGGAAGGCCTCTTGTAAGCAAAAGGATGTTGGATCCAGCTTTTGATTGCTTTCTCCTGGAGCAATCAATCTCTCGCACCAGGGAGACGTTTGTTCCCATAGGGCCGCAATGATGATGGATGCCCCCGGTGGTGGGTATTGATCGCTCCTGGGAGAGAGGGATGCATAGCACAATTGGAGCTCATATTTTGGATATTTTTTTTTTTTTAAGAATCCTGCTCAGTCCCTGCTCACAGAGGCTTGAATAGTTATGGTGCCCAGTGGTATGTAATGGGACAAATAGACCAGTGGTTATAATTCTGTCCGAAACAGCTTCATATATGTCCAACTCGGAAAATGAGCAGGATGCAGAAGTTTATCTTCTTGAGGTCCTGGAGAAACCCTGTCAAATCAGAAAATACAGGGTTGATGAAGGTGGATAAAAAGCACGACCAAGCAAACACCTTCATTATAATCATTCTCAGCCAGTGTTACAGGAGTGTGCTGGTCAGTAACCACACAGTTCAAAGACGGAGCATTTGCAAAAACACAACCTCCACAGACTTGGTTGAGCGTCAGGTGTAATGATCAGAGCCGCCTATTTCCGATGGTCTTCCTCCATGGCAATCAGTTGCTGAGGCTGAAAACCCCCGCCTCCGTACCAGGGCTTTCCCCAAGAAATCGGAGACTGTGCCTGCATGCAGCCAGCTTCCCCTCTGCCCTTTTCATGCCTCTTTTGGTTCTGGGAGTCAAAGGGGAAGGGAGCTTGTCGCAGCAGGAGGGGCAGAGACCCATGACTCTTCACCAGCCGGACTCATCTCCGCCTCCTGCCCTCCCTTCTCTCCTGCTTCAGCTTCTTCCTCTAATTCTGGACTTCTCTCTGCCACAGACTCTCCCAGCGCACTAAGCCCTGTTACATCTTCAGTTTCCGACACCTCCTCCTCCCAGGCTTCTTCCTCTGACCACTCCTCATTGTCCTGCCACCAATCCCTGGGCTCAGAGCCTTCTTCCCTTGGGGGCTCCCTAGCTGGTTCCTCCCACCATTCATCTGTGTCCAACCAGCCCATGACATCCAGCCACGCTCTAAGGGGGTTGGACTGGATGGCCCTTGTGGTCTCTTCCAACTCTATGATTCTATGAAATCCTGATTTCCTGATGGAGTAGCCTTTGGACTATAATTTAACTTAAACAGAAAACTATCTTTAGAAAGATTTTTCCTCCAAAAGCATTTTATTTTTTAAAAAATCTGATTTTTTTCTTTTTTAAATCATTGATTTTTATCCACCCTGCTTTCTCCGTGCTTCTCAATCACGGTCGTCAAAGGGTTTCTAGGGTGGACTGAGTCAGAGGAGGCAGAGTTGGGTTTCCATGGCTGGCAGAAGCCCAACAAACTCATTGCGTTAATCGAGTGCCATTTCCGTCTCAAAGGTGTCATCTTGTCAGTGGGTTTGATCTCCCTTGGTTGTTCTGTTCCCAGTGCCTGCAAATGAGCGCGGCACACATCACGGTTCCCTAAGATAGGTGTGTGCGCGGTTTCTTTTTTCTTTTTTCTTTAAGAGCAATATAGTCATTTCACAGAAAGCAAAGGTTTGTGTTTATTAAATGAAGTGGAGCCTCTCTTATCGCCCTGATAGGGGACGGCGCCTTCCTTTCGCCCTTCAGAAAAACCTCGGATCAAAGAGGCCGGCGGAAGGTTACGTGAGGCTTGCATGACTCACCGCGATAAATGGCAGGGCCGTCGCCCAGGAAGGTGCCGGAGAAAGCGGTTGCGGGTGTCGAGCGCACGTAACAAGAAAGAGATGAATGGCCGGGCCTCTCCATGCACAGGTGTGACGGCCCTGGGTTTATTGACTGAAACCTCTGCAGAGCGCACTGCTCAGCGCTTCCGCAGATAACATGAACCGACCGGGTCAGAGATAAGAGGAGGAATCCTGCAGCAATCTCGGCATTAGAGCGCTTCCCGAGGGTTTGGGAAACAGACCCAAAGCGGGAGGCAGCATGGTGTAGTGGTTAGAGCAGCCGTTCGCAACTGGCTGAGGATGATGGGAGATATAGTCATAGAATCATAGAGTTGGAAGAGACCACAAGGGCCACCCAGTCCAACCCCCTGCCAAGCAGGAAACACCATCAAAGCATTCCTGACAGATGGTTGTCAAGCCTCTGCTTAAAGACCTCCAAAGAAGGAGACTCTACCACACTCCTTGGCAGCACATTCCACTGTCGAACAGCTCTTACTGTCAGGAAGTTCTTCCTAATGTTTAGGTGGAATCTTCTTTCTTGTAGTTTGAATCCATTGCCCCGTGTCCGCTTCTCTGGAGCAGCAGAAAACAACCTTTCTCCCTCCTCTATATGACATCCTTTGATATATTTGAACATGGCTATCATATCACCCCTTAACCTTCTCTTCTCCAGGCTAAACATACCCAGCTCCCTAAGCCGTTCCTCATAAGGCATCGTTTCCAGGCCTTGGACCATTTTGGTTGCCCTCCTCTGGACACGTTCCAGCTGGTCAGTATCCTTCTTGAACTGTGGTGCCCAAAATATCTGGAGAGCAGCAGGTTGGGCAAAATTGGGATGCCATACTCCTGGATTTTCCTGCACATTTTTGAAGATTTCCGCCCGGACACTGCTGTATTCCAAATATGTCCAGGAAATTCCAGACATACGGCAACCCTAAAATAAGCACAAATCTCCCATGGAAGTTTGCAGTCACAGAAGAGGCTGCCCGTGGTCTCTCTGCATGACATACTGAAAGCAAGCAAGACTGAAACAGTGAATCAGTCTGTCCCCACTGGAGGCAGGTGATTCTATCCCCACCTCTGCATTGCTTGTAATTTCAGTATTAAAGCATTCCCAACAGAGCTTTCAGGGGAGGCTTCCTGTTGCTTCTCTTTATGAGTCAACGCCCCGACCTCCTAATCACAAGCTCACATGGAGACACAAGAGAGATTACTCTTCTGTAGTGTAAAATAAATTCAGGTGTAGGAATGAAATATGCTTCCAATGTTATTTCAGAAGAAATGGAGAAAAATTACCTGTGCACATTCTGTCTCTAGAAGTATCCTGTTTTTTACCCTTTTATTTATTTATTTATTTAAAAATCTGCAACCTAAAAGTTTTTAAGTTTGTTACATTCACATATTTTGTGCGATTTGTTCTGCTAGCCATAGCTGAAGAACAAAGAGCCCCCCCCCCCAGGGCAAAGAATGATAATTTCTAGTCCCTGTTAGGCACCGTCTGGACCATTCTTTTAAAACAGTACCGTACCACTTCAAACTGCCGTGGTTCCCCTCCCCAAGGAATTCTGGGAACTGTAGTTTGCTCAGGGTGCTGCGAGTTGTTAGGAGATGCCTGCTACAGTTCCCAGAGTGGTTTAACCATCAACCCCTCTTCCCAGGGAACTCTTGATGCCTTAAGCACTACTTGGCTTCTGGGATGTTGCCATGCTTATTCAGGCATACCCCGTGCCATTGTTATAAGGGCTGGAAAGCCTGTTTATGAAAAGCAAGCAATCTAGGTGACTGACACCCTCATAATGCTGAACTTTGTGTCTGATACTAACATTCCTCCCAGGTGCTGAATAGGCAGCAAACTCCAGTCACACTGAGATGGGCTGATAACATTCAGCAGTGTTTGTTCCCCGAAATGATTATGTTTGGGTGTGCGGCTGTGGCACTTTGCGTGCTTTAGTTTCACCTGAGCGTGGCAGGTGAAAAATAATCCGTACGTCCAAGAGCAGACATTTTCTTACACGCACAGGGCACATTTTCGAAACCTGTTACAGCGGCTTTTTAAAACTTTGGATTTCAGAAGCCCAGCAACCAAGCTGGGAACTTGTTCCCGAGTTCAGATTTCTTAAGAAAATTAAAATTTGAACTGTTTCTTGTTTTCCTAACTGCCCACCTGCCCCTTCTCAGAATTGTATATCTGACTTACATCCATGCATTGCAAAGGATTATTTGCACCTCTTGTTTTAGAGAGCAGACACGAGGTCACAAGTGGCGAATGACCTGTTGCACTCCAGATGCTGGACTCCAGTTCCCTTCAGACCTGGTCAGGAACAGTGGGAGTTGTAGTTCAGGAACATCTGGAAGGCCACAGGTGTAACCTGCCCTAAATTAGAGTAAGGGAGGGCTACAGATCAGCGGTAGAGCACCTGATTTGCATAATCTTTTAATAATAACTTTATTATTTGTACCCTGCCCATGTGACTGGGTTGCATGAAGTTGGGAAGGTTGCTTGATAATGATCTCTTTAAGGAGTGAGAGATTGGTGGAGCAATCTCAGAGCCCAAGCGTGCCATAATAAGTGGAAAGAAAAAGCAAGTTTCTCCCCACCCCGCCTCTTTGGTCTAAATCAATCTTTAGACGTGAAAAAGGCAGAGAGAACTCAGGCACATTAAAGGCACATTTATCGCAGCATGAATTCCCAAACACAAGAGTCCCATTTCATCATACCTTTCTGGCTTCGGCAGGAGAACAGCTGCTGCTCTTCTGCAATCTTGTTCAGATGTCAGCTTCTTGTTGTGAAGTTGCAAAAGCTTCTCCTTTGTCGCAGTGCGCTGACTACACACTGAGGTTGCTTTGAGGCGCGTGAGGCATTGTGCGCTGGCATGCGCATGTATGTGATTGCTTAAGGACATTAGAAGACCCCTGCTGGGTCGGGCCAGTGGCCCATCTAGTCCAGCATCCTGTTCTCACAGTGGCTAACCAGATGCATATAGACAATCACGGCTAATAGGATTTTACTGCTATCATTTCTCTAATCTACTTTTAAAGCCATCCGAGTTGGTGGGCATCCCTGCCTGCCTGGGGGGAGCGAATACCATTCCGGATGTGCTTTGCTAACTGGTCTTCAGGAGAGAGGGTGAACGTCAATAGCCATTAGAAGAGGGAGAGGTGAAATTGTCTCAGGTTAAATAAATAAAGGAAACCCATCAATCAAGTAAAAAAAACTAACCAAGAGTTTTTTGTTCAATATTTAGTTTGTACATGCTTCCCATCAGTGTTTGATGTGCTTCGTATTTCAGAGGAAGGGGAATTCATAAACAAACAAGAAGGCACATTCTTTTGGTCTTTATGAATCAATGGGATGGGAGGTGCGCTACCAAAGGCTCTCAGTTTCAAACAACAACAACAACAATTTATTATTTATACCCCACTCATCTGGCTGGGTTTCCCCAGCCACTCTAGGCGGCTCCCAACAGAACACGATAAAACATCAAACATTAAAAACTCCCCTAAACAGGGCTGCCTTCAGATGTCTTCTAAAAGTCAAAAGTTTATTTATTTGACATCTAATGGGAGGGCGCCACTACCGAGAAGGCCCTCTGCCTGGTTCCCTGTAACCAGGACCGGTGCTAGGGTTTCTTGTGCCCTAGGCAGACCACCTTCTGGCACTGCCCGCCCACCAAAGCCTGCTTTAGCGGGAGGTGGGGGTGGTGGAGAGGCAAGCAGCAGTTTCTCCGCTGTAGTGTAGAATCACAGAATCATAGGGTTGGAAGAGACCACAAGGGCCATCCAGTCCAACCCCCTGCCAAGCAGGAAACACCATCAAAGCATTCCTGACAGATGGCTGTCAAGCCTCTGTTTAAAAACCTCCAAAGAAGGAGACTCCACCACACTCCTTGGCAGCAAATTCCACTGTCCAACAGCTCTCACTGTCAGGAAGTTCTTCCTAATGTTTAGGTGGAATCTTCTTTCTTGTAGTTTGAATCCATTGCTCCGTGTCTGCTTCTCTGGAGCAGCAGAAAAAACCTTTCACCCTCCTCTATATGACATCCTTTGATATATTTCAACATGGCTATCATATCACCCCTTAACCTTCTCTTCTCCAGGCTAAACATACCCAGCTCCCTAAGCTGTTCCTCATAAGACATCCTTTCCAGGCCTTGGACCATTTTGGTTGCCCTCTTCTGGACACGTTCCAGCTTGTCAATATCCTTCTTGAACTGTGGTGCCCAGAACTGGACACAGTATTCCAGGTGAGGTCTGACCACAGCAGAATATAGTGGTACTATTACCTCCCTTGATCTAGACGCTATACTCCTATTGATGCAGCCCAGAATTGCATTGGCTTTTTTAGCTGCTGCATCACACTGTTGACTCATGTCAAGTTTGTGGTCTACCAAGACTCCTAGATCCTTTTCACATGTACTGCTCTCAAGCCAGGTAGAAGCTGCTGCTCGCCCGTCCCGCCGCCCGCCAAAGCCAGCTTTAGTGGTTGCCGGGGGGTGGTGTATGGGGCAAGCAGCACCTCTCCGCTACAGCGGAGAAGCTGCTGCTAGCCCGTCCCGTCTCACCCCCCCGCCCAAGCCTGCCCAGCGCCCCCTCCATTTTGGCGCCCTAGGCAATTCCCTAGTTCGCCTTAATGGACGTGCCGACCCTGCCTGTAACCTCATTTCTCGCAGTGAGGGAACCGCCAGAAGGCCCTCGGAGCTGGACCTCAGTGTCCGGGCAGAATGATGGGGGTGGAGACGGTCCTTCAGGTATACACGTGCATTGCTAGGCTAAAGGCATAGTCAGCAATCCATCCTCACCTCCCTATCCCTCTGTATCCTCCTCCCAGATCGAATTGACTGGGCACAAGGCTTGTCCCTGTACTGCGAGTTTGCCAAGTGCCATGCAAGCGGGTGCTGCTTTGCAGATAACATCCATCAATAGCAGTTAATCTGGCGCTTTCTGATAACCGGGGCGAAATGGTCGGCGCGGCTCCCATGTAGCGAAAGCATAACGCGAGGAAGCGTCGTGCAGAAAGATCGGAGCCTGTGGTTTGTGAGCGACCGCAGCTGCAACTTATCCAGGGAACGGGGATGCGATTGTAGGCCTGTGTTTTTCCCTGGATCCGGCCAGGTTCATGAGCTTCTGTGTAACCTGCCCTGCCCCAGCTTGTAACCAAGGCATCCTGTGTCCCTAAAGATGTAGAAGACATGGTCCAATCCAGTCTTCCTCAATTCAGTGCCTTGGACTACAACTCCCATCAGCCCCAGCTAATGCAGCTGTGCTGATGGGAATTGTAGTCCAAAAGGCCTGGGAGGGCAATAGGCTGTGGGGAGGGCTGTCTCAGCCAAGAGAGCGTGTGTGCTGCGCAGTGAGAAATCCCCAGATTCGAATCTTTTGCTTCAGCTGTGAATTCCCAGGGTGGTTTCTTAGGCAAGTCATTATAATCTCTTGGCCTCAGTGCCCCGTCTGCAGTATGGGGATAATGCTGACCTGCCGAACAACAGGGTTAGTCTTGCAGATCGCCGAGATAGAGTGTGTGAACCACTTTGAACAGACGCATAGCACCGGCGTTAGTCACAGGCGGGAACAGTTTTGAACTTGCACCCTGCTATTAACCGGCGCGCTTCTAAACTTTCTGAATCAGTCATGCCCTCAAAAGAAAAGCTCATCTTGGGATTTTTGGAAATTAGTGAAGCACGAGGACTCGGGGAGGGTCCCAAAGGAGGGGCGGGAAAAGTGGCGATTTGGGTGGCCAAAAAGGGAGTGGGGGGAGTGGATTGAGGTGCTCACCTGTCTCAGTGGCCCAGAAACCCGATGGGTGCTACAGGGAGCTGAGTGGTGGGTTAGTGGGTGCTCTGCGGAAAGATGGGGGCATTAACCCCCCCCCCCCACCTCTGTGTTGCATCAGAGAGTTCATGGCTGTGTGTACAGCAGGCTGCATAGCTGGCCCCAACCCTGTGGGGCGAAGTTTGAGGGCCGAGTGCATGGAAATAATTGTGCCCCCTGACTTCAAGGAGTGGGGAGATGGGAAGAAAGGTGGGTTTCCTCCTCCCTGAGAGCCCCGAGAGCCAGTGTGGTGTAGTGGTTAAGAGTGGTAGACTCGTAATCTGGGGAACCTGGTTCGCCCCTCCACTCCTCCACATGCAGCTGCTGGGTGACCTTGGGCTAGTCACACTTCTTTGAAGTCTCTCAGCCCCACTCACCTCACAGAGTGTTTGTTGTGGGGAAGGAAGGGAAAGGAGAATGTTAGCCGCTTTGAGACTCCTTCGGGTAGTGAAAAGCGGGATATCAAATCCAAACTCTTCTTCTTCTTCCCTGGGCTGCCCACAGTAGTAGCATCACCCCCCCCCCCCAACAGGTTGCTGTTGTTGTTCAGTCGTTCAGTCGTGTCCGACTCTTCGTGACCCCATGGACCAGAGCACGCCAGGCACGCCTATCCTCCACTGCCTCCCGCAGTTTGGCCAAACTCATGCCAGTCGCTTCAAGAACACTGTCCAACCATCTCATCCTCTGTCGCCCCCTTCTCCTTGTGCCCTCCATCTTTCCCAACATCAGGGTCTTTTCCAGGGAGTCTTCTCTTCTCATGAGGTGGCCAAAGTATTGGAGCCTCAACTTCAGGATCTGCCCTTCCAGTGAGCACTCAGGGCTGATTTCTTTAAGGATGGATAAGTTTGATCTTTTTGCAGTCCATGGGATTCTCAAGAGTCTCCTCCAGCACCACAGGTAGGGGGAGCCAAAGAAACTGAGGGTAGATAGGAGCTGAGTTGGTTAAACACATGCTTTTCCTGCAGAAGGTCCCAAATTTAATCCCTGCCATCCCTTATTAAAAGGATCCAAGTAAGAGATGATAAGCAAGGATCATTTTCTGGCATATATTAAAATCTGATCTCAGGCAGATTCCTCTTCCTTTCTGTTCCTTGGACCCATTCTCTCACGCTTTTAATGGTCCGTTCCCACGAAAGGGATCTGTCACACATGTAGATGTTGTCTGCAGGTTGTTCTCTTGTTTTTAAAAGGAGATTTATTTATTTTTTTTAAAAAAAGAATATATATTTTTGCATATCTTGGGTGTGCACGCGCGGGGGTTGGGGTGCCCTCCAGGTTATGTCTCTTTGCACCATCCCACTTCTTAAATTGCTTGCCACAGGGCTACCAGATTTTGCTATTGAAAGCGGACTTGTAACAGCAGGGGGTGTTCGGGATCGGAGGGTGAACTTTTCTCAGGTTGGCAGTCAGCCGTCCAGTCTCCCGGGAAACTTCGTTCCATTCCCCCATCTCCCCAAAAGCCCAGACACTACTGCTAGCAGGCTCAGTTCACTTTGAGCTTCCCCGGTGCCCTCAAACACTCCGCATTTCCCTTCACCCCCCAAAATGATTTTTTTTCTGTGCATTTGCAAATCTTGGAGTTCCCACAAGCAGGCATGTACCTCTTTCTCGCTCTCAAGTGGGTGGGTGGCAGCACTTTTGGCTATATTGAAATCTATACTCTGAGAATGAGTCTGCTTTTAGTATCGTGTTGATGTCCTTTCCCCCATACAAAGAGCTTTTATGGGGTTTTTTACCACGGGAAAATCCTGCAAGTCAGGGGTAGCGAAGTCGTTTGTTGGATCACAGCTTCTATCAGCCAGTGGCCAGGGATGATGAAAGTTGTAGTCCAGAAAGGGCGGGAGGGCACTGTGTTGGCTAACCTGGCTGTAAGTAGATTAAGGTTAAGGGACTGTAGTCTGGCTAAGGTTAGAGAAGAGCTTGCTTGGGAATACACCCACGTTCCCAGGCTTTTATCTGCCTTTGGGGTGCTTTGAGAAGCCAGACGGGAGCTGTGTGCTCTCTTAACTTCCCAGACGCATCCTTCCAGGGAAAAGAGGAGGAGCCTCGCCTTCTCGTTCCCTCTCCCTTTCCACGGAAATGACTTTTGGCCACAAACGGTGTGACGCTTGCTCAGTAGGGCCGGGTTTCTGGCTCTGCTGGGAGAATCCTGACCTGCTGCCAGAAGTCACTCCGCATTTGAGGTGGCGTCTACACGGACAAGAGCGTGAGAAGCAGCACTTTTGCTCTCCCTCCCTGGAGGCAGAGGGATCAGGACTCCCATCTGCAGTGCTTCAGAACATTAGACACTGCCTAATTCAGCATCAGTTCTACCATCGCGGGTGGCGCTGTGGGTTAAACCACAGAGCCTAGGGCTTGTCGATCAGAAGGACAGCGGTTCGAATCCCCGTGACGGGGTGAGTTCCCGTTGCTCGGTCCCTGCTCCTGCCAACCTAGCAGTTCGAAAGCACGTCAACATGCAAGTAGATAAATAGGTACCGCTCCGGCGGGAAGGTAAACGGCGTCTCCGTGCGCTGCTCTGGTTCGCCAGAAGCAGCTTAGTCATGCTGGCCACATGATCCGGAAGCTGTACACCCGGCTCCCTTGGCTAATAAAGCGAGATGAGCGCCACAACCCCAGAGTCGTCCGCGACTGGACCTAACGGTCAGGGGTCCCTTTACCTTTACCTAATTCAGAGTCAGGCCACTGGGTCAGCAGCAGAGTTTCGGAGAGGATCCTGAATGGAAAGAGGTTTTTCCTCCATTCCTCATAATCCTAGGTCTGGTGAAGTTGAATAGAATCAGAGAATTGTAGAGCTGGAAAGGATCCCAAGGGTCATTTTGTGAGTCCAACCCCCTGTAATGCAGGAATCCAATGTTGGGAGACTTAGAAAGCCACCTTCTCGACTGTTGGACTCACTATTGGTCTCGTCTACCCAATCCACCGGAGTCTGTCTTCAAATGCAGGGAGAGTCCCTGACTCACCGAGGGTTTGAGGCAACTATGCCGCTGAATACCATTTACCGGATTTCACGAGCTATTGCATTCATGCCCAACTTCTTCTCTTCCATTAGGCATCTGTTCAGCCGCTCTGGGCATGGAATACTGGACTAGATAATGAAGATACAGTGGGTTGAACCTTTTACCTTTTGCATGCAGTGGAAGTCCTCTCCCACTGAGCTTACACCCATTTCCTTGACTTGTCCACTGACTGATCAGTTCTTTGAGCTAAGCTAAGCTGGAAGATGGCAACTTGACAAAGGTGACCCAGGGAGTTTTGTGGGTGCACATTTACCTGCAGTCACTTAGAGGTGGAGCTTTGCACACAGAAGAATGTCCCAGGTTGAATTACCAGCATCTTCAGGAAGGCCGGGAGAGGTCTCCAGCCCAAAACCCTGGAGAGCTGCTGCCAGTCAGTGTAGACGATACCAAGCTAGATGGTCCAGTGGTCTGACAGGTGAATTCCTGTGTTCCTAGTTATGCATCTCTCACATTAGATAGCTCAGTTGGTAGATCACGAGGCTCTTAGTTTCAGGGTCATGGGTTCGAGCCCCACGTTGGGCAGATTTCTGCATTGTAGGGAGTTGGACTAGATGACCCTCGTGGTCCCTTCCAACTCTACATATCTACGACATTTTATCCCACACGGCCTCCGTTGTCGTTAATGCAGATCCAGTCATGTCCATGACACGTATCAAAGGGCGAGAGGGTAGGTCCTTGGGGGGGGTTGCGATCTAGAAATAGACATGAGGGAGGCTGAAGAGAAAGGCAGGGCGAACAGGGAAAGGCTAGATCATTAATTTCAATTAAATGTACTTTGGCTTAGTTACAGTAAGATATTGGGACTCGGAGAGGTGTGCCAAAAGTTTAGTGCATGGGTGGGAAAGCATAATTTCGCCTGTTTTCCTTGCAGAGGAGTTGAAGTTTTGCAGGCAGCGTTGAGATAAAAGACCAGCAGCTTTAGCTTTACTCCATAAATGCCTAGTGCTGCCTTCCCCGGCCAACCAGAAGTTGGTTGGACTACAACTCCCATCATCCCCTGGCTGTTGACGGTCCTGGCTGGGGCTGATGGGAGCTGTAGTCCAGCAACATCAGGAGGGCGCCAGGTTGGGCAAGGCTTGGTGCTTACAGGATTTCTGGTGCTTGAGGAGGTGCTCCTCGGATGCAGAATGTCTCTTGATTCTGTCCCTGCTATGCCAGGTCGAAAACAAAGAGTGGCTGCATGTCAGAGTCAGAACGAGTGAGGTCCCTGTAAATGCCCTGTGACACCTGGGTGCTTGCTTCTGTAACCCTGCTCAACTCGGGATGAGCAATTAGATCAGGGGTTGGCAAGGTTTACTGGGCATGGGCTGGATCACTCCCGCGGAGATCCTCTGTGGGCTGGGCCAGCGCAGCACGGTGCCGAAAATCGCGTCAGCATGTTCACGGCGCCGGAAATCACTTCTGCGCATGCCCAAATGCCGAAAACTGCACATGCACAGAAGCGATTTCTGGCGCCGCGGACATGCGCAGACAGGATTTCTGGTGTATGCGCAGAAGCGATTTCCGGAGCCGCAGAAGAGAGTCCCTGTGCCGCGCTGCTTTAGCACGGTGCACGGGGAATTGCCGAGCGGGCGGCTCAGTTTGGGGGTGACTTCTCGACCGGTTATACGGGCCGCAGGTTGGGGACCCCTTAATTAGATTACAGTATTACAAGGTCCCCTTCATGGATCACTGCCCCTTCATGGATCACTGCCTTGCCGTGGCGAAGGGGCTTGAATTACTCAGGGAAGCTATGGACAGGTCAAGATAGACAGGTCATAGTGGAGAGTTTGGACCAAACGTGATCCAGCTGGAGGAGGAACTGGCAAGCCACTCCAGTATCCCTGCCAAGAAAACTCCATGGACAAAGACAACAGGCATATAAAAGATATGACGCTGGAAGATGAGCCCCTCAGGTCGGAAGGCGTCCAACATGCTACTGGGGAAGAGTGGAGGACAAGTACAAGTAGATTCAGAGCTGATGAAGCAGCTGGGCCAAAGCCGAAAGGTCGCTCAGTTGCGGAAGGAAAGTCTAATGATGTAAAGAAAAGTAGCTACTAACATGAGTTTGGCCAAACTCCGGGAGGCAGTGAAGGATAGGCGTGCCTGGCGTGCTCTGGTCCATGGGGTCACGAAGAGTCGGACACGACTGAACAACAAACAACATTACAAGGTCACCAGGAATCTCAAGCGCCGTCTTCCGCCAAGGCAGGCTTCCTCAACCTCAGCCCTCCAGATGTTTTGAGACTACAGTTCCCATCATCCCTGACCATTGGTCCTGCTAGCTAGGGATCATGGGAGTTACAGGCCAAAAACATCTGGAGGGCCAGGTTTGGCTATGCCTGCTCCAAGGAAAGATGAGTCACCAGAGGTGGCTTGGAGGAAGAGAAAGTATGTTCTCAGACAATGCAGGGAAGCACCTTCTCATTAGCATGTCCTGCGCTTTGCATGCTGCTGTTAATGCACACTCCTAAGGCGCACGCTTAAAATTGCAATCCTCAGCGCACCCAACTAGCAGCAATCCCAATGAACTCGATCAGATTTACCTGTGAGCAGACTGGTATAGGACTGTGCTGTGAAACATTCAGAACTTCAAACCTACAGCAAAGTGGTGGGGAACCTGTTTCTGCATTAAGAGCGATGCGCAGAATTCGCACCGAGCTTCACCTGTGTGCCGTTCAGATTCGGAAGCCTGTATTTTGTCTGCTAAATAAGTTTGGTTGGCAGGGAAGTTGCATTATTGATCACAGATCAAAGTTATATTATTTGAGTGCGCAAGGGTAATCTGCTGACATTGTGTGTGTGTGTGTGTGTGTGTGTGTGTGTGTTTTGCGGGGAGATTTTGTACCCTCTTCAGAAAGTTATCCCCTTACAGTTAAATGCGTCCTGTTTCCGACATATTCAGAGATCTGGATCAAGCAGCATGAGCCCACGCCAGTGAGATACCTGCAGGCGCAAAGAGTTTAGCCGAACAATTTGCTCCAGATGGCTTCAGTCTGCAAGTGGCTATCCCAAAATGCACCTCTGCCAGGAAATCCAAGTGGAAGTCGACAAGGAATTCTAACACGGAATTCTGATTACCCTCACCAGACTAATTCCCAGCCTCATTTGGTGGGAAGCACTGGCAAATCCGGTAGAAAACTGGTACGAGTTCGTAGGATAAAATGCCTTTATTATATAGGATCGTGAGCCTGTAGGATCGTGAGTCTCCCCACAAGCACTTTAGACATGGGGTGTAATGGATGCTCCTGTTTGTTTCCTCCCTTAATTCCTTCGGAGGAATCCAAACCACATTGAAAGTCTTTGAAAGCTGGAGTTAACTCTTTGTGAGAACAAAGCCCTTGGTGAATGTTGGTTTTTCTTTTTTTCAATGAAGCGAACTTTCTTAATATCCTCTAAGTGTTTGCATGGTCTGCAAAGCACGCATCTGAAGATAACATCAGAATTATTATTATTATTAAATGAAAAGTGGAGCTGAGGGATGCTGATTGCATCTGCGGAGGCCTTTTAAAATGCCTCTTCATCTTGTATCACTTCAGATGAAAGGGATTAACTACAGAGCACAGCTAACCATCACAGCTAATTAGGTGTATGGCAGTAATGCTGCTTTCACACCAGCACTGATTTGCAAGGCAAAACCTTTGGCAGGTCTCCCTTTTCCCTACCTACCAGGATAATACCTTGAGTCTGGAAAAGGGTTGTGAGGGTTGCGTGAAGACAAGGAGAGACAGGTTTGGCCCGATCCACAGACAGATAGCCATGTCATTTGCCAAGTCCCAGACACCAGGCATCTGGTCTAAGTATGGCTGCTTAGGATTAAAGTTTCTGTCCGGGCATATTTTCAATTTTTGGCAAAATTTCTGGGTTTTTGTTTTTATTTGTTTACAGTAACCCATGAAAAAAAATCTAGGGCATTACAATCAGATCTAAGGCACCCAACTAAGCGGAGAATCGCAGCAGAGCAGCATCTTAAACTAGCTACATCACGTATAAATCCCTTCTCTTGTGGCCGAACTAAAAGGACACTGGCTCAGCTACAAGATTTTGGAGGAGGAGTCTGGGATGGCAAGAGTTAACTCCCCCCCTGCCCTTAAGGAGAGTCCATATGCACATGTTAAACAGGGTAATAAATTGTTCTGTGCATACTAATTCTACAGAGGCATCATTGAAACTGTTCTCTGTAATTCTATAACAGCTTGGTACGGTACAGCCTCCAAGAGAGACAAGAAAAGGCTCCAACAAGCTGTAAGAATTGCAGAAAGGGTAACTGGTGTTAGCTTGCCTTCAATAGAGACAATTTATGCTATCTGAGTTAGGAAGAGAGCAGAGAGAATTGTAGCAGATCCTTTACATCCCGGTCATCATCTGCTTGATTTACTTCCATCTGGACGTCGCTACAGGACTTCATATACAAAATCGGCCAGGCACAAGAATAGTTTTTTCCCTTGTGCCATTAAATTGTTAAATTCATAGTTGTATAGCTTATGGGGAGGTAAAATATGGGTGGGGTTTCTTTGCTTCTTTGTATTGTGAGAGGAACAGTGTCTGCATGTTTACATTGCAATGTAGCCGAAACAAATTCTAAGTATGTTGGAAAATGTACTTGGCCAATAATAAATTATTCCTATTCCTACTGATGTTCACAAAGATGTGGACACGAGCCCCAATACTTTCGTGTGGCAGGTGAGGGAGCAATATGTATTATTATTATTATTATTATTATTATTATTATTATTATTATTATTATTATTATTTTCTTGCTGAAAGTTAAGAACAGCTACTAGCAATGTATCACAGCTTCTGTAGCCTACATATAGTTAGGGGTATTTAAAACGAGAGTCGTCATAGCGATCCGTAGATAAAAGTAGGAGTCGGCAAATGTGTCCTCTTTTTTGCTCTTCAAAATATGGCAACCCTAAGTAAGGGTGGGGTGGTTTGGTGTTTTTTTTTTGGGTGTATGTTAGTATTCCAACACACACACACACACACACACACACAATTTTATATACCACTATTACTCGGGTGGCGCTGTGGTCTAAACTACTGAGCTTCTTGGGCTTGCCGATCGGAAGGTCGGCGGTTCGAATCCCCGTGACGGGGTGAGCTCCCATTGCTCTGTCCCAGCTCCTGCCAACCTAGCAGTTTGAAAGCATGCCAAAAAGTGCAATTAGATAAATAGGTACCGCTCCGGCGGGAAGGTAAACGCCGTTTCCATGCGCTGCTCTGGTTTCGCCAGAAGCGGCTTAGTCATGCTGGCCGCACGACCTGGAAAAACTGTCTGCGGACCAACGCCAACTCCCTTGGCCACTAAATCGAGATGTGCGCCGCAACCCCAGAGTCATTCGCGAGTGGACTTAACTGTCAGGGGTACTTTACCTTTACCTTTATTACTACTAATGATAATATCATTAATAATAATAATAATGATAATAATAGAATTTCCACCAGCATCTGGTTGGTCACTGTGGAACAGGATGGTGAACCAGATGGGCTATTGGCCTGAACCAGCACAGCTCTTCTGTTCTTAATTGTCTTTTGCATGTGTGTCAAGGCAAAAACACAAGCAAAACAATTTACAAGCAAAATAAGAAAAACAGCTGCGATGCTATAGCTGTTTTGGCTACATAAGCAAAGGTTAGTAATCAAATTGGAATCAAAATATAGAATTAGAGTAAGTTTTTACATGCCCAAATGAGGTATTTCTGAGAACAAAGGCCGGGATCTTGATTGAATTAATCATTAATTGGATCCGCAGTGCGGGGGAGGGCTATTTATCCCGGTTATATCTCAACGTTTTAATGGAAATGCAGGATAACAGGGACTGATGGTTGTTACTGGTGATATGTCACTCTGGCATATCATCTTCAGAATGAAGCCGATGCAGAAGGCAGGATACAAACATCATTAATAATAATAATAATAATAATAATAATAATAATAATAATAATAATAATTTATTTGTACCCCGCCCATCTGGCTGGGTTTTCCCAGCCACTCTGGACGGCTTCCGACAAATATTAAAGTGTCACAGATTAAAAACTTCCCTGAACAGGGCTGCCTTCAGGTATTTTCTAAACATCAGGTAGTTGTTTATCTCTTTGACCTCTGATGGGAGGGCATTCCACAGGGCGGGCGCCACTACCGAGAAGGCCCTCTGCCTGGTTCCCTGTAACCTTGCAGTGAGGTAACCGCCAGAAGGCCCTTGGCGCTGGATCTTTGGTTGACTGCACACACGTTGACCCAAGCACTGTTTGACATCTCTGTGAAGTTTCTGGAGGCAGTGGTTAGGGGGTTTGGATTGCCATTTCATCGGTACGCAGGGGACACCCAGCTCTGCTTCTCCTTTGCATCCCAACCAAGTCGTGGACCGACACACAGAGACACCGGTGGGCTGGATGAAGGCCGGTGAGCTGAAGCTTAAATCGCAACAACCTTGAAGCCCGGAGTGGTTGGTGGTCAGGAATTCGGTAAATGGCATGTTCTGGATGGGGTTGTACTCCCTGTGAAGGAACAGGTACCCCTGGATCTGTCGCTGGAGGTGACTGCAGTGGTTTCAGGGGAGCCAGCCGGCAATAAATCACACAGAGTACCGGTATGTGAAGTTAACTCTTTATTAGAAGAAGCCAACATGGCCTGCTCAGGGGTGCAGCAACGTACAGTGACGCTTCTCGCTAGGCTGTTGCTTTCAGATATTGTTCCTTTAAAAGAAAGCAACAAGTCATAGCATAAATTTCCTTTTACCGCCAGTTGCTTGGGGCACCTGTGTGAACTCTCAGGGCCATATACCCAGCTGATCTGCCTTGCTATTGGCTGATGTTGTCTTTACACCCACAGTGTCCTTCGGTGTCGGCTTGTTCCATTTGATAACACCCCAGCCCTTACCTGCTCTGCACCGTTCCTTATCGCACACGAAGAGATGCCGTTGCTTTAGTTTGGCCTGGCGTGACACTCAATTGGGTCATTTCTCCTCCTGCTGTGTTCTGTGTTCTTTATTTCATTCCTCTACTCCTGAAGGCGATAGGAAAATATTGCCACTGAGCTTCTGGGAACACAAGGGGAGCCTGCCAGATCCGGCCAGGGACCCATCTGGCCCAGCACCCTGTTCTGGAACCCTGTGCAACCCTGTGAGAAACCCACAAGCAGGATTCAAACACAAGAACACTCCTGTGTTTTCCAGAAATGGGTGAACTTTGTAGCCAGCATTGTCTACACCAGGGGTAGGCTACCTAAGGCCCGTGGGCCAGATGCGGCCCATGGGCCTTCTCAATCCGGCCCGCGGACGGTCCGGGAATCGGTGTGTTTTTACATGAGTAGAATGTGTCCTTTTCTTCCTCATAAGGCCTTTGACCATTTTGGTTGCCCTCCTCTGGACACGTTCCAGCTTGTCAGTATCCTTCTTGAACTGTGGTGCCCAGAACTGGACACAGTACTCCAGGTGAGGTCTGACCAGAGCGGAATACAGTGGTACTGCTATTGATGTAGCCCAACTTCACTGATGTGATGTGCAGGAGACAAGAGTGGCTGTGACTGGACCCCAAATAGCCAGTTGAGCCTGGGTGCAGAGTTAAGGACTTGAAGATGTTCTTTGTCCCCTAAAGGCTCAGTGCAGATTCCACCACCATTAGGGAGGAGAGCTCGGCTAATCCGTCAGCCCCGTTGAAAGACAGCAAACTGGCAAATAAGGGAAGTGAAAGACCCGCCCATGGTTCCAAACGATGCTGTCCTTTGAAGAGGCAGACACGCCTGAATCCATTAATGCTCTTTAATAGGCGAGCGAACGCCCTGCCTATAAAGCTGTCTGAGTTAACTAGCTGCCTACTCTGAGGAGTCACTCCAGGTGAAAGGGCCAGGGGAAGAGAACAGGAAGATGGGAGGCTGTCATTTGCTCCCGGGAGTTGCAAGGCTGATGATGATGGCTCGGGAGAAATTCCCAACTCAATGGCACACCTCTCTGGTAGCAAGCAAGCCAGCACAGTGGTACCTCAGGTTAAGTACTTAATTCGTTCCGGAGGTCCGTTCTTAACCTGAAGCGTACTTAACCTGAAGCACCACTTTAGCTAATGGGACCTCCTGCTGCTGCTGCGCCGCCAGAACACGATTTCTGTTCTTAAGCGGAGTTCTTAACCTGAAGCTTACTTAACATCTTTATCAATGACTTGGATGATGGGCTTGAGGGCATCCTGATCAAGTTTGCAGATGACACCAAATTGGGAGGGGTGGCTAATACCCCAGAGGACAGGATCACACTTCAAAATGACCTTAACAGATTAGAGAACTGGGCCAAATCAAACAAGATGAATTTTAACAGGGAGAAATGTAAAGTACTACACTTGGGCAAAAAAAATGAAAGGCACAAATACAGGATGGGTGACACCTGGCTTGAGAGCAGTACATGTGAAAAGGATCTCCAGAGAAGCAGACACGGGGCAATGGGTTCAAACTACAAGAAAGAAGATTCCACCTAAACATTAGGAAGAACTTCCTGACAGTAAGAGCAGTTCGGCAGTGGAATTTGCTACCAAGGAGTGTGGTGGAGTCTCCTTCTTTGGAGGTCTTTAAGCGGAGGCTTGACACCCATCTGTCAGGAATGCTTTGAGGGTGTTTCCTGCTTGGCAGGGGGTTGGACTGGATGGCAGGGGGTTGGCCTGTTCCATGCTCTTTTTTCCTAGTGGTGACATAATGTAAGAATATTCTTCACAGCTGTGAGCAAGACAACAATGTGGGGTAAATGAACAATTACAGCGGTACCTTGGTTGTAGAATTGCTTAGCTCCCAAACAAATCGACTCCCGAACGCCACAAACCTGGAAGTGAATTTTTCGGAAGCCGAACATCCGACACGGCTTCCGCGGCTTCCGATTGAGTGCAGGATGCTCCTGCAGCCAATCGAAAGCTGCGCCTTGGTTTTTGAACTGTTCCGGGAATCGAGCGGACTTCCGGAACGGATCAAGCTCGAAAACCAAGGTACCACTGTAGCTGTAACTTTCGTTACAGAGAGGGCAGGGATGGGGGGGGGGGTCATCTAGGGAACAGTGGCTTTAGGGAGCCAGTGTGGTGTAGTGATTAAGAGCAGTGGACTTGTAATCTGGTGAACCGGGTTCGATTCCCTGCTCCTCCACGTGCAGCTGCTGGGTGACCTTGGTCTAGTCACACTTCTCTGAGGTCTGTCAGCCCCACTCACCCCTCAGAGTGTTTGTTGTGGGGGAGGAAGGGAAAGGAGAATGTTAGCTGCTTTGAGACTCCTCAGGGCAGTGATAAAGCGGGATATCAAATCCAAACTCTTCTTCTTCTTACCTATTTTGAATGCCATCGACTGTTTTGAGTTTATTGATTCATCTGTTTGTTTTGTCTGCAAACTCGTTTGTTTCTTAACTGCTGTGCTGTTCAGCGATTTCATTTTTCTGTGTGTGTTTAATTTTATACCGTGTGAAACCCTGGGGAGCCACTGCCAGTCGGATATCACTGAGCAAAGGAGGCGAGTGGTCTCAACATAGAATCATAGAACCCCGTAGTATTGGAAGGGTTGACCCCCGAATGTCATCTAGTCAAACGCCCGGAATCTCAAAGCAAGCATATGTAGCAAGGGATCTTCCCAGGTTCTCGTGTTCCTGCATACCCCGAGTAAATTGGTTAGGTAGCATCAAGCGCCAACTTGGAAGTGTCACACCCTTGCGTGCATGACCTAGATTCTCGTGACCCTCCTTGCCCGGGACTTGTGTGTGTGCGATTAGCCGTGTTGTAATTCTCAGTAATCCCTTTGTCCGTTTTCTGTCCTTGGGTGACTTGGCGTCAGCTGGAGATGAGCAGCGTCAAAAACGCCGCGGGTTTGGGAAATAGTCCTGACTGGCTTTACGCCCTGCCCCAAACGGGGCTGCTCCCTTGACAGCCGTTTGCAGGCCTTTCGCAGGGGCACACACCCCGGTTCCTATTGCAGCAGCAGCAGGAGCAGCTATGAAATCATCCACATGCTATGCTAATTCTCTCTGCTGGGGAAGGAGGAGGAGACTGGAGGTTTGGGAGTGGCTTTTGGCTCGTAAAGTGGGGAATGGAAGCAATTGAGCTGCAGCCTTCCCAACCCCAACCCCGTCACCTCCCCCAAGGCAGAGTCGGGCGGGAGGACCCAAAAACTTGTTTCTGCTCTTTGATCCTCCGTAGCAGAGCAGAGGAGAGTTTTCTGTGATGGTTTCCCCCACCCACCTGATCCCCTTTTGATTATGGCCTGTAATGTGGTTTATATGTGCGCCGATTCGCCTGGAGTTTTATAAGCACCATTCTTGAATTTTCCCAGAGGCTGGTGCCCTGCAGATCCAGAACTCTAATTAAAGCAAGTTTCTGTGAGTTGAGTTGTCTGCGAGAAATTGCCTCTTTGCAAGGCTGGGCCCAGCACAACTGAGCTTCACCACCAGGAATTATGTGTGTGTGTGTGTGTGTGTGTGTGTGTTTGAATGCATGTGCACACACCTTCTTGACAAGGCTACCGTTGCTCTTGGTTTTATGCAGATCATTTCCATAATTAATCATTTTGTGTGTGGGTTTATTATTATTATTATTATTATTACAGTGGTACCTCGGTTTGGGACATGGGTGGCACTGTGGGTTAAACCACTGAGCCTAGAGCTTGCTGATCAGAAGGTCGGCGGTTCGAATCCCCGTGACGGGGTGAGCTCCCGTTGCAAGTAGATAAATAGGGACCACTCCGGCAGGAAGGTAAACGGCATTTACGTGCACTGCTCTGGTTTGCCAGAAGTGGCTTAGTCGTGCTGGCCACATGATCTGGAAGCTGTACGCCGGCTCCCTCAACCAGTAAAGCGAGATGAGCGCCACAACCCCAGAGTCATCCGCAGCTGGAGCTAATGGTCAGGGGTCCCTTTACCTTACCTCGGTTTAAGAACAGTCCTGTTTACGAACAATTCAGTTTACGAACTCCGCAAAACCGGAAGTAGTGTCCCGGTTTGCGAACTTTACCTCAGTCTAAGAACAGAATCCGAATGGTGGAAGGGCACCGGCAGCAGGAGGCCTCATTAGGGAAAGTGCGCCCCGGTTTAAGAATGGTTTTGGTTTAAGAACGGACATTCGGAACGGATTAAGTTCGTAAACTGAGGTACCGCTGTATTGCAGTACCCCAGAGACAACATGTTACAGTGGATGGCGTCATGTGGCAAGGACGTGTCTTGATTTGATAGGCAGTTCTGATCAGGGAACTTTGAATTCACCGAAAAGCAACTCTTAGGCATGACTGCCTCTGTAGATGTGTCATATCAGTTGCTCCTCTGGCACTCTCGTTTCTTGGATAAAAGCTGCCAGAGCTTGGAAGCTGCCCAGAAGCCTCATCCTCTGTCCTGGGGCTTGTCTCGGATGCTTATGGGCTCATCACCGTTAGAGTCAGAACCACAGAATTGTAGAGTTGGAAGAAGGACCCCAAGGGCCATCCAGTCCAACCCCTTGCAGTGCAGGAACTATGGCTCTGAGCTTGGCTAGACTACAGTGTAGACCAGGGGTCAGCAACCTTTTTACAGCCAAGGGCTGGTCCCCCACCCCTCAGACCATGTGGTGGACTGGACTATATTTTTTGGGGGAAATATGAACAAATTTCTATGCCCCACAAATAACCCAGAGATGCAATTTAAATAAAAGGACACATTCTACTCATGTGAAAACATGCTGATTACCGGACCGTCCGCAAGCCGGATTGAGAAGGCGATTGGCCCGCATCCGGCCCCCGGGCCTTAGGTTGCCTACCCCTGGTGTAGACGACTGCAGCCTAGGTTTAAGGTGCCGATTGGCGATTAGCTTATATATCTGACTTTCTTACACTGCCAAAGAGCGGGGGCTTGGGGAGCGCAGCATTTGTCCAGCGGCAAATGTGCAAAGTGTTTTGAGCGCTCATGCGCTTGACAGACTCTGCTGCTCATAGGGGATTGCAATTCCAGTGTTTTCCTGCGCTCCGCAGTCCGCTCCCCCTGGCCTGTGCTCTTCATAACGTCGCAGTTCTCAGAAAACCAGCACGGGAATAATTGGAGTGTCCACCGGCTTCTATTTGCACAGAGATAGCTCTGAGGAAAGCACCGCGGCAGGAAAAACAAATACATTATTCATTTGAACGTTCGATCCCTGAGTCATTTCCTTGAGATATATATATATATATATATATATATATATATATATATATATATATATATATATATATATATATATATTCCTATTTATACCTTTCTGTGCTTACAACCCTGGTTCTATTTTCGGCACCAAAGCTTTTAATCCTGACGTCGTAGTGTCTGAATGCAGGTAGCTTCTAAATGGGTTTACGTCCATTCCGCGATTCAGAGAGAAGGGGGGAAGTGGATCTTGACAAAAGCACATCGTAGTTTTGTATCTGCAAAGTGGGAAATGGTGAGGCTTTGTACAAGAGGTGTAGAGGGTTTCTCTAGAGCAGAGGTGGCCAACTTCCAAGAGACTGCGATCTACTCACAGAGTTAAAAACTGGCAGTGATCTGCCCCCTTTTTGGGGATTCAGGTCGAAGTTGTTGAGCTTTTTTTAAGGAAGGAAAGCCCTATTTGGGGGGGTTCACGTACAAGTTGTTGAGCTTCTTTAGGGAGGAGGAAAGCGACATTGAGCTTCTTTAGGGAGGGAAGCCCTGTTTTTGGTGGGTCGGGTCATTTTAGGGGTGGAGGGCAAAGATGTTGAGTTTTTTTTAGGGGAACCAAAGTTGTTTAGCTTCTTTGGGGGCTAAAAAAACTGATCTACCAGTGATCTACCACAGACGTCCAGTGATCTACCAGTAGATCATGATCTACCTGTTGGACATGCCTGCTCTAGAGCATACGGTGTCCCCTTTTACCGCTTACCTTCACACCGTCGAATTCCCCCTTCGCACAAGTGATCAGTCACGCCATGAAACCACCGTGAATACTTTCTGTTGTGTATTGATTCAATGGTTTTTATATCTGTATTAGTATTGTCTGTATTCGCATTAGGGCAAAGTAACTGCCTTACTGTTCCAGAAGGAACAGCTACTATTGGTTCATTTAAGCTGCTGAATAGTTCTTTATTACGGTTGACGACCAGCACTGTAAGCTGCTGTATTTGGATCCTCAGCCTTATTGGTTTCTATCAAAAGGCAGAGTTGTGATTGCTTGGAATTGTTGCCTCCAAAATGTATCCCTTTCTAACAAGTTCCCCGTCCTTATAAATGTAGCTTCCCTCTCCTCAGTTAGCCAGTCTTGTTGCCAGAATAAAGAATGGTTGCATGAAGAAACTGTCTCCTGCCTACTATGTCAGTGAGCTGAAATCACTTGCCGAAATCACTAACCCCGCGCTACAACACTTTCCAAACAAACCGGGCCCTGTAAGCCAACAAGTGACCGACCATGCCAGGAAGCCGTAGTTAACCTTCGTTTCCCGTTGCATCCAAACCAGGAAACGATGGCTCTGTAAACCAACTAAACCATAGCTTCATATTCTGACACAATTCATAGTTGGGTTGTTAGTCGAGTGGGGGAGCCTCAGACTCGGGGGCCCCGAAAGTCACCCTCCAAACCTCTTCATCTGGCCCTTGAGTATATCTCCTGGCCCTACCCCCTGCCCAAGCCCCACCCCTCCTGTCCCTGCTTCTCAAGCCACTTGATAGTTTTTGCCTGACTGGCCCCAGCCTGTGAGTCAGGTTTCAGATATGCTTAACTCTTGACAGGAACAGAGGCTTACACTGAATCAGACCACCTGGTTCAGCATTGTCCGCAGCAGCTCTCTGGGCTTTCCAAACAGGGATTCTTTCCCAGCCTTAACCTGAAGGTGCTGGGGATGGAGCCAAGGCCCTTCTGCATGCAGAACGGATGCCCCACCCCAAGCAATGCCCCAAATAATGCCGTCATTTCAAGGATTTCTCAAGCAGCTCCTCCTGTTACGTCTTCTTACTTCCCTCTGTGTAAGATCCAGTGGCACGTGTTGTTTTCCCCCCCTGCTCCCCATGTAACATGGCCTGGATAAATTGCTCCCCCCGCCTCCTCCGAAACGTCACCGTCACCATTCCCAGGGGTATTGCTCTTAAATTTGATCCAGGTGGTAAGATTCCATATTCCGATCTCAAGAGCCTGGGTGGGCCCCACAGTAGCGATTACCTTACATGAGAAAAATATGGAGACCCAGCGTGAGACCTTGGGCTCCTCATTTGCCGTGAGCGATCGCGGATGGGGGTTTGGAGGGCGGGCAGGCAGTGGTAACCTGAAACGTGGCCAGCATGCTACATGCCAAGCACGTTCCACACTCTGGGATTGGGAGCTCGGCTGAGCAGCTTGCAAACTGCAACCCTCGCCCGTAGCTTCTGCGAGTGGCGGTCCTAAACTCTGCATTATTTTTTGTTGCATGCTGTGCGTTTGTACTCGCACATAACTGCAGGCATGCCTGTTGCAAGCAGCGGATGCAGTACGTGCATCTGCGTGCATAAATTATGCAGCATTTTGCATCAGTTACCATGCATCTCGCGGGGGGGGGGGAGTGGAACAGAAATAATGCATGTTGCTGAAGCCTCATATGGGGAAGCTCACGTTCAGCTGACGTCTGGCTTCTGAGATTTTGCCATTTAGTGCCCTGTGTGGTGTCGAGACTATATCTGCGGAGGCCCCTTAGCAAAATTATTGTTATTATTATAAATTATTATTAAGTTCCACCTCTCTTCTCCAAGGGCCTTGAGGTGGCGCACGTGGTTTCACCCCCTCCCTGCAACAACCCTGCGAGGTAGTCTAAGCAGAGACCGGCCAAAGGTCACCCAGGGAGTTTCGTGCGAGGGGGATTCGAACCCTTGGTCTTGCAGGTCCTAGCTCGGCACTGTTAACCACTACACAAGACGAAAGCTTGCTGCAAGGGAGATTTCATTCAAAGTTGGAGGAGGTATTGTAGGGGATCTAGTCCTACTTGATGCATGCAATGGGAGGTTGCGGATCCCAAATAGACAGGCTTTCTGACCTCTGCTCAGTGACCTCCAGTAAGGAAGAGCCCCACCCCTACTCCAGTGCAGGATTACCAAATAGGCAGAGTAGGTACCAGCCTAGGGGCCCCATGATTTTTAGAGGTCTCATGACAGAGGATCAAAATAATATTGATTTGGTAAAATCAAAAACGTATTAGGAGATAATTTTCAAGGCCCTCCCCCAAGGTTTCGACTGCCTAGGGGGTTCTACGGGGTTTACATCTGACACTGAGCCCCCCCCCCCAATCAAAAGAATTGGTTTCAAGGAGGCTTTGTGAAGTAGTTGAGTCAGATTAATGGTGTCTGGCCCAAAGTCACTCTGTGAGCTCTGTGACTGAAGAAGGATTCGAACCTGGGTCTTTCTGGGCCCAGCCCTCTCAACTACCAAACTGTGTGTGACGTGGGGTGGGGAACGAGCGCACTGGCTCCAGCTTTGTGGCCCTGGACAAGTTGGGGGGCAGAGTCTTGCAAAAAAGAGCACTCCTGCACTTGTGGAAAATTCAGGGCTCTGGGCATATTCATGACGTATATTGTTGTTGTTGTTCAGTCGTTCAGTCGTGTCCGACTCTTCGTGACCCCATGGACCAGAGCACGCCTATCTTTCACTGCCTCTCGCAGTTTGGCCAAACTCATGTTAGTAGCTTCGAGAACACTGTCCAACCATCTCACCCTCTGTCGTCCCCTTCTCCTTGTGCCCTCCATCTTTCCCAACATCAGGGTCTTTTCTAGGGAGTCCTCTCTTCTCATGAGGTGGCCAAAGTACTGGAGCCTCAACTTCAGGATCTGTCCTTCTAGTGAGCACTCAGGGCTGATTTCTTTAAGAATGGATAGGTTTGATCTTTTTGCAGTCCATGGGACTCTCAAGAGTCTCCTCCAGCACCATAATTCAAAAGCATCAATTCTTCGGCGATCAGCCTTCGTGATGGTCCAGCTCTCACTTCCGTACATTACTACTGGGAAAACCATAGCTTTAACTATACGGACCTTTGTCGGCAAGGTGATGTCTTTGCTTTTTAAGATGCTGTCTAGTTTTGTCATTGCTTTTCTCCCAAGAAGCAGGCGTCTTCTAATTTCGTGACTGCTGTCACCATCTGCAGTGATCATGGAACCCAAGAAAGTGAAATTTCTCACTGCCTCCATTTCTTCCCCTTCTATTTGCCAGGAAGTGATGGGACCAGTGGCCATGATCTTAGTTAAAGCATTATGGTACCCCTTTAATCAGCCATGGCTTCCCCCAAAGAATTATGGGAGCTGTAGTTTGTAGAGGGCACTCAAGAGTTTTAGGAGACACTCATTTCCCTCACAGAGCTAGAACTGCAGAATTCCTTTTGAATTAGGACTGATTGTTCCCTCCACGAATTGTAGCTCAGGGAGGGGAATGGATGTCTCCTAAGGAGCCTTAACAGGCTACAATTCCCAGAATTCTTTGGGCAGATAGCGCTTTAAATTTATGGTGTGGATGTGGTCTACACCGTGTGGGAAGCTTACATGAGTAGAAGCCAGGTGTCTGCTTCAGAGAGCCCGTCTTCAACTGGGGCGGGATGTTGGTTGGATCCTGCGTTCTCACCCCTACTCCTCTGTCCTGCTTCCAGATTGCTATAATGGCTAAATAGGGCTGGTTGTGTGAAGCTACTTAAACCAGTGTACAAGCCTTTGGCTTCATTTCCCCTTCAGTAAGTGTGTCCTCTCCCTTCTTCACAGGTGTGGTGGCCAAGGCGAACCTAGCAGCGCCTTCCATCGAGGAAAGTATTTCTGGAGCCTTGCGGATATTCGTCGGTTGTTCCTGGAGACGAGAAGAATTTTGCATGGGTGTGCATCTTCAGGGTTTGGTGGTTGTGGTTGTTTTCTTGAAGAAGAGTATATTATTAATGGTCATTGTTTGGTAAAAGAAGTGGGCCCCCAAAGGCATCGCAGTGAGCTGCTTGTTGGAAGCGTCAAGAAGGCAAAGGAGGGAACTCTTGAAATCCCACCCAAAGGAGAAATCGGAAAACTTATCAGGGTCGGTGAAAGGGAAAGCGGAAAGGTGTGTGTAACAGAAATGATAGGTAAAGGTAAAGGGACCCCTGACCATTAGGTCCAGTCGTGGACGACTCTGGGGTTGCAGCGCTCATCTTGCTTTACTGGCCGAGGGAGCCGGCGTACAGCTTCCGGGTCATGTGGCCAGCATGACTCAGCCGCTTCTGGCGAACCAGAGCAGCGCATGGAAACGCCGTTTACCTTCCCGCTGGAGCAGCACCTATTTATCTACTTGCACTTTAACGTGCTTTCGAACTGCTAGGTTGGCAGGAGCAGGGACCGAGCAACGGGAGCTCATCCCGTCGTGGGAATTCGAACCTCCGACCTTCTGATCGGCAAGCCCTAGGCTCAGTGGTTTAACCCACAGCCCCACCACATGAGGACTCGGAAACACCAGCATGAATTTGGAGGCCCTCACCAAACCAGCAAGCGAAGATTATCCTTGCAGGTAACAGAACCTGAACCCCCCTCCCTGTTCCCCCCAAATTTATATGACGCATCTCATGCACACCTTTTGTCAGATTGTAGTGCCGCCTCTGTTAACATTTTTCGTTTGCCCCTTTCGCCCAGATGCTGAAGGCATCGGACATACCCTTCACCCTCATTTTATCCTCTCTGTACTTTTCAAATAAATAGCCCCCCGCCCCATCAAAGCCTCACCTTAATGTACACAGCCGCGATCATTCTCCCATGTGCTGTCTTGTTTGGAAATATTCTTATAACCAAACAAATAAATAAGGCCACTAGAGACGCATGCAGCTTGCCAAAAAAAAAAAAGAGTTCCCTTGGTAAGGCAGATTTAGAATGGGCCTGAGGTCTTTTGAAAAAGTAGCATTGATAGATAACACACCCTTTGTCTCCTGTTTGTCTTTAGCGTAGCTGCAGTTTTGCACAGCCGCTGCTCGCAATTTTAAGGCTGCGGTGTCTTCCAGAAGCATTTTGCAAGAAAGAGGCGGCAAGGTGGGGGGGGGGGGGAACACGGGGGACCCTGCGACGTTTCAAGGGCAGTTTATATAGCTCACAGGTTTAAAGGAGAGTTTATATAGCTCACAGGTTAACCGGTTCGCATGCTGCCCAGCAAACGACCCTTCACAGCTGATCGCAGCAGATTGTTCTGCGATGAAGCCAGCGAGCAACTTGGAACAGCTTTCAGTGAATGCAGAAAGCATGTGCTGGAGACGTGAGCAAGGTTACTGGGTGAGAGCCCCCCGCCCCCCGCCCAACAGACCTATCAATTTAAGGCTGTTGTGCACATTGCCTTTTCACCACAGGTTGGGTGCAGAATGAAAATGCGAGTGGGGAATATTTCTTGATTAAGGACCCCAACCTGCTCCCTGCACTCTCAACTGTAGACTATTATTGCTGCTATTATTAATTAATTAATTAATTAATTTTTTTAATTTTTTTTTTTAAAAAATAAATCTTTATTGAGAATTATAACATTCATACATTAAAAACAATACACAACAAAACAAACATCACACGCACGCATAACCATAATACATCAAAAAGAAAATTGAACAAAACAAATCATACATATTCATTCATTCATGCTATCTATTAATAAAATATCAATATTCACTACTTGAATAAATAAATCATAACTAATCCAAGTTAATCATAAATCATAATACCTAGTTGTAAACTTGACTTAGGCTTCCACCTGCCCTCCTCCCAGGTTGCTTAATTTACTCGTTACTGCGTTTTCCAATCATTTAACCAAATTTCATGTGAATTTATCGGCTTTTTATCTTTCCTTCCCTTTTTTACCAATACAGAATGTTAGAAATGGATCCAGGTTTTTATATTCGGGCACTGTTTTTTCATATATATTCCAAATTTCTCCCATCTTTGATTAAATTTTTGATTACTACCACCTCTTATCACTTCTGTTAATTTTGCCAAATCCAGGAAGCTAAATAATTTTTCTTGCCATTCCTGTATACTAGGTACTTCTTGTGTCTTCCAGTAAGATGCAATCAAAATTCTTGCAGCCGCTACTGCATACAAAAACAAATTTCCATCTTCCTTTTTTACTCCATCATCTAATATACGTATTAATTAATTATTTCATCCCTTCCTCCCTAAGGTCCCAGGGCGTGTTACAACAATTGAAACACAATATTAAAAGGAGTTTAAAACATCTTAGGGAAATGGCAGAAAGAACTGGATGTTTAATTACGCTGGCATCATTAATATCCATCCCGAGGCAGAATTGCTTTGAAACTTTGCATCCTAATCACTTCTGGTTTTTGACCGTTCATCCGCAGTACCCGCCAAGGGCCATAGCTCAGTTGTAGAGGACATGCTTTGAAGGCAGAAGGTCCCAGGTTCAGTCTCTGGCCAGTGTGGCGTAATGGTTAGAGTGTTGGACTTAAGACCTGGGAGGGCAGGGTTCGAGTCCCCACTCAGCCATAAATTTCATTGGGGGCAATCTTGGGCCAGTCACCAACTCTCAGACTAACCTGCCTCACAAGGTTGTTGTGAGGATGAAAACTGCCTGCCTGGAACCCTAGGGAGCTGCGGCAAGTCATTGTGGACAAGCTTAGATGGACCCAGTGATTTGACTCTGTATTTTTGTATATATCCCCTGCATTGCTTTGTCTTTGACCTGTTGGGAAATTACAGGTAGGTGGGGTTTTTGTGTGTGTGTGTGTGTGGTGGCCAGGGCCGGATTTAGGTCTGATGAGGCCCTAAGCTACTGAAGGTAAAGGGGCCCTTTATATGTTCAGCTGTCCTTTGTCAACAACAAATTGCCGCTTTTTGTGTTGAATATATGCTATATGGTAATTTATGGACCTATTGGGTTGTTGTTGTTGTTCAGTCGTTCAGTCGTGTCTGACTCTTCGTGACCCCATGGACCAGAGCACGCCAGGCACACCTATCCTTCACTGCCTCTCGCAGTTTGGCCAAACTCATGTTAGTAGCTTCGAGAACACTGTCCAATCATCTCATCCTCTGTTGTCCCCTTCTCCTTGTGCCCTCCATCTTTCCCAACATCAGGGTCTTTTCCAGGGAGTCTTCTCTTCTCATGAGGTGGCCAAAGTACTGGAGACTCAATTTCAGGATCTGTCCTTCTAGTGAGCACTGAGGGCTGATTTCCTTAAGAATGGATAGGTTTGATCTTCTTGCAGTCCATGGGACTCTCAAGAGTCTCCTCCAGCACCATAATTCAAAAGCATCAATTCTTCGGCGATCAGCCTTCTTGATGGTCCAGCTCTCACTTCCGTACATTACTACTGGGAAAACCATAGCTTTAACTATACGGACCTTTGTCGGCAAGGTGATGTCTTTGCTTTTTAAGATGCTGTCTAGGTTTGTCATTGCTTTTCTCCCAAGGACCTATTGGGTATCTAAAGGCATTTGCACATAACAAAATGCAGTGGTACCTCGGGTTACAGACGCTTCAGCGGGAGGCCCCATTAGCTAAAGTGGTACCTCAGTTTAAGAACAGTTTCAGGTTAAGAACGGACCTCCGAAACGAATTAAGTTCTTAACCAGAGGTACCACTGTATGTACTGTATTTTATCAAAGTAATTGTTGAACTGAAATACAATTAAGAAGTATATTAATAGTGAAATTCAATTAAGAAGAAATATATTTTTGCCCCCCCCCCCCAGAAAGTGGGGCCCTAAGCTATAGCTTGTTTAGCTTATAGGTAAATCCGGCACTGGTGGTGGCCTGTGTTTTCCTTAGATAAAACCCGACTTGATGGCATGAGAATGGGTTGCCTGTGCAAATTCTGGGAGGCGGGAAGTTACAAACACCTTCAGCTAATAGAGTTTCAGGAGGAAACAAATGGGCTCTTCAAGTTAATTGAGGTGAGGCTCCCAAAATTCTCGCACATATCCTGCCGCCTCCAGTGATTCTAATTAGGATACAGAACAAAGGCTGTTGTTAGCTTTGGAGGGGCAATCACTGATGGAATGCAAGCCTTCCATTGACCCGGGATGCCATAGCCTGCTTTTGAAGGAAAGATTAGACTCTGTCCGCCCTATGTGACTATAATGGAAATACAACAGTTTGGAAGTTGCATGGGATGGGAGATAATGATGGAGAAGACCATTATTGAGAGTCCTAAATCAAATGTTGAGTCTATTGTTTGCTTTTTAATGCTACAAGGTTGAGCCCTTAAAAAGCAGAGTGTTTTAAATGTAAAAGGTAAAGGACCCCTGACAGTTAAGTCCAGTTGCGAACGACTCTGGGGTTGCGGTGCTCATCTCTCTTTACTGGCCAAGGGAACCGGCGTTTGTCCGCAGACAGTTTTTCCAGGTCATGTGGTCAGCATGACTAAGCCGCTTCTGGTGAAACCAGAGCAGCGTGCGTAAACACCGTTTACCTTCCCGCCGGAGTGGTACCTATTTATCTACTTCCACTTTGACATGCTTTCGAACTGCTAGGTTGGCAGGAGCTGGGACCATGCAACGGGAGCTCACCCCGTCGCGGGGATTCAAACCGCCAACCTTCCGATCGGCAAGCCCAAGAGGCTCATTGGTTTAGACCACAGCGCCACCTGCGTTTTAAATGTAATGTGCAGTAAAAAAGATGAAGTAGTAATTTGGAGTGTGACAAATAGCCCTCAAGAGGACTTGTAATAATCAAATACAGGGAAACTTCTAACAAGATACAACTGGGGAACATCACCATGGTTGTGTGCAAATTTTCAGTGTCCGGGGGGGATTTCACCTCCTGCACAGAAGCTGGTATCATGTCCCAGAATTTGAACTGGCTGACATTTTTCTCCGCATGATTTTAAAGCAACAGTACAGTCCTATACTTGATTATTGGAAGTACAGTAAGTCCCATTGAATTCAATTTGGCCTGCTCTTAGGTGAACGGGTAATAGAACTGAAGCCCAAGTTTCTAGCCCTCTGGTTATTGCTGTTATTTTTGCAGAGGAAAACTTGGGAACCCACGGGCAGTGCTTGGTATAGCTCTGAGAGCAGCCAAGGGCAGGAAGGGGAGGCTTCTCAATGGCCAGAGGACAGGGAGCTTAGAGACACTCTGAGCTTCAAGCACCTACTCTCTTTGTAGCTGTTATTCCAGGAGCGGCTGGCCGTGTGGGGCTTTGAGGGTCACTGGACCTCCTTCCGGCTGGATCACTGCAGCAGACCAAGATGGGGATGGGAAGGGGTGCTGTCGGTGCCATGCAAACTCACCGGCAGAGCCCATGCAGCATTCCTGCCAGCGCATTCACACTGCGTTGACCTCACTGCTGCCTTCCTCTTCCCCCTCTCTGTCCCAGTATATTGCAGTGACCCGAACAAAACGATGTCGGGTGGGCAGCACAGCTTCTTTATTAAATCCATTGCTCTATTACTCTCTGTGTGCTCTTTGACTTGGATTCAGTTCATCGTCACTAGCAAAACTGGAATAAATCGTGCAAAGCAAAGGGAGATGCAAAAGGTTAAGTTGTGCTTTTTTGCCCACAAGGCCCCGAATTTGCACCGCCTGCATACAGCAATGATGAATTCACTTTTAAACCCTGCTTATTTATGTGAGGCTGGATAGCTCAGTCAGTAGAGCATGAGACTCTTAATCCCTTAGTTGTGGGTTCGAAGAAGAAGAAGAAGAGTTTGGATTTGATATCTCGCTTTTCACTACCCGAAGGAGTCTCAAAGCGGCTAACATTCTCCTTTCCCTTCCTCCCCCCACAACAAACACTCTGTGAGGTGAGTGGGGCTGAGAGACTTCAGAGAAGTGTGACTAGCCCAAGGTCACCCAGCAGCTGCATGTGGAGGAGCGTAGACACGAACCCGGTTCCCCAGATAACGAGTCTACCGCTCCTAACCACTACACCACACTGGCTCTCGAACCCCACTTCAGGCCAAAAATTCCTGCATTGCATGGGGTTGGACTAGCTAGGATTTCAAGGCTGTGGAATCTTGTTTTGGTGGTGTCAAAACCTTGGTGAAACAGTATGGCTCGAACCCCATTTGAGTTTGCAGTTTGTGCCTCTCCTCCCCATGATGGAGAGTGTGGCACTTGCTGTTGCATCACCCTCCTCCCTGTCCTGTTCCCCAGGTACGCTTAGCTTCAGCAAATGAATTACCTTGCTCATTCGCTGCCAGTTCTCCTGCAGCCTGCCATATGTTCGAGCCTGATAGAGATGCTTATCTGCCAGGGCTAAAATTACCCAGTGAAGGATGACATTTCTTATCAAGGCCTTTGCTGAATCAGACAGAAGTGGTGTAGGGCTGTGTGTGTGTGTGTGTGTGTGTTGGAAACTGGTGCCCATCCCCAGGAAGTTGTGCTGCCAAGAGGACCTTGCCCTTTCAGAGTGGCAGAGCTTCCGATCCAAGAGCTCATTGGGGAAACGTGCCTGGTTGTAGCCACAAAATGCAAACAAGAGGATACGTTCCGACAGCAGCTAGGATTCTCTGTGCACAAAGAAGGAAGAGGTTCCCACCAAAGAGGAATTGTGGAATTGGCAAAGCTAACAGCAAAAATGAGAGAACCCAACGAGGACTCTTTTGTGGAAGAATGGTGCAATTTGCCAGTAGCTTGAGAAACTGCCTTATGCAGAATCCAACCATCCAGCTCAGTATTGCTATTCACACTGAGTGGCAATGACTCTCCAGGGTTTCAGAAAGGCGTCTGCATGCAAAGCAGATTCTCTGCCACTGAGCCAGGCACGGGCCTTTCCTCTAAAATTTGAAGGGATGCATGGATGTGAATCCTTGTATTCATGGCCATCTGCAGCAGAGCCCTTTCCCATCCATAAAGAGCCAATAAAACCGTTTACCTGCATTGTTAAAACCGTAGGCATCAATTAAAACTGGGCGGGCAAACATTGGAAAGCTGAGTCAGGCTGTTGCTGCATCTCACTCAATATTGCCTTCTCCAGCCTTACCTGGAGATGCTGGGGATTCGAACCTGGGACCTTGTACAAGGGCTCCACCGCTGAGCCATCAATTCCTGAGTTATTGATTCCCAATTAATAGGAAATAGTGGTAGAATCTCCCCCAACTTGGGTATCAAAAGTTTGCTTTTGGAGTCACCCGGAAATGAATGTGTATGACACAATACGGGGCAAAATTAGAAAAACGTGTTTGTGTGTGATATTTCACCTTCTCATTCCAAATTGAATGGAGGTTGTACATCCTGTGCTTGCATTCTGCTAAAAGCAACGGGTGGACACTGCTGGCAGGTTTGTTTGGTTTTGCACAAGCTGTGTCTCCTGTTGCTGGGGGTGGGGTGGGGGTCTGCATTGAGGGACACCAGCAGAAATCCTCCCTGCCAGCTTGCTTCACTAGTTCATCTCCCCAAATTGTGCCTGGCACCTCCTTGCTCCCCAGACCAAGACTGCACCACGTAATAGTCCCTACCCCACCTATTCTGTTTGTTATTCACAGTCGGTCACAGTTGCCCCTTAGCTCACAGCCTTAGCAGATCCAGATCTGAGATGCCCAAGAGATGAGGGCTGTTCGCTGGGAATAATAATAATAATAATAATAATAATAATAATAATAATAATAATTTATTACTTATACCCTGCCCATCTGGCCGGACCTCCCCAGCCACTCTGGGTGGCTTCCAACAAAATATTAAAATACAATAATTCATCAAACATTAAAAGCTTCCCTAAACAGAGCTGCCTTCAGATGTCTTCTAAAAGTCTGGAAGTTGTTGTTCTCTTTGACATCTGGTGGGAGGGCATTCCACAGGGCAGGCGCCACTACCAAGAAGGCCCTCTGCCTGGTTCCCTGTAACTTGGCTTCTCGCAGTGAGGGAACCGCCAGAAGGCCCTCGGCGCTGGATCTCAGTGTCCGGGTAGATCAATGGGGGTGGAGACGCTCCTTCAGGTATACCGGGCCAAGGCCGTTTAGAGCTTTAAAGGTCACCACCAACACTTTGAATTGTGCTTAGAAACGTACTGGGAGCCAGTGTAGGTCTTTCAAGACGGGTGTTATGTGGTCTTGGCGGCCGCTGCTTTTGCCTGACGTGGGGGACCAATGGCCCTGAGATTAAGAGCATCTTGCTCTACCGCCTGAGCTATCCTGAGGCACTGCGACAATGGATTTTTTAAAATCACAGTTCATTCTTTGTAGTTATGCTATGGGGAGCCGGACAGTGTTGGAGGGAGCGTGTGCCTGTACGCCAGTTCCTGGAAACCACAAGAGTTGTGTTGCGCTCAGGTCCTGCTTTTGGGCTTCCGAGAGGGCAGCATTTGTTGGCCACTGTGAGAGCAGGATGCTGGACAGATGGGCCACTGGCCTGATCCTGCAGGGATTGTCTGATGTGCTTTCGCAAGACCACAGGTCAGCCCTGCTCAGCTGCTGGTGGCATTCATCCACAAACCACAACATTGCAGGTGTGTGTCAAGGGGCCCTGGCAGCTTACCCCGCATGATGGGTCGGGAAAAGTGCCGGCACACACGATGCATTACTCATTCTCGGGATCTCTGCAACTCACAGGTCTCTTCTCCAGAGACGCACAGAGGTCTCTGAGCATCTATAAAAGTTGTGCATGGATGCATTTGAAACAAACATGCATTTCTGAACTGGTTCGAGAAGATAGAAACCACAAGGGTTTTTTTGTGCTTTCTTTCATTTTTTATAGAAATGATAAAGTATCAGAGGAGCGAGTGAGTCACACTTCCTTTCTCTGAGTGCGTTCTTCCCCTTGTGCGATCTGCAGCAAGCGGCTGAGGTGTTGAGAAGTTGGGGTCAGGGTTTTCCAAGACGGGGCCTACTCTCCGCGTCCGAATGAAGGATCCAGCAAGCGTGGGCCTAGGCAAAAGGGCAAGCAGATTATGGGTAGGGGGGGCCTTAACTTTCTGTTGACCTTGCACGGAAAAGTGAAAATAAATGAGCATCAGAGGCGAGAATCGGGGGGGGGGGGCGACAAGGAGGCAGGCTCCCCCTCTAGCACAATAAACAAGCACAGAGAATTGCAGTTGCACCCTTTATTTTGCAGGCTGAAAGGGGTTTGCTGTTCCTTATTTTACGGCACTCCTGGAAAATGGTTTTAAATTATTTGTTTGTTTGTTTTATATACCGCGCTTCATCAAAAGATCTCTGGGTGGTTCCCAAGATAAAAAAACAAATAGTTTAAGCAAAAAAACAACAAAACAGTAAAACCCCCCCATAAACACATTTAAAAGGCTGTGGAGTATTAATTAGGTAGGACATCATTTTGCTCACCGCTGCCCTTTGGGAGGGATGGAGGATTCCGTTGATGGAACCCACGGGGTCTTTCCCAGATGAAGCCCCTCATGCACACATACCCACTGGTCATACCCACTGGTTACGCACTCCACTTCCTCTGTGCCCAATGCCTGTGCCCTCCACCCACTGGCCAGCATGTACAGCTTGCTCCTTCCCCATTTACGCTGAATGCATATGGTGGCCACGGGGGTGTGGCCAGCAGCAGTCCCTCCCTATGTTGCTGGGAGGCATGACCAGAGTTTGCAGTCTCGCTGTCTGTCTGTCTGTCTGTCTCTCATGTGTCCATTAAGCACTTGATGGGATTTCTGCACCGACTGCTCACTTTGAGACTTCGCAAGCTCAGCCGCTAGGGCATGAGACTCTTAATCTCAGGATCGTGGGTTCGAGCCCTGCCTTCGGCAAAAGATTCCTGCGTTGCAGGGGGTTGGACTCGATGACCCTCGTGGTCCCTTCCAGCTCCACAGTTTTATGATTCTGTGTTTATTCCTTGCTCCATTTGAGAGTTTAAACTGGTTGGGCAGCTTACGAAATGCACTCTTGAGCATTGGCTCTGTGCCAGAAAGTAGGCAGTTAATTTGTAGAGAGTATAGAATCATAGACTTCTAGAGTTGGAAGGGAGATCCTGTGGATCATCTGGTCCAACCCCTTGCAATGCAGGAATATGCAGCTGTCCCATACGGGGATCGAACCTGCAACCGTAGTGTTATCAGCACCATGCGCTAACCAGCTGAGCTATCCAGCTGAGTCCAGTCCATCCAACCCCCTGCCTTTTGCAGACTTTTTCTGGCAGTGCTGAACGGCTGCTGTTTAGGAGTGGATCTCTCCTCAACACAAACTCCTTGCAAAGTCGTTCCCTTATTCGATTGCATTGCCTTCACTTGCTGTGCCATCGTCTACGATTGCTATCCCTGTATTCCAGAGTCAGGGTTATGTAATGAGAAGGCAGAAGAGGCCGGGACGGAAGAACAGGACTGCTCCTTCGCTTCTTAGGCCAGAGGTTTTCAACCTTTTAAAGTCCACGGCTCCCTTGACCAACTGCATTCTTTCTGCGGCACCCCTGTGGGGCTCCGGAGCCAAGTTATGTCACCCTTTGCCTGCGGAGATGACAGCCTCATCATTTTTGAACACCCTCCCTTGGGAAGTGTCCCCTCAGCCTCCTCTCCTCTCCCCTTGGGAGTCCTCCAGGCAGCTGCTGCCGACGTCTCTGGTCTCTGAGCTGCCCCCCTCTGTACCTAAAAGGGGTCCCTTCCAGAGGCACTATTTGCCTGGGGAGCTTGTAGCCTGGGCTGCTGGGGAGCTTGTAGCCTGGGCTGCTGCAACAAACAGCTATGCAAGAATTTGGGAGGCAGAGACGTGAGAGGGCATCAGAGGAGGGAGGGAAGGAAAGTGTTGCACCCCGGCCATCCTTCAAGGCACCCCAGGGTGCCACGGCAAACTGGTTGAAAGCCACTGTCTTAGGCTATTGGCTCTTTATGCTTTCTCTGGTTTTAGCTGACACCTGCCCCAGCAGCTGTGAAAGTTGCACGGCAATTCATCTGACAAAAACATGACTCAGTTCGGTACTCGGGTTGGGCGCTACACCGCCCTGCATAAAATGAAAGTATTATTCTGACCTCACACCTCTACATAATTCATCTAACTTAACCGGGCTGGGCTGGCGGTTGCACAAGTAATTTTTTTTTTACCATTTCCGCAAGAAGGGCAGGACAAAAACACTCTGCACCTTTCAAACCGCGAGCTCCTGCCGGTTTCCATTTGCCGATTCTGACTGTGGGCGGCCTGCTGCGTACACTCGGGGCGCGTGTGTGAGGAAAACTTAATGCAAATGGAAGCCGAGTTTAGAATTTCCTCCAGTCATGCGACGCTGCCTTTACACAGAGTGAGAGCCTTGATCCTACTAGCCCAGAATTCCCCAACCTGGTGCCCTCCCGATGCGTTGGACTGCAGCTTCTACCTGCTGGGAGTTGTGGTCCAAAACGTGCAGGAGGCATCGCATTCGGGAAACCTACGCCGGTCCCGAAACCTCAACCGGCTGCCTCTCTCTAAGGGATCAAGAAAGGGAAATTCTCCAGCTCGGTTTCCTGGGTTCCTTTTCAGCTGGTGACTTGGAAGACTGAACCCAGGAGCATTTGCATGCAAAGGGTGTTCTGCAGCCCAGGGATGACTAACAGCTGATTGACCTCCAGGTGGACTACAACCCCCATCATCCCTGACCGCCGTCAATTCAGACTGGGGCTGATGGGAGTTGGAGTGCAACGGTATCTAGAGGACCACAGTTGGTTCGCCCTGATTCCAGACACTGACTTAAAGCCTATTAGCATTTGAAACTCGGCGGTCGCCAGTTGCATTTTGCAACGGGGGGCGTTACCATTGCGAGCGATTCGAGAGGTCCTGTCGCTGCGTATGGCGACGGAGACTCGAGATGAAAACGCCTCTCCCCCCCCCCGACCCCAAAGTGAGATCTCGGTTGCCAAGTGTTGCTTCCCCCCACCGCAGCAGCAGGAGGACTCCCTCCCCAAGCACCCCCAAAATGAGATTGCTGGATGCTGACCTTCCATGTCCTTAACTATCTCGATCTCGATCTTTCTACATACACGCTGCTATTTGTAAATAATAATTATTCAAATGACTTCAGGATTTGGCTGCCATTGCAGGGGCCGAGCCCCGTTTATGTTTGTGGTGTCCTGTTAAGAAATGCTATTTAAAACGTGCCTTTAGCAATGTGTCACTGATGTGAATTTTGCATTAGTTCATGTGTTTCCAAAAAAACAAATTGAAAATGTGACCGAAATATTTTTTTGCGGATGGGGGGGGGAGGATGGGGAACATCTTGAGACTAGATATTCTGTTGTGGCACCTGTAGCCCAGGTTTCAGGAGCTGCTTGGCAAATATCTCATCTGTCTTGAGTTTCTGTGCATTTCGGCTTCTGCCTTTGCGGTCTGCCAGAGGATAATTGTCCTTGCGAGACTCTCTCTCGTGAACTAGCCGTTCAGTGCTTTGGTTACTCACGCTAGGCTCTCCAAACACGGGAGGTTTTCCGGGACGCTCCCTTGCCGACCTTCGAAGAAATTGAGCGACAGGCACGTTTGCGCCTTTGCTGAATCAAGGCTGCTGACTGGGAGATAAGCATCTCTCATTAACCAAAGGCGGAAATTAATAAATGGCTGCAAACTTCTGGGTGAGAGCTATATTTACACTGTCAGCGCAGCAGGTTTAGAAGCTGCTTCACAACTCTGATGTGTGCAAGGGGAAAACTGAGTTTCAGCAACGAGACACCGACAGAGTGCAGGCATTGCTGAGGCACAAACTGTAGCCCTAAAGACTCAGATTCTGCGGCTGGGGTTTTTATGTCAGTTGAAGCATGGGTGGCTAAACATTCTCGAGCTGAGCAAGCAGCTCAGGGTACAAGAATTGGAGTTCTGCCGAATTTTGATGAACTGACTCATAAAGTGCATCTATTTCTGTGTATGCTTAACGGTTATTTAGCTTCAGGTAGGTTAGCTGTGTTGGTCTGACGCAGCCGAGATAAAAAATAACATTTTTAAAAAATTGTCCAGTAGCACCTTAGAGACCAACTAAGTTTATTCTGGGTATAAGCTTTTGTGTGCATGCACACATCTTCAGATACACTGAAACAGAAGTCACCAGACACTTATATATAGCGGGAAGGTGGGGTGGGGTTTTTCTCAGGAGAATAGTAGGAGATGGGTGATTGACTCAATGGGTATGGTAAACCTGTGGATGACTGTTAACAGGTTACTGTTAACAAGTTATTTAGCGTTTTACATTTCCAACCTCAGTTTTACTCTTTTTTTTTGGTAAATTTTTATTTGATTTTCAAAAATATAAACATACAACAAAAACCAATTCAGAATCCAAATATCGAGATTACTCTGAATCTCCTGACCCCCCCCCCAAAAAAAATCCCTTCCATGGGTCCTATTGATAATATTTTCAATTCTGTATGACAGACCGTAAATTCGGCATCCCAAACATGGCGGCCTCCGTGTTTTAGACTGCAACCTCCATGATCCTGACCATTGGCCAGGCTAATGGGAACTGAAGTCCAACAAAACCTGGAGTTCCCCCATCCCATCTATAGAGAACATAGCACTTTTCAAATGGTCCTCATTGCACCTGGGGTAAGGCGAGGCAGGCTTAGGGGCAGTAAATCCATGTGGTTTTATCACCAACACCACCATTTGTTTACCTAATTGATTATTATTTTTTGCCTGCCTTTTACAATACGAACCTAGGGTAAGTAATTGAAATTTAGAGGCGCCATATTAAAAGCAGCTTAAAATTATTTGCACGCATGGTCTTGGGCGCATAGTCTTGGGGAATCCTACAAAAGGTGTACTATGCACAGAGATTGTGGAAATACAGGTGAAACTCAAAAAATTAGAATATCGTGGAAAGGTTCATTTCTTTCAGTCATTCAACTTAAAAGGTGAAACTAATATATGAGATAGACCCATGACATGCAAAGCGAGTTATGTCAAGCCTTTCTTTGTTATAATTGTGATGATTATGGCGTACAGCTGGCGAGAACCCCAAATTAACAATTGCAACTTTGGGGTTTTCATCAGCTGTACGCCATAATCATCACAATTATAACAAACAAAGGCTTGACATATCTCGCTTTGCATCTCATGAGTCTATCTCATATATTAAGCTCCAGTAGCTAATGAAAACAATTGCTTACATAAATGGACTTTTCCACGATATTCTAATTTTTCGAGTTTCACCTGTAACCATAGGGAATGTAAAAGCCATAGTGAATCATCATCTACTTATTTATGTGCTGCTTTTCTACCCAAAGCAGCTCCCAACATTTCGAAGAATACTCATTCAATTTAATCAAACGTCAGCCTTATACAGATGTAATGCTTGCAACCTGAGTAAAGTTCGTGGGTGGGTTGGGGCAGAGTTTGTGGCCATGTATCCTGCTGTCCCCCGCCCCAAAAAACACATGTTCTGTGTATATTTATACAGGAAGTCGCTGTGAGTTATGGTAAATTATACTGGTTATGGGTAGAGCAACCAAGTTATACTGGAGTTCCATTCCCTGAAATTCTGCTTGTCCCTTCTTCTGCTTACCCGCCCCCCTCAGCTGTTCGCCAGGCGTTCAATTTATTTCCAGTCCCTTGAGGACCAGAAACCTGTTCTTTTTAAAATAAAATAAAATAAATCGTCATTCCCCGGGTGTCAAATGTCTGAACTTGACACAGATTTCTGTAATTGTGTGACTGTGAGAAACAGCACCAACACAAAAAATATTACTTCACCCCCATCGATGTGTCTCTCTGTGTGTGTCTGTGTGGTAGTTTTAGACATATTGATTCCTCAACATGCATGGTTTCCTCCTGGGAGAGAAATAATGGATGTGGCAGTCTTTCAAGGGAGGAAAAAGCAACGAAGGCATAGAAATCTACCTCGTATGCCTTCAGCCAGTTAAGGTTATTGTGGGGGTGCTTCTGCACTTTTGATATAGCTTTCAAGAAATGGTTCAGTGAAAGCTTTTTTTTTTTTTTTAAAGGGCAAACAGAGTAAGTAGTACAGGGAAATCCAGCCAATACGATTGCTATGTAGTTTTTGGTGGTTTTTTTTTAAATAAAAAGTTATTTTTAAAAAAAGCACCCCCCCCCCTGGACTTTCCAAAGTGTAGTGGGTTGCCTTTTGTTTGATCTTGCTGTTCCTGGGGTGGAGGAGAAGATTGGGGTGGAAATGTGAGCAATGCCCTTCTGTGAGAACTTAAGAGGGGGAGGCCAGCATCCTGTGAACCTGCTCCTCTGGGGAACTCCTTGGGGATGCCCTCATCTCATAGATAACACCTGAGGCGAGATTTTCTTTTTTTTCAGAGGTCATGCTTTTAAAAACCCACACGTGCCCTAAACCGCCCACTGTTTATGGGAAGTTGCAGAAAACCAGTGAACTGAAAAGTTTCACCTTCGTGGGGGTGGGAGCTTGAAAAATATTATTAAGGGGATTCACCCCCCGCCTAAAAAAAAAAAAAAAAACCAGCTGAAAGTACCCTGCGTATTTTAAGATGCCTTGGAAGGCCCAGCTGCACTATACATTTAAAGGAGCACCATTAGAAAACTACAGTTCCCAAGGAGCCAGTTCCTAAAGTAGTATCCAGAATGCTTTAGATGCATAGTGTAATGTTGCCGAAGTAGAATCATAGACTCCTAGAGTTGGAAGAGACCACAAGGGCCATCCAGTCCAACCCCCTGCCAAGCAGGAAACACCACCAAAGCATTCCTGACAGATGGCTGTCAAGCCTCTGCTTAAAGACCTCCAAAGAAGGAGACTCCACCACACTCCTTGGCAGCAAATTCCACTGTCCAACAGCTCTCACTGTCAGGTAGTTCTTCCTAATGTTTGGGTGGAATCTTCTTTCTTGTAGTTTGAATCCATTGCCCCGTGTCCGCTTCTCTGGAGCAGCAGAAAACAACCTTTCACCCTCCTCTATATGACATCCTTTTATATATTTGAACATGGCTATCATATCACCCCTTCACCTTCTCTTCTCCAGGCTAAACATACCCAGCTCCCTAAGCCGTTCCTCATAAGGCATCGTTTCCAGGCCTTTGACCATTTTGGTTGCCCTCTTCTGGACACGTTCCAGCTTGTCAGTATCCTTCTTGAAGTGTGGTGCCCAGAACTGGACACAGTATTCCAGGTGAGGTCTGACCAGAGCGGAATACAGTGGTACTATTACTTCCCTTGATCTAGACGCTATACTCCTATTGATGCAGCCCAGAATTGCATTGGCTTTTTTAGCTGCTGGATCACACTGTTGACTCATGTCAAGTTTATGGTCTACCAAGACTCCTAAATCCTTTTCACATGTACTGCTCTCAAGCCAGGTGTCACCCATCCTGCATTTGTGCCTTTCATATTTTTTTTTGCCCAAGTGTAGTACTTTACATTTCTTCCTGTTAAAATTCATCTTGTTTGCTTTGGCCCAGTTCTCTAATCTGTTAAGGTCATTTTGAAGTGTGATCCTGTCCTCTGGGGTATTAGCCACCCCTCCCAATTTGGTGTCATCTGCAAACTTGATCAGGATGCCCTCAAGCCCATCATCCAAGTCATTGATAAAGAAGTGCTCACTTGCGCTCTGGCACCTTTCTCTGTAGCAATTGAGCAGAGCACCACGGCGTGCCAAAACGCCGCATGGCCGTTTGCTACCTTTATAATAATAATAATAAGATAAATTTATTATTTATACCCTGCCCATCTGGCTGGGTTTCCCCAGCCACTGTGGGCGGCTCCCAACAGAATATTAAAAATACAGTAAAACTTCAAACATTTAAAACTTCCCTAAACAAGGCTGCCTTCAGATGCCTTCCAAAAGTCAGATAGTTGTTGATTTTCTTGACATTTGATGGGAGGGCATTCCACAGGGTGGGCGCCACTACCGAGAAAGTCCTCTGACTGGTTCCCTGTAGTTTAACCTCACTTCTCACAGTGAGGGAACCGCCAGAAGGCCCTCGGAGCTGGACCTCAGTGTCCGAGCAGAACGATGGGGGTGGAGACGCTCCTTCAGGTATACTTGGCCGAGGCCGTTTAAAGCTTTAAAGGTCAGCACCAACACTTTTGAATTGTGCTCGGAAACGTACTGAGAGCCAATATAGGTCTTTCAGGACCGGTGTTTTATAGTCTTGGCGGCCAATCCCAGTCTAGCTGCTGCATTCTGGATTAGTTGTAGTTTCCGGGTCACCTTCAAAGGTAGCCTCATGTTGAGCACATTGCAGTAGTCCAAGCGGGAGATAACTAGAGCATGTACCACTTTGGCGAGACAGTCTGCGGGCAGGTAGGGTCTCGGCCTGCCTACCAGATGGAGCTGGTAGACAGCCGCCATGGACACAGAATTGACCTGTGCCTCCATGGACAGCTGTGAGTCCAAAACGTCTCCCAGGTTGAGCATCTGGTCCTTAGGGGCACAGTTATCCCACTCAGCACCAGGGAGTCCTCCACACCTGCCTGTCCCCACAAAACAGTACTTCTGTCTTGTCAGTCTCGAGCTCAGTCTGCCTGTTGATGCTTTTACAGTAAAATTCCCTTTTTTTGCTTTTAACAGATCTCTGAGAGGAACAGAATGGGGTGATGGAAAGGCATCTATTAGATAAGTATTACAAGCAGCTTACTCTGGGGTGATTCAGGCGGGTATAAAATGGTTTTATTTCCAACTTGTGGGTTTCAAAGAAGAATGCTATGGGTGCTTCTTATCTATGCAGTTAGTGGCTTTCCTCTCTTTGTTTTTCAGTAGCGGGCTACCAACTTCTGCCGAAGTTCGATTTGAGGAAGATTTGAGGAGATTAGAGACGGTTGGCAGCAGAAATACAATGTTTTATCCAATTAATCGGTTAAATCAAGGTGAGTCGACCTAGTGCCATCCAGGTGTCACTGCACTGCAACTCCCAGAAGCCCATGCCACCTTGGCTAGAATTGTAGCTCAACAACATCTAGAGGGCACCAGATGTTGGCTACTTCTGGGTCGGAGTCATCAATTAAAAAACAAAGATGACCTACGAAGAATGTTCCCTGGTTAACCAGGCAGAAGATTTTAAAACAAACAACAACAACATTATTCTTAAACCCAGTGCAGTACAAGTGGTACCTCGGTTTAGGAACTTAATTCGTTCCGGAGGTCCATTCTTAACCTGAAACTGTTCTTAACCTGAGGTAACACTTTAGCTAAAGGGGCCTCCCGCTGCTGTCACGCCGCCACTGTGCGATTTCTGTTCTCATCTGGAAGCAAAGTTCTTAACCTGAGGTACTATTTCTGGGTTAGCGGAGTCTGTAACCTGAAGCATCAGTAACCTGAAGCGTCTGTCACCCAAACTTAGGGACCGCATAGAAGGAGTTAAAGGGATTAGCCAGTCAGAACCTTAGGAAGCGGAGATAGGAGGGCTCAGGGCCGTCTCGTCATAGGGGCTGGGTGGTGCGGCGCGCCAGGGCGCCGGGACCCTAGGGATGCCCCCGCGAGCCTGCCGGCATACCGGGCGCCCCCTCCCTAACCCGACCCCACGGGCAGGTGGGTGCTCGCGTGCCATTGGCACAGCCGCTGCCGCCCATGCTGCTCCCCGGCGGGCTGCTCCCCGGCCGCCCAGCCCCGTCTTCGAGCGCAGCGAGCGGGGGGGAGCCGTGCGACCCCACCGGCGGCCTCCCCCCGCCCCCACGGGCAGCCGGGTGCTTGCGCCGCCTGCACTCTCCCCTGATGCCCCGCCATGCCGCGAGCCTCCCCCCTGCCGGAGGAGTGCCCTCCAGCCCTGCCGGCGGCGCCGCCCTCGCCCGTTTCCTCCATGCCGCAGCACGGCTGGGGCCTCCCCCATGCCGGAGGAGTGCCCTCCAGCTGCTGCCTGCTCGGAGGGAAACATGGGTGGATCCCGGCCAAGGCGAGGCGGCCGTGCTAAGCTTTCAGCTGCCCAAGCAGCCGGCCAGGGAGGTCAGCCCGTTTTTCCTGTCTGTCACCATCGATGCCAACTTTGCCACGGATGTGTGCGGGATCTTGCCCGCTGCGCCTTACGAGAAGGCTGTTTACCAACGGGGAAAAGGGGGGGGGAGCTGCACCTGGCGAGCTGCTGCCTGCTTTGCAGCGGATGAAGATACAGGAGCTCAGTGCAGGGTCCGTGAGTGAAAATGGAAGTCCCAAGCTGACAGGGGCGCCGGGGGGGGGGGGGCGCCGGAGGGATCTTTGAACCACGGCGCCGGATAGGCTTAAGACGGCCCTGGGAGGGCTGTATAAACCCACCCCGGGGGAGTCTGGGGGTGGTTGTTGGAAGGTTTGAGGAAGGGTGGCGGGGGAGTTCTGAGAGGGGGCAGTGGTGATAGTGTGAGGGTAAGATAGAGGTAGTGAGGTCAGAGGAAGGGAGAGATACCGTATTTTTCGCTCCATAGGGCGCACCTCATTTTTAGAGGAGGAAACAAGGAAAAAACTAACCACGCTGTCCGGGGCTGATGGGAGCCTGTGTCCCACAACACCTGGGGGAGCCACAAGTTCCCCACCCTGTCCTACAGCAACGGCTGCTTCAACCTACACATGTATGAGAGGCAGTGTGGCTTAGTGGTTAGAGTGCTGGACTAGGACGTGGGAGACCAGGCTTCAAATCCCTACTCAGACATCAAAGCGCGCTGGGTGACCTTGGAGTCAGTCACCTACCTCGCAGGGTTGTTAAGAAGGGGAAAGGAGAACCCCATTCACTTTCAGCTCCTTGGAGAAAAAGGTGAGGTTTAAATGCTGTGTCTGTGTGTGTGCGCGCACACACACACACACACACACACACACACACACACACACAGAGTAGGTTTCTGCTTCTTTTGCTTCAGAATCGTTGCTTGACTCATATCCAGATGTATGCAAATTTAACGGAACCGTTTAACGAAAATGCAGCACGATTAATCAGCTGAGGCTTCTGAGCTGAGCGATGGCCCTCCTTGATAGCAATCTGAAAAGCGGTTCCTAAAAATCCTTGGGCCTGCGGAACAGCAGGCCACAAGCAAGACACAATGCACACCTTCCCACCCAGACACATCCCTCTCCCATCCAAACATCGCCCCTTTCTCTTTCTACTAATTGCTGCCTGTTAAATTTCCCAAAGCGATTCCCCGATCATTTCTTTTTGCACTGTTTTCCTATATTAAAAACAACCGCTAGCTTTATAGATTTTTGGACACCAGTGTTGGCACTTTCAGCTTATCCCAGTTGGCAGCTGGTGCAATTCCTAGTGCCATTCCTAGATCTCATGACGGCCTTCTGCTGATAGTAGAGGATTTTTATTTATTTGGTTTTTTTTGCTTTCAGCATTTTCCCACAGTGGATTCACAGCTCAGATGGCAGGTCCCCATGGTCAAAGAAGAAGGAGATTCAAATATTTCCATGTCACGCCTGCTTAAAAGCATTTCCCAGCTTTTACAGAACCTCGATCTGTCTTCTTGAAGCAGCGAGCGCAGAAAAAGTAACCAAGACCCAAGAAAAACGAATGCTGCAATTAGCTGAACGTTTAAGATTTTAAAACCGTTTGGGAAAAATGCTTCTTGACGCGTTCTTTCGATTCTTGAGCGAAGCAAGAGAGCAGCTGTTTTTCCAGCACGCACCTGCCCAGACTTTGTCGCAGCAGGCAGCAGTAATCCTGTGCCAAAACGTTTCCAGTTGACTACTGAAAAGGAGCCTCAATTGTTAGTTTAATCCTCACAACGACCCTGCGAGGTGGGTTAGACTGTAGGGCTGGGTGATCTATCAATATACAATCACAAAACGGTTTGAAGTCCATACTTCCAAGCTTCATAATTTTGTGAATTGTGTGTGTGTGTGTGTGTGTGATGCAAAAATCACGATGTGGGGGAAACCATGAAGCTAGCCAATGCCTCTACATTCATAGCTCCATCCGTATTTTGCACATTGTGATGTATCGGTATATCGTGATGTTTAACTGGTGATATATCACAATGTTGAAAACCAGATGTTTCCCAGCCCTATTAGGCTTACTGGGAAATGATACACAATGAATTGAAAAGGATGTTTCAAAATAACTTTTGTAAAAAAAAAAAAAAAAAATCCAGAAGCTTTTCTTTTGGGAATTATAGGGACAGAACTACCTAAATCGCATAGAAATTAATTCATGTATGCTACTACAGCAGCAAGAATATTGCTTGCCCAAAAGTGGAAAGAAGCAGAAGTCCCAGCAAAGGAAGAATGGATACAAAAACTTATGGAATATGCAGAAATGGCAAAACTTACCTGAAGAATAAGAAATCAAGATAACAAACTTTTTATAAAAGAGTGGAAATGATTTATTGAATATTTACAGATAAATTGCCAACAGATAAAAACATTGTCAGGATTATTTTAATAACCTGCAGTTTCATAAGAGTATACCTTTAAAGTAGATAATTAAAGGAGCAAATTAAATGGATATCGATATGCAGAAGGTATTTAAAAAATAAATGTAAGGAACTGCAGAAAGAGGGTGAAGGAAGTTAAATTGATTGTAAAACTAATGAGATGTATAAACTTGAAAAGAGCGTGTGTGTGTGTATCACCTCATGAGAAGAGAAGACTCCCTGGAAAGGACCCTGATGTTGGGAAAGATGGAGGGCACAAGGAGGAGGGGATGACAGAGGACGAGATGGTTGGACAGTGTTCTCGAAGCTACCAACATGAGTCTGACCAAACTGCGGGAGGCAGTGGAAGACAGGAGTGCCTGGCGTGCTCTGGTCCATGGGATCATGAAGAGTCGGACACGACTAAACGACTAAACAACAACAACAACAACAACAACAACAACAACAACAACAACAAATATATGTTGGTCAGGGATGATGGGGATTATAGTCCCAAACATCTGGAGGGCCAGAGTTTGCCTATGCCTGCCTTAGACCCTCCAGTGTCTGGGAATGATGGGAGTTGTAGTTCAGCAGCAACATCAGCAGGGCCAGAAGTACCTCACCCTTTGTGCAGCCAGACTGAGCTAGATGGACTGGGGGGTTCATTTTGTGGTGGCTACGGAGAGGGCAAATTCCATGCTAGGGATCCTTAGCAAAGGAATTGAAAACAAAGTCACCTATATCATAATGCCGTTATGCAAATCTACGGTGCAACCATTTTTTGGAGTACTGGAGGAAGAACTGGACTATATTTTGAAAAAAATAAAAATAAATGAACGAATTCCTATGCCCCACAAATAACCCAGAGGAGCATTTTAAATAAAAGCACACATTCTACTCATGTAAAAACAGCAGGCAGGCCCCACAAAACCTCAGAGATGCATCTTAAATAAAAGGACACATTCTACTCATGTTAAAACACGCTGATTCCCGGACCATCCGTGGACCGGACTGAGAAGGCGATTGGGCTGGATTCGGCCCCCGGGCCTTAGTTTGCCTACCCATGTTCTATACTGTTCTAATGATCGTTGAATGTTACTTTATTTGATGTTGGTTGCTTATTTTAAAGTTACGTTTTATTGCCACATTTTTGTATTGCATTAGATTGCTATAAGGTGTACATTCTTGTAAACCGCCTTGGGTATGGTAAGATAGAAAGACGGTATACAAATTAAAAGTGATGATGATGTTTGCAGTTCTGGTGACCTCGGCTCCGAAAGGATATTGCAGAGTTGGAGAAGGTTCAGATCTCCAAAATGATGAAGAGCAGCTCCCTTATGAAGAAAACTCGCAGCATTTGGGTCTTTTCCGTTTAGAGAGAAATGTGGTGAGTCAGACTATTGAGCCATCCAGCTCAACGCACTGGCTGGCTGTGCCTCCAGGGTTTCGCAGAGGGCAGCTTCTCAGCTCCTGAGCTGACGATGCTCAGAATTGAAACTGGTACTTTTCTGCATGCAAAAGAGGTGCTCTATCACCAGAGAGCTGCGGCCTCCCGCTCCCCGTCCCCAGTTAATACAGTTGACACGAGAGTGTTATCAGTTGTCATAGTCGTAGTAATGATGCGGATATGATGCGTGGGAGCCTCTTAATCATTTGGTCTTTGGTCTGAACAGCGGAAAGGAAAGTCCGCTTCTGGCCTTTTCCATCCTTCTCAGGGGCATCGCAAAAGCCCATTGATAGGTACTTCCCCCTCTGCACTCTCAGGAGGTTCAGATATTCAAATCTGCCAACAGGTTTTCTCACCCTGTTGCAAATTTGCGGGCTCCCTTTAAAGGGAGTTTCCAGCCCCGTGGGCTGATCTTAGTAAGCCAGCATTTAAATAGATACCTCGTGGGTTAGCAACCTTGGTTGTAATAAAAGGGCGGGGGTGGGGGAGAGAGAGAGAGGCATCCTTGACAGGTTTGGTTTCTGAGAAGCGTACCAAACTTCCCCAAGCGTGATTGAAAACAAAAGACATATTTTTTTTTTAAAAAAAAATAATTGCTCAGGTGATCAAATGTTCTTCGGCTTGGACCTCTTAAGAGAGCAAAGAACCAAGTCTCTTGCCCTCGCCCATTTCCTCGCTCCGCTTCCACGACGCTCTTTAAAGGGGTTTAAGGAGAGGTTTTGGGGTTGCGGCGCACCTTCTCGGTCTTCGAAGCACTTTGCGGTCTGCGGTTTGCGGCAGTTCGGCTGGAATGGTGGAATCAAGCAAACTGTTTGCTGACAGCACTGTCTGGTGCATGCTTGCTCAGAAATAATCCCTCAGTGTTCAGAGTTGGGGCTTACTCCCTAGTAAGTGGGCTTAAGGTTTTTTAGAAAGAAAGAAAGAAAGAAAGAAAGAAAGAATGAAAGAACGAACGAAGGAAGGAAGGAAGGAAGGAAGGAAGGAAACCGTGTTTGTTTGTTTGTTTGTTTGTTTGTTTGTTTGTTTGTTTGGAATACTAGTAAACCACATTTCCGTATAAACTAATCATAAGGAGATATACGACCTAAAAATAAATAATTATGCAAGGGACACAGGGAGCTGCCTGAGACAAGTCAAATTATTGGTCCATCTAGCACAGTATTGTCTACACAGACAGGCAGCAGCTCTCTAGGGGTTGAGGCAGAGGTATTTCCGAGCCCCACATGGAAGCACCGCAAATTGAATATGGCAGGTTTTGCATGCAGCGCACGGCCTGAACCGCAGTTGCTTCCCCCTAAATTCTGCACAAAGTGCGAATTCCGCGACCTGCATAAATTATGCAATTAAAGCACATTTATATGTGCCCTTTTTATTATTACTGCAGATTGCAAAAAGGAGAGACGCGAATTGCTTTGCATTGAAGGTTTGCCCCTGGTAATCCTCCTTTCACACACTTCTGATAGTTCATTAGGCCCATCTTTGTACTAGAAGCTTGCTGTCCCACGTTTAGGCGTGGAAGAAAAATTAACGCAAAATCCTTTCGGTTTTTGAGTTCTGTTCCAATTCCTGCACTTTTCCGATTGCAGAGTGCAGGGTCCCTCGAGGAAAAAGCAGCTGAGAAGCACACACTTCTAACGACTGGCACTGTTAGTTGTGCAAAAGGCCTTGCGTGCCTTTTTAGCAGCTGGGTGCAAGGGCGAATTCTGGAAACGATTTTTTTTTCCTTTTTCTGCTGCATCAGTGCGCCCCTCCATCAAGCCATCCCTTTCTCTTCCCTCTTCCTTCCCTCACATGCCAGCTGCTCACCTGCTCCATTTCCTCACTTTCCCCACTCTCTCTTCCTTCCAACCTACCGTGCTACAGCCTTACCCTTTGAACACCACCTGTTTGTACCCAGAAACGGGCCCTAAACCTATGGGGAGCTGCTGCTAGCATTGTTCTGATCCCAAAGGTGGTGGCATGCTTTGGGGATGTACCGGGGTGCTGAGCCCCACCCGAAAATGCTCCCAAGGCCCACTCGTGGCTCCTGTTGCAAACTTTGAGAAACTCCTTCCTAAAGTTTAGGGCAGGGGTCAGCAACCTTTTTCAGCTGTGGGCCGGTCCACCGTCCCTCAGACCATGTGGTGGGCCAGACTACATTTTTCTTTTGGGGGGGGGGAATGAACAGATTCCTATGCCCCACAAATAACCCAGAGTTGCATTTTGAATAAAAGCACACATCCTACTCATGTCAAAACACCAGGCAGGCCCCACAAATAACCCAGAGATGAATTCTAATTAAAAGGACACATTCTATACCTGAAGGCAGCCCTGTTTGGGGAAGTTTTTAAACTGTGATATTTTAAATGTATTTTAATATATGATGGAAGCCGCCCAGAGTGGCTGGGGAGACCCAGCCAGACGGGCGGGGTACAAATAAATTATTATTATTATTATTATTATTATTATTATTATTATTATTATTATTATTATTATTCTCATGTTAAAACACGCTGATTTCCGGACCGTCCGCGGGCTGGATTGAGAAGGCGATTGGGCTGCATCCAGCCCACGGACCTTAGGTTGCCTACCTCTGGTTTAGGGCCTAAACAAACCCCCAGCTGCTGTCCCCCCCCCCCCCGCCACCATTTCGACAGCTTGGACTGCTGGATTTCTGAGGGAATCCTCAGACGCAGCCGCCAGCTGACTGGGCTGCTCTCCTCCTCCCTGATTGATATTCCTGGCTTGGTGCAATTCTGTCAGACCACCGTGGGGAACGTAAAAATAACATGCCAGAAGCACAGCTTTTAACAGTTAGCCGCTCCGCTTTGGAATTTGCCTTCCTCCAAACGAGGCGTGTTGTTTTCTGAAGCGTTTTTGAGTGCCTCCTCCTTCCTTTTTGAGTCCAACACCATTTCTTCTTTCTTTTTGCCCTCCTGTATGTTTTTTTCCCCCCGCGATGAAAACGAGCTCGGCCTTGAAGAGAAACGCCAACGTTCATCAAGGCTCCCGGCGCAATTTGTACCAGGCTCTGTGTTGGTCCTAAAGCTTCCCCCTTGACACGATAGCTTTCAAGCTTTAAAACGGTTTTAGCTGGATTTTAATACTGCGTTTTTTTGGTCTTGTTATGGGCCTGTCTCAAACCCTTGGTGAGTTAGGGCCTTCCTCTACATGCAGACAGGCTCTGGCGGATTGAGCAGACGAGGCCAATATTGGTTCCAACGGTCAAGAAGGCGGTCTCTGCACATGCGAGAAGTGAGGTTATAGAGAACCAGGCAGAGGGCCTTCTCGGTAGTGGCACCCTCCCTGTGGAACGCCCTCCCAGAAGATATCAAGGAAGCTCCTGCAGCCAATTGGAAGCGGCAGAAGCCCCTTCAGACGTTCAGGTTCCAAAGAATGTTCGCAAACCGGAACAGTCACTTCCGGGATTGCGGCGTTCGGGAGCCAAAACGCCGGAGTGCCAAGGCGTTCAGGAGCCAAGGAACGACTATATCTGACTTTTAGAAGACATCTGAAGGCAGCCCTGTTTAGGGAAGTTTTTAATGTATGATGTTTTATCGTGTTTATAATATTTTGTTGGGAGCCACCCAGTGTGGCTGGGGAAACCCAGCCAGATGGGCAGGGTATAAATAATTATAATATATTTTACTACTACTACTACTACTACTATGATGAAAGGCAGGTAAGAAATAACAACAATGATATAGTAATAACAATAATTGTTGTTTTATTCTATTTATTTTGAAACATAGGCTCCTCCAAGGGCATTCTGAGGTCAACCGATGACCGTTGGGCGTGTATTCAAATTTGCCGCCATTTTCCATATCATTTGGGGAGCTAGATCATAGAGGATATGGCACCCTCCAGACGTTGTCTATTACAATTACCTCCACCCCTGCCCATTGTCCATGCTTGCTGGGGCTGATGGGAGTTGTAGGCGGACAGCTGTAGCTAGAGAAAACCACATGGGCGCTTCTGTTAACAGAGTAGAGGTAAAGGGACCCCTGACCATTCGGTCCAGTCACGGACAACTCTGGGGTTGCGACGCTCATCTAGCTTTATTGGCCGAGGGAGCTGGCGTACAGCTTCCGGGTCATGTGGCCAGCATGACTAAGCCACTTCTGGTGAACCAGAGCAGCGCACGGAAACGCCGTTTACCTTCCCGCCGGAGCGGTACCTATTTATTTACTTGCACTTTGACGTGCTTTCGAACTGCTCAGTTGGCAGGAGCTGGGACCAAGGAACAGGAGCTCACCCCGTCATGGCGATTTGAACCTCCGACCTTCTGATCGGCAAGCCCTAGGCTCTGTGGTTTAACCCACAGCGCCACCCGCGTCCCTGTTAACAGAGTAACATAATGGAATTGCAGGAAAGGGAGAAACGAGTAGTTTCTTCTACCTACCTAGCGGCATACAACAGAAGCCCATTACCTCATCCTGTGCGCAGTCCACAGTGAGGTCCGTAATGTCAGCTTATTAACAGCCTGCTCCATGCCTCAGTTAATCCCAAGTATTTGAAGGTCAGTATTCTGGCTTCATTCCCCTGGACGCAGTGGAGGGGGTATGCCCTAGAATTTCAATGCGCCTGGGTTGCGGTTGTGCACTGCAAGCTTGTTCGATTAAAAGCGGCGTAAAACGCCTCTCCATTTCCATCACATAATTTCGCCGTTGGCTCTTTATGAGGAAAAAAGCCACTGGATTCTGGAACGCTTGCCAGGAAGCCAAGTTGGGTCTGCCAGGCTGGAAGTCATTGTGGCAAAATGGTGGCCTTGCGAGATGCAAATCCCAGCGTGAGCTGGCGGGCGAAGACAGCGAAACGTTTTTATATAAGTTAAAGGAAAAACCCCAGGCGAATCTTGGAGTGTGGATCAAAGCGAGAAGGGAGGCTGTGCTAAATTTATTCCCCACACAACCAAGCCATCAGGGCTTTGTGGCATCGCTCTGTAGGGGAAATATTGATGGTCTTGTAAACAAAGTTATGACAATGAGAGTCTGCATGTCCTGAGGGCCTAAGGCATTGGATAACTTAATTTCTGGGCCCATGAGAAGGATGTAACAAAATCCTACGCTGCCACATAATATTATTTAGCACTGGGTAGCTCAGTTGGTTATTGTGTGGTGCTGATAATGCCATGGTTGTGGGTTCGATCCCTCTGTGGGACAGCTGCCCATTCTTGCATTGCAGGGAGATAGACTAAATGGTCTTTGTGGTTCCCTTCCGACTCTATGAAGCGTTTTACACTGTTCAAAGATCTTTACATGCATTACCTGAGGAAACTTAGCTTGCAACAACCCTAGTCAAGAATTATGATAACAATAATTTATTTATTCATACCCCACCCATCTGGCTGGGATTCCACAGCCATTCTGGGCAGCTCCCAACAGAATATTAATGATGATGATAATTAATAATAATAATAATAATAATAAGTGGTAAAACATCAAACATTAAAAGCTTCCCTAAACAGGGCTGCCTTCAGATGTCTTCTAAAAGTCAGATAGTTGCTTATTTCCTTGACATCTGATGGGAGGGCATTCCACAGGGCGGGTGTCACCACCGAGAAGGCCCTCTGCCTGGTTCCCTGTAACCTCACTTCTTGCAGTGGGGAAACCTCCAGAAGGCCTTTGGAGCTGGACCTCAGTGTCCTGGCTGAATGATGGGGGCGGAGACGCTCCTTCACATTTACTGGCCTGAGGCTGTTCAGGGCTTTAAAGGTCAGCACCAACACTTTGAATTGTGCTCAGAAATATATTGGGAAGGCAAGTAGTATTCTCTGCCTACTGCAGATGACCTTAAAAGCTACTCATTGAATTTATGGGAGAGGCAGAATTTGAACTTGGGCCTTCCTGGCTCGCACCGCTGCTGCTCAACCACTATTTATATCCTGCTTTTCTGACTCTTAAGCGGCTCACAGTATTTATAAGCGTGCAACTGATAAAATACCGAGAATTGCATGCTTAAAAATGACAAGAGCAGCTACCAGCCCTGCCCATGCAGGAACCAGCACTCCATGTTCTTTCCCCTAGAGTCAGAGCAGCTGCTGCTGAAGGGCACAGGATAGTCCCGCTGAAACAGAAACAGCAGCTGCTATTTCCTTTACCTGTCTCTCTCTGGCCACATCCGCACCTTATATTTAAAGAACTCTTATATCACTTTCATGGGACGCTGGTGGCGCTGTGGGTTAAACCACAGAGCCTAGGGCTTGCCAATCAGAAGGTTGGAGGTTCGAATCCCCATGATGGGGTGAGCTCCCGTTGCTCAGTCCCAGCTCCTGCCAACCTAGCAGTTCGAAAGCACGTCAAAGTGCAAGTAGATGAAATAGGTACCGCTCCAGCGGGAAGATAAACGGCGTTTCCGTGCGCTGTTCTGGTTTGCCAGAAGCGGCTTAGTCATGCTGGCCACATGACCCGGAAGCTGTATGCCGGCTCCCTCGGCCAGTAAAGCGAGATGAGCACTGCAACCCCAGAGTCGTCCGCGACTGGATCTAATGGTCAGGGTCCCTTTACCTTTACCTATACCACTTTCACACGCAAAAGTATTTGACCACAGCAAACTATGGCAACTCCTTAAAGAAATGACAGTGCCTCATCACCTCATTTGTCTCCTGAGAATCTCTATGTGGGACAAGAAGCTACAGTTAGAACTGGATATGGAATAACTGATTGGTTCAAAATTGGGAAAGGCTGCATATTGTCTCCCTGCTTATTTAACTTATGTGCAGAATTCATCATGCGAAAGGCTGGACTGGATGAATCCCAAGCCGGAATTGAGATTGCCGGAAGAAATATCAACAACCTCAGATATGCTGATGACACAACCTTGATGACAGAAAGTGAGGAGGAATTAAATAACCTTTTAATGAGAGTGATAGAGGAGAGCGCAAAATATGGTCTGAAGCTCAACATCAAAAAAACTAAGATCATGGCCACTGGTCCCATCACCTCCTGGCAAATAGAAAGGGGGGGGGGAATGGAGGCAGTGAGAGATTTACTTTCTTGGGCTCCATGATCACTGCAGATGGTGACAGCAGTCACAAAATTAAAAGATGCCTGCTTCTTGGGAGAAAAGCAATGACAAACCCAGACAGCATCTTAAAAAGCAAAGACATCACCTTGCCAACAAAGGTCCGTATAGTTAAAGCTATGGTTTTCCCAGTAGTAATGTATGGAAGTGAGAGCTGGACCATAAAGAAGACTGATCGCCGAAGAATGGATGCTTTTGAATTATGGTGCTGGAGGAGACTCTTGAGAGTCCCATGGACTGCAAGAAGATCAAACCTATCCATTCTTAAAGAAATCAGCCCTGAGTGCTCACTGGAAGGACAGATCCTGAAGTTGAGGCTCCAGTACTTTGGCCACCTCATGAGAAGAGAAGACTCCCTGGAAAAGACCCTGATGTTTGGAAAACTGGAGGGCCCAAGGAGAAGGGGACGACAGAGGATGAGATGGTTGGACAGTGTTCTCGAAGCGACTAGCATGAGTTTGGCCAAACTGCAGGAGGCAGTGAAAGATAGGGGTGCCTGGCGTGCTCTGGTCCATGGGGTCACGAAGAGTCGGACACGACTGAACGACTGAACCACAACAACATACCACTTTCACAGTCCTGGCTCCCTCCAGCTGTCACCATGTTGTCTCCCCCACCTCCTCCAACAGACTCACCTCCAAACTGCACAAGGTCTCTGCCCCTGGGCAAGCAGCGCAGCTCTGGAGGCCAGCAAGCCGGCTCATTCCTGAGTCTGACATGCCACCAGGGCAGCAGGGCTGCTGTCTAGGCATGACATATGCCAATTCGGCTGCCTGTGACCCCCTCCCCCAATGCTGCCACGTGGGACAGCAACACCAGACAAGGACCAGTTGCGGGAATACGCTGCGCAAAAGGAAGTGAGGATGCTGTTAGTGGCGCTTGTGCATGGCATGTCTGCTTTTTTATCCCTCTTCTCGTGAAAAGCGTCAAGGCAGAATTCAAAGGCCCGTTGACTGGCATTAACTCTATTTACCAAGTCCTTGGAGGGCACAAAAGGTCGTTTTCCTGAAGGCCGCCGGTTTGGGGGGGGGGGTGGCTGGCAGGCATGCTCATAAACAGCGTGACCGCACGGGCCTGTCACATTCCTTCATGAAAGGAGAGTGTGTCTGCAGGGGCGAAAATCTGACAGAGGAAAGAAAGATGAAAGCTAGGGGTTGGTGTGTGTGTGTGGGGGGAGTGTTGTTGAGGGGAACTCTGGGCGGGTTTGGTTTTTGGTTTTTTGTCTCTGCTGTCTGTCTCTTTCCGAAACCCCCTCCCAGTTCTTGCTCGTGCAGCAGCGGTGGCAGTTGGGAGGAGAGCGAAGGCAGGGCGGAGAGATGCGCAAGACATCTTTTGAATGGTTGCCAAGGCTGATTTAATTAGCTGCATTGAATTCATTAACTCCCCACCTCCCCTCTGCAAATGACGCGTCCACCACGAAGCACAAATTAGGAGTTGCGAGCATCGGCAGAGCGCGGCGCTGACCTGCCAAAAGACCCAGCAAAGCAGAAAAATTGACCTACTTTCATCAAATCTGAAGGGTTCGCCTTTTAAAGCTCTCCTTGGATAGACACTAAGCTCTGGCTCTCCCTCTTCCTCCTCTTTTCTCTGTCTGGCTCTCTCTCCTTCTCTCTCTCTCTCTCTCTCTCTCATGCACACCCAGCTTTCTCTGCTTTTAATCTCCCCCGCTGCCTGAGGCTAAACCAGAAAATCCGCACCTCTGATCATCAAATGCAAGCGAGGTTCCCCCATGTGGAGCTGCCCGCATGCGCGGGCGCACAGAGCACCTTTGCGAGTCAGCGGGTTGCATTGAGAGCTCAGGCGCTCTCTGTGTCGGGCTTCCTCTGGTCGCAAACGGGACACAGAAATTGCATAGTTGCAAATGCCTAAACCAGGGCTGACCCAAGTTGTACCTCGTGGTAGCATTACAGGTGTACATAGAGCCCTGGGGTATCTTCTTCTTCTTTGGCAATCACTCGTGGCCGAGTAAGATTGTCTTCCACGAAAACGGTTTTTGCAGTGAGTCTGTAAGTGACTGTGGAGGCCAATTCTGGATCCACACGTCCTTCTACAGTGGGGACATAGGTTTCCGGGCAGGAGTTGATCACAGTAAGGGTTTGCCAAACATGCCTTCCTCTTAGCACGTTTCTCCCTTTCATCCTGAGTTTGAGCATCTTCAAAGCCCATGACACCTTTGGTAAAGGCTGTTGTCCAATTGGAGCGCTCACAGGCCAGTGTTTCCCAGTTGTCTGTGTTTATGCTACTTTTTTTTTTTTTTTAGATTGCCTTGAGGGAGTCTTTCAACCTCTTTTGTTGACCAACAGCATTACGCATTCCATTTTTAAGTTCAAAATAGAGTAGTTGCTTTAGAAGATGATAATCAGGTATATGGGGCATTAGGGGAGGGGTAGTACCTCTGGTGTGGTGTAGTGGTTAAGAGTGGTAGACTCGTAATCTGGTGAACCGGGTTCGCGTCTCCACTCCTCCACATGCAGCTGCTGGGTGACCTTGGGCTAGTCACACTTCTCTGAAGTCTCTCAGCCCCACTCACCTCACAGAGTGTTTGTTGTTGGGGAGGAAGTGTTAGCCGCTTTGAGACTCCTTCAGGTAGTGATAAAGCGGGATATCAAATCCAAACTCCTCCTCCTCCTCCTCCACCTCCTCCTCCTCCTCCGCTTCTTCTTCCTTCTGGGGTAGTTTGTCCACCTTTGGTCCCCACCCTGCACTCAGCTCTCACCTGTAGCTCCTAGAAGATGTCAGCATGCGACAGCAGCCACACCCTGGGAACTGACCAGCTAAACCAGTTGAGGGTAGCCGATGGGTCTCAGACCCTCAGTGAGTTAGGGATTTCCCCTGTATGTGAAGACCCACTCCAACAGATTGAGCAGACAGGTCCAATAGTTGGTCCAACTGTCAAGAAGGCAATTTATGCACATGCTGCAGACGGAAGTGAGGGGCAGATGGGGCCCATCAACCTGCGAAAGTAGCCCCTTTCTTGGAGAAGAAAAACTCTGCTGCCTTGTAGGATATCTTCAGGAGAAGAAAAGACTAAGGAGTAAACAGTCTGTGGCAGTGAGTTCCACAGGTTAAGGATGTGCCACCTGTCCTAAATCGACTGACACCCCATTTCACCCAAGTTTTAATTTCATGAGATATGTGGAGAGAGAGGGATGTGGGTGGCGCTGTGGATTAAACCACAGAGCCTAGGGCTTGTTGATCGGAAGATCGGAGGTTCGAATCCCCATGACGGGGTGAGCTCCCGTTGCTCGGTCCCTGCTCCTGCCAACCTAGCAGTTCGAAAGCACATCAAAGTGCAAGTAGATAAATAGGTACCGCTCTGGTGGGAAGGTAAACAACATGTCCGTGCGCTGCTCTGGTTCGCCAGAAGCGGCTTAGTCATGCTGGCCACATGACCAGGAAGCTGTACACCGGCTCCCTCAGCCAGTAAAGCGAGATGAGCTCCACAACCCCATAGTCGTCCACGACTGGAACTAATGGTCAGTGGTCCCTTTACCTTTACCTTATGTGAAGAGAGAGAGAAACAGAGAGAGAATCCCACCATATATGCCTAAAATGACCCCGACATATACACTTTTTTGTGTTTCAGAGAAGCCTGGGGGTTTCTGAAGAAGCTTATCAGTGATTCCTCACGGAGAAGATGAGTAATCTCGCGGGAAAGTTTTCTCTCTCCAAAAGACAGCTTGTGCGCAGTTAGCTGCAGCGAGTGTCCTCTGAGGTCGGACTCTCGGCTCATCCATGGAGCTCTGTGTGTGTCCTGGAAGGATTCCCAGAATATGCAGGAGTTCCGTGATAGGAAAGTCTTTATCAAACGGATTCCTTGGAAGTTAAAAAGACCGGACACCACTGGCCTACAAGATCCCCAGAGCAAAAGAAGAGAGGTTGTATGCATGCCCAGGACTCTCCAAAAGCCCTGAGGCACGAGAGGCCAGTTTCCACGAGAATGCCCTGTTTCCATATGGGCTGCTGCAGAGGGAGTGCTTGACTACACACAGGAGGGTGGTCTGGGGGTGGAGGCAAAATCTGAAAATTTTGGTTCCGATAGGTTTACCTTCTTTGAACATGTCAACCGGGAGAGGTATTAGGGAGCTGGGTATGTTTAGCCTGGAGAAGAGAAGGTTAAGGGGTGATATGATAGCCATGTTCAAATATATAAAAAGATGTCATATAGAGGAGGGAGAAAGGTTGTTTTCTGCTGCTCCAGAGAAGCGGACCCGGGGCAGTGGATTCAAACTACAAGAAAGAAGATTCCACCTAAACATTAGGAAGAACGTCCTGACAGTGAGAGCTGTTTGGCAGTGGAATTTGCTGCCAAGGAGTGCAGTGGAGTCTCCTTCTTTGCAGGTCTTTAAGCAGAGGCTTGACAGCCATCTGTCAGGAATGCTTTGATGGTGTTTCCTGCTTGGCAGGGGGTTGGACTGGATGGCCCTTGTGGTCTCTTCCAACTCTATGATTCTATATCCCTCTGGCTTTTCATCCTCCATTACGACTGGGGTATTTAGATACCACTTATATTCAGTGAAGTCAAAATGAAATAAAAAATTCCTTCCAGTAGCACCTTAGAGACCAACTAAGTTTGTTCTTGGTATGAGCTTTCATACACACGAAATGCATGCACACGAAAGCTCATACCAAGAACAAACTTAGTTGGTCTCTAAGGTGCTACTGGAAGGAATTTTTTATTTTTTATTTTGTTTTGACTGGCAGACCAACACGGCTACCCACCTGTAACTGGAACTATTCAGTGAAGTGTTATACTGGTTTGTTGCAAACACTTCTTACTTTTTCTATCATTTACTTTGCTACTTGCCTGCTTTATTCAGTGTCTATCGGACCCTCCAAGTGTCCCTCTTTTCCAGGGACAGTTCCTGACTCACAGAAGCTGTCCCAGTTTCTGATTTGATCCCAGAATGTCCCGCTTTTCCTTAGGATGCCCCTATTTTCATCGGAGAAATGTTGGAGGGTACAGAGTTGTGTGATCCCCAAGCCAAGGAGATAAGTAACTATAGAACCTTTAGATGACATCTGAAGGCAGCTCTGTACAGGGAAGTTTTTTTTTAATGTTTAATGTTTTATTATGCTTTTGGGCTTGCCGATCAGAAGGTCGGTGGTTCGAATCCCCACGATGGGATGAGCTCCCGTTGCTGGGTCCCAGCTCCTGCCCACCTAGCAGTTTGAAAGCACGTCAAAGTGCAAGTAGATAAATAGGTACCACTCCAGCAGGAAGGTAAACGGAGATGCCAAGGATTGAATTTTGAGGGTGTTATGTGCAGAGCATTGCGCAGCCACTGAATTACAGGCCTTCCCTGGTTGGTCCTGATTTTAAAAAAAAAAAAAAAATGGGGAGGGCCAAGGAGCTATGAAGGCACTGGAATCATGAGCCACCGCTCTGTCTTCTTGAAACTTCATCCCACACACATTCCAGGCATAACTTCATATAGCTCATAAAGCTGGGAACTTGGGAACAGATTATCCAGAAGGTGGTTTGTGGGTCTGATACCGCATTCCTCACATTTTCTCCGACGATGTGAAATCATACTATACACACAGCCTTTACCTATCTGTGCCTTTGCCTTAGTGCAGATAGAAAGCTGCATGCACCGTTTCTCATGGTACTGGATTTTTTAATTTATTTATTATTATTATTTAAGGTGTCTTCCTATCCTTCTCCTCAAAGGAAAAAGCTCTCTTGGCAGCTTGCAGGTCAAAAGGAAACAAGACAGTCGCTGCCCTCAGGCTCACGATCTAAGCAACATGACACAAAAGGAAAAGGGAATGGGGAGGGAGGAGGAAAAAAGCAAGCTCAGGCACCAGTTCTTATAACAATCAGATGGGATAAAAATAGTAGACACACTCCTGACTCGTGGAGAGCAATAGGTGTAGCAATGGAAGGGACAGGGTGAGTCTGCTAAATAATAATGAATAATAAAAATATTAATATGTAATATAATTTAACATAGTCCTTAGCCAAAGGAAAGCAGAGCAATACGTTTGGCAGCAGCTAGGTAATAAGTAAACAAACAAAATCCACAAACCTCAGGATTCACCCAAGCATACTAAGACCTCACACTTTGTTGTTAGTAGACCCGGTTTGGTTACGATCCTGCCAGCACTTGTCACCTGAATTTGCTATTAGAGAGAGCAACTATCCCTTTATCGGAATACAGGCGACGTCATATCCTTGCATTATGTGTAAAACACAAATCATTTAAAAACAACAACAACACACCAAATAAATACAAACAGAGGCGTAGGGAGCCTCTTGGGTGCCCGGGGCGGCATTGCCTCCCCGGAGGCACCCCCCCCCCGGGGACGGGGCGTCGTGACGCATGCGTCGTGATGTCACAACACATGCATCAGGACAGACTTTAAAGCAGCACTGACGGGGCAGCCCCACAAGCCGCCGATCGAGCGGGGCAGCCCCATAGCGGCGCCGGCGGGCGGACCCCAGACGGGCCACAGGGTGGAGCGGCTTCACTCTGCGGCTTGCTCGGGGCCCGCCGGCGGGGTGGGGCTGGCCCAAGTGTCAACCCCCATCCCCTGGAACCCAGGGCGGACCGCCCCCCCCACCGCCCCCCCTCGCAACGCCCGTGAATACAAAGTTAGGTTCCCTTTGCATGTTTTGTTGGACCCTTTGTATTGTGTGAGTTATAACATCTATTGCAGTAAACTGGGTATATGCACTACTGTAACTGAGGCTCAGTGCAGACCTTCATATCTTAGCTCCTTGAATAGCCTCCCTTGCGTCTAAACACTTGTGTTGCCCAGTGTATACCCAGAGGAAGGAAACTAGAGGGAGCTGGGTGTTAATTATGTCCTAAAACCGACGATGTCTTTGCAAATGGCTTGTCCTTATTTTGGCTCCAGGGGACCAGCCTCGCACAAGAGCTTCTCTGATCCTCCTCACACAGCCTCCCCTTTTCCCCTTCGCTTCCCACGGGGCTGCATCATGCTTCGTTTCAGATGGGCCCCGTGAATTAACATATTGTAACTCTGGCGCTGCTCAGGTAATTGCACACTCGGGTCAACCGCTTGCCCAGACACAAAGAATCCTTCACCTTCTTTCAGACCGCGCTATAAAGCATCTCCGGCTAGCTCTCAACTCAGGGGAACACGTGGGGTGGAGGGCTGTCAGTCACAAAGGCAGGGCTGTCTGCGCCTCGTCTAGGAAGCCGGACCACGGTTGGGGAAATCGGATTAGCGGTGGAGGGATGACAGAACATCGGTGCTGGGAGGTTCAGAACATTAAGATAACATTCATTACAGCTTGGAGCTGTTACTACCCTTGCCCCTAACCAGGGTGGCTTTGCTCACCACAGGGGAGAAAATTATGCTTGATCCTTCATCCTTTGAAAGTGAATCAGAGGACATCTCGAGCTTCTTCTTCTTCTTCTTCTTCTTCTTCTTCTTCTTCTTCTTCTTCTTCTTCTTCTTCTTGGATATTTTTATTATAGATTTTACAGATACTACAAACTAAAACACAAAATCTCAAATTACAAATACAAGTCAAACGCAAATACAAAACTTAAAGAAAGTTATATACAATAATTATTTTGATTATATGCGTCATATTTTCCCAAGGTATATTATACATGTACAGATACAATAAGCACGACTAAGGAAAGAATAAGTAAATAACAAATAAAGAAAGAAAGAAAAAATAAAATAAAAATAAAAATAAATAAAAATAATGGGGGGGGGAAAGAGAGAGAGAAAAAAATGCTCTGTTCACCTAAAGTATTTACCGTCTTCCTGACAAATCCCTTTCTCACTCATCTGCGAGCCTCCAGTTTTCTTGTCGAAACTAAAAAATAAAAAAATTCCTTCCAGTAGCACCTTAGAGACCAACTAAGTTTGTTATTGGTATGAGCTTTCGTGTGCAGGCGCACACTTCTTCACATAGTTTTCTTTCGTACCTGTGTTAAGGTAAGTATGAATTCCACACTGAAAACATAAAGAGAGCCTACTGGATCAGGCCCAAGGCCCACTTGTTATATACATAACTTCCGTATTTTTCGCTCCATAGGGCGCACCGGACCATAGGGCGCACCTCGTTTTTAGAGGAGGAAACAAAACAAAAAAATATTTTTCTGGTTTTCCTACTCTAAAAGCCCTGCTTTTTTTTGAGGATCAGCTAAAAGTTTTGCAGCTTTTTTGCAAAGGGAAAAGCCCTGTTTTTTTGAGGATCAGCTAAAGGTTTTGCAGCTTTTTTTGCAAAGGGAAAAGCCCTGGTTTTTTTGAGGATCAGCTAAAGGTTTTGCAGCTTTTTTGCAAAGGGGAAAAAGCAAAGAGGAAAAGCCCCCCTTTTATGGGGTTCAACTCACTTTTCTGCAGCTTCTAAAGGAAAGGGCGCCTTTTCTACAGTTATCCAGACAGATAATCTAATCAGCCAGTCACATGTGGCTGGGGAAACAAACAACCTGCCCTGCAGCACATTCAACAATGGAGGCCTGGGCAAGAGGGTGGGGCTGTAAGGGAGCCAGGGACTCTTATCTCTCTCCCGATCTCTTGCTGATCAGCTGCTGAGCGGGGTCCTTTCAACACCCCCTTTTCTCTTTGTAAAATAAAAAAGCATGACCCTCTTTTGGCTCCTGGGCAATTCAGCTCCAGGGACCACCATTTGCTCCATAAGACGCACAGATATTTCTCCTTACTTTTTAGGAGGAAAAAAAGTGTGTCTTATGGAGCGAAAAATACAGTAATTTTATTTACTTGTTATATACATAACTGATTTTATTTGCACGCCGCCCATGCACAGTTCAAACCATGCCCAAGGCTGCTTGCAACATGGAAAAAAATGCATTGACTGCAACATAACAAAAGCAGTCCACAAGCAACAACAAAGAACATTAAAAAGTGCACAAGTATTTCCACACAAATTACAGCAAGATCTGAAGATACAGAAAACTGCAGTAGCACCCTCATCCCACAACAACCCCCCCCCCCCCAGCCCAAGAGTTTGTTCAGCAGCTTCTGCAGCTGGAGGGAGTTGGGGCTGCAGCCTCCCAGGTCTGGTGCGGAAAAGCATGCAAGGCCAGGAGTAGGTTTCCCTAGTCCCACAGCCAAAATGTTCCAGCATCCTGTTCCCACAGTGGCAGACCTGATGCAAGAGCACTCTCCCCTCCTGGAATTGACAGGAACTGGTATATGGAAGCTTCGCTGCCTTCAAATGTGGAGGCAGAGGATAGCCATCAGAGGATAGCTCTCTCCTCCGTGAACAATTGCCCTCTTCTAGTTGAACTCTTTGCCTTTGCCTTCCGCATGTGATGCTGTTTGTATAGATTCTTTTTTCAGCCACAGAATGCTGCCGCAGTTTAGAAAAATGAGATAAACTTGTTCCACCCTCTTGGCTGGCTGTTGGTCACTTACTGTTCTTCTCTGGGCCAGCTAATCACATAATTTTGACGGAGACGCGAAGCTCCGTTTTTGCAGAGCCGCCAAGGGCACCTCAGCGCATGCTTTCTTACCGTGCATAAATTATTCTCCTTAGCTGAGTCATCCACAGAGAGAAACAGTGATTCAGGGCATTGGCACTGCACCCCCTGAAAAATGGAAAATTCTGTTTGGCTTCTGAGATTTTGCAGCTTTCAGCCACAGGGGCTAGAAACTTAGCTTTTAAAGCTGAGGTTCTTAAGCAGCTGGACTCGCACCAAGCACCACATGTACCCTGTAGCTTTTTCTGTGCTCTTGTAGATTTGTAGCATCCATCAAGCTCAGGGCTAGAGATGCAATGGAACAAGATGGTGTTTCTACTGCCAAAAGCTGGTGATTCAAGTTTCCTGGGGGTATTTTTTTTTTTTTAGCAATTACAGTAATAAGTAAATAAGGACAGCAAAAGAGCCCGCAAAGGAGGACGGTTCAGAAAAGCTGAATGAATTCTGGACATCTGTCTTCACAGCAGACGATGTAGAGCATCAGGAAGAAAGTCCGATGAACTGAGGCAGACAGTTGTGGTAAGAGATGAAGTTCTAGATCTTAGTGACAAAAGGACAAATCGCCAGGTCTGGGTGGCACTTTCCCAAGAATTTTCAAAGAACCTAAGTGTGAAATTTCTGTTTTTTAAAAATAAATAAACCCTTTGTCTCTAATTTTAAAAAAGGGATCCGTTTGACTTTACCCCTGATGGGGCACTCTTCCATTGTCTCTCGAGACAGACGGATGCCAACATCCACTGCTCCATGAAAACTGGTGCAAAACATTGCTAAAGATAGAACTTCCAAGCATAGAAGAACAAGTCTCGCTGAAGCAAAACCAGCATGGCTTCCGCAAGAGTAAATCTTTCTCACTAACCTATGTGAGTTATTCCAGGGTGTCAACAGGCACATGGAGGCGATCCAGTTGACCAATGGTCGAGAAGGTGGTTTCTGCATGTGTTGTAGAGGGAAGTGAGGGTCAGATGGGGCTCAACAACCTGGGAAGGTACCCCATCTAGGAGAAGGAAAATTCTGATGCTAAACCTTGGCTGCGTTGTGGGATATATTCAGGCAAAGAAAAGGCTAAGGAGTAAACCCTGCAAAAATTGGAAGGAGCCCCTAAGATGATTGGAAGGTGCCTTGTACACCTCCTTCTGGCAATTCCTGCAGCCAAGCAGTTAGTCATGTCAACACCTCTATCCCAGGTGAGGCCTTGTCTTGGAAAGGAAGCTTAGCCTGTATTTTTCCACTGGTCTGTAATCTTCCCCTCAGTACTCCAGATAACCAAAATCCTACCATTTATTAATTTCTAGGGTTTAGTGGGGGTTCCCTCCCCCCAGTCTATAACACCATTGTATTTGGGTTAGTTAACCTGCTGTGTCTTTGGGTGTGCTAGGGTCGCAGATCAGTACAGTAGTGCCCAAGGTGAGCCAGACCAGACACACCTGGGATGCTTGTACAGGTAAATGCTACAGGGGTCACCCCTGCAGCTGCCCTGTGTGAATCAGGCCCCTCTTTCCTGTAAGGATGAGGCGTGTCAAAAAGTGTTTGAAACCAGCCACAGTCCTGACCTTGCAGTGTCTAGGCCGGGAGTGTTTATCATTGTTAAAGCATGTTGCGCTTTTGAGGTCTGTTGGTAGCGACACAAAAATGTTCTCCTTCAGGGAGAGTCTTGCTGCTTCTAACCGAGATGATATTTCGCGCATTTTTTATCTAACGTGGCACAAGAAGCCGAGACCTTGAATTGCATTTTAATGCTGGATTTCGATGACAGGAATAGAACAAAATGACGCTCTCATCCGCCTGCCTGACACGGCCTTGTCTTGTTTTGTTGCTTCAAAAAGACCTCCATTCCCTCTTGCGAGTTACTGGGAACGAGAGGCAGAAACAACACAGTATTTGTGTGGGCTGCAGATGTTCCCAAGTGGTAATGAAAGGAGGAGATAAATACAGGAAATCTGCAAAATAACTTGAGCCTAGAACGCAAGTAAGGGATGGACACTATGACAGGCATCAATGTTACACTTCCCTTGAAGTAGTGAAGTCTCCCAAACCGACTGACTGAGCTCATGTGGCATTATGGAATCTACATAAACATTCCAACCTCTCAAGGAACGGCACTGCAGCAAAGTTAGTCGTTTGGTTCCACAAAACAAGTCCCTAGGATTTCTTGGCTTGTAGCCAGTACAATTCAATCAGTTTGAGAACTGGGCTAAATTTCTTGTGTATAATGAGTGTCGGAGAGCTTTTCCCGTTTCAGATCCACGGCTAAAACTACACAGTTTCTAACTAAAGCTGCACTCCTCCCACCCCATGCCACTGGCATGTCACAACAGTTAACGTAAGTCTACCGTCTTCCGAGGGAGTCTGTTCCACTCTTGAACAGCTCTCTTATTCTCAGAAAGTTCTTTCTGATATTTAGTTGGAATCTCCTTTCTTGTAACTTGAAGCCATTGGTTTGAGTCTCGCCCTCCAGAGCAGGAGAAAACAAGCTTGTTCCTTCTTCTATGTGACAAGCCCTTGAGATATTTGAAGATGGCTATCGTATTCAGGACAGATCCTGAAGTTGAGGCTCCAGTACTTTGGCCACCTCATGAGAAGAGAAGACTCCCTAGGAAAGATGGAGGGCACAAGGAGAAGGGGACGACAGAGGATGAGATGGTTGGACAGTGTTCTCGAAGCTACTAACATGAGTTTGGCCAAACTGCGGGAGGCAGTGAAGGATAGGCGTGCCTGGCGTGCTCTGGTTCATGGGGTCACAAAGAGTCGGACACGACTGAACGACTGAACAACAACAACATCGTATATCTTCTCTTTTCCAGGCTAAACCTACCAAACTCCCTCAACCGTTCCTCATCAGGCTTGGTTTCCAGACCCTTGATCATCTTGGCCGCCCTCTTCTGCACACGATCCAGCTTGTCAACACCCTTCTTAAATTGTGTTGCCAATCAGAATAAAGGTATGGCACAGAACAAATATTAAAACAAAACATGAATCCAGCCAGCACAGCCAATAGTCAAGGCATATGGAAGCTGCACTCCCAACGAACACCTGGAAGGAGAAATGTTGCCCATTCTTAGTCTAAACTGACTGGCTGTCCAGGTATTTCAGACAGGGAGTCTTTCCCAGTCTTGCCTGAAGATGCTGGATATCAAATCTGGGGGTTTTCCTGCATGGAACACAGATGCTGCGATACTGAGCTATGGCCTTTCCTTGGTGGGCTGACTTTGTATAAGGTTAAGTGGGTGAGGAGCACAAAATGTTCCTGAGCAGGACTATCTCAAGGCCCTTTTGCTAGAACAGCCAGCTGGCGTTTATAATATGCACTCTCCAAACAGCCCTACTAGAAAAACTAACCAGTAAGCTGAAACTGGCACGGGGACAAACAGAAGAAGAAGACTTCACCCTGGTATGGTTCCCCTTCATCACACACGCAGCCCAAAAAGACAATGACAAAAATCTACCGGCAGCATACAAATCAATATGGCTGGCCTGATCAAAAACACTCACCCACCCCACTCACACAGGAAACCAAAGACCACCCCAGCCAACCACAAATGAACAATCACACCCTACGCCAACCCTAACCTCTCTCACCGCCAAAGGAGCCGCTTGAACGCACCGGCTCTGCTTCCCTTCCCCCCTTTTCAGCAGCTGTTGAAAGGGGCGGGCCAGAAAGGAGGGCGCATCACGCTTGTCCCTGGCATGACGCCCCCTCCTCGCTGGCCCACCTCTCCTGCCGGAAAAAAAGCCGCTGATAGGGGGAAAAGGCGGCATGCCTTGTTCGCGGCCTGCCCGGCGGGGCAGGGTAGGACAGGGCCAACCAAAGTATCACACCCCCCCTCCCCTGGAACACTGGGCGGGCTGCTCCCCACCCCTTGCTCCGCCCCTGCATATATTAAGTAAAGTAGAAACATCGCCACCCCACCCCACCCATCTCCCCATCCCACCCACCTCTCTCCCCTTTCTCTCCCTAACGTCTCAACAAACGAAACAGATGTGTAAAAATGGTACATGGAAAAATACGAGAGAAACATTGCATATACTTTTGTAAAACAAGAAAACCCTTAATAAAAAAACATATTAAAATAATAATAATAATAATATGCACTCTCCAACGGTTAGCTGTGTTGGCGATCCTGCCTCCCTTTGAGCACTCGGTTTGGAGCAGGGTGGAGGGACACAAGCAGTTCAAAGGATCAGTTAACCGGTGAAATTCACAATAGCTAAGATTGGCATGGGCAGAGAACCAAGCCTGCAGCACAATGCCCTCGCCACCCAACTTGGCGCACACATGCACCACAGATAACGTGGGGGGGGGTGTTGATTGCCCCGCTGAGTTTCAGTGAAACATCTGCAGGATCTGGACGGAGAATAGCAATGGTTTCTTCTCCCCCGTTTACCCCCCTCTCTTTTAAGAGGGAACTAGGCTATTTTTGAAATGTCCTCCTTGCACATATTTTCAGCCAACAGCCAGCTCAAATTAGTCACTTGGGAGTTCCTGTTCCATACGCAGAAAAGGAAGGCAGGTTTTCATGAATGGGGTTTTGCAAAGGATGGCAAGGTCACGCGGACGCCTGCTCTGTTCAAATAAAAAAGGTTGCGGAGCTCGTTTTGTTCACTTGTTTTGTTTTGCTGCCGTGCACTTCTGGGAGGTGTGTGCTGGTGGCTTGGCTCATTTCTCTGAGCCATACAAATGATTATTTGAATGAATGAATGAATGTCCCAAACCTGGTGCCCTCCAAATGTTTCGGAAAATAGCCCCAGTCAGCATGACTGGAATGACCATTGTCCTTTTTTGCAACAGAACAAGCGTCCATCAGAGCTGCCTACCAGCAATGCTCACCCACTTGTTTCTGGAAGGGGAGAAGGGGTTCAGAAGCAGGGCATGATGGGAATTTCCACTTTCTGGTCTATCCCCAGCATCTGGCAATCAACATAGAACTAAAAACAAAAGTGGGGTTTCAGGTTTTTTTTTTTTTTTTTTTTGAGGGGGAGGGGAATTTCGTTCAAATTTGCCTGCAGAAATTTGCATTAACCATTGCATACAGATAATTTAAAACCCCCACAAATCTCAATTTGAGAATATTTAAATGTGCATATTGAGAATCTCAACTTGAGAATATTTAAATGTGCATGCTGAGAATCTCAATTTGAGAATATTTAAATGTTACACTCTTCTGTTCTGTTGTGGAGCTTAATTTCAGGGTATTTTTTGGGAGGGGGACTAATTTGCAAACATAAATGCTGTCATCGTTTGCAATTTGCTTTATGGGTTCCCCCCTGTCCAATTAAGCAGTTTATAAATTTTATGAAATAATAATAATAATAATAATAATAATAATAATAATAATAATAATAATAATAATAAAATAATAATGTGAGTTTCAGCCCCAAAATATGGAACCCGCTGATAGCTCAAATTTATCACATTTCTGTGGTTGCTAAGGCAGCAAATTCCAAAGTGGTAAACTAACATCACAAGTGTCCCTTTGAGGGTGGTAGGTAGGATTGCCATGCACCCTCTTTTTCCAGGATACGTCCTCTTTTTCAGGGGTAAAATATCTGTCTGGGTGGATTTTTAAAAATTTGCCAGAATGTCTTTGGCTATACTTTCTGGATGAGACCTAGACATAACTGGTGGTTGAAAACTTGCTTTCTTCTTTTCTTCTCCTGCCCCCCTCAGCAGTATATCACAGTTTCTATAGTCTACATATAGTAAAGGTAAAAGTAAAGGGACTCCTGACTATTAGGTCCAGTAGTGGACGACTCTGGGGTTGTGGCACTCATCTTGTTTTACTGGCCGAGGGAGCCGGCGTACGACTTCCAGGTCACGTGGCCAGCATGACTAAGCCGCTTCTGGCAAACCAGAGCAGCGAATGAAAACGCTGCTTACCTTCCCGCCGGAGCGGTACCTATTTAGCTACTTGCACTTTGGCATGCTTTCGAACTGCTAGATTGGCAGGAGCAGGGACCGAGCAACAGGAGCTCACCCCGTCGTGGGGATTCGAACCGCCGACCTTCTGATCAGCAAGCCCTAGGCTCTGTGGTTTAACCCACAGCGCCACAGTAGGGGTATTTAAAATGACAGTCCCTCATAGCATCCTCTTTTTTTTTGCTCTTCAAAATATGGAAACCCTAGACTGGTAGGACTGAGAGAAGGGACTCCACAGGAGATCTCAGAAACTGGGCAGTTTTCTTAGGAGGGAAGATGGTGCTACAGGAGAATTTCAGGAGAAGCCACAGATAACAACCAGGAGTTTATAGCTATGTCCATAGGTGGACATTCTGGCTTGGGAGAGATATATGATGTGCTCAACATTCAGACCAGGGCTGGGAAGCCTGTGGCCATCAGAAGCTCTTGGACCACAGCTCAGATTATCAATGTCCGTTGGCCATGCTGGTTGAGACATCGAGAAGGCAACAGGTTTCCCAACCCTGCACTAAAGGACAACAGGAAGCAGAGCTGGGGAAGAACCCAATCTGAGATCCCAGAGAGGCCACAGCAAGTTGGGGCAGGCCGCCCCAGGCTCGGTGCTCTGACCTGGAACGAGGCAGCTCCCCGTGCCACTTTGTACAGGAATCCAGTCACCCCTGAGACACGCGGCCCTTTGTGCCAGGCGAGAGCAACAGCCCTCCTTAGAAAACCCATCGAAAGGCAATGGCAAGTAAATGTCAGGTTTCTCCCTCTCTCCTTCTCTCTCCCTCTCTCCATTTTCAGTCAAGTGCTTTTAACTTCGGGGAAAAGAGAAGCAACTGTGCCAAAGGTCGGTGTGTTCCTGGGCACGTTGCCCCAGCTTTGAAGTGCAGAAAATTGCTCTCGGTGTAATGAAAAAGAAAAGAAAGCAGAGACACTGCCATTTCACCTGACAGGCTCCCCGCTCCCCCACCAACCACCAATAAGACCCAACTGCAAACCTTGGCTGGGATGGCAAATGGCATGCGGTGGCATATTTTTGCACCACGGCTGCTGGTTTCTCCTGTCGTCGTATTCGAGGGGGTCAATGATTTCTTGGTCATAGCTAGCATTGCATGCAATGCAATGCAGAGAGGGAAATCAGCAGAACAGCACAGACTTAGCCTGCAGACCATTTCAGTTTCCAGTTTAAAAGGCCAGGTGCCAAACGATGGGTAAGAACCCATTCACCTGTTCACCCAAAACTACCATCCCCCTTCCCTTCAGGCAGCAGGGTTAAAGCAGTTTTCTATTTGACCAAGCATTAGGGGAAGGGGAGAACAAAGGAACCTGCCTGATACCGAATAAGACTATTGGCCCAACTAGCTCAATACTTACACTGACTTGCAGCCAGTGTTTTTGAGAGGTGTTTCTCCCAGTCCTACCTGGAGATGCTGGGGATTGAACCTGAGGCCTTATGCATGCGGGTGGCACTGTGATCTAAACCACTGAGCCTCTTGGGCTTGCTGACCATAAGGTCAGCGGTTCAAATCCCCGCAACGGGGTGAGCTCCTGTTGCTTTGTCCCGGCTCCTGCCAACCCAGCAGTTTGAAAGCACACCAGTGCAAGTAGATAAATGGTACCGCTGTGGCAGGAAGGTAAACAGCATTTCTGTGCACTCTGGTTTCCACCATGGTGTTCCGTTGTGCCAGAAGCGGTTTAGTCCTGCTGGCCACATGATCCAGAAAACTGTGGACAAATGCTGGCTCCCTCAGCCTGAAAGCAAGATGAGCGCCGCAACCACATAGTCACCTTTCACTGGACTTAACCATCCAGGGTCCTTTACCTTTTACCCTTCTGGCATGCCAGGAAAATGCTCTACCACTCAGCCATGGCTTTGCTCACTTATTGTTTCTGCGTGTGGCACTTAACCTGGGTTAGGTGGGTGAGGTCTTTCAAGCATCTTCAGGCCCAGTATATTCTGCTGGGGACCAGACTAGGTGAGTTTTTGGAGCATCTCAGTAAACATATTTTAAGGTGCAAAATATATCCAATTTAGCTTCTGATTGCCTTCCTGTCCAAATGTTTCAAGCATGGTACCAGATGTTGCTGGGTGACAAACCCCTTCAGCCCTGACCTTTGGCTATGCTGGCAAATGCAGGGGGGAAAGGCTGTAGTGCCGTGGTCACTGGTGTAGGAAGGGCAGGGCATAGGGGCCGGGGCGCCCCGGGCAGCCGGATCCCGATAGGGTTCCATCTCAGCGTGCCCCACCCCCAGAATGCGCACCACACCCCCGCCTGCTTCCCACCCACCCCGGTGCCAGAGCATGAAGCTCCACCACTGGCCGTGGTAGTGCATCTTTCTCTAGCTTGGAGTAACAGGTAAAGGTAAAGGGACCCCTGACCATTATGTCCAGTCGTGGATGACTCTGGGGTTGCGGCGCTCATCTCACTTTACTGGCCGAGGGAGCTGGCATACAGCTTCCAGGTCATATGGCCAGCATGACTAAGCTGCTTCTGGCAAACCAGAGCAGTGCACGGAAACGCCGTTTACCTATTTATCTACTTGCACTTTGACGTGCTTTCGAACTGCTAGGTTGGCAGGGGCAGGGACCCAGCAACGGGAGCTCACTCCGTCACGGGGATTCGAACCGCCGACCTTCTGATTGGCAAGCCCTTGGCTCAGTGGTTTAGACCACAGCGCCCAGAGAGTCACTGCCACTCAGCATTGGACCGGCTGCTGAACTTTGCAGGGGATTGCGATGGAGGAATTTGGGTTGGCGGTTGTAGTTCTGTCATGGGCAAATGCTGATCCAAACAGGCTGGTGACATTATGGTCATGCTTTCAGCAGTTTCCCTAGTAAGGTACCATTTAAATATTTGCAGATGACTCTGGTTTGGTTTTTTGTTTTTTTTTTTTGCTGCCCAAGGCACCAGTTTTCTGCTCATGTCCCTGGCACTTTTGTAAAGATATGAGTACCGGAAACTTGATTTTAACCCCAGAAAGCACTCCCCACAACTATATGAGTCAAACATTGACATGCATGTGCAAATGCTCCATTGCTCTGCCGTTGTGTTGTTTTTTGGGTGAGTAGCAATATTGAGAATGTGTGGACTTTCACCCCTGCAAAAACATTCTCTTTGGGGTGAGGCAAGGAAGCCTCTGGCCTCAACCAAGTTTGATGAGGAGGTTGGTCCATTAGACAAATGAAGCATTGGCCCACCAACTTCGGCCTGCCCTCAGGTGGGGAGAGTGCTCTTGTGTTTGGGTCCTGACTGGAGGTTTCTCGCAGGCATCTGGTTGGCTTCTGTGGGTACAGGATGCTGCCATTGGATTGATCTCATAGGCTGTTCCTATGCTCTTGCTTTTAGGATGCCCAAAATTTGACTACTTCTCATGAAAAGTCCCCGCTGATAAATAGAACTCCACCTGTTCTTCAGAATTGCTAAATTGCACTTAAAAAGTCAGGCCGTTCCCCCAGAGCATTAGTGAGTCTTTATGAAATAATAAGTAATAATTAAAATATATCGAAAACACTGCATACCAACACTTGGCATTCACAGTGAAGTGTGCAGCTTGGTCAGTAAGAAAGGATTTGGGGAATGACTTGAGACACTAAACAGTAGGGATTAATCCGCAGTTGAGCAACAAAAGTTCTTGCTAACAGTATTTCCAAGGGGATATGATCTAGTGATCCCTTCATTCATCATTGTTGTGGATGAACTGATTCACAAATGTCCAGACATGGAGAGTGACTCTTTGCAGCTGTGATTCATAGATTTGCTTTATTGTGTGGCATGTTGCATAACACTGCTTATAACAGGAGATTCTGGTGCTTTCCATTGTTCTCAATTCCTTCTTGTCCTCCGATTCAGCAGCATGTTCAGTAAGACTTTTGAGACGTTCATCTCTGGGAGGATTGGGATGGAAATGCCCTGAACCTTACAAATGGAGACTTTCGAGCGCCTTGTGTTTCCTCCCTTCAAACTGGAGGGACTGATCCTCAGCCAACCCTTCCCATTCCACAGCCCTTAAAGCTACAAACCTACAGGCAGAATGTGAAGTTCAAACCAGCTTGTGAAAATCAGCCATATGTACCACCGCTGGTGCAATCGCAAGGCAGATATACATGGGAAAAGCCACAACGGGCAAAACTCTCTGATCAAAATCTAGACCTCGCCTATCGCAATATGCAGTGGAGACCGAAACGTGAAGAAGAAGAAGTGGATCTCCAGGATTTCAGGCAGAGGTTACTCCCAGCCCTTCCTGGAGATGCTAGGAATCGAACGAGAGAAGAAGAGAAGAAGAAGAGTTTGGATTTGATATCCTGCTTTATCACTACCCGAAGGAGTCTCAAAGTGGATAACATTCTCCTTTCCCTTCCTCCCCCACAACAAACACTCTGTGAGGTGAGTGGGGCTGAGAGACTTCAGAGAAGTGTGACTAGCCCAAGGTCACCCAGCAGCTGCATGTGGAGGAGTGGAGACGCAAACAAGGTTCACCAGATTACGAGTCTACCGCTCTTTTTTTAAAATGAAAATTTTATTCATTTTTCTAATTTTAACAACAAATTAAACATATTTACAATACATAATTTGTAGTACATTGTTGTACCGAATTCCCCTGTTCCCTCCTCATTGAGTCTATTTTAATACTTCTTTAGCAATTTTCGTATTATATCTTATATCATATCCCTAAATTCATACATTATCATCTTCTTCCATTTTCTTATCATTTTATTCTTCATTTCCTTCAACATATCATCATTTTGACCCCTTAGTCTAAAGTTAATTCCCCCCAAAAACCCATAAATTAATAGATTACGTTTTAAAAAAAATAAAAATCACATCTGATTTTACCCCCTTAGCCCTGGATTCGGGCTTCCCCAGATGATACAGCAAGTTCCATAAGACAGTCCAATTTCAAACCTTATTACATAACCATGAATTTATGTCCCTTGTAACTTCTCACCCCACTCCCTCTCTTCCGTCTCTTAACAGCCTCATTTCCCTCTCCCCCCTCTGTCCCCCCCCCAATTCTCTTACTACTACCCAATGCCTGCCATCAAAATTATTCCTTTCCAGACAGTTGACAGCCTCCATTTCCTTTGGATTTTGCTTCCTATAAACATCATGCACTCCCTCCTGAGTCTACCACTCTTAACCACTACACCACACTGGCTCTCCGGTGAAGCATTGGTAGAGATTGAGGCTTGAGGGAAAGGTCCAAGACAGGAGCTTATCAGAGAGGTTGGTGGTCCTCAAGACCCCTCCTCTCTGGTTAAAATGATTATGTGATAAAATAGGCCTCTGGAAGGATGCAGGCTGGAGGGGCAACTAGTTTCACCTGGCATAAGAGAGCTTCCTAGATCCCTGCTCCGTTCCAGGTATACATTTTAATTTCTATGTGCGACCAACATTAAAAACAAACAAACCAGAAATGCAAATACAAAAAAACCCACAACCACAAAATCTCTGACTGCTGACAGCCGAGGATAAACAGGAGGGGATCATCTCTCCATAACTCGGTGGCATTGGCCAGCCTTTTTGGCAATGGTGCGATGAGTTTAAAATAAGAGACAGTGCCTTTCCAGTTTGCAGTTCAGCAAATGTGCGGCCTGCTGCCTCCGTCCCATAAGATTGCTTTTTTGTAGCCTGCTGAGCCAGGGAGCAAACAGCACCGCAATGCAAGAGGTGGGCAGCGATTGGGGTGACCACCAAGACATTGGCCCTCAAAAGGCAGCAAGCCACCAAAAAGCAGGGCAAGAGAGGACACAGAATAAAAATGGCACGTGCTATTTATTATCAGTAATACCATTAGTAGAAGTAGTATTCCCATGTAGCATCTCAAAGTGAACTGCAGCATAATGACATATTATGCCACAGTTGCATATAGAGCATTGCTGTCAACTTTTCCCTTTTCTTGCGAGGAATCCTATTAGGAATAAGGGAATTTCCCTTAAAAAAAGGTGGAAAGTTGACAGCTGTGATATAGAGAAACCGAAGCAATTTTAAAAGCAACAACTAGGAATACATTTTTTAAAAATGGTTTAAAATGACCACACATGCATAAAATTAGTTCAGATCCAAGACAGATGCCAACTGGGGTAAGGCTTTCAGAAGGCTTGTTGAAAGAGGAATGTCTTTAGCAGGTGCTGGAGAGCCGATAGAGAATAGGTTCCTATGCATGTCAAGGCTTCTAAACAAATTCAGCTGAATCGTGAGGATTCTCACCCATCAGACTTTCCCACTCAGTGCATGAATGTCAGTAGATGTAGACAAAACCCGCCCCGCCCCCCCGCAATGCCATGGGCGAAAAAGATAAAACCATAAAATGATCAAAAGGAAGAATTAATAACAATTTAAAACTTCCAAAAAGTTAAAATAACAGAAGTCTAAAAACAGATTAAAACTTGCATCAATTCCCTTGAACATCCGAGTAGACCTGTCTAAACGAAAGATGTTTTTAGCAGGTGCCGAAAAGAGTACAGTGAAGGCAGCTGCCTGGCATCAACAGGCAGGGAGTTCCAAAGGTTAGGCACTGCCACTCTAAATTACCGAGTTCTTACAAATGTGGAACGGGTGTTATGTGGCCCTTGTAACAATGCCAGTTTTGCAGGTTGAGTGGGAATATGTGCAGCAAGGCAATCTTGCAGGTAAACTGGCCCCAAGTTGTGAAGGTAGATAGCAAAACAAAAGGTCCATATAGTTAAAGCTATGGTTTTCCCAGTAGTAATGTACGGAAGTGAGAGCTGGACCATAAAGAAGGCTGATCGCCGAAGAATTGATGCTTTTGAATTATGGTGCTGGAGGAGACTCTTGAGAGTTCCATGGACTGCAAGAAGATCACACCTATCCATTCTGAAGGAAATCAGCCCTGAGTGCTCACTGGAAGGACAGATCCTGAAGCTGAGGCTCCAGTACTTTGGCCACCTCATGAGAAGAGAAGACTCCTTGGAAAAGTCCCTGATGTTGGGGAAGATGAAGGGCAGAAGGAGAAGGGGACGACAGAGGATGAGATGGTTGCACAGTGTTCTCAAAGCTACTAGCATGAGTTTGGCCAAACTGCAAGAGGCAGTGAAGGATAGGCGTGCCTGGCGTGCTCCGGTCCATGGGGTCACAAAGAGTCGGACACGACTGAACGACTGAACAACAACAACAATCGCCACCATGGCATATATTCTTTGCATTCCGACAAACCCATAAAGCTAAGACTTGAGCGGGACTTATCGCTAGCTCACGGCCCAGTGAGAAAATGCTCATGGAAAGAAACGCACTGCTCCCTGCTGCCAGGATATGAATTTTATTTCATTCCTCTGTGCTGTGACACATTTTCATGTTTAGGTGTGGGTTTATTGAGGTGGGGGGGGGGGAAGAGTCTTATAATTCCTCATTTGGCTGGGCAAAAAGTGGCTGCTGTCCAGTGGCACATTCTGCCCCCTCCCCCCAATCTCTGCCAGCCGCTTCTGCATACCTCCGAGTGTTTGGTGCGCTGTCTGTGCAAGACATTTTATCACCACTTTCCCCGCAAGCCTTCACTCCATCTGGCAGGGCAAATGGCTCGAAATGAAAGGGCCTGTTCACGCTTCGCGCGGCTCGGATTTATATCTCTAAATAAGCCGGTTGTGTGTGGAAGCTAATTCGTAAACACTTCCCCGATGATAAATGGCAGGCTGCGCCAGCCCTTAATTGGCGCCTCTCTCTCTCTCTCTCTCTCTCTCTCTCTCTCTCTCTCTCTCAAATGTCTCCATCAAGCTTCCCCTGGAGTGATGAAAAATACGCTGCGCAGGGCAAAGGAGGAGCGAGGGCTCGGAAAGGGACCTGTCTCAGAGGCCCAACAGAGGTGGATCCTCCTGCCGGACATGAAACATTCCTGATGGTCCTGGAAGGCGGCTTTGTATCGCAGAAGCCACAAGATCCTTCAGCGAGAGGGAGTCTCCAGGAGCAAGACCTCAAAGACTTTTGCAGACCCTCCAAGTGCCCCTCTTTCCCAGGAACAGTCCTGGGTTTACAGAAGCCGTCGAGGCTTCTGATTTGATCCTTGAATGTCCTGCTTTTCCTTGTTGTTCAGTCATTCAGTCGTGTCCGACTCTTCATGACCCCATGGACCAGAGCACGCTAGGCACCCCTATCCTCCACTGCCTCCCGTAGTTTGGCCAAACTCATGTTAGTAGCTTCGAGAACACTGTCCAACCATCTCATCCTCTGTCGTCCCCTTCTCCTTGTGCCCTCCATCTTTCCCAACATCAGGGTCTTTTCCAGGGAGTCTTCTCTTCTCACGAGGTGGCCAAAGTACTGGAGCCTCAACTTCAGGATCTGCCCTTCCAGTGAGCACTCAGGGCTGATTTCTTTAAGGATGGATAAGTTTGATCTTTTTGCAGTCCATGGGACTCTCAAGAGTCTCCTCCAGCACCATAATTCAAAAGCATCAATTCTTCGGCGATCAGTCTTCTTTTCCTTAGGATGTCCCTATTTAAGAAATGTTGGCGGGTAGAGTAGGATGTCCCTCCTTTCATAGGAGAAATGTTGGAGGGTATGGTGTTGTGTGACCCCCCCCCCCCGAGCCAAGGAGATCAGTAACTACGCAACCTTTAGAAGACATCTGAAGGCAGCCCTGTATAGGGAAGTTGTTTTATTTTTTAAAAATGTTTAATGTTTTATTCTGTTTTTAAATATGTTGGAAGCTGCTCAGAGTGGCTGGGGCAACTCAGTCAGATGGGTAGGGGTATAAATAATAAAATTTGTATCATTATTATTATTATGAAATAGGACACCCCTGTTTTCATCAAACTGTTGGAGGGTATGGTTTTGCTTGTGTCAATGAAAAGGAGTTTTTGGGTAAGCAGACAGAAGAGCAGGGATGGGCATCTTTTGGTCATTCTGAGGGCCGTGTTCCCTCCTAGGAAGCTATCTGAGGGCCAAGTTCCAGAGTTGGGATTGACGAGAGGCAAGAGTGGGTGGGGAAACTAATGTAACAGTAACATTGGTGCAGATCCTGCATACACTCACAAGCCCCCCTCTGTCCTCCATTCAGACAACCCGGAGGCATTGACAGAATGCAAGCGCACACTCAAGATAGGCAACACTGAAGGAGGGCCTGGAGGAGATTCTAAGGGCCAGGTGGCAAGGAATGGAGGGCCACCTTCCGTCCCAAGGCCTGAGGTCTCCCATGCACTAAAGCGGAATTCTGGTTCCTGGGCAGGGGAGTTGTAGTGACAGTCCAAGGGCAGAAATTATGATGATCATAGAATCGTAGCATTGGAAGGGACCCTGAGGGTCATCTAGTCCAACCCCCTGCAATGCAGGAATCTCAGCTAAAGCATCCATGACAGATGACCATCCAAGCTCTGCTTAAAAACTTCAAAGGAAGGAGAGTCCACCTCCTCCTGAGGGAGTCCATTCCATTCTTGAACTGCTCTTATCAGGAAGTTCTTCCTGATGTTTAGCTGAAATCTCCTTTCTTGTAACTTGAAGCCCTTGATTCGAGTCCTACCCTCCAGAGCAGGAGAAAACAAGCTTGTTCCCTCTTCCATGTGACAAGCCCTTGAGATATTTGAAGATGGCTATTGTGCATCTTCTCTTTTTCCAGGCTAAACCTACCAAACTCCCTCAACCGTTCCTCATCAGGCTTGGTTTCCAGACCCTTGATCATCTTGTACAAAAGCCAGTCTTGTTTCGCTTGCCTTGGTTTTCTCTCTCAGAGAATACTGGGGAACCTCAACCCATTTCAGGCATTCCTTCATCCATGTTGTCTCCATATTCATCGCTTTCCTATGGGTTAGAGGGTGATCATCTGCTGTGGGGAAACCTATGGTTAGCATGTTGGACCAGGACCTGGGAGATGAGGGTTCAAATCCCCACTCAACCATGAAGCTCACTGGGTGGCCTTGAGCCAGTCCCTTGGGTAGCCTAACCTACAGTACTTTGTTGTTGTTGTTGTGATGGTTAGACGAGGCTGGGAAGAACCATGGGCACCACCTGGAGTTCTTTGGAGGAAATGGAACTAATCCAACACAGTCTTCCCACACGTTGTAGGCCTCTCATTTCCCAGCCTTACTCTGATTTCCAGAGTTTTAAAATGAGCGGGGAGCTTATGGAAGCAGGCAGCCTCTATTCAAGAAAAGGCCCTTACAGGACTACGTTTCCCAGGAAGTGCCTAGGTCTCATTGACTGAGAAAACAAATAATAATAATAATAATAATAATAATAATAATAATAATAATAATAATAATTTATTTATTTATACCCCAGGTTGGGTTTCCCCAGCCACTCTGGGCAGCTTCCAACAGAATGTTTAAATACAATAATCTATTAAACAATAAAAGCTTCCCTAAACAGGGCTGCTTTCAGATGTCTCCTAAAAGTCTAGTAGTTGGTTTTCTCTTTGACATCTGTGGGAGGGTGTTCCACAGGGCAGGTGCCACTACCGAGAAGGCCCTCTGCCTGGTTCGCTGTAACTTGGCTTCTCGCAGCGAGGGAACCACCAGAAGGCCCTCGGCACTGGACCTCAGTGTCCGGGCAGAATGATGGGGGTGGAGACGCTCCTTCAGGTATACTGGACCGAGGCCATTTAGGGCTTTAAAGGTCAACACCAACACTTTGAATTGTGCTCGGAAACGTACGGGAGCCAATGTAGGTCTTTCAAGACCGGTGTTATGTGGTCTCGGCGGCCGCTCCCAGTCACCAGTCTAGCTGCCGCATTCTGGATTAGTTGTAGTTTCCGGGTCACCTTCAAAGGTAGCCCCACGTAGAGCGCACTGCAGTAGTCCAAGCGAGAGATAACTAGAGCATGCAATTGGACAACAGAAGAAGCTGCTCAAGGGTAATTATAGAAACTCCAAATCCCGAAGGGTTTTAAGGGAAGATGAACACCTTAACTTACAGAAAATCCAGCTCTCAAAAGCAGACTGGCCCATGTGGCTATTGCGGTTCCTTCCATCTTTATCATTGTGACATTCTATGAAAGTTTGTTTGTTACGAAGCCAACGGTTATTTTCCAGAGCCTTTAAATAGACTCGCCAGTCTGCCTTAATTTATTTTTAAAAAAAGAAGAAGGAGAAGAAGAAGAGGAAGAGGAGGAGGAAGAGGAAATGGGAAAGGGTTGGGCAGATATAGGATAATATGAAGACTATAGGGAAGGGGTTTTTAGTAAGTGACCAGTCGTATATGAGTCAGTGTTGAGATTGTGCATGCTGTGTAATAAATACAGAAATACCACTTTGTTGGAATGAGCCATACATTTCTGCTGTCCTCAGCAATTGTTGGGACGAGGAACTAGAAGATGGGGCCCATTAACGACAGACCCCAAAATTTGGGATTCTCTGTGAACCTGTGTGAAGGCTTTGCAGGTTTTTCTGCAGCATTTTGCAGCGCCCCACACGCGGAGAAACTGATACATCAAACACAGGGGTTGTCCTTGACATTAGAAGATGGATATTCTGGGGTTTCCTTGTGGGGTTTTGAAAGGGGCAAATGTGCACTGAGTAGCTGTGAATTCAACTGCCCCAGTTGTAATGTGGAACTAACTATGGTAACTGGATATATAACAGATGGATAAGGGTAAAAGACGCAGAAAACTTTATTTTAAATATGGAACCCATGGAGGGAGGGAAAGAGGTCCAAGGGTTCAAATGAACTTTTTATTTTAATGTTTGAAATGGTTAAAGTTAAAATGTATAAAATTATGTAAAACCAATAAAAAAAATTACACACACACACACACACACACACACACACGAAAGCCACTTGGAGATGTCCTCCTTTTGCATGAGTTGCTTCTAGTCTGAGGTAGAGTTTTTCATCTCAGCTTCCCGGAGAGCCACTCGAGGAGGATAGTCATTATCAGACGTGACAGGCAGGTACAAAGGCACACACCACCTCATCCTGTCAACATGCTACCTTGCTTGACAACGGAGTGTATGGGATGTGGAGAGACGAGAATGAAGCAAAGGAGGGGGACTTTTCTTCACTTCCAAGAACGAAGGAAGACCAAAACAACAAATATCTGGGTCATATACAGCTGTCGGTTTATTTCTGAACAGCTGGGAGGATGTCGATGAACCACGGTTCACAGTTCATACAGCAGCGAGCTCTCTTTATGCTTTCCGTGGTTCAAGTGGGCATTTAGTCGTAATTGAATGTATTCCCAGTGATTCAGCAAGAAGGCTCACCCAAGACATTTTTTTCTGCCTGGGGCAGAACAGCAAACAAGGTGCCTCTTCCTGTTGCCACCCAGGGCACACAGCATCAATACATTTCGGTAGGGCTGCTCTATGTCCGGGATTTCTCGGACATATCTTGGATTCGTCTGTCGGAAATAGCGTCTGGGCAGAATAGGTAGAAATGTCTGGGGAAACCTAGGCATTTGGCAACCCATGTCAGAAGTGTTGATTTGGGGGTGAGTTTCCTTTTTTTTTTTTTTAAAGGGAAGCAGGTGGTGCTGTGGGTTAAACCACAGAGCCTAGGGCTTGTCGATCAGAAGGTCGGCGGTTCGAATCCCCACGACGGAGTGAGCTCCCGTTGCTCGGTCCCTGCTCCTGCAAACCTAGCAGTTCGAAAGCACGTCAAAGTGCAAGTAGATAAATAGGTACCGCTCCAGTGGGAAGGTAAACGGCGTTTCCGTGCGCTGCTCTGGTTCGCCGGAAGCGGCTTAGTCATGCTGGCCACATGACCCAGAAGCTGTACACCCGCTCCCTCGGCCAGTAAAGCGAGATGAGCACTGCAACCCCAGAGTCGACTGGACCTAATGGTCAGGGGTCCCTTTACCTTTACCTTCCTTAAAAATAGCTCAAAAACTGCAAAAAAAGGCTCAACAATTTTTGTGTCTAGATTTTCAATTATGACAACCCTCAATTTTGGCATCTGAGGGGGGGAAACCCACAGGCACCTCATTTTGACATATCAACCCAAACCAGCTACAGTGGTACCTCGAGTTACAAACGCCTCAGGTTACAAACTCCGCTAACCTGGAAGAGTTACCTCGAGTTGAGAACTTTTCCCCAGGATGAGAACGGAAATCGCGTGCCGGCGGCGCAGCGGCAGCAAGAGGCCCCCATTAGCGAAAGCACGCCTCTAGTTAATAACAGTTTCAGGTTAAGAACGGACCTCCGGAAGCAATTAAGTTCATAACTAGCGGTACCACTGTACTTGGGGCAGTCGTCTTATTCTGCTAGTGGATTGCCAATGTGGTGCCCATGGGCATCCTTGCACCCAGAGGTGCCTTCCCTGCTGCCCATAGTGTCTTTCCCTCCTGAAATTAGCCTTCAAAGCACCATCGCATTGAAGCAGTTAAGGACAAGAAACTTTTAAAAACAAAAAAGAGGAAATATTAAGTTTTACATATATTTAACGAACAATCCTATAGGTTGCCTTCAATCGGTCTTGCTCCAAGGTAAATGGGTACTAGCAGGGGTGTAGCAGTACCCATGTTCCATAATGGAGGGGTGACAAATTATGAAGGAACAATTACTGCCCTACTAGGGCGGTTCATATTTTTTTTTTAACGCCTGCTCCAAAGGTCTTATCTTATTATACTAGGGATTATATAGCTATATATGAAATTTCATGCATATCGGTTAATATCTTGACCCTCCTCCACCAAAATAGCTGTTCACTTGGCTGTTTTCCTATGTCGTGAAGGCTGAAATTTCAGTTCAGTGGAGCACTTACTGTTCCCAACCCATACCCTGTGGAAAGCCATCTAATTAGACTTTAATTTGATTTTGAGATGTTTTTAGGAGGTAATTTAATGATTGTTTGATTTTATACCAATGTTATGTATCTGATGTTAGCCACCCTGAGCCCGACTTCGGCCGGGGAGGGCGGGATATAAATAAAAGTTTTTTTTATTATGATTACTTGTTTTTATTCCTTTGTAAGAAAATATGAAATAACGTAAAGCCATTTTTGCGGGGTGGTGGTGAATGGGGGGGGGGTTGACAAGAAATTTTCCGCACCGGGTACCACCTGACCTTCCTACACCTCGGGGGGGGGGGGGTTGACGAAAAATATTTGGCCCCGGGTACCAATTTACCTTGCTATGCCCCTGGGTACTGGATTGCAACCTCACTCACTTTCCTGAACAACACCCCACCCTGCAGTTTCTGACATTTCATGAGGTTGTCTATAGTTCATGTACGGTGCAAGAAGCTTCCTTCACAGCAATGCAAAACAACACATCTGATAACCAACAAGGCACAGCTAGTCCATTTTGCTGTTGTTCTGGAGTAAGGTTCCATGTGATTAGGAAGTATCCTGGCAATACTATGAATTACTATGACTTTATGGAATTGCGTTAATTGTTTAGGTGATTTTCCTTGCTTTATTTCTATGCTATTGCGATATAATGTTGTATCAATATTATGGTGATTGCAACGTTTTTTACTTTATTTTCATTGCTATTTATTAAATTTGCATACCGCTCTTCATCTGAAGATCACGGGGGGGGGGGGGTCCTCCACAACATAAAAATACAGAAGGAGAACACGAATTGCACAAAAAACGAAAACAACCAGTAACTCCCTCCCCACCTTTAATGCTAAGTGTGATTATTGTGAGCTCAACATCTATTGCTGGAAAAGCAGTGTACAAATGTTAAATCAAACCCAATCAAAACTGTGTGGATGTAATGCTAAATTTGGTTTGATTTAAGGCACAAATACAGGATGGGTGGCACCTGGCTTGAGAGCAGTACATGTGAAAAGCATCTAGGAGTCTTGGTAGACCATAAACTTGACATGAGTCAACAGTGTGATGCAGCAGCTAAAAAAGCCAATGCAATTCTGGGCTGCATCAATAGGAGTATAGCATCTAGATCAAGGGAAGTAATAGTACCACTGTATTCCGCTCTGGTCAGACCTCACCTGGAATACTGTGTCCAGTTCTGGGCACCACAGTTCAAGAAGGATACTGACAAGCTGGAACGTGTCCAGAGGAGGGCAACCAAACTACAAGAAAGAAGATTCCACCTAAACATTTGGAAGAACTTCCTGACAGTAAGAGCTGTTGAACAGTGGAATTTGCTGCCAAGGAGTGTGGTGGAGTTTCCTTCTTTGGAGGTCTTTAAGCGGAGGCTTGACAGCCATCTGTCAGGAATGCTTTGATGGTGTTTCCTGCTTGGCAGGGGGTTGGACTGGATGGCCCTTGTGGTCTCTTCCAACTCTATGATTCTATGATTCTAATTTGTTTCGATTAGTGATCATTTGTAAAAAAATAAAATAAAAATGAAAAGATTTGCCAAAACTGTGTGTATGTTGCCTGCAACCCCAAGCACAAACCTTCCTTGCACGGCAAAGGGTTAACCTCTCAGAGCGACTGGCAGGGCAGCTACTGCTACCCCCTTGTGTGTGTGTCCCCCCCTCCTCACACAGTTTGGTTTGCCCATCCATTGTTTGGAGGAACTGTTGCTAGATTGACTGCCTCCCTTTTGATGTCTGGCAATGTTTGTTTATTAGCGCCAGTGGCCTGGGTTAGCTCTCCGGGAAAAGCTTTGAATAAATCCCCCATCCTCTGCCCTTCCCTCCTCCTTTTCACAGGCCGGTGAGCTGATAAAACCTCAGTGCTGGTTTTCAAAGGCCAGGGAAAGTTTTCAGCAGAAAACTCCTTTTCCCTACCTGCCTGCCTCCATGGCAAATGAAGCCTGTAAACTGTGAGAAAAGGCTGGAGAGAGGGGGTGGGGAGGAGGGAACCACAGGCCAACTCCAGGTGTAGCTCCAAAGATCCTCTCTAAAAATAATTTGTACCCTGCCCAGCTGGCTGGGTTTCCCCAGCCACTCTGGGCGGCTCCCAACAGAATTAAAAGCACAATAAAACATCAAACATTAAAAACTTCCCTGAACAGGGCTACCTTCAGATGTCTTCTCAAAGTCAGATAGATGCTAATTTCCTTGACATCTGATGGGAGGGCGTTCCACAGGGTGGGCGCCACCACCGAGAAGGCCCTCTGCCTGGTCCCCTGTAACCTCCCTTTTCGCAGGGAGGGAACCTCCATAAAGTCCCCGGAGCTGGACCTCAGTGTCCGAGCCGAATGATGGGGGTGAACGATGCACTCCATTCCACTTCCCCAAGTGTCTGCTGAGTGCGGCTCAGGACTGCAATTCCTCAAGGACCGCCTTTCTCCATAGGAACCTACCCGGACCCCGAAATCATCTTCTGAGGCCCTTCTTCCTGTGCCTTCTCCATGAGAGATTCGGAGGGTGGCAACATGAGAACGGGCCTTTTCTGTGGTGGCTCCCCGTTTGTGGAATGCTCTCCCCAGGGAGGCTCACCTGGCGCCTTCATTATACACCTTTAGGCACCAGGCAGAAACGTTCCTCTTTAAGCCTTTGGCTGATTGACATCCAATGCCCTATTAAAATGTGTTGGGGAGGGGGGATTATTGGGTTCTTCTTCTTCTTCTTCTTCTTCTTCTTCTTCTCCTCCTCCTCCTCCTCCTCCTCCTCCTCCTCCTCCTCCTGGGCGTATAGGGCAGTATACAAATTAATAATAATAATAATTAACAATAATAATGCCTCATCCAGCAGTCAGAGGTCACTGACAGAGGTTTTCCCTGAAAGATTTTGGGCCCTTTTGCAAATCGTGGGCCTGCTAATAATGTATTGTGAATGTGCATATGGCACCTTTTTGACTTAAAAAAGGAATGGCACACACCTCTGAATGAGCGAATGAGATGCATCTGCCTTCTGTGGTTGGAGTATGTCCAGGGTTATCTATTCTGATTTAATGGCAACTCTCCTGGGGAAATCCAGCAGCTCATATCACCCCAACTCTGCATTGCCATTTGGCTAAAACGTGGGCTTTGTGCTTTAAGGTATCGTCCTCTCTTGGTTCTCAATCAACTGGGAGCCAAGCTTTCTCGGGTGCTTTCACTTTGCAAGCACGGTTCGTGCTCTAAATCGGGTCCTCCCTTAAAGAGGGCACGTATTGCGGTGAGACCTGGCAACCAAACCCCTGTGTTGTGGGTGGGAGTGACTGACAGCCACAACACCCAATTAGTAGGTCCCTCGATGGAGGGTTCAATCTGACCAATGGGACGCAAGCTAAATGGATCGAGGGACCTACAAGTACCCATGCAGGTGACCCTGAGCTTCCTCTTTTCAGCGCGTGCATCAGAACACCCGCCCACCTCTCCCTACTTTTAAGGCTTGTGCGCTTGACCTTGCTATGCCATCGTGTGCCGTCTGTCGTTGGGACAGGGGCACGGCAGGAATTTTCCCCACTTGGCTGATTGGCTGTTGCCATTTGGGTTTTGCCTGCTGCGTAGCAAACCATCACAACTTGTAAGGTTGCGGATAGGCTCTGGTTCAGGTGATAGGGATGGGAGAACGCTCTCGCCATCCCTATGCAAAGTGTATTCCGTTAAAGGAATCCAGGGATTCGATGGTTTGGTCAACCCCCGAGAGAGGGTTGTGCCCGTGCCTGAGTCCAGGGGGACATTTGGGTGGCGGATAGAGCAGGTCCCCGGCTTTCCGCTTTCCAGGTGTTCGCCCTTGAAGTTTTTGAGCTTTTTTTTAAAGGAAATTCAGCAAAAACTAGACTTCCGACATGGATTGCCATACGTCCAGGATTTCCCCTGACATTTCAGCGATTTCTGACTGCCATATTCCGGCTATGTCCAGGAAATTCTAGTGCAGAATCACAGAGTTGGACCGGACCTCAAAGGTGGTATATAATAGCTCCAAACAAATAAATATGCATTAAAGGTCACAATGCATCAGGGGAGCAGGGTCAAATTCCAAGCATGGCATCCCAAGCACACATGCATGTATCTTGCTTCAAACCCAAGTGTACTTATGCTTCAGATTGTGCTGAGTCACTCTCACATGCTTGCTGAGTCACTCTCACATGCTTAACCAGTTGCAGTTGCAAGACATACATACCCCAAAATAATCACATATTATTATGATTATTGTGATTATTATTGCCCCAGCCACTCTGGATGGCTTCCAGCACATATTAAAACATAATATAGCATCAAACATTAAAAACCTTCCTGATACAGGTTTGCCTTCAGATGTCTTCTAAAAGTTGGGTGGTTATTTTTCTACTTGACATCTGATGGGAGGGTGTTCCACAGGGAGGGTTGACTTAACCCTTTCTTCCTTCTTTTTCTCTGCATGCACAGACCCCTTCTACATTAACATACAACCCACAGTGGCCCACCAGATGCCTCTGGAAAATCCACAAGCAGGACCTGAGGAAAAACAGCAACTCTCTTGCATTCAGGCCTCCAGCCGTGGAGGTAGTAGACCATAGCCATCAGTGTTAGTCGCCACTGATGGTCTTCTCCTGCCGAATTTGTCTAATTCTCTTTTAAATCCGTTCAAGTTGCTGGCCATCACTGCCTCCTGCAGAAGTGAGTTCCATAGTTGAACTATGCGCTGCATGAAAAAAGCGCCTTCTTTTATCTGTCCCGTACATCCCACTTCACTGGAAGTCTAAGTTCTATGAGACTGGTAGAAAAAACAAACATTTCTTTATCTTCATGAAACATAATTTCATAAGCTTCTAACGTGCCTTCTTCTCTCTTGCTTTTTCTCTAAATTAAAAAAGTTTCAAACACTGCAACCTTTCTTCATAAGGGAGCTGCTCTGCTCCACCCCTCTTAACCATTCCCCCTTTCCCTTTTCTGAACCTAGTAAACAGAAACACCCCACGCTGGAGCTTTTTGAGTTCCTACAAGCCCTTTAAGGTCCTCTTGGGAATGCAATCAATGGGGCCGAAGTGTTTCTATTTGATGGGATTGCGCCTTGCGAAAGATAACGCTGCTTTCAAGGTGAAAAAGATCAGTTTCATCCCAGGTTCGAGGCAGTGCTCTCCAGTCCTCCTCAATTGCTGGAAAACTTCAAAACTCCCTGAAAGTGTGGGGTTTCCGATAGTCTTTGAATGTACAGCACACTCCTTATTTGCTCGCTGGCTGAAGTGTGGGGCTGTTTGCACAGCGTGTCTGAGCAGACAGTGGCCTTTGAAGATGTTTACTAATTAAGTCAGAATCAACTGTGCAGGGAAGCAGAAATCGCTTCAAACAATCCCCAGGCGTAAAAAATACTGGGTTGTTTATTTGGGCTTGTATCCAAAACCGGACAAGAGTTTCCCTGGCAAGCTCCCCTCCCCGAGTGACACTTACATTCCCATTGCTCTGTAGCTCCTTTTCCTGAAATTATTTTGGGAGATGGAAAGTGACACCGGAAATCTGGAGGCAAACGGTTCTGCGCCAGCTTCAGCGGCTCAGCTCCATTCTCTGAGCCCATCGCTTCGTTTTCAGTGGGCCCGGTGACAGGCTTGGGACTGGGAATCCCTAATCCAATATAGCTTCAGGGAAGCAAAGAGGCCCTGATCTAATCAGTGCCGGAACAGAAGATTCCCCATGCTTTCTAAATGAACAGCAAGATATACTGTGAGATGGGGTGGGTGGGGGGTGGGGTGCTGATTTTGCAGGACTTCCAGCCTTATCTGCAGAGCTGACTCCCAAGAAGGGCATAGGGCAATTATCTCTCGGCCCTCTGGCAGTTGTGCTGTGGGTACCATCCTGTCCCCGGTGCTATTTGACATCCACATGAAGCTGTTGCGACAGGAGGTGTACCTAGGCTCCCTTGCACCCGTGCCAGAGGAGCTTGCACACCTTGCCTGGCGGCCCAGAGTTTGGCAGAGGAACGGCCTGGGGAGCAGATGGATGGGAAACCCAGTCAGATGAGCGTGGTGTAAATAATAAAATGATGATGATGATGATGAAGGAATTGGACATCCCTATTTTCATCAGAGGAACGTTGGGTATGGATTACTCTGCATGAAGCCTGACCTGGGAACTAGTGCAAGATGTCGCAGCACGACTGCCCAGTGTGGCAGAATATTACTGCCACATTATTCCCGCTGAAGGTTATTCCAGTGCTGAAACAAAGTTACAGGGAACCAGGCAGAGGGCCTTCTTAGTAGTGGCGCCCGCCCTGTGGAACGCCCTCCCACCAGATGTCAAAGAAATAAACAAATAACTGACGTTTAGAAGACATCTGAATGCAGCCCTGTTTAGGGATATATCTGGTGAGCCACTGTAGACAGTACTGAGCTGTATGGACCAATATTCTTTCTGACTCAAGATAAGACAGCTTGGTTGCCTCTCAGCAGTTCTCAGAATACCTGGCTACAGACTCCCCCACGTTAAACGGTAGCAATTAAAACAAAATAAAATAAAAAAATTCTTTCCAGTAGCACCTCAGAGACCAACTAAGTTTGTTCTTGGTATGAGCTTTCGTGTGCATGCACACTTCTTCAGATACGTAGCAATTAATTCTGCATTTGAATCTATAGATACGAGTTAGCGCGTGCACATTCCATGCTAATCTTGCATCCTCCTCTATCCTTTCAGTGACACATTTCCTATTTTCTGGTGATGCACGGCAAGTGACTGTCCTACTCAGAAGGAAGTTTTTTGCTTTTCGGCATCTGCCCAAACGCCTACCCAGTGTGTGCAGCATAAGATGCCTACCTAAATTGCCCGTCAATCCATGCCTTTCAAGTTAACTCAGCCAAGGAAGGAGCTCTAGGAAATAAAAACTAGGGCGATTAAAATGTGGCGGCTGCAGGCAAACACTATAAAGTGTTCAAAGCCAGGAACCTACTTTATTTGCCAATTTCGAACACTGGTGTTTGCTGAAAGCCTGGGCCCATCAGAAATGTTAACTTAAGCTTTTCATTTGTGTTTTCCCCCCAAAAGTCTTTGTTGCTTCAGCAAACAGGTCATGAATCCAGCACACCTACTCCCCAAACAAACAACCCCCCCCCCCCAAATTATCTGTGGAACGAAGTGCTTTTGACAAAGACATCAGTCTTCCCGAGACAGATCGCTGGGGGTGTGGGAGCATTCTGACTGTGCATGTCGGAGTCCTTGACCCCTGTCCTTCTCTTCCTTCATGGACCCCAGATAACCATTGAAAAAAGATTCTTCTTTGGTGTTACCTCTCTGGGATTGGAAGAGCAAAGGGTTTAAGTTATGCATGTGTGGCTAATACCCCAGAGGACAGGATCACACTTCAAAATGACCTTAACAGATTAGAGAACTGGGCCAAAGCAAACAAGACGAATTTTAACAAGGAGAAATGTAAAGTACTACACTTGGGCAAAAAAATATGAAAGGCACAAATACAGGATGGGTGACACCTGGCTTGAGAGCAGTACATGTGAAAAGGATCTAGGAGTTTTGGTAGACCATAAACTTGACATGAGTCAACAGTGTGATGCAGCAGCTAAAAAAGCCAATGCAATTCTGGGCTGCATCAATAGCAGTATAGCGTCTAGATCAAGGGAGGTAATAGTACCACTGTATTCCGCTCTGGTCAGACCTCACCTGGAATACTGTGTACAGTTCTGGGCACCACAGTTCAAGAAGGATACTGACAAGCTGGAACGTGTCCAGAGGAGGGCAACCAAAATGGTCAAAGGCCTGGAAACGATGCCTCATGAGGAACAGCTTAGGGAGCTGGGTATGTTTAGCCTGGAGAAGAGAAGGTTAAGGGGTGATATGATAGCCATGTTCAAATATATAAAAGGATGTCATATAGAGGAGGGAGAAAGGTTGTTTTCTGCTGCTCCAGAGAAGCGGACATGGGGCAATGGATTCAAACTACAAGAAAGAAGATTCCACCTAAACATTAGGAAGAACTTCCTGACAGTGAGAGCTGTTCGGCAGTGGAATTTGCTACCAAGGAGTGTGGTGGAGTCTCCTTCTTTGGAGGTCTTTAAGCGGAGGCTTGACAGCCATCTGTCAGGAATGCTTTGATGGTGTTTCCTGCTTGGCAGGGGGTTGGACTGGATGGCCTTTGTGGTCTCTTCCAACTCTATGATTCTATGATTCTATGTGTAGGGCAGCCATACACCTGGAATTTCCCAGACATAGCTGGCAATTTCCACCCTCCCTTCTCCACAGGTGGGCGGGGTTTGCGGCACCGAACGGGGCTTACCTGGGCGGGTTCCTCCCACCTGCTTAGCTTGGCCTTCGACCCGCCCTCGGCCAGGGAGGACAATGGATGGCCAAAGAAAGGAAGCTGAGCCTTTCGGTCAGCCCTCACTTGGTTTTCTTCCTTCCAGGATCACCCACCCACCCTCCCTCAAATTAATAATTTCTTTCCTCCAAATAATCTCATCCTAGGTCAGCGGTCATCAAGTAAACGATACTTTTTCTTACAGACTGATATTTTGCATTCCAGGTCACCGGGCGCTGCTATGGTCGTAAGATGGTTGCTGTATTCAGAACCGGGAAGGAATTTCCCCTGCATTGGCAGGTTTTGCCTTCCCCATAACATTTTGTCACAGCTTTGGTGGTTTTAGGCCTTTAGTCTATCATCAAGTTGGGGGGATGCATTCATGCTCCCTTCCCACACGGCAGCGCTTGCAGGGCCCGTTAAAGGGCAAAACCGGGAGTCCCTGGCCCTAGAGCGGTGGCATGTAGGTCAAACTCCCGGGCTGAGGTTAGTGGGAGGGCATGCTGTGTAAATTTGCGCTTTACAGTCCCCTCCCACTGTACCTCTTCAACCTGCATATCCTCAGCCACATGGGCTGAGAGGGTTGCCTGCCAAGGCCTATGCCAAGTTTCCCACTTCTGAGGCTCAATAAAGTTGTGGACAATTTGAACCCATACTCCCCTCCCACTGTACCTCTTCAACCTGCATATCCTCAGCCACATGGGCTGAGAGGGTTGCCTGCCAAGGCCTATGCCAAGTTTCCCACTTCTGAGGCTCAATAAAGTTGTGGACAATTTGAACCCATACTCTGGTCTCTTGTCTCATTCTTTGGGGGAAGGGGTGGGCACCACAGACGGGGTTTAGCACGTGTGAGTGCAAACGGCCATCGGAAGTTGTGTCCGGGCCGAAATCGCTGAAGCGTCCAGGAAAATCTGGATGTATGGCAACCCAGTGTCGTTTCTGACAAAATCTTAAAAAATAATAATGAAAAACTTCATTTTTTCAATTTTAAGCTCAACAACTTATTTCCACTTTTTCAAATATGGCAACCCTTTGCACATGCATGATTCATTGTCCTGGAATTCACTGCTGTCACATTCAAAAACTCTCTGTCACTATTGTGCTACACCTCCAGGTCTTCTTTGTAGAATGTGGTGATGGCCAGCAGCAGAATCTGACAGGTATATATATATATACACATATATATACTGTGTATATATATGTATAGAAAAGTTTGGTAAGCACCAACTGTTGCTGTTTTTACATATAAAACAAATGACCTATATTTGTCCAGACTGTCCCCAGTTTTCAAACTGCTTGTTCAAAACAAATAGCAGGGGCAAAGCGGTTTCTATTTTCCCATCTTTCTTTCCCTTTGCAAAGAACTGCTGCATTTACATTTTTGAAATGTGGCTGGCTCCGTCGCCTTAGAAGTGACTAGGTGCCGGTGGTTTGCACCCAATCCTGGCAGCATGGTGTTCAGAGTAGACTGAAACTTTGTCGTGTTCCTTCATTCCAGTGGGTTTCCTTTGAGCAGAACCACTCTTTCATTCTATAAAAATTGAATTTTCCCTGCATGTAAACCAATGGGTGGACTTGGCTTGATCCGCACCGGAGGATAAACTTTGCCTGCAAATTTCATCCACTTATGTGAAAGGGGGAAGGGGGGAAATAACCCTTACAACCATTTTGAGCCATTATCGTCAAAGGAGGTGAAAGATCAGATTCAAATAACGGATTGAATCAGAATGGCACAGATCGGCTATGAAACAGCACACCTATAGTATATAGCAGGGGTGGCCAACTTCCAAGAGACTGTGATCTACTCACAGAGTAAAAAACTGGCAGTGATCTACCCCCTTTTGTGGGGTTCAGTCAAAGTTGTTGAGCTTTTTTTTAGGAAGGAAAGCACTGTTTTGGGGGGTTCATGTAAAAGTTGTTGAGCTTCTTTAGGGAAGAGGAAAGCGATGTTGAGCTTGTTTTAGGGAGGAAAGTCCTGTTTTTGGTGGTTCAGGTCATTTTAGGGGTGCAGGGCAAAGATGTTGACATTTTTTTAGGGGAGCCAAAGTTTTTTAGCTTCTTTGGGGGGAGCCACTGATCTACTGGCGATCTACCACAGACGTCCAGTGATCTACTGGTAGATCACGATCTACCTGTTGGACATGCCTGGTATATAGATAAACAAATAAAGCTACATGGGGATTTCGCTTTATCTGTCACAGGAGATTGAAGTAAGAGAGACCTATTCTGGAAGGCTGGGTTTTCCCCTTAAACAGGGCTCTGGAAACATGATAGTCTCAGCTGAAAACTATTATTTCTTTGACAACCTGCTTTTTCATTTCCTCTGAGTTTCAAAAGCTGTTTATCATACGCAGTGAAGAGGTTGTGTTTTGGAGAAACAAAAGCCTACAGAGCCCCAGATGAGTGTGTGGAACAGCACATGAGGCTCTGGTTCAATGCTGTACATTCCTCTAAGCAGCTTTGAGGCCCTTTCGGGTAAAAGACGCAGCAGTAGCAGCCCACTTAGCCATACTAAAAATACCTCGCACCAGATTCAACTAAGCGGGAGGCAGAAGCCACTGGAAAGACTCTTAAAGTGGGGACTTCTCCCGTAATCACTTTGCCCTATGCCTTCTTGTGCCCCCCCTCAAAGCTGGTCTACGACATCAGGTAGGTGTAAGAGAGGAAAGATCATTCTGCCGGGCAAGCAGATATTCTTCCACTGATTGAACAAACCTCTTGGCACTATGTTGACTTCCAAACAGCGTAAAACCCAAGATCGCCTAACCCCATTTTTGCCCATCTGACAGCTTTGATCAGAACGGGGCACCCACATAATACCTGTTCTGAATTTGCATAAACTTCCACTTTGGAACTCACTGCCAATGGATGTCAGCCAGGTGCTTTCACCATACTCTTCTTTGACACCTGCTAAAAAACATAGCTGGTTAAAGCTATGGTTTTCCCAGTAGTAATGTATGAAAGTGTGAGAGCTGGACCATAAAGAAGGCTGATCGCCGAAGAATTGATGCTTTTGAATTATGGTGCTGGAGGAGACTCTTGAGAGTCCCATGGACTGCAAGAAGATCAAACCTATCCATCCTTAAAGAAATCAGCCCTGAGTGCTCACTAGAAGGACAGATCCTGAAGCTGAGGCTCCAGTACTTTGGCCACCTCATGAGAAGAGAAGACTCCCTGGAAAAGACCCTGATGTTGGGAAAGATGGAGGGCACAAGGAGAAGGGGACGACAGAGGATGAGATGGTTGGACAGTGTTCTCGAAGCGACTAGCCTGAGTTTGGCCAAACTGTGAGAGGCAGTGAAAGATAGGGGTGCCTGGTGTGCTCTGGTCCATGGGGTCACGAAGAGTCGGACACGACTGAATGACTGAACAACAACAACACAACATTTTTGTTGAAGCAAGTGAAGGCAGATGTTTGGAAAGTTGATGCAAGTTTTAAACTGTCTTTAGTTCACTCTTTGAAAACCTTTTGAAAGACTTAAAAATTATTGTTAATTGTTCCTATTGAAAATGTTATGTCTTTTTTGTACAGTCTTTTGAAGTTGGCTCCCCCCCCCCCCGGTTACAATCAAGCGATGTATAATTTTTATGAAATAAATAAAATAAGCATGGGTATCCACAGTATTTTCCCCAAGGTGGGAATAAAACACTGAACGGGGGAACTGGCTAGTTTCTCTCTCAACCCAAAATGAGAATAATGGCCTGACTGTATATTTAGCCTCATTTCTCAGATTCTGCAAATGCTGGGGTCTTTTCTAAAAAACATGAAAGCTGGGAATCTGGAGATTATGGTTCATTGGGAGGGGGAACTGCCTCCTGCCCTGTGGATACACAACAGGGCTTTCTTGGGAGGAAAGCAGAATATTCGGACATGCTAGTATAATCTCATTGGCTCCCAGAAATGACAACCAACAAATCTGTCTCGCCAGAGGGGTGCAATGCATGCTCTGGTCATCTCCCACAAGTAATCCAGAATGCGGCAGCTAGACTGGTGACTGGGAGCGGCCGCCGAGACCACATAACACCGGTCTTGAAAGACCTACATTGGCTCCCAGTACATTTCCGAGCACAATTCAAAGTGTTGGTGCTGGCCTTTAAAGCCCTAAACAGCCTTGGCCCAGTACACCTGAAGGAGCGTCTCCACCTCCATTGCTCAGCCCAGATACTGAAGTCCAGCTCCAAGGGCCTTCTGGTGGTTCCCTCACTGCGAGAAGCCAAGTTACTGGGAACCAGGCAGAGGGCCTTCTCGGTAGTGGCACCCGCCCTGTGGAATACCCTCTCACCAGATGTCAAAGAGAAAACCAACCACCAGACTTTTAGGAGACACCTGAAAGCAGCCCTGTTTAGGGAAGCTTTTATTGCTTAATAGATTATTGTATTTTAGCATTCTGTTGGAAGCCGCCCAGAGTGGTACCCCGGATGGGCGGGGTACAAATAATTTATTATTATTATTATTATTATTATTATTATTATTATTATTATTATCATCATCATCATCATCATGAGGCTGGGGGATGCTAAGCGTTGCCACCCCATGTCACAAAGAAAGGGGGATATTGGTTGGTACTTTGTCTCTCTGGCTCAATCAAGAGAGCTCATAGCTTAATTTCACAGGGAAGCTTCTTTGCCTCTCTTCTCCTCCACCACCTCTCCCCTCTCCTTGCCGAGAAAGGCCATGTTCTCTGGTGCTTGCATGCGCAGGGCTGTTTGCATGAAAAGCATGGCAGATCGACTGATAACAGGGAAGCCTACAAGAGGGGACAGCACCCATTGCAAACCTCACCCAGCTTGAGCGACGCATGCAAGTCAGGCGAAATTCATACTGAAAATGCACAGATAACTCATTTCATCTCTTGCTGCTTTTGAAACAAGAGAGACGGGTGGATTCCTGGTAAAAAGGACACAAGAATATATATTTTTTTAGAAGAAGTAGAAAAAAGGGGAGTCAGTTCAATGCATTTTAGGGTTTTTATTTTTGTGACACAAAACGAACATTTTACAGGAATTGCCTGCTCAAGGCTCCCCCACCTCCAGTTTCTTATTCTTGGCTTAACTTATAGTGTCAAGTGCTGATGAAACCTTGAGTGATTGCCAGTTGAGTTGAGAATTCACAGCTTCCGCTTTCTTCCTCCTGCCCCTAACTGTGTTTGAGGCTCAAGCTGAACATTTATAAGGAGTTCTGTGACCCAAAGCAGCCTGAGGTCAGGCTGAGAGTTTGAGCAGAGGAACATAAGATGTCATCTTTCGCCGAGTGAGATGGTTGGTCCATCGAGCTCAGTATCGTCTACCGTACATTAACCAGGAGTGGCTCTACAGGGTTTGAGAAATGGGTCTCTCCCAGCCCGACCTGGAGATGCCTGGATTTGAACCTGGAACCTTCTGCATGCAAAGCAGATTCCCCACCACTGAGCTACAACCCTTTTCACTTGTGGGTAAGGATGGGAGAGGAATTTGAGTCAGTGGTGAAACCGTAGGAAAGCCATACTTCGAAACTGGCACTTCTCTGCATTTTCCAGTGCAGTTCTCCAGCCCAATAATGTGTACAATGATGCACATAGTCGGGTAAATTGTGCCCAGAGATGCATATCATATAAAAATCCATTATTATTATTATTATTATTATTATTATTATTATTATTAGGGGGGATACTTTGCAAAATTGTCTGCAGCAGGCATGGTTGCACACAAACATGTATATATCAATGCAGTGGCACAGCAAGGGTGCGGCATAGGGGGCGGTACGCCCCGGGTTCCTGGGGAAGGGGGGTGACACTTGGGCCAGCCCCGCCCCGCTAGCGGGCCCCGAGCAAGCCGTGGAGCGAGGCAGCCTTGCCCCGCTGCCTGCTCACGAGCAAGCAGCGGAGCGAGGCCGCTCCATCCCGTGGCCCACCCAGGGCCTGCCCACAGGCGCCGCTATGGTGTGGCACGCATGCGTTGGGCCCTGGGCGGAGGCAAGGGGCGGGCCAGTGAGGCGTCACACTTGTCGCTGGCGTGACACCCCTCCTCGCTGGCCCACCCGTTGCCTCCGCCCAGGCCAACACCGAAAAAAACCCTGAAGAAACAAAAAAGGAAAGGAAAGCAGCGCATGCGGCTGCTTTCCTTTCCTTCCTTCTTCTTTTTTTTTAGGAAGGGAGAAGGGCTGAGGAGCAGATTGTGCTCCGTAGCGCATGCGTTGTGACATCACAACGCATACACTACAGAGCGAGGCCCCGCTCCCAGCCCGCTGTATCAATGATCACTAAAACATTGGTGCATTTTCATGAGGACTTTTTTAATGTTAAAAAATTGCAAACTGATGCGGAAATGTGGAGAACTGATAGAGAAACCTCAAATTTTCTTTTTATTAAAAAATATGTTTTTAATTAAATTTTACATACATTCTTTTAAACATCCAATAGCATTAATCTCTTATACATATTTTTGACTTCCACCAACCCCTTCTCAAGATTTTCAAATTTCCTAATTTCTTCTTGTATTTCCAACTTCACTCTTACTTATTACCACCATAATTAATTATTACCTTCCAAAATTATCTCCGCATTATTTCCTAAAATTAACATTACAAAACTTCTTGTAAACCTATTAGCGTAATTTGTTGTTTACAGTTGTCTTTCAAATATTTTTTTCAAATTTAGTCCAATCCTTCAGGAATTCCTGGTCTCGCCGGTTTCGAATTCCTCCTGTCATCTTATCCAATTCTGCATAGTCCATTAACTTCATCTGCCATTCTTCCTTTGTCGGTAATTCTTCGTGCTTCCATTTCTGTGCCAATAACATTCTTGCTGCCGTTGCGTATAGAACAATTTTTTATCTTGTCTATTAATCTCTTTCCCTACAATTCCAAGCAGAAATGCCTCTGGTTTCTTTATAAATGTATATTTCAACATTTTTTTTTCATCTCATTATATATCATTTCCCAGAAGCATTTCACCTCAAATTTTCAGAGTGAAATGGACAGATTTGCCTATATACCAAATCATTGCAGGATAATGCAGCTGTGATTCCATGGGGAGGCTCACTAGCCACATCAATCTTTCTCCTCTAGTTGTTTTCGAACTCAAAATCACCCTCCCCAAGATGCTGTTTCACCCACGGGGACAAGAAGGCAAAGATCTACAGGCTGTGAGCCTGAGTGTAGGAAGAGTACAGAGACGGAGAGAGGAAGCTGCCCAACCTTTTCTCCTGGGGTTGCCCCCCAAAATCACTCCCTGCAAGCTGTGTTTTCAACCAGATGGCACAGATAGCATGGGAATGATGATGGTGAACTGCCATAGCTCATGGCTTCGCATGCAGAAGGCCCCAGGTTCAACCTCTCACATCCAGTGGCGGAGTAAGGCTCCACGGTACCTGGGGCAGCAAAGGAAACGCCCCGGGGTGGGGCGCCGTGACGTCATGATGCCCCGTCCCCGGGGCGTTTCTGGGAGTGCCGCCGCCGCTTCTGCAGCCCCCTTTTAAGCCAAAGAGCCCCCTTTTAAGCTCTGTGGCTCAAAAGGAGGCTGTGGAAGCGGCGGTCCGACGACAGAGTGGTCTTACGCGCAGGCGCACTCCGTCGTTGGGCCATGCGCTGCCACTCCCAGGGTGACGGAGGGAGCGGCAGCGCTTGGGAATGGTGGAAGGGGCTTCTGCTTGTCACCTCCACACGCCGCCGCTTGCTCCATCACCCCGGGAGCAACAACGCACGGCCGAGGGAGCACCCCGTCCGTGCAGCGCTGCTGCTCCCAGGGTGACCGGCCATGCGTGGGGAGTGGCGGGAGGGGCCGCCGCTTGTCACCCCCACCCGCCGCTTGTCACCCCTGTCACACGGTGCGTACCGCCCCCGCCGCCCCCCCTAGCAACGCCCCTGCTCACATCTCCAGTAGATCTGGCAAAGACAAGATGGTGTGCCTCTGATTTCCACTGAGTTTGGGATCATGCTCTACCCCAGGGGTCGCCAGATGCTGTCAGACTCCTGCTGCCATCAATCCAAGCCAGCAAGATCAACAGTCCAGAAAGTGGGGAGATGTACCCCAACGGCATCTAGAGCGTACCACATGGGCTACCTCACCTACTAAGTGCTTGGGGAGATTTTTCTTCTTGCTAGTGACGGCTCTCAAGAAAGTGTAGGGAGAGTTGGAAACCTGCCGTGTGCCCCCCTTGCTATGTGTGATGGTTCACACGCCACTTGCACGTTCATCCCGCCCCCCCGGAACAGGGAATTTTTACAACATGCAAAGAGGCCCTCTGCTTGCGACCTAACCAGTTTTTGAACCGGCCTATCGGGATTTTTTTCCTTCTGCGCTCCCTCCAGGGCTGTTCGAGGGAGAGTTTTGAATTCTGCAAACATTTAGGTCAATCAGCATCTGATTGTAGGAAAGGAATGAGAGCGACAATGAAAGAGTAGGAGCTGCAGAGGGGGACGGGAAAGCAAATGGGGGGGGGAGAGAGAGAGAGAGAGAGAGAGAGAGAGAGAGAGAGAATACCTAGAGGCGACTGAAATCCCATCTGCTCCTTGGACTTGTAAACAGTCACAGCCACCAAGGGCGCATCTGGTTCCGGGGACAGAAAGCAAGTCCTTTCACTTTCAGGCACTCGTAATAGCAAAATGCAGAGGAAGAGCAAATGGGAAGCCATCAATCTCGGTGGCTTGCCGTTACCCGGAGGAAAAGCTTTGCTCTCTAATTTTCCAGCCAGTGCTGCACAGGGGCCCTTAAGGAGCTGAGCCGGGAAGCGGGGCTGGGGGGGGGGGGTCGGGGAGGGAAATGGACTTCCTTTTAATTATGGATCATGACAAGCATACTTAATGAGATTGACAGAGATGATCGGCTGGTCCGTAATGGCATTAAAAAGGCACGTCGCCTTCAATGGGAAATGGAAATGGAAACTGCAGGAACCCGGGACAAATTCATTTGTTTTGAAATAATAAGGCATCTGGGTGGTGTTCAACTAAGTTTCACACAGGGAAGACTTTTCCCTTTTTTTGGTATTTAAAAATTGTTTATTTGCCACAGCATATATTTCAAACATTCTCATGATCTTGTTGTTGTTGTTCAGTCGTTCAGTCGTGTCCGACTCTTCGTGACCCCATGGACCAGAGCACGCCAGGCACGCCTATCCTTCACTGCCCCTCGCAGTTTGGCCAAACTCATGTTAGTAGCTTCGAGAACACTGTCCAACCATCTCGTCCTCTGTCGTCCCCTTCTCCTCGTTCCCTCCATCTTTCCCAACATCAGGGTCTTTTCCAAGGAGTCTTCTCTTCTCATGAGGTGGCCAAAGTACTGGAGCCTCAACTTCAGGATCTGTCCTTCTAGTGAGCACTCAGGGCCGATTTCCTTGAGAATGGATAGGTTTGATCTTCTTGCAGTCCATGGGACTCTCAAGATTCTCCTCCAGCACCATAATTCAAAAGCATCAATTCTTCAGCGATCATGATCTTAAAAACTGTAAAATAACACACAATGTGCCCCAACCTCATTAAAAGGAAGGAATGCATTGTATCGACAGCAATTTGAAAGGTTAAAATGTATACTTCAAGTATTCGAAGCTATGTTACCCACTGCTAACACTACGCACCCCAAACACACAGGGAAGGCTTGCTGAAATCAAGGGACCCAACTTTTCCATGTTCATTCATTTCAGTGGGGCAATTGGCAGTGAAACTTAATTTGAATGCCATCCATTGGCTAGACCAGAGGTCTCCAAACTAAAGCCGGCAGGCCGGATACGGCCCGACGGACTAATTTATCTGGCCTGCGGTGACCCTCTCCGGCCACTGCTGCTGCCCGCTCTTACCGGTGCGGCACAGCGCGGCCGTCCACTTCTGGGTCGGAGGAGCACCGGAAATAGCTTGTGTGCATGCGCAAGCATTATTTCCGGTGCACATCTGGGTCAGAGGAGGCCCGTGCACATGCGCACAAGCTATTTCTGGTGCTCCTCCGACCCAGAAGTGCACCAGAAATAGCATGGGCACACGCTCCCCCGCCCTCCCGTGTGATCAGTGCTAGAGACACCGGCTGGAGGCGCAGTAAGTTTGCTGACCCCTGGGCTAGACCCATGGCTCTACCACTGCCTGATCCACCCCTCATTTTGTTTTAGTTTTTTAAAATAATTTTTATTAATTTTCCATTTAAGCATATGCAATCACACCATTATTACTCACTTTACTTTTTGGCTCCTTAGAGCCTGTGAATTTCCTTCCCTCCTGCTTCTTGGCTTTCAAAGCTAACCTTTATACCACTAGTTACAGGTAGGTAGCCATGTTGGTCTGCCATAGTTGAAACAAAGAAATATATATACTGTATTTAAAAAATCCTTCCAGTAGCACATTAGAGACCAACTAAGTTTGTTATTGGTATGTGTTTTATATATTTTCCAGTTCTAATATAACTCATTACAAAATACCTCACAGTTTAAATAAATATAGAAAGGTAAAAAAAAAAAAATCATTACAAGTCTTCAGACAACCCTACTAATGTTGTTAATTGCTTACAATGATCTTTCAAGTATTGTATAAATTTACTCCAGTCTTTTTGGAATACTTGATCGTGCTAGTTTCGGATTTTTCCTGTCAGCTTCGCCAGTTCCGCAAAGTCCATCATTTTCATCGGCCACTCTTCTTTCGTTGCTCTTCTTGTTTCCATTTTTGGGCTAAGAGAGTTTTTGCTGCTGTTGTTGCATACACAAACAGTCTTTTATCTATTTTTTGGTATCTCTTCACCTACTATACCCAGTAAAAAGGCTTCTGGTTTGTTTTTTTAAAACAAAAGTGCTTTTAAACATTTTCTTTAATTCATTGTATATCATTTCCCAGAAAGCCTTTACTTCCTCGTTTTGGGTCTGTGGTTAGAACAACATCCCATACCCTACCATCTTCCCAAAGGTCTACTTCCAGGCCCCCCCTCCCCTCAATAAGCTCAGTTCTAAAATTAACCTCCAATGTGTCATTCCACCTTCTTGCTCAGGGCCTCCACTGCAGGTGGAACAAGCAAGCAATATTGAAGTGGTATGGTTCTGCAGAGGGGGACCCAGGTGGCGCTGTGGGTTAAACCAGAGAGTCTAGGGCTTGCTGATCCCTGCGATGGGGTGAGCTCCCGTCACTCGGTCCCAGCTCCTGCCTACCTAGCAGTTCGAAAGCACGTCAAAGTGCAAGTAGATAAATAGGGCCCACTCTGGCGGGAAGGTAAACGGCGTTTCCGTGCGCTGCTCTGGTTCGCCAGAAGCGGCTTTGTCATGCTGGCCACATGACCCAGAAGCTGTCTGCGGACAAACGCCGGCTCCCTCGGCCTATAGAGCAAGATGAGCGCTGCAACCCCAGAGTCGGAAACGACAGGACCTGATGGTCAGGGGTCCCTTTACCTTTTTATGGTTCTGCAGGGTTGCCATATTCCAAAAAGTGAAAACCTGGGCACAACAGTTGTTGAGCTTTCTTGAGGGCAAAGTTGTTGAGTGTTTTCCTTTTGGCCAAAGTTGTTGATCTCTTTTTGCAAAATCTAAATTTTTTTTTTTTTTTTTAGGGAATTCGCCAAAAAGCAACACTTCCAACATGTGTTGCCATAAGCCTGGGTTTCCCCAAACATTTTGGCCGATTGTCATAAATTCTTCCCGGATGCTATTTCCAGTGGACAAATCCCAGCCATGTCTAGGTTCCCGGCGAGTGGGAGGCAAAGAAATTACTAAGTTTACATCAAAGACTCACAGCTCGCATCCGTGACACACATTTGCATAACATTTGCACACGTAAACGTATTTATATGCAGACACAAAGCTAGAACTCTGGACAAATGCAGAGAGCGACTGACTCGCTGTACTTTGCAAGATGCAAACATGGAAGTACCTTTAAAAGGGGGATTATATTTGCATTGTTTCCTTTCTCTGCTGGATAGATTGCTTTCCTCTTTATTGCACGATTGAAGATCTAATAAACAAAACAAATTAAAATGGGGAGGAGGGGGCAAGAGATCTGGGTCTAAGTGCAACATGGCCACACCTCATCTCCTCACCTGGCCACACACCTGATGAGAGGTTTAAAAAAAAAGAGGGGGGGGAGGTCTCTTCTAATCACTTGGGGCTGAATAACTCATGCTGGCAGGATGACTCTGGAAGGTTTCATTCATTCATTCATAGAACCAGAGTGTAGAGTGTGAAGCTAATAACCAAAACCACATGTTTCCCAGCGGTTAACCCTTGTTCAAAGGTGATGCTGCTGGAGTGAGTCAAATCTCATCGCAAGTGGGCTTTGGCTTTCAGTTTATCTTCTGTTAACAATTGACTCCGCTCCGCAGCACCGCCCTAACTCTCCACTGTGATCCCCTCCCCATTCATGAAACTCCCTTCAGGGTTAATGAGAAACCGAGCGGATGGAGGAGGAGAGGCCCTCTTGCACGCTGACTCGGAGGAGGCCTGGTTGAAGAAGACTGGAAACCCAAAAGCCCTGGCTGGAAGGAAGAGTTTGGATTTGATATCCCGCTTTATCACTACCCGAAGGAGTCTCAAAGCGGCTAACATTCTCCTTTCCCTTCCTGCCCCACAACAAACACTCTGTGAGGTGTGTGGGGCTGTGAGACTTCAAAGAAGTGTGACTAGTGCAAGGTCACCCAGCAGCTGCCTGTGGAGGAGCGGAGATGCGAACCCGGTTCCCCAGATTACGAGTCTGCTGCTCTTAACCACTACACCACACTGGCTCTCTTTTCTGAAGGGGATCAGAAAAAAACCCATCTTGAAGGACAGCTCTCTTCGAAGAGGTTCAAGTCCCAGCCACACCAGACATCTGTCCAGAGCACCGCACTCATTTTCTACACTCTTCCTCTGAAAGAAAGCAAAGTGCGGAGCTTTTCCCTTATCCAGGACTCATTTGACCATCATGGATAAAAGGTCCGTCCCTGTCATTGGGTTGGCTCAGGCAGCTGCCTCAGGCGGCAGTTATTGTGTGTATGTGGTGGTAGCAGAGGCACTTCTGAGCTAGTGTTGTGTAGTGGTTAGGAGCGGTAGACCCGTAATCTGGTGAACCGGGTTCATGTCTCCGCTCCTCCACTTGCAGCTGCTGGGTGACCTTGGGCTAGTCACACTTCTCTGAAGTCTCTCAGCCCCACTCACCTCACAGAGTGTTTGTTGTGGGGGAGGAAGGGAAAGGAGAATGTTAGCCGCTTTGAGACTCCTTCGGGTAGTGATAAAGCGGGATATCAAATCCAAACTCCTCCTCCTCCTCTTCTTCTTCTTCTTCATTCATTCATTTTCCATTTCCCAAAAAATAAGAAAAACAAGAGTAAAATTTTACATTCCATCAAAATTCAAATCAACCTTTCTGCGGTTATTTATAACATTCCCTTTATCACTGTACACCTACTTCCAACATATTTATTTAATTCCCATGTACGTTTCCTCAATATTTTCCTCACTACTCGATTTTTTGTCAATCCTGCTAATGTTGTAAGATTCTTACAGTGTTTTTTTTTTAAATGGTTCACAAAATCCCCCCATTCTATATTCAAAAGTCCTTCTTTTTGATTTCTTATTCTTCCAGTCATTTCTGTGTATTCCATTAATTTTAGTTGCCAATCTTCTTTAGTTGGAACTGCTTCTTCTTTCCATCTCTGGGGGCACATATCATTCCAGCCGCCATGGTAGCATACAAAAATAATTTCTTTTGTTCTCTTGGTACCTCCGAACCCAGAATTCCTAAAACTTACTGAGCCCTCTGGCTGTGTCTATCTGTTTTCGTTTCCCGAGGACACAACCAGGTGTCTGCCATACCAGCTTCTTCCACAAATTCTATGCTGCACTCCTCTTTCCCAACATGAAATATACTCGGAGTCCAGTGTGAATTTCATGCTCTTTATTCAGCTCATAGTAGTGAGGAATGCAGTTCCCCCAAAACGTTTGCTTTATATACACTATTTACACAATGGGCCCCACGTGATTGGCTAATTCCGGGATACTCCTGTATGCCAATCGGAGTGCGGATTCACTTCCACCTGGAGCTGGATTGGGTGGCTCCTGCGGACCAATCAGACTGCTGCAATCTCAATCCTATTGTTCTGGGACCAATCAGACTGCTGCAATCTCAATCCTATTGTTCTGGGACCAATCAGACTGCTGCAATCTCAATCCTATTGTTCTGGGACCAGTCAGACTGCTGCAGTTTGGATCCTATTCAACTCAGTACATAACACAACATGTATTCCTTTAACCGGAGCATTCTTTGTGGCAGAATTAAGCAATGCAGTTGTTTCGCTTATTACAAGATAAGCGCAACACAACACACCTTTATGTTCTTCAATGAACTCCAATGCACTCACTCAATGCTGGCACAGGAGGGGCTTTTAATGACTGACTGTGTTTCTGCAGTGGGTGCCGCAAGGCTCTTTGTACTGTGGAGGTGGAACAAGGAAATCCCCCTCAAAAGGTCATTTAAAACCAGAACGAGCTTTCAGCTATGTATCAGAGGCATTTCTGGAACACAGAGATGGGGCAGTGACTAAAAACGGAGTAACCTGTGTTTAATCCCTGCTTTTTGAGGTCTAAATACAGTGCTGTTTCTCAGCCAGAGCGCAGTTCCGACGCCTCTCAGGTGGGCGCCATTGCTCAGGCTCTCCCTCTGCCCGCTTCTTGTACTCCTGAGACACCTAAAACAAACATTTCAAGTCAAAACGGAAGCTGGTTAGCGTGTGCAAGTCTATACTTTATATATATATATAATTTATAGCCTTTAGAAGCAACCATGTGAAGCACAGAGATTTCAACCACCTTCCATGTTTGTCATTGCTTTATTTCAGGAAAATTAGAATTAGTTTGGAGTTAATCCAACAACCAATGGGTTATCTACTAACATAAAAATATCCTTGTAGACTATGCGTTGGCTGTAACAGTTCCTATGGAGACCATCTTCAACCATAATTTTGGCACCTCCATTATGAACCCCTCTCTGCTTTTCGCCTTTCATATTCTGCTTGATGTTCATTATGCTGCTTTAGGAGCAGCACCCATATTGCTACTGAGGAACCAAAAGTCAGGCCAACTTTAACCCAGTTCGGTCTGTTTATATCATCAGGCTTTGCCCTGAATGCAGAACGAGATTGTTCTCGGATCGGGTTTCCTGATAACCGCAAAAACCTCCTCGCAACCTGCAAGGGTGCCACCATGTTGTTTTGCTTCCTCCTCCTCCTCCACGCAGGTTCCCTGAGCGACAGTGCAAACACGCCACTCAAACAGCGCCAGGGGCGGGGCTAGCCACCTCCTCTGCCTCACGTCTTCGCCCTCTTTTCTCTATGTAGACTTATACTTTTTTTAAAGATCTGTGACTCCACCTAGCTCTTAGCCACTCCTAGCCATGATAGGTCAAGCTACGGGGCAGGACCAATTAGCATTTCCTTTTCTTCCATCTATCTCCCGTGTAGCAGCAGCAGGCTTTAAGCTTTCCAGCCAGGCATCTACTGTTTGACATGTGTGCATTTGTGCTTGGGCCCTTCCGAGCTGCACTAACCATCTGCCTGAATCTCAGAGTACAAGGAATGTGGGGCCCCATTTATTTGACCTGCACCAGTCCAGAACCAGGGACGACCCCCAAACCAGCTAGGGAGACAGCTTTCCGTAGTTTTCAGCACCTCCGTGGGTGGTGAACACATCTGATGTCAAACCAGCATCTGTTCAGGGCTGCCCCGAGTTGCCCAGAAACTTTCTGTAACAACTTCATGGGGGGTTCTTTCTTCCGGCACCTAATTTTCAGGGGGGGGGATCACTGTCTAAATAGAATTGAAAAATAGAATTGCTGAGTTGGAAGGGACCACAAGGGTCATCTAGTCCAACCTCCTGCGATGCAGGAATCTTTTGCCCAATGTTTGGCTTGAACCCACAACCCCGAGATTAAGAGTTTTATGCTCTACCAACTGAGCTATGTATGTACGGTAGAAAAATACACAGAAAAAAGTCACTTGCCTTATTGGTTCATCTAGTTTAGTAACTGTCTACACTGGCTAGCAGTAGGTCTTTGGGGATTCACTGTCCCAGACCTACCTACCTGGGGTGTTAAGTGCTAAAAGCTGCAGCCAGAAAGTAACATATTGTAAGTAACATATTGGCAATCAGTGCAGCTCCTTTTGCAGAGGTGTTAACGTGGTTTTGATGGGCTGCTGCATTCTACATGCAGTTATTCTCACTGTCTTTATACAATACAGGCAATTGTTTTAGGTACAATTTTTATTGTACAGTGGTACCTTGGATCTCAAACATCTTGGCTCCCGAACAAATCGGCTCCTGAACAATCGAAACCTGGAAGCGAGTATTACGGTTTTCGAACGATTTTTGGAAGCCGAAGGTCCGGTGTGGCTTCCGATTGGCTGCAGGAGCTTCCTGCAGCTAATCAGAAGCCGCACTTTGGTTACCGAATGTTTTGGAAGTCGAATGGACTTCTGGAACAGATTCTGTTCGACTTCCAAGGTATGACAGTATTGTAAAATTGCTTTGGGATGTTCCACAGGAAGCAATTCAGAGAGGAAATAAATAAATACTATCTCTTGACTATCTCCCATCCAAATATTAACCAGGCCTGACCTTGCTTAGCTTCTGAGATCAGACGAGATTGGGCGTGTTCAGGGTAGTATGGCTGTAGACATCTCTCAGCTATCTATATAATTTCCAGCTTGGCCTTCATCCAAAGGCTTGGATCTTAGCCAAACCACAGCGGGCCTTAAAATGAATGAATGAATGCCACTAACCTGCAAATTGGCGGCGAGAATGGCAAGTCCGTTCCTAAAACCAGCAGCTTCCGCCTTTGTTTGTGAGCTCCGCAAGTGCATGTTTATTGTTTCGTTTTGTGTGGCTTACAAAACTGACCCGGGCATGCAGCAGGCACCCCTTCCCAAAAGCGAGGGCAGTCAAATATTTGCAGAGAGCAACGGCTGCCTAGCCCTCAGGTCCTTATCTTCCCTGACAAAGGGAAGTTGCGGAACCGTGTTTCCCTGTCAACGGATGAAAAATGCAAGGAACTAGATGCAGCCAAGATGACATCACGGGGAACCTACTTGCTGACCTGCTTCAAGGGAAGTGAGGGGGCAGGGAATGCACATGTAATAAAGGGCCTCTGATTGAAGTGAGGAAAGGAGGGGAAACACACACGGGACCCGGTAGCTTGCAGGAAAAAGATTAGGTTAGTGGATAAAAGAATAAAGTTGAGGTCAGCCAAAGGGCTTAAAGAGGAGAATCCAAGAAGAAGGAGCTGAAAAAAGCGAGTCTGTGGATACGTAAGGAATTAAGACACATGATGAAAGATTGCAGCTCTACTTCACACGCAGAAGGTCCTAGTGTGGGACCATGCAGAGACAGTGTGGTGTAGTGGTTAAGAGCGGTAGACTCGTAATCTGGGGAACCGGGTTCGTGTCTCCACTCCTCCACATGCAGCTGCTGGGTGACCTTGGGCTAGTCACACTTCTTTGAAGTCTCTCAGCCCCACTCACCTCACAGAGTGTTTGTTGTGGGGGAGGAAGGGAAAGGAGAATGTTAGCCGCTTTGAGACTCCTTTGGGTAGTGAAAAGCGGGATATCAAATCCAAACTCTGCCTGAAATCCTGGAGACCCACTGACAGTGTAGACCAAGGGGAAGTCAATGTGGTGCCCTCCAGATGTTGGGTGGGGCTTCAAATTCCTAGCTATCATGGCCACCATGCCCAGGATGATCAGAGTTGATCTCTGATCAGATTATCAGAGTCTAGAAGCCTGTGGCTCTTGGAAGATGTGAGCGTGTGACAGTGGCCATATCCTGGACGCAGCTTCCATTTGTCTTCTAAACCAGGTAAGGGTAGCCAATGGGTCTCAACCCCTCGGTGAGTTAGGGGCCTCCCCTCCATGTGCAGACAGGTTTGGGCGGATTGAGCGGACGTGGACCATATTGGTACAATGGTCAAGAAAGCGATTTCTGCATGTGCTACAGAGGGAAGTGAGCAGCAGATGGGGCTCGCCCACCTGGGGAAAGTAGCCCATCTAGGAGAAGGAAAACTAATCCTCTGCTGCCCTGTGGGGTATCTTTGGGAGAAGAAAATGCTCAGGAGTAAACCCTTCACAAATCTGGAGTGGAGTCCCTAAGACAGTTGGATGGCGCCTTCCTTCCGGCAACTCCTGCAGCCAAGCTGGTGCCAAACGTATTGCTCTGCTTTCCTTTGGACCACATCAGTGAGGCAAATGTGTGTGTGTGTTTGTGTGTGTTTGGGGGTGGGTATTTTCCTCTGGGCAGCCCAGGACCTCCATACACACTGCCCAGGCTTACTGTCTGGCAGGGGTGCCAACTTGAATAAAATTTGGGGAGCGCAGGAAAGCCCCACCCCATATAATCCACTTTATGACAAAGCACACACACACACACACACACACACACACACACACACACAAAATTCAATGGAAATGCCCATCCAGGGCCATCTTAGAGGGATCGGCCACCGTGGTGCAGCGATCCCTCGGCGCCCCCGGCATGCCGCCTCTCCGCCCACCTCCCTCCCGCGCTGGCTGCCCCTCGGGAGAGGGGGTGGGCGAGCGGGGGATGAGGGGCGTGGCGCTGGAGCGGCGCGGGGCTTTGCCCGCCCTTCCAGCGCTCCAGCTGGGGCTCCGGGAGGCGAGGGCGGCTGGCTTTCAGCCTGCCCACCCGTGGGGGTGGGGGCGGGTTGGGGAGGGGGCGCCTGGTATGCCGGCGGGCTCGCGGGGGTGCCCCTGGGGGGTCCGGCGCCGTGGCGCGGCACGCCACCAGCCCCTATGGACGAGACGGCCCTGTGCCCATCAGTTTGGGAGGAGGGCTGGCCCCTCAATTATTTTATTGGGGAGACCAAAGGCCCCTAGGAGTTGTCTCTTATGCACCCCAAGGAGGTCAATTCAGTGCTGCTAACACAGCAAAAACAACGCGGAACAAGCAGTTATGAGTTACTGGTCTCCGTAGCCACAGCAGGCTCTGGGATTCTCCAATGGTTTGACTCCACCTCCAGAGGTGTGCTCCCTTGCCTTTTGTTATGTACTGAGCTGAATCCTAGCAGTCTGATTGGTCCTAGAACAATAGGACCTAGAATGCAGCAGTCTGGATCCTATTGTTCTAGGATTCAGCTCAGTACATAAAAACACCTTTTGAGACAGACGGATGCCGACGTGGTTGGGGACCGGATCTGGGACCTTCTGCATGCACAGCATATGTCCTAGCATTGAGCTATATAGCCCTCCCTGAGGGTTCCTCATGCTCTTGTGCCAGCCTTGCTATACGTCTTCTCTTTTTTAAATTTTATTTTATTTTCAATGCAAAATTACATCAAAAATTACAAACATAAAATCCAAACAAACAGAAAAAAACACCTACAAAGAAAACCGTGCCATCATAATAATCTTTATGTACATATACACATATTGACTTCCTTCCTCTGTTTAGAGACCTCAAAATTTTCAATCTTTCTGAATTGCTGTGTCTAATGTAAATTACCTCTACCTTTATACCTTTTGCACCGTTTCCCAATTTCTTTAACCCTTCAAAGCTTCATTCGTTACAATACCGATATACTTAATCCAGAACAATGTTTTTTTTTCATATATTCTTTAACACAATCCCATTCTTTTGCTAATTTTTGGCCCGATTGTCCCCTTACATCTTCTCAATGGCATGGATGACCCACTCAGCTACACCATAGACCAGTGTTTTTCAACCACTGTTCCGCGGCACACTAGTGTGCCGCGAGATGTTGCCTGGTGTGCCGTGGGAAAAATTAGTTTATTTGATTCCTATTCAAGAGAATTACTTTATATATAGTCAATATAGGCACAGAGTTAATTTTTTTAACATTTTCTAATGGTGGTGTGCCTTGTGATTTTTTTCATGAAACAAGTGTGCCTTTGCCCAAAAAAGGTTGAAAAACACTGCCATAGACGATGCAAACATTGCAGGTTGTTATAGGAGCTGAAGGTCTGCCTGCCAAGTTCTGCAGAGCTGTGATGAAACTCGAAAGTTTGTTCGGTTTGACAAAATACTAATTTAGCAACTCACGGCAGGCTTCTTTGCATCACATTAATAAAAACAGTAGATAGATACACACTTAAATATATATGGAGTGTTTGGAAAATGCAAGGAGTATTGCTCATATTGCTCTGTCCATTTCCCCCTCAGAGGAAAAGCAGGTGTTTTTTCACCTTAAAATCCCCTCTAGCTTTTAAGATGTGTTACGATACTTTAAGACCATTTGAGGTCTTTCATTAACAACGAAAGTTGTTCTCTGAGGTGGGGGGAAGTATAATCATTAAGGGGGTGGCGGAATACTGTTGAATAAAGCACTCATTTGTTGCAGAGGAAACAGTCAGTCTAACCACTAATTTTTCATTCTTACAATCAACATTAAAGGAAATCATCTTTTAACTGTAGCCTGTTCAAAAAACGTGGTTCCTCCGGGCAAGAAAGGAAGTGGCTGGGGGGTGTTGAGCTCTTTGCTCAATGCTTAGCGTGTAAGGCAGGGGTGGGGAACTTGTGTTCCCCCCAGATGTTCTCGGACTCCATCACCTATCAGCCTCAACCAGCAACTCTGCAGACATGATGTAACGAATCGGATTTAAGTTAAGGGATTTTCAGAAACCCACGGTGTTTTAGGAGTTAATGGGTACCCCAGTTTGAGTGGCAGATATCCCATGTGAGGCGGGACTTTCTGCTCTTTAAAAGGAGGGAGCAGCCGTTAGAGAGGAGGAGTGGTGACTGGAAGAAGGAGGGCGTGGGGCCAGGATAGTGGTGGGTAGGTTAGGTTAGGTTAGGATACGTTGAAGATGTGTATATGATGCTGAAAGAAAGAGTTTACACTGTTATGAGACTAAGCTTATAAACCTTTACTGAAACCGTTATGTTCTGAAAGAAATAAAGACTTATTATTGTTGAGCTAAGAAAATATCGTCGTTTATTTGGTCCAGCGAGTTATGTATGCTCATGAGGAGGTGAACTCAAGGAAAGGACAAAACTGATCTGCAGGGTGATAGTTTGTGTCTTAGAGTTCCCTCAGGAGGGGCTAGCGGGCGGAAACCCTGGTATTGCCACATAGTTGCTAAGAGGGCTTAGCTAACTGATATAGTGAGGGATCTAATGAAAGAGAGACCCCGAACTGTAGGCAAAGGAGAGTTTAACCCCTGAAGCCCAGAGCAGAGGATATAACCGGCCACGGCCGCTGGACAGGAAAACTCCTGTTACTAAGAGATTCCCAGATTATTAATAAAAGGGAATTGAAATAACAGACGGACTTCAGAGGGACAGGTGGGGTGGATTGAAATTTGACCCAGAACACCTGATTAGAAATTCACTTAGTAACAAGGGGAGAGTGTGAAGTGGAGGTTCGTCGTACATGACATGAAGGTTGGCAATATCAACCCTGCACTGCCTGGAGATGGACAGTCACGTCATGCGTCCACAGCAGTGACCAGAGGAGGAATGACCTCTGAGAGGAGCACAGAGAGAAGAAACACCGTGGTGCATCCAGAGGCGTAGGAAGGTCAGGTGGTACCCGGCGCGGAAAATTTCTTGTCACCCCCTCATTGATTCCCCCCCCTGCAAAAATGGTTTTACGTTATTTCATATTCTCTTACAAAGGAATAATAACAAGTAATAATAATAATAAAAAATTATTTATATCCCGCCCTCCCCGGCCGAAGTTGGGCTCAGGGTGGCTAACATCAGATACATAACATTGGTATAAAATCAAACAATCATCATTAAATTACCTCCTAAAAACATCTCAAAATCAAATTAAAGTCTAATTAGATGGCTTTCCACAGGGTTAGGGTTGGGAACAGTAAGTGCTCCACTGAACTGAAATTTCAGCCTTCACGACATAGGAAAACAGCCAAGTGAACAGCTATTTTGGTGGAGGAGGGTCAAGATATTAACCGATATGCATGAAATTTCATATATAGCTATATAATCCTTAGTATAGTAATATAAGACCTTTGGAGCAGGCATTTATTTTTTTTTAAAAAAAGTTTTTTTTTATGAACCTCCCTAGTAGGGCAGTAATTGTTTCTTGTCAACCCCTCCATTATGGAACATGGGGCGGACCACTCCCTATGCCCCCCCTTGCTACACCCCTGGGTGCATCTGCAGCAGCACAATCGGACACCTTCATCTGCCCCAGCTGCAACAAAACATGTCTCTCCTGCATCAGTTTCTACAGCCACAGCAGGCACCGCAACCTCCCAACAGCTTGACTTCATCCCCAAAGGCGTCCTCCTCCATCGTCTCCTGAGACAGACGGATGCCAACCACTTTGACAGTTCTCAGCTAGATTGACCGGTCATCTTGCTTGGTATACGGCAGTTTCATAGATATATAAACGTCTATCATAACTAAGCCCCTGTAAGCAGAAAGCAGCAAGGACTCTGATGCAGCGATGATTCTGAGCTGATTAATTCAGGTCTCAGCTGAAAGCTCACTTGGTGGTATATTTTTCTGGGCCTCCTCTCTGCCATTTACATAATGTGATATCCACATGTTGGCTGCTTTACTGTATTTATATTCCATTTACTTCAAGGCAAAGGGAAGCAACATCTGGAAGGCTGAGATAGAACCCCCCACACACATACACCAGAGCCTGGGCCGGCATTCCCCTTGGAGGTGATAAGCTTTTTATCACCCATTTGGAGTGAAAAAGAGATACCCCCTCCCCCGCACAACCTTGTCCCCTAGTGATAGGATCCATCCTTTGAGCACATATGCAGAGGAGAGGAAAGGGATAATGTTGCTAGACTTCATTAGCCCTGCCTGTGAGCTAAAACATTACTCGTTCTGATCAATTTAGCTTTTTGCGGCTCGCTTTGTGGGAAGGTGCAGAAAAGTTGGCTTGGTAGGAGAAGAAAAAAAATGCAAATTGCAGCTGGTTAGGCTACCCTCTTGGCTTGAGTTTGCCCATCAGAGTCCCCGCTGACTTTGGGGAAGCATAACGCCAGAAATCATTTTGCAGCTTAATTGTGGTCTCAGGAACTAGGGATATAATAGCAAAATTAAACTTGTTATGATATGGCAGTGAATAATTGAAGAAATATAGAATGTGTGATGGCCTGGGAGTCAGACTCTGATGCTGAACCTGAGGGATCCCAGCCTGCACAGGATTCCCCGCCTCCAGAACCAGCTGAGCCAGGGCCAGGGCTTGAGCCTGAAGGATCCCCACCTGTGCTGGATCCCCAGGTGCAGGAATCAGCAGAGTCTGCTCTGGCTCCTGATGGGAGGGAGGACCCATTGCCTGCAGGTGCTCCACTCCCAGTCTCTTCAGAGGAAGCTGAGGACTTGGCACGTCCCGAAATGTTCTCTAGTGCCTAGCGAATCCAATACCCTCCTTGCAACCCCATTATGCCCTCCACACATTAAGACTGCAAAGCTGTGCCTGTCTAGCTCTGGGTTCCCTGTGCATCAAACTGGCAACATTTCAGAGAAAGCTACCTTAGAAGTCTTGGCTTTCATAACCTTACCTATTAGCTCAAAGTTTGCTTCCAGGAGCTCAAGACTACATTTCTTCGTTTCATTGGGGCTAATGTGCACCACAACCACAGACCCTTCCCCAGCACTATCTACCAGACCGGGGGTCTGCAACCTGCGGCTCCGGAGCCGCATGTGGCTCTTTCACACCTTTGCCGCGGCTCCATGGCTGCGCCCATGCCGTCCACTTCTTTTCCAGGGCGGGGGAAGTTGGGGGGCGGCGCCGCGCTCGTGGCCCCGCCGGCTGCGCCCGTGCCCTCCTCTTCTTCTCCAGCTGGCCAGCAGCCTGTCCCCAAGGCTGAGGCAGGCGCTGCTGCTCTGCTCATGCGCCGTGCCTCGTTTATGCCAGCGCAGGCGCAGCAACAGACAGCAGCAGTTTCCCTCCTTGGTGCCTGGCCTGGAGGTGTGGCTGCTGCTGGCGTGGTGGAGCTGCTGCTGCTGGCGTGGAGCTGCTGCTGGCTCAAGGCGGTGACGACGAGGTAGGCAGCTGCAGGCTGGGCCAGGGGCGGGGGCGGCGGGTGAGGAGGAACAAGCCCTCTTTTAAAAAATTGTAGAGGAAGCGGGGCCTGCCTGGAGACATCCTGGACGCGCCCTCCCCACCCCCAACATTAACCTCTTGGAGATGTGTAACTATTGTAGAAAAAAATCAGAAAAGGACCGATGGATATCAACCTCACTCCCCCCAGTTCCACTGCTCGCAACCCCTGATTTTGCAAATGCTGGCTAGGTTGCTGGGGAGGAAACAAGCCCATCTAAGGATGTGTGTGTGTGTTGGGGGGGGGATGAAGTGGAAAATCAGAGTAAAGCCAGCAAATGGTCTGGAGGAGAGGTGTACGTGTGTGTGTGTTGGGAGGCTAAGGGGTCGTTGTCCTTGGTGAGCTCTTCGGGATTAAGGGCAACAGGCGTCCCCCCCTCAACCTCGTTTATTTCATAATCATTGGGGAGAAGTGCACGTGGAGGAGGCCCCAAATAAACCTTAAGATGTAGCGATGAAACAAAAAGCAAGCCTGCGCTCCTCTGAATTTGGGAGTCAGTTCCATTTAACTCAGCGGCTCTTACTCCTGAGTAGACACGCATAGCATTTTTCACTTCCGAGGATGTTGCATCTTGAAGTGGCACCTTCACAGCGCAGCCCCGTGTTTGTCTACTCAGAAGTAAGTCCCATTGCGCTCCATGGGACTTACTTGCGGGTAAGTTTGCAGCCTTTCAAAGACTTTAACCAGCGCACTTAGCAAATCCCCACTGAGGTCCACCGGGATTTAGGTCCTGGTAAAACGAGCCTAGACAGGACTGCAGCATAACCGATTATGCAACCTGCAAAGGACTAAAGGTGTGTGTTGTTACTATTGAATATAATAAATCTTCATTGTCATTATCCCCTTGCGTGAAACAACGAAATTGCTCTATTAAGCGCCATAGTGGGATTTGATGGTGTGTTGTTGTTGTTGTTTTTATGGGGGCATGCACTGGCCTTGAGTGAAAAACGCACTCACCCTTTTGCTTATATTGTTAGAATCATAGAACTGTGGAGTTGGAAAGGACACCCGAGGGTCCTCTAGCCCAGCCCCCGGCAATACAAGTATCTCAACACATGCTCTCCCATCCAGTTTGAAACCATGCCGGGCCCTGCTTAGTTATTTAACTTAGTAGTTGCCTAACATGGGGGTTGGGGTGGGAGTCTCTGGGCAATTTGCCATCAAGCAAAAATTTTGCTGGTCCTCTTCCTTATATTATCACCGTTCTTAATGGTATTTATTAGTTGCCTAACACAGGGGAGTCTCCAGAAGCGAAAGGTTCGTTGAGACCTCTTACTTGTATTACTATTATTGGTAACATTAATATTGTTATTGTTATTTCATTTGTTGGTTGCTTGGGGGAGCCTCTGTGTGACTCAAGCAGCATCTGCATTGGGGTATACTGCATTTGGGAGGGACTGTGTTGTTTGCTAGTGTTGTTTGTGTTGTTTGCTAGGGCTTTCAAAAAGGTGTTGAACGGCCTTATTTGCACATGGTTATGCATACCAGTCTCAGTGCTGCCTGGGTTTCAGTATTGCCAATCCTCTTGGTTGACACAGCATTCAGAAAGAGCTTTCAAACTAGGTGTGCTGGAAAAGATCCTGAGGGATTTCTTTTTTTAAAGTATGGGCAGTAAAGTATCATGAAACTCAGTTAGTTGGTCTGAAGATAATGTCCCCCGTAAATAGAATGTTAGGTTTATGCTGCAGTGTGAGTTTATTCAAAGCATTAACAGGCAGTGCATGGAGCCAAGACTGGATTGTTAGTTGAAATACATATATACATATACATATATATGCAGTGTTATATTTGTTTTAAATGTCGCAATGGTTTTGCGGCTCCCAGTTGTTGTTTTTCCTTCGGAAACGGGTCCAAGTGGCTCTTTTTGTCTTAAAGGTTGCAGACCCCTGTACCAGACTATGTAGATCTTGGGTTTCCAGCTGTTTTCAGACTACAGTTCTTGCCATCCCTGACTGCTGGTCCTGCTAGCTAGGGATGATGGGAGTTGTAGTCCAAAAACAGCTAGAGACCCAAGTTTGGGAAACCCTGATCTAGATGATGGGCAAATTGCCTGCCTGGCACGAAGGCTGCAGAAGTTGCCCACCGCAGACCCAACTTTCTATGTCCCTTAATGGCCAAATCACCCATGATCAGGATCCCTCCACCCTCTGGAGAGGTGTCCTCAGCAGGAGAGGATAGCTGACTTAGATAGTTCCTTGCAGCCAATGAAGTGCTGCTTAAATTCACAAGAGCCAGAATTTATAAAGGGGGATAGAATCCCATCAGTCAGAGTCCCTGGGAGTGTTGATTAAGTGGGAAGTGAACAATGAGTGTTGATTAAGTGGAAAGTGGGCAATAGATTCTGAGTTAATTAAGGATTAATTCCTTTGGGGAAGAGAACCTTCTTCCTTAGAGAGAGTCCTTTCTTTCTTTCTTTCTTTCTTTCTTTCTTTCTTTCTTTCTTTCTTTCTTTCTTTCTTTTCCAAACCTGACAAGTTTGCTATCTGTGGAAGTTGCAGTGTTTGGAAATGGACTTGAATGAGCGCGATCTTCTTAGCACAAAGAAGAGTTTAATTTCTCATGTGTGGTGTTTGCAGCTACAATTCTTTATGCAAAACAACGGAGACAAAGCAAAATTCATTCATTCATTCATTCATGAATGAGTGAACTAGGAAAGAGTTAAGGAATGTAGACAAAGAATGGGGGGTATAAAAAAAACAGGGAGGAAAAACACATCCTTCTGTTAAGTTCTGAAAAGATCGGAATTGAAGTATTATAAATGTGATAAATTGCTTTCCTTTATTGTAATGCTGCTTTGATTTCCTACTTTTGTAGTGAATTGCGAGGGAATTTAAGGGAAATTATGAATAAATAAAAACCCACAAATGTGGGGACAAAAAGAAAATCAAAATGTGTTCCAGTAATTTGATGAACCCTGAATACTTGGATGAGAGGAAGATTAAATCATGTGAGGGTTGTTGTTGCTTTAAAAAAAGAGAGAGTGTGAGATTATTTTTATATAACTTTATGAGAATCACAGCCAGAAAATAATAACGCTGTTTATAATCAGGGCTCCGGGACGTGAAGCTCAGCCCTGCTAAGATCAGGCTGAAATCCAGCTAACCCTGTATTCTGTTTCCAATGAGGGTCAGCCAAATCTCCAGCAGGGCATGAAGGTGATGCCCATCATAGAACTGTAGAGTTGGAAGGGACCCCAAGGGTCATCTAGTCGAAACCCCTGCAATGCAGGAATATGCAGCTGTCCCATGTAGAGATCGAACTTGCGACCTTGGTATTATCAGCACTATGCTCTAACCAGTTGAGCTATCCAGTAGTGGCATAGTAACATAAGAAAAGGCTGCCTGGTGGATCAGGTCCATGGCCCAGCCATTCTATCATGCTGTTCTCACAGCACTGACAACCAGATGCCTACGGGAAGCATGCAAGAAGGACAGCACTCTCCCTACTTGTAACTCCCGATAAATATGTGACCTGCCAACAGAGGAGGAAGAACGTAGCCATCAACAAGGCCATTGATAGCCACTGAGATCCAGCACCGAGGGCCTTCTGGCGGTTCCCTCACTGCGAGAAGCAAAGCTACAGGGAACCAGGCAGAGGGCCTTCTCGGTAGTGGCGCCCGCCCTGTGGAACGCCCTCCCAGCAGAGGTCAAAGAGATAAATAACGAAACTCCGAGACCAGAGGGAAGAGACGGTGCAAGAGGAGTGGAAGAAATTTAAAGTCTATTTGAAACGATGTGAAAAGATAGACATTTGAAATGAAATCAGAGGACATTTAAGGCTACAGTATTATTAGAAGTTAGGTTAAGATAGGATACAAGAAGTTTGAATTGTGTTATGTTTATTTGTATTAGGAATAAGATTAAAAGTATATGGTGTTTATGATATATAAAGATTAAGATTAGTTGAGAAGGAAGAATTCACAATGTTATAAAGTTACTATAGTTAATTAGAAATGTACGCAGAAGAGAGGACGTGAGGAGGTCCCAAAACAATGTGATGAATAAGATAAGAATAGGTAAATAAGTGTTTGTCTTGTAGTATTGTAGTTTTGTTGTAGTGTTTTGTTTATTTTGTATTTTGTATTTGTTTTTTTTTGTTATATTTTGATAAAATTTAATAAATTCTTATATAAAAAACAAAGAAATAAATAACTATCTGACATTCAGAAAATACCTGAAGGCAGCCCTGTTTAGGGAAGTTTTTAACCTGTGATATTTTAATGTATTTTAATGTCTATTGGAGGCCGCCCAGAGTGGCTTGGGGGACCCAGCCAGATGGGCGGGGTACAAATAAATAATAATAATAATAATAATAATAATAATAATAATATGTCGGGGTTCGGGTGCTGGAGCTCCTCGTGCACAAACTTAAGCTGCCCATGCACGAGGTACCAGTAGCGGGGGAAAGCGGCCAGCGTTCCACGTGCTTATGAGCACGGGCGCCGGCCAAGTCTCACAATCTGAAGGAAGCTGAGTAAGACGGAAAATGACTCCGAAGGTGTATGAGTTCTTGAATGCCTTCTAACTAAAATAATGCCTCGAAAACTAATGGATGCCTCGAAAACCAAAGGACGCCCTGAATCTGAATCATGTAAACCAAACCAAGGACATTGCGTTGAAATTAAAATTCTTAAAACCTTTACCCCCTTTTCCCCAAATGACGACAGACACTGGATCTTTCTTTTTTGGCTTTGGCAAAACCCGCATAGGCTCGTCTTCTGGCCCTAAGCTAAGTTTCCCTGAGCTCTAAGTCCCTGCGCGCCAATTCTTCCGCGATACTAAATTAATCTAAATCTAAACCGAATATCTTCCGCAATTCTAGCCCTAGGCTAAACCTAAAAGTCTAACTAAAGCTAAACCGAATATCTTCCGCGAACTAAACCTAACTAAAAGCAAAACCCATCCAACCCAACCAGCCCGCTCCCAAAATCCCTTAAACTAACCCTGAACTGAAAGTAAAAGTTCCCAAAAGAATAAAACGTGCCCAAGCGGGGAGCCTCAGCCTTTTATTAGGGAACAGATGTGACATCACGATCGATGCCTCAACCAATAAAACCACTGTTGCTGCCCTCCAAAAAGGCGGGAAGCAGATTTAACGTTCATTGATAACTTCAAATATTGCCGGAACTACAAAGAAAAGGCGGATTAATCTTATTGGTAAACCAACTATTCATTCTTACTTTCACTTTTGCTTTCACGCGTAAAGATACTAAAAGTAGTTCTCAAAAACCCATTAAAGCAAATGAAACAACCGCGGATCTTTTAATGGATCCACGCAGGGTATTCCGACAATAATAATAATAATAATAATAATCATCATCATCATCCATGAATTATTCATCTTACCACTTGTTGGTTCCTGCAATAGCGGCAGTAGGAGTATGGCATAGCTCTAATATATACAAACATTCTCTTGATTCCGTGATGACTTCGGCATCTGTTGCTTAAATGATTCCTCATTCACACACCAGCCAACTAATCCTTCCTCTCTTTTTGTCGTTATGTTATTGCTATTGGCCTTTATTGTCTATGCTTTCTAATACAGCACAAAGGGGTCGGGTAGGTTGGTTGGGGGGTGGGTGGGGAGGGAAGCCCCATTAGCCAATCTACCTCCAGGCCTGCCAATGCAAAGCAGCCTCCCATCCAAATAGTATGGGTTGGAAGCAGAGCTTTGCATAAGTGGTTTGGACAATCGCTCCGTTTTCCTAATTACTTTTAGGATTAATAATTAAACAGGAAGACCATTCTCCTCCCCCGGACGGCAATTTTCTGGAATCGAGTACGGAACGGGCGGTAAATTAAGAAATAATATCTCCTGGGCTCGTGGAGCTCAAATCGTGGCTGAGTGCTAGAGTCAACCGCTTAGAAAAGAAAAAAGAAAAAAAAACCAGTTGGGATCTGCAAACGACAATTCAATATTTTAAGGGTGTGGGAATGCATGCAAGCACATATGTGTAGCTGTAATAAAATGCTATTAGTACGAATGATCCCGCAAAAGTTGTTTTTCCAAGGGGAAACCCCAGCATGGAACCGTGAGTCCCAACTTAATAGAAAATGTTAATGTTACCATCATTAATAGAATCCTATGCATATTTAGAAGCAAGCCCCACTGTGTTCAATTATGCTTCCTCCCGACTAAGTGTCTCTCAGATTGCCGCCTCCGGGTGAGGGTGGGGGAAGGCCACATCCATGCCGTACATTTAAAGCACCGTTGTGCTCCTTTAACGGTCGCACACACCCCCTCCCAAGAATCCTGGGAACTGTAGTTTGCCAAGGGTGCTGACCTCACAGACCTAGAGTTTCTGGCACCTTTAACAAACTGCAGCTCCCAGGGGTCTCCAGGACTGCTGAAACGCTGAAAGAATGCTTTAAGGTTTTGAAATATACTCGGAGTCCAGTCGTTCCTTGGGTCCCGGAGCTGAAGCCTGGATACACGGTGCGAGGCAGCGGTGCGACAGGTGGCGGTGCTGCGGTGCAGTGTGTGGTGGTCAGCTCAGCGGGTTCCCATCCTCGTCGCCGGTGAAATATACTCAGAGTCCAGTGTGAACTTCATGCTCTTTATTCAGCTCATAGTAGCGAGGAATGAATCTTTCCCCAAAACGTCTGCTATATATACATTATTTACACAATGGGCCCCACGTGATTGGCTAATTCCAGGCCAATCAAGTCGCTGATTCACTTCCACCTGGAGCTGGATTGGGTGGCTCCTGCGGACCAATCAGATTGCTGCATTCTGGATCCTATTGTTCCAGGATTCAGCTCAGTACATAATAGGTTTTCAGAGAGGGGTGTGTGCAGAAAGAGAGAGAAAGAAAGAGGTAGCCCCATTATTTGGGGGATCAGACCCTGTTCGCTGCTAGTCTGTATCCTCTGAGAGATTACCCCTAAATGCACGCAACCTTCGATGAAAGAAAAGCTTCTCTGCTCCCACTCGAAAAAGAATGGTGCTACATTCAGAATATATAGCCAGGCATTGATTTCACAGCAAATTAAATCAGGTTCAATAAGTCTCCCCATCACTCCATGTGAACTGCCTATGCGCCCTGGAAAATGCTCTGGGATCCACAATGCGCAGTAGTCCTGGGGACAGGACAGCCCAATGGGCTCCTTAGCAAACAATGGATGCGTGCGACTTCTATTAAGTCATTTTATCAGGTGGGTTCCTTTTAATGCAAACCCAGATGTCCCAATGTTTCCCTCTTTCACCACCAACAAGGGTGTCCTGGAAGCAGAAAGCTTGAAATAACCACTGCGGTGTGAAATATCCCTGATGCCCTTTGCCACAGCTTGCATTTCTCACTGAGTTCTCCAGCATCCCCCCTTCCCGGGCTTTGACTTCTGGCTTACAGAATCCACCCCGAGTGCCGCCCACGACGCACCTCCTTTGTCTCCCCTGGCAGCTACATCCTCAAAGGATTCCAGCGAGCTAATGAGCCGTGCCTTTCCTTTCCCTGCAACCATATTAGATATCCTTAATTAAGCCGTGCTTTCCCAAGTGTCACTCCCATGTTCTCTTTCAAGAGGCCTAAGTCTTCTCCCCCCAACCAACCAACCCGCTTCCCCCCTCCCATGCGACAGACCCCTGCGACATCGCCACATGTCCCCCGCTTTAAGAAAACTCAAGAAAGAGGAATGCCACACAGAGAGGCATTGTCTCACTTTCCTTGCCCAGATTCAGAGGGGCTCGCTGGGGATATAAAGGTGGAAGACCCAGAAGTTGGGGGGGGGGGTCGAGTCAATAGAACAACTTTGCCCCCAAATATCTGAGGGACTGTCCCTTTCCCCATGGACTTTCCTGGGGGGAGTTAAGTTTTCGAAAGGAACACAGACCCTCTGTGAGTGCCTGGGACCCCATGGGCTCTTGGCAGAGAGAGCTGCAGGCCCCCAACTTTTGTAACGATATTTTAGGACCCACTCTGTTCCTCCGGTTGCAATTTGTCTTAAACTGCATTTTTTAATAATAATAATATTAATAATAAAAATAATAATAATAGGGGTGCCTGGCGTGCTCTGGTCCATGGGGTCAAGAAGAGTCGGACACGACTGAACGACTGAACAACAACAACAAGAAGAACAAATAATAATAATAATAATAATAATAATAATAATAATAATAATAATGTTATGTTTTTAATTTTTGCGACCCGCCCTAGGACCTTATGGTGAAGGCCAGGCAATAAATCAAAATAAAAGGATAATGGTTGCAACCGGTGCTATTTTTCTAGAAAATCAGGTGCTGGAAGTCACCATTCTTCACTGTCAGCTGCTGCAGAACAGACTGCCAACAAGGCTCAGCTAATTTAGGAGATGATGTGTGGAACAAGGAGTGCGAAAGGATGGAGCTGGACCTTATTTCAGTGTCTAGGAAGTCCTTAACAGTGGTTCTCAAACTCTCAAGCAATCCACTTGAGAGTCTTCATGGATGACCTATGATTCCACCCCCCCCCGCCTGCTGTAGACACGCCGTGCAAGACGCTGTTTGATTTTTAACTGCGTTTTTATTGCTCCTTTTATTTCTCGTGCATTGCGTTTTATTGCATTGCGATTGGAATTCCATAGCTAGCACTCAAACCGCAATACAATCAGATGCAGTACATAAGGAATAAAAGGAGCAATAAGAATGCAATTAAAAATCAATATGGACATTGAAGGCAATGGAAGCACCGTCTCCTGTCTTCAACCACAAAGCCACAGGCATGCCACATGGACCACCTCTATGAAGCTCATGTGATGCAGCAGCTAAAAAAGCCAATGCAATTCTGGGCTGCATCAATAGGAGTATAGCGTCTAGATCAAGGGAAGTAATAGTACCACTGTATTCTGCTCTGGTCAGACCTCACCAGAAATACTGTGCCCAGTTCTGGGCACCACAGTTCAAGAAGGATACTGACAAGCTGGAACGTGTCCAGAGGAGGGCAACCAAAATGGTCAAAGGCCTGGAAACGATGCCTTATGAGGAACGGCTTAGTGAGCTGGGTATGTTTAGCCTGGAGAAGAGAAGGTTAAGGGGTGATATGATAGCCATGTTCAAATATATCAAAGGATGTCATATAGAGGAGGGAGAAAGGTTGTTTTCTGCTGCTCCAGAGAAGCAGACACGGGGCAATGGATTCAAACTACAAGAAAGGAGATTCCGCCTAAACATTATGAAGAACTTCCTGACAGTGAGAGCTGTTCGGCAGTGGAATTTGCTGCCAAGGAGTGTGGTGGAGTCTCCTTCTTTGGAGGTCTTTAAGCGGAGGCTTGACATCCATCTGTCAGGAATGCTTTGATGGTGTTTCCTGCTTGGCAATGGGTTGGACTGGATGGCCCTTGTGGTCTCTTCCAACTCTATGATTCTATGGGTCTGCTGGTGGCCGGGAAGGTCTGTGCGCATTCATGTTGCCGGAAATTAGAATGAAGCAAAACCACGACTCTCCCCTTTCCTCTTTTGCACCAACAGAGTTGCTACCTGTTCCAAATTGTTACGGATCGCTCATGTCTCGGAAGCCATAGCGCGATTTCCATGTTTTCTCATAAAATCCCACTGGGCCACAGTGAATTTCACATGACTGGCGAATTATATATTTGCGGCTGTGACAGAGATTGAATCGAGTTATTTGTCTTATCTTGGCATAGGGTGGCTGTCGGCCCTGCGTCGCTCTGATCCCAGACAGGGAACTTCCCCTTGGTACTAGGAGATGTGAGGGTGGGGAGGAGAAAGGGAATGGGGCAGGGACAACCTTTGCATTGAAATGTCAAGCTATCATTCCCATAAATCTTTCTACACAGGAAGGAAGGAAGGAAGGAAGGAAGGAAGGAAGGAAGGAAGGAAGGAAGGAAGGAAGGAAGGAGGGAGGGAGGGAGGGAGGGAGGGAGGAAGGAAGGAAGGAAGGAAGGAAGGAAGGACAATATACCGGTACCCTTGCAGGTCCAACTCATCCTGCTTGGCTGACAAAGTGGATGGTTGGACAGCCTGTAATTGCCAGGTTGGAATATGTCAATCCCCAAATGCTGTACTGTACTGGGACCTTTAGCTAAAGTTGTCACACAGCTGCAGTTCCCAGAGTTTCTTGGGAAGAGAGATTGATGTTAAACCACTCTGGAACTCTAGCTCTAGGCAAGGAATAGGGGCCTCCTAACAATTTCAACACCTTTAACGATCTACAGCTCCCATAATTATTGGCAAGTAATGGTATCAAAGAGATTTAAATGCATTGCATGAATGCGGCCTCAAATTGTGTGGCGCTGTGGTCTAAACCACCGAGTCTATTGGGCTTATCGATTGTAAGGTTGGCAGTTTGAATCTGCATGACAGGGCTAGCTCCCGTTGCTCTGTCTCAGCTCTTGCATACCAGCACAAACAGATAAATAGGGCCTCTCTTGGAGAATCTACTCTGTTTTGGTGGATCTGCTCCCTTGACGGAGCACACATCTTATTTGCTTATGCTTGGGCAGTGTTGGACTACAGCTCCCATCATCCTTGGCCATTGGCCACGCTGGCTGGGGCATTATGGGACTTGGAGTCCAAGAACATTTGGAATGCTGCAAGTTTCCCATCTGTGACGTGCTCTGGTTCCGCAGATGCAAGTCAAGCAAATGCGAAAGGAAACCAGCCCAAGGGAACCAGACTTGGGTATTGCCATCCAAAGGAACTACTCAACACTTCCAGGTAACTGGGAACGTGCAAAATGTCACACACACACACACACACACACACACACACACACCATACATTTAAAGCACATGGTTTCCCCCAAAGAATTTTGGGAATTGTAGTTTGTTAAGGTTTCTAGGAATTGCAGCTCTATGAGAAGGTTGACTCCATTTCCCAGGGTTCTTTGGGGGAGACAGGATTATTAAATGTGGGGATTCTCTGGCTGGAGCTTCCTGCGCACAGGACGGAGTCAACTGTGCACAGGATACCAGTTGCTGGGGGATTTGCGGCCAGCGCCTCACATGCACCCTTGCACGGAGCACCGGCCAAGCCTGCGAACGGGACGGCCGGTAATTCCGGAGCCCAGCTCACACCGCGCCGTGAAGAGGAGTGTCCACCAGGCTGAATCTGAAGGATGAGTGAGTTGTTCGGATGAATGAGTGCCTCGTAGTTGGATCTGAAAGCACTTGCGACCTCTTAAGTTGTTCCCAAAATAAAGGAACTAAAGTAAAGGTGGCCAAAACGGCGGCCAAATAATAAGCTAGTAAACGGTAAAAATTAAACTGAAATGAAATAAAGACAGACGACCATGGTTTTCTTTTGACGGCTTTGGCTGACCCGCGCGGGCGGTCTCTTCTCTCTGTACCTTGCCACGCAACCTTCTCTCTGGGCTTGTCCGTTCCACCGTCTTCCACGCTAGCTCTACACCTGTACTCTTCTTAGTTCTCTCTCAATTCTACGTTGATTCTCTTCTAGTTACACCGTAATTCTACTCTAATTCTCCCTTAGTTCCCCTCCAGTTCTACCTTAGTTCTCCTACCCAGCACAGGGAGCCGCAGCCTTTTATTGACAAGAACAAACAACATCATGATCAACACTTTTACCAATCAGAACACTGTTGCTGCCCTTGAAAAGGGCGGGAAGCAGATTAACTGACCACTAAACAGTTTAAACTTGGAGCCAAAAAGTCCCGGCGGAGCGATCCCAGCGGCAAGTCGCCTACTGGATCCTCCTTTCACTTTCACTTTAATGTGGAGGTATACATAAAACAGTGCATAAATAATAATAAACGGATGTAAACGACCGTAGGTGCAAGCGCACCCACGAAGTGTATTCCCACAATTAAAGTGGTCTTTCAATGTATGGTGTGTGGATGTGACCTTAGAGCTTGACGACGACCATCACCAGTCCAGGTTTTGTGCTTTCCTCAGCCAGCTGGTATCTTCTCAACTTTCCTGTTGATTCAGCATTGTGAAGGCAGTTAACTCCGTACTCCTTAAAGGCTCTTCAGAAAGATGTTATGATATCTTCAGGGATTTGCGGGGGGTGGCGAGCGGAATTAGGTGGGGTTGAATAAGCATAATGAGACAAGCCACTCAAGGAGGAGTTGAAAAGTTCAGTTATTCTCAGCGCAGTCTAGACGACTGCAGGCTTTGGCATTTGCACTGTGTGACGAGGGCTATTTCCCCATTCTATCATTGCTGTAGCAGAAAAATCAAACTTTTCCAGAAATGCAGGCCTGGGGGGGTCTGTCCTTTGGATATTTTGTTAAGCTCGGGGAGCCAGCATGTGGAATTGCTGCCAGAGGATGGTCCTCAGTTTGAAGTGCTGTCTGGTCCAAATCTGACTTAAAGATAAGACTGCCAGCCCATGTGTAGACCTGCAAGATCACTTAGACTAGTGGTTCCCACACCACCTCCTTGGTTCCACAAACTCATTCCCACTGCCCTTACTCTATAAAAAGTCCTATTCTGAATAGCGGTTTGCATGACCCACAGAGGAGGATAATAGCACAATAACATGCCAAATAATAACAAGCAATGACACTCCCCTCCCCCCAAAAAACCCATTAAAACGATTCAGTTTAATTCAACAAAATTGATGCACTTGATCCAGCAAAGTCTGATAGTTATTTGCAACTCCAAGCCCCCTTCTGCTGCCCCTGCCTCTTAAAGGTATAGGTAAAGGGACCCCTGACCATTAGGTCCAGTCGTGTCTGACTCTGGGGTTGCGGCGCTCATCTCGTGTTAATGGCTGAGGGAGCCGGCGTACAGCTTCCGGGTCATGTGGCCAGCATGACTAAGCCATTTCTGGCGAACCAGAGCAGCGCACGGAAACGCCGTTTACCTTCCCGCCAGAGCGGCACCTATTTATCTACTTGCACTTTGACGTGCTTTCGAACTGCTAGGTGGGCAGGAGCTGGGACCGAGCAACGGGAGCTCACCCCGTCGCAGGGATTCGAACCACCGACCTTCTGATCAGCAAGCCCTAGGCTCTGTGGTTTAACCCACAGCGCCACCCGCGTCCCTATCCCCTGCCTCTTAGTACCCCACTAAGTAATCCCCCCAGGGGGTCGTGCCACCCACTCTCCCCCAATACCTGGAGGGGTGGCTTTTGTAATTCCGGGATTGTCACTGAAAAATGGGGACACTGGGAGGGTGATTAAATTATATGGGGCTTCTATGACCTGGTCCTCATCTTTTTGAATAGTCCAGGGCTGCACCAATATGGTCCCTGAACACCCACAGACACCCCCCCATCCGCCCTGCCAGAATGCAAGAACCGCCAGCAAGACTTTGTGCCAAGGTGCCTTGCGAGGCGGTTCAGTGTTATTTCAATTCATTATTCATGCCAGCCACCTAAGCTCAGCTAAGCCAATTCCGATCCTGACAAATTAGCTACCGGTGCCTTTCATAAGTAATTTATCACAAAGCCTTGTTAAAACTGGCCCAGTTTTACATACAAGAACATTGGCTGCAGACAACAGGGACCCTTGTTTGACTAATGGCTTAGGCTGTGCGTAGGCTTGGGCGCATCTGCGGGGTGTGTGTGTGTGAAAAAGTCCTGAAGATTTTGCAAAACATGAATTAATTAAACCCGACATAACTCCTAAACTGAACCAAAATGTGCGTACCGGTATTTGATCATACCTCTCCACTGTGATCTGGCTTTCTTCCTCTGCTGCTGCTTACTCTGTAACCTCTTTGGGATGGGAATGGGTAGCGCTGTGGTCTAAACCACTGAGCCTCTTGGGCTTGCTGATCAGAAGGTCGGGGGTTCAAATCCACATGACAGGGTGAGCTCCCATTGCTCTGTCCCAGCTCCTGCCAACCTAGCAGTTCAAAAGCACACCAGTGCAAGTTGATAAATAGGTACCGCTGCGGCGGGAAGGTAAACGGCGTTTCCGTGCGCTCTGGCTTCTGTCACAGTGTCGCGTTGCACCAGAAGCGGTTAAGTCATGCTGGCCACATGACATGGAAAGCTGTCTGTGGACAAACGCTGGCTCCCTCGTCCTGAAAGCGAGATGAGCACCACAACCCCATAGTCGCCTTTGACTGGACTTAACCATCCAGGGGTCCTTTACCTTTACATTTTTACCTAATCTCTTTGGAGCAGAGGCCTGTCTTCGTTTCAGATGTTACCCTCCCATGAGTAGTTCTGTAGCTGTAAGAAACAGCAACCTTAACTGTATTTGTTTATTTAGTTTATTTGGGAATTGTAGCTCTGTGGGAGGGAGGGTCTTCTTTCGGCACCCTTTAACAAACAAGAGACTGCGGCTGCAATCTCCTGGGTGATGCAGATACTATTAGGCAGTTGAATGTGCATGCGTACTCCGTCCATTTCCCTCCCCCCCCACGTGTGGCCCTGGGCACTGGCAACCCACGCTACGCCATAGAGATGATCCTTGTATTCCCCTTCCAACTCTACAATTCTGTGACATATTTAGGCGCGGTGCCACCTTTTCTCTCTCACTTTCTGCCACCTCCCTTCTCTTGTGCGAGCCCCAAATCGGTCAAAAGAACCCTGCATTGCAGGGGGTTGGACTAGATGACTCTTGGATCCCTTCCAGCTCTATGATCTCTGCCACCACCTCTCCCAGGCTTTCCCCTTCCTTGCCACCCACATGAAATTTGGCTTAGAGCTACATGGAACTAAGCTAAGGGCCATATGGAGCTCTCATGAAACAGATTGCCCGTCCCTGGTGGAGGCCCCCAAGCCCCCAGGCACGACTTCTGAGCAAGCACAAGCTTCCAAATGACACCCAGCACATCCTTCACCCTCCCAGCTTTTCCTGCTGCGCCATTATCGGTGCCATTTATCAATAATTAACAAAATGCTTGAATAACAGCAAAGAAATAAATACACCGCAGGATGCCATTTCCAATTAGCAAGGGTCACATCCCCTGTGGAGATTTGCTGTGGAAAGAACGTGCAAAAGAAAGCTCCACATCATGTTTGGGTTCTCTCGCCTTTCTCTGCCGGCATCCCTGCATGGGATCAAAGGGGGTCGCCTATACAGGATGAGGCAGCCCATGAGCTATGTTACTGCTTTTAATAGTGTTAACATTTCCCATCTTCACAAGTTGGCTTTCTGCAGCTGGCACCATGCTTTCGCCTGCTGGGCAGCCCGGCACAAGCTGAGAGAACGATGAGGCACAGGGAGGGAGGACAAAGCCATTTGGTATGGCCAATGTTCTAGTCCTTATTGTGCAATCCCAACCACCTCTGCAACCCGGGCCGTTGGATTTGGGCATCGTGAAAGGGCAGCAAACTTTTACTTTCTAAACGTTGCTGTTGGCATCTCTCTGTCTCGAAAGACAATGGAGTGCAACTCCAGGGGTCAAACTGCTGCGTTAGCTGGGGCACAAGTCTGGAAAGTATATATGAAGGTCCTGGGCTGCCCAGATGACAAGACCCCCTCTCGGCCTCACTGATGTGGTCCAAAGGAAAGCAGAGCAATAGGTTTGGCACCAGCTTGGCTGCAGGAGTTGCTGGAAGGAGGCATACAATGCACCATCCAACCGTTTTAGGGACTCCACTCCAGATTTGTGTAGGGTTTTCTCCTGAGCCCTTTCTTTTCCTGAAGATGTCCCGCAAGGCTGCAGAGATTTAGAACCAGGGTTTCCTTCTCCTAGATGGGCTACCTTCCCAGGTGGATGAGCCCCATCTGCCCTTCAAATACAAGTGCAGAAAAAGCTGCCATGCCAATGCAGCCTACTTTCACAGAATCATAGAATCATAGAGTTGGAAGAGACCACAAGGGCCATCCAGTCCAACCCCCTGCCAAGCAGGAAACACCATCAAAGCATTCCTGACAGATGGCTATCAAGCCTCTGCTTAAAGACCTCCAAAGAAGGAGACTCCACCACACTCCTTGGTAGCAAATTCTATTGTCCAACAGCTCTCACTGTCAGGAAGTTCTTCCTAATGTTTAGGTGGAATCTTCTTTCTTGTAGTTTGAATCCATTGCCCTGTGTCCGCTTCTCTGGAGCAGCAGAATACAACCTTTCTCCCTCCTCTATATGACATCCTTTTATATATTTGAACATGGCTATCATATCACCCCTTAACCTTCTCTTCTCCAGGCTAAACATACCCAGCTCCCTAAGCCGTTCCTCCTAAGGCATCGTTTCCAGGCCTTTGACCATTTTGGTTGCCCTCCTCTGGACACGTTCCAGCTTGTCAGTATCCTTCTTGAACTGTGGTGCCCAGAACTGGACACAGTATTCCAGGTGAAGTCTGACCAGAGCAGAATATAGTTGCTATACAGGTACTCCTATTGATGCAGCCCAGAATTGCATTGGCTTTTTTAGCTGCTGCATCACACTGTTGACTCATGTCAAGTTTATGGTCTACCAAGACTTTGAACACATCCTCCTGTTCTCATAGTGGCCAAGTGAGATAGGAAGTCGGCGTGCAAGATCTCAGTGCAACAGTACCCTTCTTACTTCCTATTCCCAGTAACTGATATCCAGAAGCATTGCTGCCTCGGACAGTGGAGGGAGAACACAGTCTCATCCTGCATGGATATGCCTCATCTCGTTTTAAAGCCATTCAAGTTAGTGCCCATCACACCTCTTGGGGGAGGACTGGCTCCCGAAATCTCAGAGCGCTGCTGCCAGCCAGCGCAGGGAACACAGAGCCAGCCAGGCCAATGGTCTGACTGAGTAGAAGGCAGCTCCTGATTTTAAATCAACCCTTCATTCAGTTCCTAGAAGGCAGTCGGAGCACCGCTGTTGCTATTTTCAGACAAGCGTCCCCGAGCCAACCCACTCCTCCTGCCATAAAAATCCACAGCAAGAAATAGATAGGCATGCAAAAGCCTCATATATAATTAAGTCGCAGGCTGGTACAGTGGAAGCTTAAAAAGACAGGCTCCAGCTACGAAGCACAATCTGGTTACACTCCCCAGCCCTCTCATTACATTCTCCGCATGCTAATCCATCTTCCAAACAGCTAAGTAAACTTTACATCTCCAAGGGGGCTTAGCAGAGTTACGAGAGACACATCCCTCTTTTACTCCTGGCTGGCAGAAAGGTGACATTTTGAAGTCGTCCAGTGTTGCGTAGCATGAAACGGAAGAAAAGCTGCCCCCAGATTATTCCCCATACCTGACCTCCAGTGGATGCTGGGCCGCCCCAAGACATGTTGCTACCTGAAATGGAACATGTAATGGTGCCACCACTCCAAGACAACATGCATGCTTGTGCCCAAGGCTAACCACATTGTTTCGGAACAAAATAGAAAATTCTTTCCAGTAGCACCTTAGAGACCAGCTGAGTTTGTTCTTGGTATGAGCTTTCGTGTGCATGCACACTTCTTCAGATACACTGAAACAGAAGTCACCAGATCCTTAAATATAGTGAGGGAGTGGGGAGGGGTATTACTCAGAAGGGTGGTGGGAATGGGTGATCAGCTGATAGGTGTGGAAAACCTTAAAGGCTGCAATTAGTCTTGCAGGGAAAGGCAGCCGTTAAGAGTCGTCAACAGGTTTTCCACACCTATCAGCCAATCACCCATTCCCACCACCCTTCTGAGTAATACCCCACCCCACCCTCCCACCATATATAAGGGTCTGGTGACTTCTGTTTCAGTGTATCTGAAGAAGTGTGCATGCACACAAAAGCTTATACCAAGAACAAACTTTCTATTTTGTTTCGACTATGGCAGACCAACACGGCTACCCACCTGTAACTGGCACATTGTTTCGGCACCGAGTCAGAATATAGCACCAGCACACCTCCCCAATATTAGAACATTACAACTGGAGGGATAGTACCTCTGGTGGGGGACATGTCATGCTCCTTCTGGGGAAGAATCAGAGAATTGTAGGGTTGGAAGAGGGTCACCCCCAGAGGCGCACTCCATTGTCTTTTGAGACAGATGGATGCCAGCAACAGAGTATTTGAGCTTTCGCACAACATAGAAGAGAATAAGAGTTTGGATTTGATATCCCGCTTTATCACTACTCGAAGGAGTCTCAAAGCAGCTAACATTCTCCTTTCCCTTCCTCCCCCACAACAAACAACCTGTGAGGTGAGTGGGGCTGAGAGACTCCAGAGAAGTGTGACTAGCCCAAGGTCACCCAGCAGCTGCATGTGGAGGAGCAGGGACGCAAACCCGGTTCACCAGATTACGAGTCTACCGCTCTTAACCACTACACCACACTGGCTCTCATAGAAGTTGCTTCTGGAATCTGCATGGAATATAGGGCAACTTCAGCGCTTATGTCCAAGTTATTTGCTTCCAGAGAAGAATTGCAGATAGTATGGAATATTCCACTACGATTCCAGAAATGGCTTTTACATTGTGCGGAACCTTAAACAGAATGTGGAAATTAAACGTTAGGGGGACATCATGGAAATAGAATGAGCTATGTGAATGCAGCCTAAGCAGCGGTGTAGCTAGCTGCTCCAGCACAAGGTGCAGCGGGGATGGGGCAATCCGCGCATGGGGGTGCTGTGGCGATCCATTTCGGGCAGCGCAGGGCCCCGAGCCACCACTTCACTCCCAGGAGAGACGCTTGGCTTGGGCACACTGCAGGCCAGGCCCCACGGTAAGTGCCGCCCCCCATGGTGTGCCATTTTGCCACCCCCCCCAAGGATGACGCTTGGGGTGGACCGCACCTCCCACCCCGCTTCCTACACCCCTGAGCCTAAGTTACAGCTCCATTGCGGCAAGGTTTTCACTTGTACAATGGGACTTCCCCCCTCTTGCCCCCTATGCATCCCCTAAATGCATTGAACGGTTTCCCCCCCAACCCCCCAGTACAGAATTGGGGAGGAGAGAAGGGGAAGTCCCATTGCAAAAGCTGAAATGATGGGCTGATAGGACACTTTACCTGATTACCACCCTTGATATTCATGTAGATCAGGGCTTCCCAAACTTGAGTCACCAGCTGTTTTTGGACTACAACTCCCATCATCCCTAGCTAGCAGGACCAGGGACCAGGGATGTTTGGAACTGTAGTCCAAAAGCAGCCTGGAAACCCAAGTTTGGGAAACCCTGCTGTAGATGGACTTTTGGCCTGATCCTTATCTTTTTTCTTTTTTTTTAAACTGTTCCATCTCAGGTGGCTGGTCTAATTGAATGAATGGGTGACGTCACTTGGAGTTTCCATATTATTACAACAGGACAGTGTTGTCCCTTATTCTTCCTTCCCTCCGTGACCACCAGGCATTTCATAAACCATGGCAATTGTGATTTTTTTAAAAAAAATAAAAATAAAAATGCTAACACTACAGTTGCCGTGTCACAAACAGGATTATCTGTCAGTTCTACTGTATTATTTTTTTCAATCAAGCCAGTGACTTAAACAAGAGCAAACCCTCTTCATTACCTGTGATAACCAATTAGCAATTGTTATGTGCTGAGTTGAATAGGATCAAAAATGCAGCAGTCTGATTGGTCCTAGAACAATAGGATCCAGAATGCAGCAGCCTGATTGGTCCGCAGGAGCCACCCAATCCAGCTCCAGGTGGAAGTGAATCCGCAACCTGATTGGCATACAGGAGTATCCCGGAAATAGCCAATCACGTGGGGCCCATTGTGAAAATAGTGTATATAAAGCAGACGTTTTGGGGGAACTGCATTCCTCGCTACAATGAGCTGTGGAGAGAGAAGCCCAGGAGAAGAAGGGGCTTCTATGAAGCAACAGAAGGCGAATTTTCTTGACCACAGCTGAGTAATGCAAGATAACTCAAGCTATTAGAAAGTGTCCACCCTTCGGAAGGAGTGACTCATGCAACTCTGCAAGGAGGTATGAAGGGGGAAAGATTAATACCGTTAATATCCAGAAATGAGAAGTTTTAGGAAAGTATGATGTCATGCTAGGAAATTGACCTATACACATGAAAAGGCCTCTCCTGGAATTCTTCGCCATTCCTCCAACATTCCTTCACACTTCAGCATAATTATGAAAACAGAACCCACAATGTGGCTATACGGATAGGAGAGGGATTGATTTAGTTATTGGGGGGAAAATAGTTTAGGCTGTTCAGCTTGAAACAGCCACCAATCCTAGAAATATCTACTCAGAACATAACCCCCCTTCAAAGCAGGTTTAGGATTGTGCTCCAAGTTTGGTCATCAGCATTGAAAAGATGTGGACCATTATTGTACACAGCTATGGAGCACCATAGACATATGGAATCAGATATCCAATGCGGAATCAAACAAGATTCTGAGAGCCAGTGTGGTGTAGTGGTTAAGAGTGGTAGACTCGTAATCTGGGGAACTGGGTTCGTGTCTCCGCTCCTCCACATGCAGCTGCTGGGTGACCTAGTCCCACTTCTTTGAAGTCTCTCAGCCCCACTTACCTCACAGAGTGTTTGTTGTGGGGGAGGAAGGGAAAGGAGAATGTTGGCCGCTTTGAGACTCCTTCGGGTAGTGATAAAGCGGGATATCAAATCCAAACTCGTCTTCTCTTCTTCATCTTACTTTTTGTTTGGATCTGGTGCAACTTTGTTTTGTTTGTTTAGTCGTGTCTGACTCTTCGTGAACCCATGGACCAGAGCACGCCAGGCACTCCTGTCTTCCACTGCCTCCCGCAGTTTGGTCAGACTCATGTTGGTAGCTTCGAGAACACTGCCCAACCATCTCATCCTCTGTCGCCCCCTTCTCCTAGTGCCCTCAATCTTTCCCAACATCAGGGTCTTTTCCAGGGAGTCTTCTCTTCTCATGAGGTGGCCAAAGTATTGGAGCCTCAGGTTCAGGCTCTGTCCTTCCAGTGAGCACTCAGGGCTGATTTCCTTCAGAATGGATAGGTTTGATCTTCTTGCAGCCCATGGGACTCTCAAGAGTCTCCTCCAGCACCATAATTCAAAAGCATCAATTCTTCGGTGCAACTTTACATCAGCTTAATCTACACTGCATTTTTTTATCCCAGCTTTTTGTGTTTGGGATTGCTCCATAACTGTGGTAGCAGCTACTCTTTGGAACTGCCTCCTGTTATGTACCAAAGAAGCCCTATGGGGTCCTACTGAAGACCTTGGTTTCGACAAGTTTTAAGTGGCATGTTTATCCCCACAATCGATTTGAAATCCTTTTTATATGGGAAATGGTTTAATAGATGAACTCGTTTTCTTTTGTTTTTACATACAACATTGCTTTCTAGATGGTGTTCTCTTTGGCATTTTTTCAATAAATCACTTTGAGATGTTTCATAGGCAGTGATTCACAAATTTGGGGGGGGGGGGAACACCCCAATCAATAGGGCTCTGTTACCACACACTGGAATCAAAAATAGCCATAGATTTGGGTTAAGAAGAGCACAGCAGAATAGCCAAATACCAGCAGCAGTTGTTTGCTTTTCTCCTCTACAGCTTAAAACATGAGCTAACTCCACCAAATTTATATCAGTCAAGAACTCTTCCTTACATAACCGCCCAGTAACTGACCAATTCCAGCTTTATGGGAGAGGCTCGCTCTCCCCCGCTCCAAAGACATAAATTGGCAGTTTACCGATTCGCACTCCGTGACACCCGAAGGGAGGGTAGGCAGCTCAGAGTGCCATTTTGCTAATTTCATTTCTTGCCTTTGAACAATCGAGCTGCAATCTGAAAAACGAGAATAGGAACCCACTGTGAGAACACTCCGTAACACGAGCTCATCAGCTCCGTTCCCAGCTGAGGGCAGCCTGCGCTCCAGTTGGAAGAGAGGAATCCACCCCCCTCCATTAAAGCAGAAGTGGAATGTGAGATAGCGACTTAGACATTTGGGGTTTTGAAGGAGTTTGACAGAGCTGCTTTATTCACAGATGGAGAGGTTCGGATCAGAACGGACTCTGTGTTCTTGATATCCCCCCATTATCCAGCAACGCACCCCTATGTGCTGCCTGGCAATAAATATTTCATCAACTTTCTTTCTTTCTTTTTTTAATTTTTGGCAGATCACAGAGTGCTATTTTATTAGCCCTCGACTTGTAAAGCTAGATGCCAAGGCTCTCTTCCATTCAAACATGCCATGAGGGATTGGAGTACAGAACACAATGCGCCTAGGTTTTTGTGTTTTAAAAAACCATGCCTAAGTGATGGCAATGACCCTATCCTCATCCATCTCATTGCTCCAGAACAGGGGTCAGCAAACTTTTTCAGCCGTGGGCCGGTCCACCGTCCCTCAGACCATGTGGTGGGCCGGACTATAATTTGAAACAAAATATGAACGAGTTCCTATGCCCCACAAATAACCCAGAGATGCATTTTAGATAAACACACACATTCTACTCATGTAAAAACACCAGGCAGGCCCCACAAATAACCCAGAGATGCATTTTAGATAAACGCACACATTCTACTCATGTAAATCATGCTGATTCCCGGACCGTCCATGGGCCGGATTGAGAAGGCGATTGCACCACATCCGGCCCGCAGGCCTTACGTTGCCTACCCCTGCTCCAGAACAATCCATTGCAGCAATATACGACGAGAATCAAAAATTCAGTGTTTGCTGGTTGACACTCAATACACAGCTTTGATGTGGAGCGGTGGTGGTGGTGGTGGTGGTTGTTATAGCAGAACTTGAGAGTTATATTCAACACATTTAGTCTACAACAGACCCACCAACTGTCCCATTTTAAGTGGGGCACCCTGGATCACAGAAGCTAATCCCAGCTTCTGTTTCTATCCTAAGCCCCACAAATAGCCCAGGTAGAGCTGGTTCCTAGTTCTGCTGGATCTCTCAGCAGCTTTTGACACCATCGACCATAACATCCTTCTGGACCGGCTAGAGGGGTTGGGAGCTGGGGGCACTGTTATACAGTGGTTCCGCTCCTTCCTTCTGGGCCGTGTTCAGAAAGTGGTGGTGGGGGATGAGTGTTCAGACCCTTGGGCTCTCACTTGTGGGGTGCCTTAGGGTTCCGTCCTCTCCCCCATGCTTTTCAACATCTACATGCAGCTGCTGGGAGAGATCATCAGGGGGTTTGGGCTGGGTGTTCATCTGTATGCGGATGATACCCAGCTCTATCTCTCTTTTAAATCAGAACCAGTGAAGGCGGTGAAGGTCCTGTGTGAGTGTCTGGAGGCAGTAGGAGGATGGATGGTGGCTAACAGATTGAGGTTGAATCCTGACAAGACAGAAGTACTGTTCTAGGGGGACAGGAGGCGGGCAGGTGTGGAGGACTCTCTGGTCCTGAATGGGGTAACTGTGCCCCTGAAGGAACAGGTACACAGCCTGGGAGTCATTTTGGACTCACAGCTGTCCACGGAGGCACAGGTTAATTCTGTGTCCAGGGCAGCTGTCTACCAGCTCCATCTGGTACGCAGGCTGAGACCCTACCTGCCCGCAGACTGTCTTGCCAGAGTGGTGCATGCTCTGGTTATCTCCTGCTTGGACTACTGCAATGCGCTCTACGTGGGGCTACCTTTGAAGGCAGTGGTGGAGGAAGGCTCCATGATACCCGGGGCGGCGAAAGGAAACGCCCTGGGGGCGGGGCGTCGTGACGTCAGGTAGTGAAAAGCGGGATATCAAATCCAAACTCTTCTTCTTCTTTCTGTATATTGGGAATTTTTCCATTTCAACCCCCCCCCCCCGATTTTATCTGCCTATTGTTGATAATTATTTTATATTATCTTACGTTCATGCTCATAGATCTTTGTTTCGTTAAGCAGTTTCCTAAATAATAGCAAAATAAAACTTATATTTCGAGGACGTTGGATGAAGAGAGTGGGAGGCCGTGACCTTTTGAGGAAGGAGCGGCTTATCTATCCTGAGTGGCTTGCCCCAAATGGAACTGTTTACAAAAGTAAAATCTTTATTGGGCTTTTAGTGAAACGTGAAAGAGACAAGGCAGATGTTAAGTCATGGGTGCAGTGTCTATATGATTTCAGCTCTTCGTGTAATCAGCTTTGGATAGTGATTCAGCATGCTAGCAAGGATGTGCTAGGAGTCAAGTCTAACAAGAACAATCTCATTTATTGAAGTAGGAACTTGACTGACTGGGGGGAAAGGGCAAGCTCCTTTTATACTCTCAGGAACAGGAGTTGGGGAAAGGATACATTTAGATTTTAGCGAGACCCAATCAGAGTAAGGATCCAAATTGTGCCAACAAGTTAACCAATAGCAACTGTCACCGCACCCACTTGAATCACCCTGGAGCGGGAAAGGTAGTTACAGAACTAGCAGTGAAACTCATGTATGCATATTAAACCAATACATAACAGCAGAGGTGTAGTGTGGTTTCTTTTGGGTGGGGTGGGGTGCGGGAAAGACAGACCAAGGAGAGCAACCCTAATTTTACTGTGACAGCTTTGGAGCTCTGCAAACTTACCCACCTCACGAGAGCCAAGCCTGTAAAATAAATTACCAGTCAAGCAAATGTTTAAAGGAAGGCGAATGCAGATTCTTCAGGGATGCATTTAATTCCTTAATGCTCCAGGAAGAGTAATTCCTGAATGTGCTTCTTCATTTCTAAAACAAATGGTGCTGCATAACAGCTCAATGCAAGTCCATAAAAACACTGGGAAGATGTAGCCAGTCATATGAAAGTCATAGCTGGTTACTGCCCTGTTCTTAACATTAAGAAGAATTCAGGAGGCCGTTGCTAGTGAATATTTCTTTAAAGCTCACACTGACTTCCAATTGCTTTCACTCCACTACCTCTTTCTAAACCATCTGGAAGCTCACAGGTTCATGTTTGTATGAGGTTTTTTTAAATAAAAAATACTTTTTAAATTGGCACACTTTTAAAGATTCTGTGTACCTAGGTAATACTAAAGTATGTAGAATCATCCCTCCCTTCCCTTTGCTATTAAAATGTTGGTTTTCCTCATCTACAGGGCCGGCAAAAGAAGAAGAAGAGTTTGGATTTGATATCCTGCTTTATCACTACCCGAAGGAGTCTCAAAGCGGCTAACATTCTCCTTTCCCTTCCTTCCCCACAACAAACTCTCTGTGAGGTGAGTGGGGCTGAGAGACTTCAGAGAGAAGTGTGACTAGCCCAAGGTCACCCAGCAGCTGCATGTGGAGGAGCGGAGACGCGAACCCGGTTCCCCAGATTACGAGTCCGCTGCTCTTAACCACTACACCACACTGGCACAATGCAAAATGAGGCATGCAGCAGCCACCACCCTTTCCTCAGGGCCACCTAAGCTATGCTGCTGCTATTAGCTACAGTGGAGGAGGTTGTCCCAACATCACTGTTGCATACCTTCCAAGTGCCCAGGGGAAAAATGGGACATCCCGTTTTTTCCTCATGATAGCTTGGTGACTGTTTTGGGTGCTGCAGTCTCTCATACTCTTGTGCTGTGCTCTTGCCCCTTGCCTGAAAGCACTTTTTATGGGGCTACGATCTTGCGCAGCGACCAAAAGCATGCGTTTTTGGGGCACTACGTTAGAGCTCGCCCTCCCCCAAGTGTTTTTTTTTGGGGGGGGGTGAGAATGAGGCACAGGTCATGTGACTCGCCCAGGTATGCAGCCCAGAAGATGCACACCCCAGTTTCGAATCAGAAAAAGTTGGAAAGTATGCTGTTGAAGTAAGCATATTAGCCTGTTCAGATACTTTATGTGGAACTGGTTTGTGTGTGTGTGTGTCATCTTGTCCTCTGCCTCAAGCAGCAAAATGTTTTGAGCTGGCCCTGCTAATCTATTAATGGGATGCCAGATGAATAACTTGGTGGATATGAATAGTTACAGGTAGGTAGCCGTGTTGGTCTGCCGTTGTCGAAACAAAAAAATAAAAATAAAATCCTTCCAGTAGCACCTTAGAGACCAACTAAGTTTGTTATTGGTATGAGCTTTCGTGTGCATGCACACTTCTTCAGGTATTCAGTCAGTCAATATTTTGGTGGATATGAAGATATTTTCCAATTGGGCATAGCAATAAATGAAGGAATAAACACCCACCAGATTCCTTTTATCTGAGAAAATCTCACTGATTTCCTTCTCTGTTCAACTCAACCCCCACCCCCCCAACACATAATACAAAAAAAAAAAAAGATTGTGAGTAGCATGCCAAGTAATCTGACGTATTCATTATTTAACACTGTTTGCAAGTTACTTCAGGGAGAACGTCTTGGTATGCATGTCACTTGAGTTGTCAGGATTACATCTGAATATGCAATTTGTGCTGCTACATCTGCAATTAATTATTAGACGTGGCTGATAAACGTAACAAACCCAGCTGCCCTGCATGATGTGAATTTCAAACAGCTAACTCGATTGTCAATACCAGCACCCATTCCAGGCCGTATCATCCACCCATCCGCTGTGTGTAAGAGCAATACCAATGTAGTGGCCATCTTTATCGCGGTGAAAGGGTCTGTCAGTTGTTTAGCCGAAGGTGCTGTTCCTTCAGTAATCAGGAATTCAACGGAAGAATGCTAAGGTGCCTTGATTGCTGGAAAACGCTTTCGAGCCTGTGAATGCCTCTTTAATAGAATTGCTAAATTGGAAGGGACCATGAGGATCATCTAGTCCAACTTCCTGAAATGCAGGGATTTTTTTGCCCAACCTGGGGCTCGAACCCACAACCCTGAGATTAAGAATCTCATGCTCTACTGACTGAACTCCTCATAGAATAGTAGAATTGGAAAGCACCCCAAATCCAAACCCTTGTAATGCGGGAATCACAGCTAAAGAACCCCCGACACCACCTTCCGAGGTAGTCTATCCCACTGTCGAATAGCTCTCAGAGTTTTTGAAGGCGATCCCTCCGAAAACTAGAGAGGGAGTCAGAGAATGGGTGTGACCAGTTTTGCAGTTTGAATGTGAACAGACGGAGACCCCTGCCAAATAATAATAATAATAATAATAATAATAATAATAATAATAATAATAATTTATTTATACCCCATTCATCTGGCTGGGTTTCCCCAGCCACTCTGGATGGCTCCCAACAGAATATTAAAAACATGATAAAACATCAAACATTAAAAACTTCCCTAAATAGGGCTGCCTTCAGGTGTCTTCTAAAAGTCAGATAGTTGTTTATTCCCTTGACATCTGAAGGGATGGCGTTCCACAGGATGGGCGCCACCACCGAGAAGGCCCTCTGCCTGGTTCCCTGTAACCTCACGTCTCGCAGGGAGGGAACCTCCGGAAAGCCCTTGGAGCTGGACCTCAGTGTCCGGGCTGAACGACAGGGGTGGAGATGCTCCTTCAGGTATACTGGGCCGAGATGCCATTTTTTATTATGCATGCCTGCTGATTTGTGCTCATGATAAACATCATAGAAATGTAGAGTTGGAAGGGACCACGAGGGTCATCTAGTCCAACTCCCTACAATGCAGAAATCTGCCCAATGTGGAGCTCGAACCTATGACCCTGAAACTAAGAGCCTCGTGATCTACCAACTGAGCTATCTAATGTGAGAGATGCATAACTAGGAAGGTAGGAATTCACCCGTCAGACCACTGGACCATCTAGCTTGGTATGGTCTGCACTTGGGGCCATCATAAACATGGTTCTCCTTTTAATCCTGTTTGAACCTGGAAAAGTTTCAAACAGGGCAGACAAACAACACCTGATTGGCCATCGCAAGAAGAGGATGCTGAACTCGAGTGGCCATTGGCTTGATCCAACAGGCTCCTCTTATGTTCTAATGCTTTGGTTCCAAATCAGTGTGTGTTGCGCAACCGCCTCCTGAAATTCTGCAACTTTTTACACCACAAAATTCAAGGTGGTTTCTTGTACTATTTCATTGCACTGTGGCACAGGAGTGCCCCCCCATAGCAACAATGAAGTAATGCCGGGGAACCACCACAGAACAATGATTAAAGTGGAGTCATGTGTGGCTGGTCCAGTATGAATCCATCAATAATCCATCACTTTATTCCGTCAATGTTGTGTTGCCGGAATCAGCTTGCCCAAAAGCACCACTCTAATGAGTGAGCTGGGAGTTTCTAGGCTGCTGCATTTAGTTCCGACTACCCAGCCTAGACCTCCCATCTGACCATGGCAACCTTGGCTGATTTTGTAAATCAGTATGAGCCCGTCCATGCAAAACAACCCCTTTAATGAATGGAGGGCAGTGGTCTTGATGAACCGCTTTTAGTATCTGAAAAAAGATGCGTTAATAATCTTGTCTACATTTGTAATCACACATAGAATATTCATTGCGATGATTCCTCTCTGGAAACAGCAGGCGTCAATTTGTTTCATTACAAATGAATGAAATAATAATTTGCTTGGATGTGAGTAATCCAGTAAATATTGGCTAAATAATGTAAAGGTTTCTGTGGTTTTTTTTTTTTTTTAAAGAATAGCCTACATTAATGGATGGGCTGCCCAATCCAGCAAACTGGGTCTGCATTATGAAGGAGAAATACAGGAAAGTGTTTTATTCTGAGTACAAACATTAGTCCATGTCATAGAATCACAGAATTGGAAGAGACCCTGGGATCATCTAGTCCAACCCCCGGCTGCAATGCAGGAATATGCAGCTGTCGCTTATGGGGATCGAACCTGCGACCTTGGTGTTATCAGCACCATGCTCTAACCAACTGAGCTATCAGGTCTATTGTTCCTTCTGGGCAACTCTTTGGAGGCCATGTACCATTGGTGGGAAAGGCCAGAGGCAAAGTAGGTGGAACAACGAGTATAAACATCACCTTTGCACAACAGCTTTGTTTCTGCACACATAGATTATTCACTGTGATGATTCCCCTCCGAAAACAGCTTGGGGGTCAATTTGAAATAATAACCAGCTTGGATCATTTTGGCCAGCCTTTTCTGAACGCTTCCCAGCTCTACAACATCCTTTTTTGAGGGGAGGAGAGCAGAACAGAACAGTACCCAGTATTCCAAACGGAAGTTGCAGCACTGATTCAAATAACAACTCTATATTGACGACACCTATCCTTGATTGCAGGATCTAGTGTCGATCTAGATTGAAAGCAGACTGTTGCAGATGAACACAAATGATTCTGGTTTGAGAGGGGGGGAAAACTACCTACAAAACCCTACCTTTTTGTTTGCCTACAAACAGGTTTTGCCCTCACGGCCAGCCAGCTTTCCAGGGGGCTGCAAGCATCTCCACCCCCACGGTGAGTTATCATCACTTGGTAAATGGTCAATTGGTATTCACGGAGAGACACTCCTCTTTCCTGTTTACACAGCCCAGTCTCGTTTTAAATAATGAAATAGTCTGCTGTAGGTTCCTCCCTGGACATCTTATCTAGGTATTAATGATGCAGAGCTCTTTCAAATACGCAAGACCTCCGCCTGGCTGCTTTAATAAATGCCTTTCAAACTGACAGGGCACCTTTATGTGCCTTTTCGCAGGGCGGCGGGCTCTTAAAGTCACCCCACGCATTTTCCATGCGAGCCAGACCCCATCAATCACACAGGTATCGGCTCAGCTCCAAAGACAAGTTTTTTTTTCTTTTTTTTAATTAGAGATATTTAAAGCTGTGACGGATAATGAGAACCGCGGGCAAGGTAGCATGGTGACGGTGTGATTAATATAAGGTTTCAATAAAATATTCATTGGAAGGAATGGGAATCATTGCCAAGTCAAAGGTGTGTGTGTTCATGTGTGATAGGGGAATCCTCCTTTTAAGCAGTTTGGAAACCATTTGGCCCTCTTTGTGTTTTATTAATTAATTACACAGGATGCCCCTCATCCCAACACACCGGAGTTAAACAGAAGGGGCAAAGAAAAGGCCTGCAGGATCAGGCCAATGGCCCATCTAGTCCAGCATCTTGTTCACACAATGACCAACCAAATACCTCTTTTGTTGTTGTTGTTGTTCAGTCGTTCAGTCGTGTCCGACTCTTCGTGACCCCATGGACCAGAGCACGCCAGGCACGCCTATCCTTCACTGCCTCTCGCAGTTTGGCCGTCTGTCGCAGTTTGGCCAAATACCTCTGGGACACTTTAAAGCAGGACTTTATGATTTCCAGCAACTGGTATTCAGAAGCATATGGCCTCCGAGACTGGATGCAGTGCATAGCCACCAGAACTAGTAGCCGTCCAAGTTGGTGTCCATCTCTACATCTTCTGAGAGCTCATTCCAGAAAATTAACTGTGTGGTGTGTGAAGAGGGCTTTCTGATCCCGCCATCCTGACCTCCTATGATTGGAATTGCTGCAGATTACTGGGAGGGAAAGGGACAGGGGGCAAGGCAATGGGAAGGTCAGTGCAGTGCAAACACACCAGCAGGGGTGCTGGGTTGGCTCTGTGCTGGGTTGGCTCTGTGCTGACCTCACCGCTGCCTCTCCTTCTCAGTGTTGCCGATGACGGGAGATCAGGTAAGCGATGTTGCCCTGCTGACCACTACTGCCCTCTCCGCATGGTCATTGACACTCTCAAAGAACTCTGAGGGAGTGGTTAACTGTGCCTGCTTGAAAAGGGACTTAAGGTGTGCCTTGAACTGCATTCCTAAGCTTTCTATTTTTATGGTATATGGTATGCTCGTACCTGCCCTAGTTCTCTTCGGGAATCCAAAATAGCAAGCAGAAGTTTTATTTATACACATTTCTCTGTTCTCAACCATTTTTTTAAATAGAAAAAAAAAATCAAAATCAAATACTCTATTCCATTTAGTAGCAATCCCATCTGAAATGTCAGGCTCATCACTGCGGCATACTAATTAAGTCCAGGGCTTATTGGGCTAAGTTTTGTCAGCTCGTAGATAAGGCTAAAGCTATTCATAGGTCTCTGTGCCGGCAAAGCACTTGAAAAATGTTATTTTCCTAACCTACCAGCTGCCTAAGCTGACTCTAACTTCATCATCAAGTCAAGCTCCCTGCTCCATATAAGAGCTGCAAATGAAAGTTATTAAGTCACTAGTCAGCCGCTTCACTTTCCTACAAAAAAGCGATAATTCCCCTACCACTGTCACCGATGCACCACCTCTTCCAAACCAGTGGAAACTCAGGAATTGGTTTCTCTCTCTTCTGAGCAATGGAAATGTCACATTGAAATATATATGGACTTGCTTCGGCCCCACTCAACATCCCTTCCCTCTCTCCTCCCTCTCTCATCATCCTTTAATTTTGCACAGACCGTTTAGCAATCCATCTTTTGGTCTGTGTCGTGCAGGTGCATGATCATATTTGTAATCCCACTGCCCATTAATCACTGCTGGGTGACCCGGACCTGATTATCTACAACAACTTCTTTCCTTCGGCTCTGCCTCGCCAGTGCTACGCAAACAGTTTGCTTTCCTCCCGGCTCTTGGCCTCGGCAAACTGAGACAGACAATTCCTTTCCAGCCTTGGCCAACCAGCATGATAGAACCTGAATGGAGAAGTAGAGGAAGAGGAGGAAGAGGATGAGCGGAGGAAGAGAATATAAAGGATGTACTGCTCAATTCCCAAGGAGGCATCTAAGACACATTTATGTATTTATTTATTTATTTATTATGTCTACCACCCTTCATCTGAAGATCACCAGGCGGTTCACAACGTAAAACTACAAAACGAGAACACAAAACGCATGATAAAAGACGAGCAAGAACGAATTTACAAGTATAAAGCCAATTGCAAACAATATAAACACATGTAATTAAAACACAAAATAAACCAGTTTATCAAATCATTAAAACAAAGGTCCACAATTAAAATGGACAATAAAACAAGCCCATTCAAACAGCTCAACAATTAAAAGAGTTAAAGCAATTTAAGAGGGCCAGGAGGTCAAGGGAATGCAGGTGTGTCTCCAAGAGTCGGCAGAATGCCAATACTGATGGTTCCCTGAAAGGCAAAGCACCTTTTCCCTTTCTACTTTGGGCAGCATCCTTTCTCAAATTGCTTACCTTGATCTAGCAAGAGAAATCTATGGCTGTAGCCTGGCTGGGGGAACAACGCAATGCTTGTTGGGTTTCCGTTGAACATGGTTATACAAGCATGCCATCCTGATGGACCACTGGTCACACGCCACTGTGAACAATTAGAACTGGGTTTGGGCTATGGCATAGGGACATAGGAAGGTGCCTTAAACCGAGTCAGATCATTGGTCCATCTAGCATTGTCTACACTGACTGGCTGCAGCTCTCCAGGATTTCATTGGCTTGATCCAACAGGCTCCTCTTATGGTCTAATGCTTTGGTTCCAAATCAGTGCATGTTGCACAACCGCCTCCTGAAATTCTGCAAATTTTTACTCCACAAATTTCAAGGTGGTTTCTTGTAGTGTTTCATTGCACTGTGGCACAGGAGTGCCCCCCACCCCCCGATAGCAACAATGAAGTAATGGCGGGGAACTACCACAGAACAATGATTAAAGTGGAGTCATGTGTGGCAGGTCCAGTATGAATCCATCAATAATCCATCACTTTATTCCGTCAATGTTGTGTTGCCGGAATCAGCTTGCCCAAAAGCACCACTCTAATGAGTGAGCTGGGAGTTTCTAGGCAGCTGCAGTTAGTTCCGACTACCCAGCCTAGACCTCACATCTGACCATGGCAACCTTGGCTGATTTTGTAAATCAGGATTAGCCCGTCCATGCAAAACAACCCCTTTAATGAATGGAGGGCAGTGGTCTTGATGAACCGCTTTTAGCATCTGAAAAAAAGATGCATTAATAATCTTGTCTACATTTGTAATCACACATAGAATATTCACTGGTCACACGCCACTGTGCCAATGGTCACACGCCACTGTGAACAATTAGAACTGGGTTTGGGCTATGGCATAGGGACATAGGAAGGTGCCTTAAACCGAGTCAGATCATTGGTCCATCTAGCATTGTCTACACTGACTGTCTGCAGCTCTCCAGGATTTCAGGCAGTCTCTCCCAACCCAACCTGAGGATGTTGGGGTTTGGGACCTCTTGCACTCATGGCTCGTAAGAACATAAGAAGAGTGTGCTGGATCAGGCCAATGACCTAACTAGTCCAGCATCTCCTCCTCCTCCTCACAGTGGCCATATGGATGCCTGATGGAAACCTGCAAGCAGGAGCCAAGCACAGCAACCATCTCCAACTCCTTCCAACTGTGGATACAGAACAGAGCCATCATGGCAAGTGGCCACCAATAGCCCTCTCCTCCATAAACTTGTCTAAACCTCTTGTAATATAATATAATAATAATAATAATAATTTATTATTTATACCCCGCCCATCTGGCCGGGTCTCCCCAGCCACTCTGGGCGGCCTCCAACAAATACCAAAATACAATACAAGTCACAGTTTAAAAACTTCCCTAAACAGGGCTGCCTTTAGATATTTTCTGAATGTCAGGTAGTTGTTTATTCCCTTGACTTCTGATGGGAGGGCGTTCCACAGGGCGGGCGCCACTACTGAGAAGGCCCTCTGCCTGGTTCCCTGTAGTTTTGCTTCTCGCAGTGAGGGAACCGACAGAAGGCCCTCGGCGCTGGATCTCAGTGTCCGGGCTGAATGATGGGGGTGGAGACGCTCCTTCAGGTATATAGGACCAAGGCCATTTAGGGCTTTAAAGGTCAACACCAACACTTTGAATTGTGCTCGGAAACGTACTGGGAGCCAATGCAGATCTCTCAGGACCGGTGTTATGTGGTCCCGGCGGCCACTCTCAGTCACCAGTCTAGCTGCCGCATTCTGGATTAATTGCAGTTTCTGGGTCACCTTCAAAGGTAGCCCCACGTAGAGCACATTGCAGTAGTCCAAGCGGGAGATAACCAGAGCATGTACTACTCTGGCAAGACAGTCTGCGGGCAGGTAGGGTCTCAGCCTGCATACCAGATGGAGCTGGTAGACAGCCGCCCTGGACACAGAATTAACCTGCGCTTCCATGGACAGCTGTGAGTCCAAAATGACTCCCAGGCTGCGCACCTGGTCCTTCAGGGGCACAGTTACCCCATTCAGGACCAGGGAGTCCCCCACACCCGCCCACCTCCTGTCCCCCAAAAACAGTACTTCTGTCTTGTCAGGATTCAACCTCAATCTGTTAGCCGCCATCCATCCTCCAACAGCCTCCAGGCACTCACACAGGACCTTCACCGCCTTCACTGGTTCTGATTTAAAAGAGAGGTAGAGCTGGGTATCATCCGCATACTGATGAACACCCAACCCAAACCCCCTGATGATCTCTCCCAGCGGCTTCATATAGATATTAAAAAGCATGGGGGAGAGGACAGAACCCTGAGGCACCCCACAAGTGAGAGCCCAGGGGTCTGAACACTCATCCCCCACCACCACTTTCTGAACACGGCCCAGGAGGAAGGAGCGGAACCACTGCATAACAGTGCCCCTTGTAAAGCCATCTTCCTGTGGGGGCCAAGTTCCATAGTTTAACTATGATGCAGTACTTTCTTATACCTTATACCTATCCTAAATCTTCCAACATTCAGCTTCACTGGAGGTCCACGAGTTCTACTGTTCGTAGACAGAGGGGGAAAACTTTTCTCTACTAACTTTCCCCATGCCATGAACGATTGAATAAGCTTCTCTCATGTCACCTCTTATTCACTTTATCTCTAAACTAAGAAGTCCTAAATGCTGCAACCTTTCTTCATGGGGGAGACATTCCACCTCCTTGATCATTTCGGCGACCATTTTTTTGGACCTTTTCCAGCTCTACAACAGAAGTGAGGCAATCAGAACTGCACACATCACAGTTGCTGGATCACGGCAACGGCCTCTACATAACCTTTAACACAAGATGATCCCAAAGATGATCCCGCAGCGATTTGCAGCCAGCACGTAACATTAGAAATTTGCTCAAATTCTTGACCTTTGTACACAGAAAATCCGTCTGAATTTTCGTTTTTGAGAAGTATCGGCTCAGGACAGGCAGAGGTGATTGTATCGCTCTTATTTATTATTGATCTGAAGTGCAGGAACATATTCCTGCAGCAGTTTTATTCTTTTCACACATTGACTTATCCCTGCAAGTTACCTTTGCCTTTTTAATAGGGGTACTTCTCTAACAGATATTGATTGAGGTGTATGCCACTGTATTTTATGTAAAGATTTCCTGACAACCAAAAATAAGAATCCGAGAGCAAAAGGCTCTTTGAGTGGACCTGTGATGGCTTATAGTCAAAATAATAAGAGGCCAGGGGTTTATAGTACCTTTGTGGTCTTGTAGCAGATTCATCAAAAGAAAGAACAGATGCTATTGCCATTGGATAACTTAAAAACCTCAATCACAGTGTTTTCAGGGGGGGGGGACTCATGGAGGTTATTTATCGTGTCCACTGCACATGGCTGTTGTACTCATGATAGACATTTCATGAATGAGCCAGTGGGGTTTGCAGTTTCAAATGACGTAACTGCGGTAAGGAAACATGCACACACACCACACTCAGTGCATACATTCAATGCACACACACCACACTCAGTGCATACACACTTACACCCTTGTGCAAATTAATTGAAACAAAGCATGTTTTCTGTCTTTCTCGTAATCCTGTACCACACTCAAAACAAACACGAAAAGTCAGTTGATCATTATGGTGTCAGAAGCCTGCAGCCAATAGAAGGAATGATGCGCTCGCCACAATATATTGAGGTTCTATGAAAGAGAGTTATTCCAGAGCTGGAAAAGAGGTATCCTGGCGGTCCGGGGATATTGCAGCAGCACCTAGCCCCCTGTCACACATCGAAAGTGGTGAAGAAATTCATGACAGAGCAGCAAATACAGGTATTTGATTGGCCAGGGAATTCCCTGGACGTAAATCCCATTGAGAATTTGTGGACTATATGCAAAAGTCGCCTCTGCACTGTAGATGTAACGGAGAAGCTCATTCAGGCGCTGATTCATGTGTGATACAGGGATCCAAAAATCAACAGTGACGGTTCAAAACTAGTAGACTCCATGCCAAACTGTGTTCAAATGCTGCTTAAAAATAGCGGAGGTCATATCCGTTACTAATGTACGTATATGTGAGTTTTGTATACAATAAACTACATTGTTTATTTCAATTGATTTGCATAAGGGTATAAGTGTGTATGCACTGAGTGTGGGGTGTGTGCATCGAATGTGTGACGTCACACGCATGCGACAAGCCCCGCTCCCAATGTCGTGCGGAACTTGGTGTCTCTGTTACTCAGTACGGACTCCCCCCCCCCAAAAAAAAACCACACACAACAAAATCACAAACTATTACACAAATAGGAGAACTTAAAATCAGATGAATGAGAGACATAGATGTACAAATCCATCCATTCCCATGTAGAACACAGCCCATGCTCCCCGGCAATTGTGTTTTGCGGGGGGGGAGATAAGTAATGATGGACAAACTGCCATTCATAAAAGCTTGACTGATCTTCTTATCGAGAAACCCCTGGGCTAAGTCAATCATCAACTGACTGCAAAGGGGAGAGAAGGCTCCATCTTCCATTAAAAAACAAAACTAGGATTTACTTTAAACATTTTAAATTCTCAGCTAGCTATTAAGCCCTTAATAGTATCTTAAAACATTTAATAGCTATGCAGAATCTACAACATTTAGAAATTCCAGCACTTAACGGTTAATGGGGAAATTGTGCAAATTAGTAAGTTTTGCACACAGCCATCAGAAACTTTCCTCTGACTCATCCAGAGTGCTAAATGCAGGAATGTGGCGCAACAGGTACAGGAGGCGACAGAGGACACTAAAAGGGTAGAAGAGGGGCTGCAGCAATGCACGCCGAGTTCTAGAAGCACAAGCAGCATCCTGCTTAGATGCCCAATGGGAAGAAAGTAGGATGTTTAAGAAGAACTATTCCACAGGTTGTACCTGCCCACGAATGTCTCAACTGCTGTCATACTGTTTCATACTGTTATATGAAGTTATAATGGTCCGTGGTTTGCCTGGAGTGAGGCAAACCATGAGCCCAGGTTCAGACAACATGCTAAATCATGGCTCAGTGCACAACAGCACAGCAGTAGCTGAACTGTAGGAGGAACAAAACAGTTGTGATCTCCACTCTGGGAGCCCACAAGTTTCCACCATACCTTTGTTTGATTTAGCGCCATGTGCAAACCGTCACACCAATGACCCAGACGATCTACGGCTGCCCTAACATGTTGTCAGGCTACTCATCAGGCCACAATACACAGCTGGCAGGCTGCATTTAGCTTGGTGGATTGCAAGCGGTGATGTGCCCTAAAAGATCTTTTTGTGGCTGCCGAATGTGACTCCAAATATTAGGGAGATGCTCTGGGTACCATCCCTCTGCAGCCCTATCAGAGGTTTGACTGAGCAGCACTGACTTGCAACCACAGCAGCAGAGATGTAAGATGTGTCAGTGAGGAAAATAGTAGTGCAATTATTTACATTCCCAAGCTGTTCTGAATTATAGAGTGTTTATCTGAAGTATCATGTTAATGGAACTACTAGGAAATCAATACAAGGACTGGGCCTGGGTGCCATTTAATCTGTTCTCTCTGACCATACATCAGGGAACTTTATTTCTCTCTCCAGAATTGCTCAGGCAGCCCTATCATCTGCCAGGCATGCTGCCGTGATTGCAATACCTCTAAGAGTTGACAGGCACTGAAATGCTAGTTCAGATCCACCAACACTATCTGTCCAGGCTACCCGTTTGAGAGATTTCTGGTTTCCCTTCCCTTTTCAAGCCCTTATCTACTACCTTCAAAAAAATCTATGTATCATATTGCATTTGTGGCATCGAGACGTCTCACAATGATTAGCTGAAGTTGCTCAAGGAATGTGCCTTCCAGTTTCTGTGAGTGTAAAGGAAGTTGTCAGTTTGGTTGGGACTAAACCTCTCACACAGGCAGACTGGAGGTTGGGAAGGGGTTCCGGGAGGGAACACCCACCACCAAGGAGGGTGATGTCCTAAGTGGTGTTAGAAACTGAGATATGAAAGCTAGGACCTAAATGGCACCTTAAACCTAGGTTATGGGCACAACAATGGAATGTCTAGGTGTTTTTTTTAATAACAAGAATGCAAAGCTGAAAATGAATGAACTGCAGTTAAAATATTATGTGAGAAGTGGGAAGTTATGGAAGACAGGATGTTTTGTCTTACTGTGTTCCCTTAAGTGGGACTATTGTCCAATGTTTTTTCTCTTTGCTGTCTGATGCTAGAGAGAGAGGGAGCCATGTGTTTAAGTGTTCCAACTGTGTATACATGTAATAAAGTAGGTTAGCCAACATGCTGAGTTGCTGTGGTCTGTTACGCAACTGCGCAAACCTCTGCGGATGCCTAAGAGTGTGTTGGTGTACTCCCACATCAATCACTATGATATCTGGGGGCTGAAGAGGCTGAGAAGCTCCCGAATGATCACCCAGGAAGGAGAGAACATGCCAGTCGGGAATGTGTCCCTGCCAGGGTCCTACTTGTGAGTAGGCCATTTCCTGACATTTCACATGGTCTAGTCCTTCCTCTGCCCACCCCCTAATATTCTTAAGAGGGTCTCTTCTCCAGTCTTCAGAGAGTAGCTGGAAGTGGGGAGGCCGAAAAAGGTCCTTCTTTCCTTCCACTCTGCAGTACTGTGACCAGAGCTCAGAAACTGCTCACGCTAATGAAATTCCCTGTCACAAGATGCGCCTAGAACAATGGGAGTTTCGAACACTGGTCCTAAGCAAAGGAAGGCCAGTAGTTCCTTGTTCCCCAGGTAGGCAGGGCATCAAAGCAAGACAAAGCTAATGGCTTCCCCCAGCGATTCCTGAGAGATATAACTTGTTAAGGGTGCCGAGAGTTGTTAGGAAACTCCCCAATTTCCCCTCCAGAGCTACAGTTCCCAGAGTCCCCTGGGCAGAGGGATTGATTGTTAAACCGATCACCTTGGTGGCAGGTGTCTGAACAGATCACAGTGTGAACGTGACCAAGCTGTCAGCCCCATGGAAGGAAATCAAGGTGTGGGTTCAGGACCACAGACAGCACTGCTGCCGACTGAAGCCCAACACACAAGTTCTCTGGGCAAAATCCTGGAGTAGCAAGCTCAGTTTTATAGCAGGGCTACTGTAATCACTGAGGGGAAGCCCACTTACCTGAGTGCTGCCTCCAGACCAGTTAAAGGTCCAGTGCTTCCTTCTGCAGTCATCACCTCCTCTGAGGTAATGGGCTTTGCTGCAGTTGGGATCTATTGGAAGGCTTCCCTCGATCCCACAAGGAGTCTGTGGGCCAGCTCCCAGAGTCTTGTGGCAGAGGTGTCTCCCTGGAGCTCAGAGGAAGGGAGTTGGGCTCAGGAAGAGACCAGAGTATGGTTCTATACCTCTTTGGAGCTCCAGTTCCTGGAGGATTCCAACTTGGTTGGTTCAGGGACTTGATACCAGACAGAGAGCATGGAGTGAAGGAGCCTGAAATAAGGGTGAAGGAAGACAATGGGCTGAGAAAGAGGAGCCTGGGGGAAGGAAGGAAATTTAAGGGAAAGGAGAGAAGAAATTGTAGTAGGGAAATCAGCCAAGAAAGACTTCCTCCACTGTAAAGGGCATCCCAAGCCTTAACATCCACCAGAGAGGTCCTGTTGGTGGGTCTTGCTGACAGTCAAAGCCTGTGGTCAGGTGTTGGAAGGCCTTCTCAGTGGTGGCACAGCACCTATGGAATTTGTTGGCCTTCCTCCAGTAGCTTCAGAAGGCTTCCTCGGTGCTGAGTTTTAGATGGACACACCTCTCCACTCAAGCTTTTGTGAAGGTTTGATGTAGCTCAGAAGTAATGCTGTTCTTTGGAAGTTGCACAATTAAGGTTATTTTTAAAATGTTTTGATTAATGTCTTTGTGGTTTTATTGTACTTATTTTTTTAGATGTTGCTTCCCAGTGGATGAAGGACAGCTGGCTCCCACCCTTTCCTCCAAGGAGCTCAAGCTGGTATGCATGGTTTTCCTCCTCTCCATTTTATCCTTACAACAACTCTTTGAGGTCAGCTAGGATGAGAGAGTAGCCCGGGGCCACCTGGTGAAGTTCATAGCAACTGAAGAAATAAATGAATGGGGGTGGCGCTGAGGAAACTTCACAATAGAAGAAGAAGAAGAAGAGGAGTTTGGATTTGATATCCTGCTTTATCACTACCCGAAGGAGTCTCAAAGCAGCTAACATTCTCCTTTCCCTTCCTCCCCCATAACAAACACTCTGTGAGGTGAGTGGGGCTGAGAGACTTCAAAGAAGTGTGACTAGTCCAAGGTCACCCAGCAGCTGCATGTGGAGGAGGGAGACGCGAACCCGGTTCACCAGATTACAAGTCTACCACTCTTAACCACTACACCACACTGGCTCCCAGCACTACACCAGCACTTGCCCAGCTTTGGGAAGGAGATGTGAGGGCTCTGACAGGAGCCCAAGGTCACCCAGCAGCTGCATGTGGAGGCGCGGAGACACGAACCCGGTTCACCAGATTATGAGTCTACCACTCTTAACCACTACACCACAGATGAGGGAGGTCTCTGTGCAATGGGAAGCGGGACAGAATCATACTCAGAAGGCCAATTGAGATTCGGTTGGTTAAATGAAGAAAGGCATAAGGGGAGAAAGGAAAGCAAGATCCCAATGAAACGGTGGTGGAACAATGGAACTGAAGAAAAGAATCTCATCTTTGCCATGCACTCAGAAGGTGGCTTCCAGGAAAATGCCTTCCTCTTTCTTCATTGCCCCCCATGTACATTATGGAGGATAATAATGCTTCAGGAATTGGCAAATCTGTCAATTTCAGTTTCCCTCAGTTTCTCCTTTTCCTAGTCCTAAATTCAAATCTGCACATCTCCTCATCAGGTTTTTCTTTAAAAAGTCTCCATGAAAGGTCAGCATTATAGTGTGAATTTCTCATAATGTTCCCCCCCCCAATACAATTTTGCCTAATATGCACAATTTTGCAAAGCACTTTCCCCTAATGTATTGCATTTTTGCATGCTATTATCATTAAACTATTCGTTTTTATGCATGCTTCACTTTAGCATATGCATTTTTTAACCCATTACTCAACTGGAGAACTACATTGCAAAATTCAGAAAAGTGTGAATTTCAAAAGATGGGTTGTGTTTCATAGAAGCATAGAATTGTAGAGTTGGAAGGGACCCCAAGGGTCATCTAGTCCAACCCCCTGCATCCATGACAAAAGGCCATCTAATTTCTGCTTTGAAACCTCCAAGGAAAGAGAGTCCACAATCTCCCAAGGGAGTCTGTTCCACTGTCTAACAGCTCTTTCTGTCAGAAAGTTATTGTGCATTGTTTCAGAGAGTGCAAATGAAGTAAGATAACCTTGAAATGAGAACTGAATAAAATTCACCTCTCTCCACCCTCCATCCCTATAATACTTGCAGGGCAGTTGCGAGTTTGGGAATGCATGTAAACGTTCGCACGCACTATACAAATTTTGGAAACTGATATCCTACACATTCATGCTTTAAGAGGCTAGAGCAAAAGAGCCCATTGATCCTCCCTGCAGCTGAAATAGGGCCATCCCAGCCTCACATGTGACATGCAGGACAGAACGCAAAGGTCCTTGTGTCTCACAACACAACCCTGGGAGACTGAAGAGGCTGCCTCGGTGTCCAATTAGTATGAGAAAGATGTGCTCTTTGTGACTTCTCCTTTATGCTTGTTTGAGGGAAAGGAGTTAATTTAGCTACAGTTAATTTCATGCCCCTCATAATGGTCCCAATTATATCTTCCTAATTATTTCGAGGCCTCGTGTGCTTTGGTCGAGTGCCTTTTTTCAGAGGGGGATATTAAATAACTATCATCTTCCTCATTAATACAATCCAGCAGGACGCAATAAAGAGAAACGAGAAAAAGAGGCGGGCAAGGGATGGAAATGTCGAGGGCCAAGGCAGGAGATGTTGTGCAAGACTGGGCGTCCTCTGCCTTTCCTCTGGAATAGTATAATCCTTTTTCATGAAAATAATAATAACTGCATGTGGCTAGTTAAGACAAGGGATGCGGCGGCAAAAAATAGCCTGCTTTGGTGGTGTGTGACATTTCGGTGAATGAAGGCGGAGGAAGGAAATGTTTAAAACTTGATTGCTGGCATTTATTAATTTTCGTTTCGAGAGCTAGCCTGGTCCTTGTGAATTCAATTGCTCTCGAGACGACGCTGGAAGGCGATCTGAAATGCGGCAGCTAATGGGAACCAATAAAATAAGCATTAAGTAAACGTTTGTTCTTGCTTGCTGTTTTCAGAATAATAGTTGGCGATGCTACCAATGGGCTAAAACTGCCTGTTCCCTCATATGGGTGCTGGGTCTTAGCTGCTAAAGTTGGAGGTGGCAATGCTTTTGAGCGGTAGTTGCTGGAAACCAAAGGAGTGGAGAAGAACGTTCCCATGCTTGGGTCCTCCTCATGAGTTTCCAACAGGCATCTGGTTGGAGTAGATGGGCCGTGGCCTGATTCAGCAGGTTTTCCCTATGTTGGCTTAAAATCTAAAGGTCAGTTCTGCAGGTATACTGATTTCTGCCTGTGGCTACTACAGTATATCACTGCTACACACCCACAAAGGTTTTTTTTTTTTTTTAAAGCAATTAATTAGAATGTGAGTATTTATAGGCAAAACCAGTACTTCTCTGCAGGGAGTTCTGTTCCGTTGTTGTTGTTGTTGTTGTTGTTGTTTAGTCGTGTCCGACTCTTCATGAGAGCCAGTGTGGTGTAGTGGTTAAGAGCGGTAGACTCGTAATCTGGGGAACCGGGTTCGCGTCTCCGCTCCTCCACATGCTGCTGCTGGGTGACCTTGGGCTAGTCACACTTCTTTGGAGTCTCTCAGCCCCACTCACCTCACAGAGTGTTTGTTGTGGGGAAGGAAGGGAAAGGAGAATGTTAGCCGCTTTGAGACTCCTTCGGGTAGTGAAAAGCGGGATATCAAATCCAAACTCCTCCTCCTCCTCCTCCTCCTCCTCTTCTTCTTCTTCTTCTTCTTCTTCTTCTTCTTCTTCTTCTTCTTCTTCTTCTTTATGACCCCATGGACCAGAGCACGCCAGGCACTCCTGTCTTCCACTGTCTCCCGCAGTTTGGTCCTCATGTTAGTAGCTTCAAGAACACTGTCCAACCATCTCATCCTCTGTCGTTCCCTTCTCCTTGTGCCCCCCCCCTCTTTCCCAACATCAGGGTCTTTTCCAGGGAGTCTTCTCTTCTCATGAGGTGGCCAAAGTATTGAAGCCTCAGCTTCAGGACCTGTCCTTCCAGTGAGCACTCAGGCCTGATTTCCTTCAGAATGGATAGGTTTGATCTTCTTGCAGTCCATGGGACTCTCAAGAGTCTCCTCCAGCACCATAATTCAGAAGCATCAATTCTTCGGTGATCAGCCTTCTTTATGGTCCAGCTCTCACTTCCATACATCACTATCACTGCTGCATGCCCACAAAGAGTTTTTTTTTAAAAAAATGCAATTAATTAGAGAAAAGAGCATCTCATTAGAATGTGAGTATTTGAAGGCAAAACCAGCACTTCTGTGCAGGGATTTCTGTTCCCATACTGGCATGTTTTGAAAGTGACTCACCCATGAGAATGAATGATACGAGATGCTCTCCCTGTGAATGAATCCTTGGGAGGCATCGAAGGGACACGATGATGAAGGGTAGAGAACCTTAGGTCCAATTCCCATCTAGGCCCTTTTATCTGGACCTTGATACTCCTCCACATCCTCCCCCAGTCCTCTGCTTGGGTGTTCTTGCCAGGTCGGCTCATGCCCCTCTCCTCCACTGGGCTCTGGCACATGTGGGAACTGCAGAGGCAGCTTCCTCGCATGATAGCCCAATGCTAGCAGCTGGTCACAGTTCCACAGCCAGGTCCAGCCTGACCCATGTTGGAAGCATCAGAGAAGAAGAGAGGTGGCGGAACCTTTACTCTTCTCTGCTGGACTCCGGCATGTGAGTGCACCCTCCACCACTTTGTGAGATCAGACAGTCCAACCCCAGCAGCGTGAGTACCCCCCTTCAAATCAGTTGGCAGTGAGGGCTTGGGTGGTGTGGCCGCAGCAGGCTCTTTCCACCAGCGCGCACGTGTCTGGTCCCTGGCATGCATGCACCTGCCCCTGGGCAGCGGCAAAACCTGCTACACTACTGAAGGTATGGGCCACCTTTTAGCTGAACCTGTGCCAGCTTGACCTTAAGGGGTTAACAGGGGGAAGAGCTGGGATTTAAGACCTGCTTGGCCCCCTGCAAGGTAGGCTCACCCATGCAAGGCAGACTTAGGAGCTTGAGGGAGAATGGGAAACTTCTTGTACATGGTCTATTTTTAATAAGCCCTTGAGATTACTATTTCTCAAGTGGCCCCCGTTTACCCCATAAACTGTGCCTGGCCTCTTTATTTCCAATCTCCTAATGCAAAAGTCCCGATAACACTTTACTCTGAGCACTGAGCGGAAATTTGAAGGGGAAGGAAAGAGAAAGATCTGAGGTTCGAGCCCTATGGAGCTCAACGAACAACACCCTTGGCAGTAGTCCATGGCTTCACTCGGTAGAATGAATAGGATAGCCCCCTGCAACTCGGGGTGGCTTACTCCATGTTGAAATGAGTGATCCAATGCTATTACCATCTAAAGAGCACTGTCGCTCCCAACTGGACCATTCAATCCAGGATCTAAAATTACCTAACTGCACTATTGCATGACATAAAGATAGCCTCACCAATCCCCCCCCACAACCCCCCCCCCCAATCCAGGCCATGTATTTCTGACTTCTAACAGGCAAGAGGGGATTTCTGTTTGCTGAGTCACTTCTTGGCACAGGCTTGCGCCTTCCGCGACTGTTTTTAGCAGACGAGATGGGGGGGCGCGTGCCGGCCCCCCTCCGAGGAAGCAGTCCGCCTGCATTCACGCCGAGGCAGCCCAGGATGCCTCCAGCCATGAAAGGGAAGGAGATGAGCTATTGGGGTGGAAACAAAGAGACTGCGGGGTGATAGTCGGGGAGGGGAGCCGAAAGTATAGGAGGCTGGAACGAGGCAATAAAGAAGCGCTTGTTCCATGGAAACAATGACTCCTTTAATCTGGGATGCAGTTTGCAGGATGTTTCATCAGCCAAGCACCTGCTGTACTGCTAAGCAATGACAGGCACAAAACGAGACTGGCCCAGCCAGGTGAACACCAGAGCTGGCAGCTCGCAGATGAAATGCATTTGGCATAGTTCCCGGAGCTGAGCTCCGTTCCAGATTAGGTTCAGCTTCCACTTGCAAGTGAGGAGTGTGTTACAGCCATCGCTGTCCCTCCTTAACGGATCAATACTTCATGCCCAAGATAGCTCAAGATGGGTGGAAGGGAGGGAGATCTTGATCACCGTGTCATTTTCAGCAGTGGCGTGCGGTCAGTGGACTAGGGGGTCTAGGCTGCTCCCCTAAATGTTCCCGGTAAATCAGTATTAAGGTATTCAAGCCTGGAGCCTCCTTGCCAAATCTGGGAAGCTTCTGCCTGGCTTAGGGAGGGAGGCGCAATGCTCTGACGGGGTCCAAGAGCCCTCCTGCCACCTTCCCCATGCCCGTCTGGTGGTGGTGAAATGGAGTGGTTGGTATCCTGCCATGCCTCCAAGAAGTTCAGGGGAGTAGGCCTGGTTCTACACCCCCATTTCTCCCCTCACAACCCTGTGAGACAGTTTGGTTTAATGGTTAAAGCGTTTGACTAGGACCCGAGAGCTCCTTCATGGATCACTTCCTTGTCGTGGCGAAGGGGCTTGAATAACTCAGGGAAGCTATGAGCTATGCCATGCAGGACCACCCAAGATGGACAGGTCATAGCGGAGAGTTTAGACTAAATGTGATCCACCTGGAGAAGGAACTGGCAAGCCACTCCAGTATCCCTGCCAAGAAAACAGCATCTTAAAAAGCACAGACATCACCTTGCCAACAAAGGTCCGTATAGTTAAAGCTATGGTTTTCCCAGTAGTGATGTATGGAAGTGAGAGCTGGACCATAAAGAAGGCTGATTGTCGAAGAATTGATGCTTTTGAATTCTGGTGCTGGAGGAGACTCTTGAGAGTCCCAAGGACTGCAAAAAGATCAAACATATCCATCCTTAAAGAAATCAGCCCTGAGTGCTCACTGGAAGGGCAGATCCTGAAGTTGAGGCTCCAATACTTTGGCCACCTCATGAGAAGAGAAGACTCCCTGGAAAAGACCCTGATGTTGGGGAAGATGGAGGGCACAAGGAGAAGGGGACGACAGAGGATGAGATGGTTGGACAGTGTTCTTGAAGCTACCAACATGAGTCTGACCAAACTGCGGGAGGCAGTGGAGGATAGAGGTGCCTGGCGTGCTCTGGTCCATGGGGTCACAAAGAGTCGGACACGACTGAATGACTGAACAACAACAAGGACCCGGGAGACCAGACTTCAAATCCCCACTTATCCATGAAGCTCACTTGGGTGACCTTGGGTTGATGAGCGCCTCTCAACCTAACCAACCTCACAGGGTTGTTGTGAGGAGGCGGAGAACCATGGATGCCACCTTCAACTTGGTGGTGGCTGGTGCCCATCATGAACGGTAAGACAGAAGGTTAGAAGCAACAGTAGGTGTGGGGCACAGCTTGGCAGAACCAATTCGCTCCAGGTTTCACCCCATTCTCTCCCCGCTGAGCTCTACAAGCGACGGCACTGATGCTAAAGTAACAACCACAGTCTCAGAGAGAATGACCGGGACAAAAGATCATTCATGGAGGATACAGCTCTTGATGGTTGCTAGTCATGGCAACTATGCTTGCCCTCCATAGCAGCAATGCTTTTGAATAACAATTGCTGGAAGCCACAGTGTGGGAGGGTGCTGTTGTGCTCAAGTCTTGCTTACAGGTTTCCCACAGGCATGTGGTTGACCGTGTGAGAAGAGGATGCTGGACTAGATGGGCCATTGGTCTGATCCAGCAGGTTCTTCATATGTTCTAATCCTGTTTATTTCATGGCCGAGTAGAGATCTGAACCTGGGTCTCCCCATTCCCAGCCCAGCACTCTCACCACCATAAGCTCAACAAGTTTTTGTTTCCCAATTTTTACTTCTTGAAATTTGTTGTTCAGTTGTTCAGTCGTGTCCGACTCTTCGTGACCCCATGGACCAGAGCACGCCAGGCACGCCTATCCTTCACTGCCTCCCGCAGTTTGGCCAAACTCATGTTAGTAGCTTCGAGAACACTATCCAACCATCTCATCCTCTGTCGTCCCCTTCTCCTTGTGCCCTCCATCTTTCCCAACATCAGGGTCTTTTCTAAGGAGTCTTCTTGAAACATAGCAACCCTAGTTTAAGGATACACATTTTGAAAGGTAATGTAAATAAACTCAGCATCAAATCGAACAGCAAGTTGGGAAGCAATATTTCATTGCCACCCTGAATTAAACTGTGTTTCTTATTTCTCTCTGACATCCTGTCTTAAGGGGTCAAATTCTGGTTTCAGAAGCCTAGCTGGCCTATTGGAAAAGGTTCAGCTTTTGATGTGGTAACCGCAGAAAATGCCAAGTGAAAGGAAACTAATATATGTTTCCTCTCTAAAGAGACAGGTGTGCGATTCTGTTGCCTTAAGGGCTGGCGTTTAACAACTGTGGCTCCCAGACAGCAATCAATGGTTTGAGGATGGTTTATATAAATCACATTTATACTTTCTTCTCACCCAGAGGGAATCTTGGCAGAGATGCATCTTTTGAAGGCACAGACTTCCAGGCACAAATGTCATGTTGCATAATTGCTTTCAGAAAATCGGTGCCACATTCAAAAAAAGCCTGAGCTGACATAACGACAGACTTCCTTCAATTGCCCTGGGATGTTAAGTGGCATTTCTGTGGGCATAACGTTTAAATACATGAAGCGAGAGAAGGGCAGGATTTTGAGCTGGGGAGGGAAGGGGGGAAGTGTAGGAAACAGCAGAGGCTGGATTTCCTTTCATCAAGTTGCTCGGGGAATCAGAACTCATCTTTGGCCATGGCATAGCCTTTTCCAAATCTTGAAAACAACAACAACAACAACCCTAGTATTCAAGAATTTTTAAAATACTAAATTTAGAGGGCCTTTCTAGCCACTATGGGCAACCATGACAGGAACCAGATGCACTGAGTCTGGCCCAACATCATCATCATCATCATCATCATTATTATTATTAATTTGTACCCCACCCATCTGGCTGGGCTTCCCCAGCCACTCTGGGCGGTTCTCAAACGAATGTTAAAACAATACAGCGTTAGATATTAAAAACATCCCTAAACAGGCTGCCTTCAGATGTCTCTTAAAAATAGGATAGCTGCTTATTTCTTTGACATCTGATGGAAGCGTGTTCCACAGGGTGGGCGCCACTACCGAAAAGGCCCTCTGTCTGGTCTGCCTGTAACCTCACCTCTCGAAATGAGGGAACTGCCAGAAGGCCCTCGGCGCTGGATCTCAGTGTCCGGGCTGAACGATGGGGGTGGAGACGCTCCTTCAGGTATACGGGACCGATTGTGAATGATGTGTGACACATGTGTGTGATGTCACATGTGTCACTTGACTGTCACCGGCACAGGCCAGGGTGACCTCCTGCCAAGCCATTCTAGGCTGCACAGCATGGTAAGAGAGGGAGGAGTGGGGAGGGGCTCAGCCCCATCCCAACAGACTTGGCAGGGGTGGTGGGGGAAAGACACCTCAGCCCTATAGAGCTAGTGCACTTGGCAAGAGCACAGGGATTATCCTGGCAACCCAGAATGCTTGAGAACAGAGGCTCTGTGGCCCTTTCTCTGAGACCAGGCACCCACAGAAGTGGAGGGTGGCAGAGGTGTTCGGCTAGGCAGCTACCTTGGAGGATGGGAGCCAGGCCTAGTGGTGAGCTAGCAGGAGGAAGGGGCATAACTAGGGGTGGTCAATTGGCCCCTGCCCAATGGAGCAGGTCCAGGAAGGGGGCACAAAAACCACACTTCTCCCCTCTTGCTCAGAGTCACTGGTGGAGCACTAATGGTGCATACCCTTCCAGCGTCCCGATTTTCTTGGGATACCCCGGAATTACAAAAGCCACCCTGGCTTCTGATTTGATCCCAGAATGTCCTGTTTTCTCCATCCGGCACCCTTGCCACCAAGCTCAGGGAGGAGGATGAGCTGGCACCAAAAGAAAAGCATCCCGGTTTCCAACAGAGGAACGTCGGAGGGTATGAAGGTGACAAGAAACAAGCTTTTAGAGTTCCTGGTCCATGGTCTCTGCTGGCTTCAGAACGCTAATACAGCATCTTGCGAAGGGGGCAAGTGAGCCTAGGCACGCCTCTGCCCTGGGGCAACTGGCAGGTGCTTGACCAGACAACTGCTGGCAACAGACTTAATGCAGAGGCCCTTTCTGGGTGAATCCATGCCACGTTCATAACACACACTCTGAGTTTAGTCACAGGGCTTCTGGAAACTTCTGAGTTACTCCAGAACAATAGGGAAAAGAGGTTTACAGTGGATGCTCGGGTCACAAACGTGATCCGTGCGGGAGGCGCTTTCGCAACCCGCAGCGTTCACAACCCATGCCGCTGCATCAGCACACACGTGTGATGCAATTTGGTGCTTCTGCACATGTGCAAAGCGCGATTTAGAGTTTCTGTGCATGCGGGAGTGCCAAAACCTGGAAGTAACCCATTCCGTTACTTCTGGGTTTGGCGCTGTGCGCAACCTGAAATCACACAACCTGAAGCGGCAGTAATCTGAGATATGGCTGTATTACATACAGGATTTCAAGTCAATAAGCCTTGTATACCCGAAGGAGCATCTCCACCCACATCGTTCAGCCCCGTCACTGAGGTCCAGCGCCGAGGGCCTTCTGGCGGTTCCCTTACTCCGAGAAGTGAGGTTACAGGGAACCAGGCATAGGGCCTTCTCGGTAGTGGCGCCCACCCTGTAGAACACCTTCCCATCAGATGTCAAGGATATAAATAACTACACAACTCTTAGAAGACATCTGAAGGCATCCCTGCACAGTGGTACCTTGGGTTACAAACACTTTGGGTTACAAACTAAACCGGAAGTAGTACCTCGGGTTGAGAACTTTGCCCCAGGAGGAGAACAGAAATTGCACGGGGCGGTAGCAGCGCGGCACCAGCAGGAGACCCCATTAGCAAAAGCGCACCTCAGGTTAAGAACGGTTTTGGGTTAAGAACGGACCTCCGGAACGAATTAAGTTCGTAACCTGAGGTACCACTGTATAGGGAAGCTTTTAATGTGTAATGTTTTAATATGTTTTTACATATGTTGGAAGCCGTGCAGAGTGACTGGGCGGGGTACAAATAATAATAATAATAGTAATAATAATAAATAAATAAATAAATAAATAAATAAAGCTCAAACACCCGCAGTTAAACAGAGGTGATTTTTGCCCTCAATGCCTGGGCACGAGAGCCCTGTCATGTCACAGGCAGTGCAATTGACACGAGACGGCCATCTGGGAAGCTGGAAGTGCCACATTGGAGAATGGGCAGGGCAAGGCGTTACCAATAATGGTATCATCTCCCCCCACCCCCCTCTCTGGAGCCTGACGCAGAGAGAGATGCCTTGTTCCTATTAATATTTCATGTAGCCAGCTGGTCCCCTGATGGAAGGAGCCAATCCCGGTGAACCTCATTTTAACCTCCTTCCTTCTTCTTTTTTTATCTTCTTATAAATGTGATCAAGTTGATGGATACTATTTAATGGAACATTTTCCGCAGCCACCCCACCCCACCCACCCGCCCGTCCACCCACCCACCCCCCTCCCACAACTCCCCCCGCACAGGCTGACATTCATCAATTGAGGAGGTCAGTAATTTGCATCCAGCTGAGTGGCTGCCTGTGCCCGGCTTTAATGAGATGATTTGTAATCCCCGGCACTGCACTGCGGAACTCTTTGGGAAGGGATGCACACTCACGGGCTTACGAACACACCCCAGCCAAGCCAGAGAGAGAGGGAGAGAGAGAAGGAGAGAGAGAAAGAGAAAGAGAGAGAGAGAGAGGAGAGAGGGAGAGAGAGGAGAGAGAGAAAGAGAAAGAGAGAGAGAGAGAGAGGAGAGAGAGAGAGAGAGACAGAGAGACAGAGACAGACAGACAGAAAGCGAGAGAGAGGGGGGGGACATCAGCCAAGAAGAGAGTGCTCAGAGATCAGAAAATGGAAGCTGAGAAGGTCTGGCGTAAGGAGATTAATGCCATGTAATACAATCACACCCAGTCTGGCTGATGCAAGCCAGCGCAAGTGTTTTCACCTGGCATCAGGCGGCCGGTCTGGGCTGGTGCTGTTTTTCTTTTTAGGAACAGAGGATGCTGCCTTATACGGAGGGCGTTCTTCCCGATGACCTGTGTTTATCAAGCGTTCTTCCTAATTTCTTTACAGGGAGATTAGGCAACCTTTAATGAGCATCCTCTTCTTTTCTGCTTGCAGGGAGGTCAGGAGACATCAAAGCAAGTCCTAGCCCACATTCCCCAGTATATTTCCCCATCACTTTTATTCCTTTAAAAAAATCCATTTTTAATTAAATTTTTATCCCGCCCTCTGTCCAAAAATCACAGGGGAAATAAAAATACAAAAGGAGAACGCAAATCGCACAATAAAGCGGAAACAGAAACAAGCCCATCACCTCCCGTCCACCAATACATTTAAAAGGCCACAGAATGTTCATCAGCCAAAGGGTCATGCCTCGTGTCTAAAAATATATAAGGAAAGCCCAAAGTTATAAAACAGAGCTTTCCAAACTTTTCATGCTGGTGACACACTTTTTAGATGTGCATTATTTCGCGACACAGTAATTCAGTTTTACTAGCAAACCAGAGGTTAAACTAGCCTCTTTTCAGCCCCAGGAGAAACTTAGGGATTGTTTGCCATACACACCTACACACTGCAGCCGACACACTAACGTGTGCGACACACAGTTTGGAAAGTTCTCCTATAGAATCATAGAATTGTCGAGTCTGAAGGGACCCTGAGGGTCATTTAGCCCAACCCCCTGCAGTGCAGGAATCTCAAAATGCAGTCGTCCCCCCAGGGCCTGCACGTCCATTAAGGTGAACTAGGCAATTGCCTTGGGCGCCAAAATGGAGGGGGCGCTGGCCAGGCTTGGGCGGGGGGGGGGGCAGGGCGGGCTAGCAGCAGCTTCTCCGCTGTAGCAGAGAGGTGCTGCTTGCCCCCTACACCACCCCCCGGCTCCCACTAAAGCAGGCTTTGGCGGCGGGCGGGACAGGCAAGCAGCAGCTTCTACACTACAGCAGAGAAACTGCTGCTTGCCTCTCCACCACCCCCACCTCCCGCTAAAGCAGGCTTTGGTGGGGGGGGGGCGTGGGCGCCAGAAGGTGGTCTCGCCTAGGGCGCAAGAAGCCCTAGCACCGGTCCTGCCCCCCCATCCAATTTGAAGCCATATGAGACCCTGCTTAGCTTTGCAAATGTTCTCGCGTTTCCCTATCTGATCTTTTGGAGAAGCAGGTTTGATGAGCACGACCTCCCAGTCAAGAATATATATACCGTGTTTCTCCTAAAATAAGACATGGCCATAAAATAAGCCATGGCAGGATTTCTATGCATTTGCGAAATATAAGCCGTTCCCCGAAAATAAGCCATACCCCGAAAATAAGCCATAGTGATGCGGCACCTCCCATTAAAACAGCCTGGAGAGGCGTGGCTATGCAGAGTACTGATGCGATGCGGTTAAAATAAGACATCCCCTGAAAATAAGCCGTACTGTGTTTTGTTGAGGGGAAAAAAATATAAGACGGTGTCTTATTTTAGGAGAAACACGGTATACAGTTTCACCTTGGAAGTCAAACGGAATCTGTTCTGGAAGTCCATTTGACTTCCAAAACATTCAAAAACCTAATCGGTCCTGCAGCCAATCAGAAGCTGCGGAAGCCCCATTGGACGTTCGGGTTCCAAAAGGACGTTCGCAAACTGGAACAATCAATTCTGGGTTTGCAGCGTTCGGGAGCCAAAACGTCCGAGTTCCAGGGCGTTAGGGATCCAAGGTACGACTGTATTTCTGCAACCTGTATTTGCCACTGTGTGACTGAATCCCCCCCTTCATGGATCACTGCCTTGTCGTGGCGAAGGGGCTTGAATTACTCAGGCAAGCTATGGACAGGTCAAGATGGACAGGTCATAGCGGAGAGTTTGGACCAAACGTGATCCACCTGGAGAAGGAACTGGCAAGCCGCTCCAGTATCCCTGCCAAGAAAACTCCATGGACAAAGACAACAGGCATATAAAAGATATGACGCTGGAAGATGAGCCCCTCAGGTCGGAAGGCGTCCAACTTGCTACTGGGGAAGAGCGGAGGACAAGTACAAGTAGATCCAGAGCTGATGAAGCGGCTGGGCCAAAGCCGAAAGGACGCTCAGTTGCGGATATGCCTGGAAGCGAAAGGAAAGTCCAATGCTGTAAAGAAAAGTATTGCATAGGAACCTGCAATACTGAATCCCACTTCAAAACAGAAAAAAGTCTAGTGAGATCATTGGCCCATCTCTCCTGGTTTTCAGCACTGCCTGTGGAATTGACCCTGGGATTTTCTACATGCTGCTGAGCCATGACCCTTCCTAATCTACAACTCTTTAGAACGAAGGTCCATTTAGTAAGCCAAGTCCATATATTGGGCTCTGCAACTTTAGCCTTGAGGATAGCTCAGTCGGTAGAGCATGAGACTCTTAATCACAGGTTGACGGGTTCGATCCCCACATTGGGCAAAATATTCCAGCATTGCAGGAGGTTGGACTGAATGAAGGACTGAATATATCACACTTAAAAATCAAAGCAAAATCCTCTTCTCACCAGGAGAACATGCTGCCCCACTGCAAGTAGGAGCATTAGCTGAAAAAAAAAGTCAGAATAAGGCTACAACCTTCTATTCACTTATCTGGGGGTAAGTCGACTCTTTAGGACTTACTTCAAGGTAAGCACATGCAAGTTTGCTCTGTTAATGTGATATAAGTTGTAACACAGTTGTAAAAGTGCTATAATTTTTTTTTAAAAAAGTGCAAGAATGCACTTTAAAAAACAACACCAAGAAGAATGAAGCGGCTGTGTGTCTTTTTCTTTTTAAATAGAGAGAAATGCTAGAAAGAATTGCCAAGTTCACCTGTGTATTCTGATTCTTCTAAATGTGTCTCCAGTTTCAACAAAAAACGTTTCCCCTTTCCTGCTTTGTAATTTACTGTCTCATCCTGCAACTGGTTGCCAGAATAAACAGGAATAAGGACAGGGTACATCCTTGTTTTACTTTTGTGTTTACTTTAAAGCTAATTGAATGAAATACATATATTAATGCAGGAGCCTGGAAAGAATGTGTGCAGACTATGGTAGTATATGTGGATGAATCGCCCGAAGAGGAAGGGGAAGATCCCACATGAGTTAGAAGCACTTTTAAAAAATGACTGCAGAAAACTAGGGATGAAGAAGGAAGGAAATGAAAGAGAACTGGGAGAATTTTTGAATGACCTTAGTGGAACTAGTTACAGGTAGGTAGCCGTGTTGGTCTGCCATAGTCAAAACAAAATAAAAAATTAAAAAAATTCCTTCTAGTAGCATCTTAGTGGAACTGACATCTCAGAGCATTTATATCCCACCTTTCCACTGGACCAGATCCAGGCCTACTTGATGGCCTCATAAGCCTTCAGACCATATCCTGGGATTCTTTGGGCCTCTGTTTTGGGCACATTCTTACTTTCAGAGATACCACTTAGCTGGGAGTCAACATCAGGGAAAGGCTGCAGCTCAGTGGTAGTGAATCTGGTCCCAGGTTCCATTCACAACATCTCCAGGTAGGGCTTGTGTCATGGACTGGTTGGATGCAGATGAAGGGTGGTAGGAACCAGCTGAGGAACCCCCAAGGGAAGTAGACTCAGAGCCCAGGAATTGGTGGTGGGATGACTTAAGAGGGAGAAGAAGGAGAGAAGGAGGTGTCGGAAGCTAAAGAGGTAACGGGCTAGTGAGCTGGGAGAGTCTGTGGCATAGAGAAGTCCGGAATCAGAGGTAGAAGCTGAAGCAGGAGGGTGGGAGGACAGAGGTCCAGAAGCAGAGATGAATCAGGATGGTGAAGAGTCACAGGTATCTCCTCCTGCTGCTGTGACAAGCTCCCCTTCTCCCTCGTCTCCCAGAATCAGAGGAGGCATGAAAAGCGCAGAGGAGAAGTTAGCTTCATGCCAGCACTGTCTCTGATTGCTTGGAAAAATCCCTGGAGAGGAGGGGGATTAGGCGGCTATGGGGAGGGGGGGACCTTCAGCATCAGCAACTCCTTCATGGGAGGCAGCACCTACAGGAGATTACTTGCTGTGTTCATTAGGCCCGACACTCCTGTGCAGATCCTGTTGTTGCTAATAAAGAGCTAACTCCAACTTGCACAGTGCGATTTACTGCTGGCTCGCTCATGACAGCCGGAAATGTTTCCTGCCTTCAGCCCTGGAGAGCTGCTGCCAGTCAGTGTTGACCATACCGAGCTAGTTGGACCAATGGGCTGACTCAGTATAGGCCAGCTTCCTACTGACCATATTCTGCTCGCCATGACCTGCTGTACAGCACACTGTACTAAGTAGAGAGTTGAAGACAGCAAGGAAGGAAGGAAGGAAGGAAGGAAGGAAGGAAGGAAGGAAGGAAGGAAGGAAGGAAGGAGACACAGACAGAGGCCATTTCCCAGGAAGACAGAGCTGGCTTCCTGTGCCAGGCGGCACTCTGATTAAAAATTACACCACGACATGCACTCTCTGCCCGAGCATGAAACGATCATTGCGAATCACCGCATAAATAATACATGCTAAAATGCTTCCCTGCGCCATCAATATTGACCTTGCTTAATAATTGATAGTGGGGAAGATGCTCCCTTGAAACTCTGCCGAACGATGGGCTCCTCTTCCTCCTGTTTTCCCTGTTGGGGTTTTCAGCGTTGATTTGCAAGAAAAAGGAGCCCCCGCTTTGCTCATTCACCACAACAAGCAGATTCTGGGCTAGAGAGCAGAGTCTCGACCCCCTTAAATCTAGATTCTTTTTCTTCCGCATGAAAACTGGGCTTGAGTTGCGATTCAGGATGGTGTGGAGCAGATGGAACGAAGCCACAGAGTCTGTGCTCATGAGAAATTGACGTGGCAGGGTCACAGGATGCAGAGGATGGTGGTAGGAGAGCCAGTGTGGTGTAGTGGTTAAGAGCGGTAGACTTGTAATCTGGGGAACTGGGTTCGTGTCTCCACTCCTCCACATGCAGCTGCTGGGTGACCTTGGGCTAGTCACACTTCTCTGAAGTCTCTCAGCCCCACTCACCTCACAGAATGTTTGTTGTGGGGAGGAAGGGAAAGGAGAATGTTAGCCGCTTTGAGACTCCTTCGGGTAGTGAAAAGCGGGATATCTAATCCAAACTCTTCTTCTTCAATGGCCACCGTGTGGATGTGGCGGTGGAATTTAAGGCTGGGGTACTTATCTCACCTACTGGGGAGCAAACCCAACTGAAGTCAACATGACTTGCTTCTGACTTGGTTCAAACTGCATTGTTAGTCCAGTCAGGGATTTTCCAGGCTCCTCCCTAAACTGTTCAGCTTCTAAAGTTTGTTTTGCCAAAGTAAGCTTGAGCTCAGCTTGCAAATCAGCCTAATCCAGTGTTTCCCAAACTTGGATCTCCAGCTGTTTTTGGACTACAACTCCAGCTAGCAGGACCAGTGGTCAGAGTTGAATGGAAGTGTAGTGCAAAAACAGCTAGAGACTGGGAAACACTGGACATTCCAAACTGAGAAAATTCATGGTCCGCACTGTCTACTTGTGGACACCAGCCGTTAATGTCACTTGCGGGAACTCGAAGAACAGAAGCACTCACAAGCTGCTGGGATGGAAATTCCAGTAATGCTATCCAAAAAGAATGGGAAAGTAGCAGGGCTTATGCTCAAAATTAGTCCCAGGCTGATACGTGATTAATGAAATTGCCAGCGTTCTCAGTTCCAGCACTTGCTAAAGACAGTGAAGGGGAAGACACTAGTTGGACTGAATTGTAACGCTCCTTTTAAAGGCCTTTTTAAATGAAAAGAAATCTGATGGTCCTCTATGTTGTCATGTTTTCTTCTTCTGGAATGCATACCCATCACTCCTTTTGAGGGCTGTTGTGTCCTGGAAGGCAGTCCAGAAATCTTTTCGTGTAGAAGGATATTGACAAACTGGAACGTGTGAAGAGGAGGGCAACCAAGATGATCGAAGGTCTGGAAACCAAGCCTGATGAGGAATGATTGAAAGACCTGGGTATGTTTAGCCTGGAAAAGAGGAGACTGAGAGGAGATATGATAGCCATCTTCAAATATCTCAAGGGCTGTCACATGGAAGAGGGAACAAGCTTGTTTTCTTCTGCTCTAGAGGGTAGGACTCGAACCAAGGGCTTCAAGTTACCAGAAAGGAGATTCCAACTCATCATCAGGAAGAACTTGTTGACAGTAAGAGTGGTTCCACAGTGGAACAGACTCCCTCGGAAGGTTGTGGGCTCTCCTTCCTTGGAGTTATTTAAGCAGAGGTTGGGTGGTCATCTGTCATGGATGCTTTGGTTGAGATTCCTGTTGGAAAAACGCCCTGGGTTGCCCCTGCAGCTCCCAAACTCCAAACGTCCTCCGGTATGTGCAGCTCTAGAAAAGGCATTTCTCTTCTTCTCCAGTGTGCTTCAGCGACATATATCAAATGATATATGCACACTAATCTTCTAGCATAACACAGCAAGAAGCATGAGACATTGTAGAGCTGATCTATGTATTTATTTACATACTATGTACAGACAAAGGAATTATGGCGCCCTCTCTCTCCAGCTCCGAGAGAAGAAACGGCAGAAGTAAAAGCAAAAGCACAGTACAATAGCTAATGCAGCGGAAGAGATAGGACTATCTTCTGTTCCCACACTCTTCCCAGACAGGCATGTGATTTCCACCAATCTCATCTGCAGCATCGGAGGCGTGAAATACTAACAATTCCAGCACTGCAGGGGTTGGACTAGATGACCCTTGGGGTCCCTTCCAACCCTACAATCCTATGATGCCATGATTCCCAAAGAGACCAACAAGAAGGACATAAATGCAATGGCCCTTCCCTTTAGTGTCCCTCCAGCCACTGCCTCTGAACTTGGAGTTTCCATTTCAATATCATTGGTAGTAGCCACTGATCAGTGTTTCTCCCCATGAACTTGTTTGATTCCCATCAACTCAAGGCATCTTGAGTCAGAAGCCATGATTACCCATTGTAGCACCGTATTCCAAGAATGAATTAAGTCTTGCATGAAAAAGATGTGTTCCTCTTTCTGTGCTGAATCTACGGTCGATCTGTTTCAATGTGTGGTTCCAAGTTCTGCTGCAAAATACTAGCTAAAGGTGTTCGAAGCTGTACCGATCCTCTTAAGTCAGGGGTGGTGGACCACATTCCCAGGGCCTAATCTGCTGGGGAATGGAGTGGGGTGCAGGCTAGTTGTGGGCGGGGCAAAAGAGAAAACTGGGTGGGGCCAGAGACAACGGTTTGTGGAGCTGAAGTCAGTGCAAGGGCATGTGGAGCCTGTGAATTTAAAACTAGACCTGGGGTTGCATGTAGCATGACCCCTGAATCTAGCAGCAATGCAGAGTTAGAGTCAGAGTCAGAGTCAGAGTCAGAGTCAGAAGAAGAAGAAGAAGAAGAAGAAGAAGAGTTTGCATTTGATATCCCGCTTTATCACTACCCGAAGGAGTCTCAAAGCGGCTAACGCTCTCCTTTCACTTCCTCCCACAACAAACACTCTGTGAGGTGAGTGGGGCTGAGAGACTTCAAAGAAGTGTGACTAGCCCAAGGTTACCCAGCAGCTGCTGGTGGAGGAGTGGAGACGTGAACCTGGTTCACCAGATTACGAGTCTACCACTCTTAACCACTACACCACACAGAGGCATCAGCTAAGGTGCTGGTCCAGGTCCAGGGTGATCACTGGGTCTGCAGCTGACAGAATTCCTGCAGAACAATCTCCCATAGAGCCCGTGTGTGTACAGCCGGAGCCAGGCCTCCACAGGTGTCTTCTCCTGAATCAGAGGAACCCAGTGCTTCCCATAGTACTTTGCTGGTCCACTGGCACAAGGAGTGCTCCAGACAGGAGGCCATAGAATGTAAAGATGGTGTCCATCTTCAGGAGTCTTGGTACAACATAAAGGGGTGGAGCCCAAGGAAGGTAGTTTGGAGGGGCAGCAAGTGGCTTATAAAAGCTCAGTTTGCTGTCAACTCCTGAAGGAGCACGCTGCTCACTTAGAGCTATCCATGGTCCTGTAATTCCTGGCCTCCCTTTCCCCATGGGACTCAACAGCATGAAACTTACTAAGCTGATGGTCACACACGGTCCTCAGGCCACAGGTGCCCAGTTGCAGACCACACTTCTGGCATGTGCTTGGTCCTCTCCCTGTTGGAATCATGTCATTTTATACAAAGCACTCATTCCGGCTGCTGCTGCTTGTATTGTAGTGCACTTTATGATCCATGTAATTCTGTGAAGACTGTATGCTTAACATACAATCTTAAGACTACAAAACCCATTACGCAGCATGACTGTAAGCAAAACTGCATTGGAAGCACTTCAGCTGAAGCCAGGATGCCGAGCGACACATTGCAAACCGAGTCGCCTGAATTTTAGCAGGCAAATGGATTTTCCATGGATATCTACTCTTTGAGGCCAAGAAAAAGGGTTTGCAGATCTAATTCCTTCTGCAAGTTTCACACATATATCCAGCCCAGGGCCCTGGTGGTGACTTGCAAAGATGGGCTTCATTTGCAATACAATGCAGCCAATCTCTGGCAGAGCTCCATGCAAATTTGCCTCTGGAGCTTTGGGCTGCAATTATAGTCAGTCATAGGGGGGGCAGAGGAGAAGCACATTTCTGGATAAAAAATGTTTTGCAAGTTGTAACTGCAGCCAATCACTTGGTAGAATAGGGGAGCTGGTTTTTAAATGGAAAAGTGGCTTATCCAATCTACCGGTGACCAGCTAATTTAACAAAATCCTCTGGCTGTGCATTTCATCTGCCCAGGTGAGGGCCATCTTGAATTGACCTTGACCACCCCATCCTGAGCAATCTATTCAGGACATGCCTACAACTTTCTAATCTACTGCGGGACAAACTCCATACCATTTTAATTGATATGACAGCCCAAGGTTTCTCACGTTGGTCCTCCCTCTCTTTGGCTAAAATGAAATCTTAAATATTCTGCTCCTGACCTTTGGTGGAAGGGGGATTTAATTACCTGGACAGTTTACATAAATTATATAGCCTGTTTGTCTAAGATTAATCCTCTGCAAAGATCAATAGAACCAGGGAACGTCCAGAGAAAATGGCTCCTTGAAAATGCCACCAAAGGTCATAAGAATCTTTCAGTACAAAAGGGCAGAGAGGAGTGGGAGAGACAGTCTGTGACACGTCCTTGTCATCATCAGCATGGTGTGTGTTACTCGTCCTGTCTGCTTTCTCCAGCCATGGAATGATTTATCAGTTTAGAGGACACAGGATACAAACATAAGATGGATCAGAACGGATACACTTCTCTGACCACTGCCAGATCAAATGGTGGATCTTTCTTGAATGTTCTGATGATTATTTTTTAAATGGTTGTATTGATGTTTTTGAAAAATTGCACTCTTAAAAAATAGACTCTTTGAGAAATGTTCACTGATTCATTTGTTTGCCCAGACTTGACTCTTTCAATCAGTGGCATCACATGACTGTCCTTGTAGCACTAGCAGGACTACAGGTCCTCCATAAGAGTTTCTCCATGGTTGGTCACTATGAGAACAAGAATTTTTGATTTGATTGGCCATTGGCCTGATTCATCAGGCTCTTCTCATATTCTTAGGTGACACCATCCAGTGTGATCGCTGGTTGGTTGAGATGACCCTTGGCTGGTTGGCTGGGATGGTCCTCCTTCTCCGCTGCATTTATCATCATCAGATGACAAATCAGGTTGGTTACAGAACATCGTGCTATTGTTATGTTCACTATGTGATCTCTGATTGGCTAGGGTTAGCCAAGTGGCCCATGCCAAACCTGAACATTCGTGCAATCAAAAATGTGTTTAAAGAACTTTACTAAAATACCTTTTTGCGGTAAAACAACAACAACAACAACAACCTAGAGAATATTTGGCAGTGCTAATCTTAAATCAAATTTAAGCCCAAATCTTTGGTGATAGAACCCTGCAAATTATGTGACACAAAAAGTTTCAGGCAAGCCCTTCAAAATATGCCTAATCCCATCATCAGATTCTTAATGGAATGACAATGGTCTAGCTCAGTGGTTCCCACTGAGCGGAAAAGCTGGTATCACTGGGCCAAGTTCATCTGTTTCATTGAATCAATCAAACTAAAAGGTTTTAATTGGATTTGGGGAGGGGGAAGTGCAATTAATGACTACTGTTTTGAACTTGTGGTATTATCTTCCTTAGCAAGTTGCGCAACCACTATTTTGAATAATGCTTTTTATAGGGTTTTGTTTGTTTGTTTGTTTATTGGATCTTGGGTGGCTCACAAGATAAAAAAAAATACAAGGGAAAAGCACAAATAAATAGTTAAAATGAAAACAACAAAACAATAGCCACCCCTCCCACAAAGACGTTTAAAAGGCTGTAGAATATTAATCCGAGTAGGGTAGAGTATGAATTTATGGAACGAAGGGGTGATGGCCTGAAAAAAGTTTGGAAACTGCTAGTCTAGCCCTTGAGATATTTAGTTGCCTTTGCAGCAAAAAACTCTGCGTCGATTCTTTACCGTGCTCTCTGACTTTAGGTTGCGAGAACATCTTCTCTTGCCTTAATGACTTTCTTTTTCTTCTGAGCTATCTTATTATTGCAACTGGTTACTCCTTTAATTGCAGCAACAGCTGTTCTCACCTTCCGTGATTCTTCCCCGGCCACAGTTGCTTCTAACATCTGCCCCTCAACATGCTACCGCTGTGCAATCACATCAGCATGGGGGCCTGTCTTTTGCCAGCTAGGAGCCTTGTGGGGACATTGGATACGACTGGCATATGGGCTGGAGAAGCAATTACTTTGAACTTGTTCGCTGGTCTTTTATTGCTGCTCATAGATTTTAATGGCACTTTCAGGCACCAGTTAAATAGGTGGCACTTTACATTAGGCTGGGGGCCCCGAGGTGCTTTAAAAAAAATACTGCCCCCTCACCTTTCTTCAAAGCAACATTGCCAACCTAGGTTATCTCAGGGTCAACCAAGGGGAAACATGTCCCTGCGTATGGTGCATCTTATCTTACTATATAATAAAAATGCAAAGCTGTTGTCATGCAGCCCCCATTGGAGGATTTGTAGTGCCTCATAAGAGAAGTGAACAAAAGTCAGTGTACTGGAAGAAACAAAGATCACCAGTGTTGAAGCAATGATTCTTCAACATCAACTTTGTTTAATTGATCGTGTTGTTCAGATGTCTGATTATCATCTTCCAAAGCAGCTACTCTACTCCCAACTTAAGCTTGGAAAGCGATGTACAGGTGGACAACAAAAGAGGTTTAAAGACAAGCTCAATGCAACTCTTAAAAAAATGTAATATAAGCACTGATAATTGGGAAACACTGGCCTGAGAGCACTCCAATTGGAGAACAGCCTTACCAAAGGCATCATGGACTTCGAAGAAGGACGAACTCAGGACGAAAGGGAGAAACAAGCTAAGAGGAAGGCAAGTTTGACAAATCCTCACCACGATCAACTCCCACCCAAAAACCTTTGTCCCCACTGTGGAAGGATGTGTGGATCCAGAATTGGCCTCCGCAGTCACTAACAGACTCAATGTTAAGTCCATGTTCATGGAAGACAATCTTACTTGGCTACGAATGATCACCAAAGAAGAAGATGGGTGTGATGGGGTATTGGCGAGTGGAGTGAACATAGGCACAGCCCCAATTATTTTTTTATAGGGCCATCATGGACATGATACTTTAGAGAGAGATACTCTTTTACTCTCTGTTTTCTTATAAAGAGGTTCCTGCCCAATATTTACAAAATGCTGTGTTATTAAGAGGTTCCCATTTTTATTTGTATTTTGCTAACTCATAAGGTTGCCGTAATCTGTGCTTCACTGCCAACAGTTAAAGAGGCTTAATTAAAAGGCTGCAGACTTTGTTTACCATTTGCTTCCCCTGCCCTTTACTCAAATGTATCTGATAGGGAGGTTAATTGGCAAAACCACCATATTTCTGCATGTCTCTGCATGTTCTCGATACCTCATTTGTCTCCTTAAAACCGCATAATTGCGTCCAAAGATCAGCTAACACTGGCTTTGATTCTGCAAATGCATGATGGACCAGTTTCCATACTCCATGCCATCCATAGCTGTCAACTTTTCCCTTTTCTTGCGAGGAATCCTATTCAGAATAAGGGAATTTCTCTTTAAAAAGGGGGAAAGTTGACAGCCATGATTCTATCCCATCTGCAGAACCGCTTTCTTCCTTGTGACCGCAGTTAGGAGTTTTGCTAGCTGGTTTCCAAGTACTTAACTAACTAGGAACCATGATTTAACTGATGCTACTTTCTCAAAGGATAAGATGTGAGATAGCTCAGCCCTCCTGTCATCAAACAACAAGCTTGCATGACGAGTATGAAAAAAAAACCTGTCCAAATTTACATAATCCACTGCTGGGCATGTTACTAAATTAATCCGATTGGATTTTGCTGTGTTTACATCTGACCCCTATGAAACTATTATCTTTATGATGTTGGTCAGTGAGCTACCTTTTTAAAATATGCATATCATTTACAGTATTGAAAGATCTGTGCTACCTGTTCCTCCACCCCAAATCCCCAGCCAAGACTGTGCTTCCTTGTGACATCAGCTGGCTCATCTGACAAGGGGATGTCTCCTTCTACAACTGCCCTGTTTGCATGCTTTAGGCAACTCTTTCAACACCTTTGGTCAGGGTTTTCTTGTTGGCTTTAACTTCTACCCACTCCCTGCCTTTGTGACAGATGCTACCTATATAGCCAGGGGCGTCGTTAAGGGGGGCAGTAGGGGCGGTACGCCACGGGTGACAGGGGATGGTGGGGGTGACAAGCGGCGGCCCCTCCCGCCACTCCCACGCGCTGCTACTCGCTCCGTCACCACGGGAGCAACAACGCACGGCCGAGAAAGCACTCCATCCATGCAGCGCTGCTGCTCCCAGGGTGACCGGCGGTGTGTGGGGAGTGGTGGGAGGGGCCGCCGCTTGCCACCCCCATGCGCCGCCGCTCGCTCCATCGCCCCGGGAGCAGCAGCGCATGGTGTGTGCGGTGCTGCTGCTCCCGGGGCAACAGAGCGAACGGCGGCACATGGGGGTGTCAAGCGGCGGCCCCTCCCACCACTCCCACGCACTGCCGCTCCCTCCATCACCCCGGGAGCAGCAGTGCACGGCCCAACAACGGAGTGCGCCTGTGCGACATTTCACGCAGGTGCACTCTGTCGTCGGACCGCTGCTTCTGTGGCACCCTTTTGAGCCGCAGAGCGAAAAGGCGGCTCAGGGAGCCGCCGACCGCGCTCGGCACCCTTTTGAGCTGCCTTTTCGCTCTGCGGCTTAAAAGGGGGATGCAGAAGCAGCGGCGGCCTGCCGATCGTGATGTCACAATGTGACGTCACGACGTCCCGCCCCCGGGGCGTTTTCTTTCACCGCCCCGGGTAGCGCGGAGCCTTCCTCCGCCACTGTATATAGCTCAGGAAGTCTGTGCCTCTCTTTGTGACATTTAAAAGGAACCCAAAGCCCATTCGTGCACATTTCAGGGGTTACAGAAATGAGCCAGTGTGGTGTAGTGGTTAAGAGCGGTAGACTCGTTATCTGGTGAACCGGGTTCGCATCCCTGCTCCTCCACATACAGCTGCTGAGTGACCTTGGGCTAGTCACACTTCTCTGAAGTCTCTCAGCCCCACTCACCTCACAGAGTGTTTGTTGTGGGGGAGGAAGGGAAAGGAGAATGTTAGCAGCTTTGAGACTCCTTCGGGTAGTGAAAAGCGGGATATCAAATCCAAACTCTTCTTACTGTTATGGAGGAGCAAAGAGCTACTGACGTTGAGATGACATGCATGGAAGAGACGGAAGGAAACAAGCAGTTTAGGAATAAATGCTATCATTTATTGGAGGGCAGAAGCAGTATTACACACACACACACACCATTGCCAATTTTGCTGCTCCAGGCTTCTTTTTTTATTTGGGGGATGGTGAATGGAAAATGTTCCACTTTTAGCCTTAGGGAGGCTGTACCTCTGATCTTGTAACAAACACATGCTCAGCATTCAAGTCCTTCTCACAGGCATCTGGTTGGCCACTGCGAGAACAGGATGCTGGACAAATTGGGCGTCTAGAAGGATAAACTAGGCTTTCAGCAGGACTGTGAAAATGTTCTTGGTGTGGAGCCTGAGATGAAGGACAATATGGTGCCCCATTTGTCCTTATAGAAGCCCATTTGACTTGCAGCTGAGCCTTGCTTCAGCCCTTGAAATGGGATGGTGTCCTCCATCACATCTGGGGCAGCTGGCACATTACGAGGTCCAGAAGAGGCAACACATGAGAATTGCATGAGGCAGCTGCATTGCCTTGCCTAATGGGAGGGCTGGCCCCACCATCTTGCATAGCAGCAGTTGGCCTTGCAGTAGGAGCAGCGTGGTGTCCGTCCGTCCGTCAGTTTCGTTAATTGTGTTTAGCGAACAGCCATTACACATATGAAAAAAATAATGACAAGAATACTGCAGCTAATAGTGGTTTATATTTCTACTCCCCAATGGTGAAACTAAGTGTGCCCACACTCCAAAATCCCAAGGAAGAAAGGATTTTTTGCATATCCCAGACCACCACCATGGCTGAATCAGAACTCAACCTGACACCAGCATATCTAAAGTGCGGTAGCCAACTACCTACTGTATGAGAACATTTCACCACCTAGAGTAAGCAACTGGCAGCCTCGCCCGGCAGCCTGTGAGCAAGCCATGGAGCAAGGCCGCTCTGCCCCGGGGCCCACCCGGGGCCTGCCCGTTGGCGCTGCTATGGAGCACCGCGGCACACATGTGCAGCGTGCGATGCATGCGTCGTGCGTACGACATGCATCGCTGCATGTGACACATGATGCATGCATTACACATGGTGCATGTGTGCTGCTCCACTCTGTAGTGGTGCCGGCGGGCGGGCCCGAGACAGGCCACGGGGTGAAGCGGCCTCGCTCCGCGGTTTGCTCGGGGCCCGGCAGCAGGGCTCGGCTTGGGCGGGGCACATGCCAAGTGTCACCCCCTCCCCTGGAACCCGGGGCACCCCGCCCCCATCTCCCCCACCTCACTACGCCACTGCCTTTCCTTTTCCCATCAGTTTGCCCCCTTCCTCAGGATAGGTAAAGGTAAAGGGACCCCTGACCGTTAGGTGCAGTCGCGGACAACTCTGGGGTTGTGGCGCTCATCTCACTTTATTGGCCGAGGGTGCCGGCGTACAGCTTCCGGGTCATGTTGCCAGCATGACAAAGCCGCTTCTGGCGAACTAGAGCAGCGCATGGAAACACCGTTTACCTTCCCGCCGGAGTGGTACCTATTTATCTACTTGCACTTTGTGCTTTCGAACTGCTAGGTTGGCAGGAGCAGGGGCTGAGCAGGATAGCCAGGTACAAAGTCTGCTCTACCATAGCTGGGTTGCAAAAGGAATTTCCGTATAAGATGAACCTGGAAATATTTCGTCTTCCTCTCATTTGTAAGAGCACAAGAAGTGTGTGTTAGATCAGGCCTGTGGCCCATCTAGTCCAGCATGCTGTTCTCACAGTGGCCAACCAGTTGCCCGTGGGAAAACCACAAGCAGGACCCAAGCACAAGAGTCATCTCCCCTCCTGTGGTTTCCAACAACTGGTATTCAGAAGCATTACTACCATCACAGCTAGAAGCCATTGCTAGCTGAATTGTCCACAAATTTATCCAACCCTCTGTTAGAGCCATTCAAGTTGGTGGTCACCACTGACTTCTCCGGAAGGAAGTTTCGTATTTGCTGCATGAATAAGTAGGTACTTTCTGTCAAGATTCAGCTTCATTGAATGTCCCTGTGATGAGTGAGGGAGAGAATCTTTACTTTATCCACCCAAACAGCACAGCAATCTGCCTTTGCCTCTATTTTACCAAAGGGCAAAGTACTTCTGGGAGGTGAGGGAGGGGCCCAGGATGCCCAGGCAGATGTAGAGTGAGGAAATAACCCAAGTGAAACCAGGGGTGTTCCTAGGGGACCAGATATATCAAATGACACCAGCCCCTTATCTCGCGGAAATCCACTACGTGGAATACCACAGACTCCTTACAGCGGCTAGCTAGACCAAATGCCCTTGATTCCGCGGTATTGTGGGGAAGGTACAAGGGAGTTCCATACACCCAGAGAACCTGTCATTGTACTATGGGCGTGGTTGAGTCTACCAAACATATTCTTCTGACTTGTCCTCTCTATGTAGAACTCAGGCAAAACCTTATAGCTCCACTTTTACGTCAATCTAGCTTTTTATCTAGAAAAAGACAGGTTTTATCCTTACTGAACAATGTCGCTAGAAATACAGCCTCCCAGGTGGCTAAATTTCTTTTTTTAGCTTCTAAGCGCTGTAAGATTTTAATTGATCGTATCGATATGGGGCTATCTGTTTAGCTCCATTCCATTGAGGGTTATGTTTTCCTTTTCCCCTTCAAAGTTCCTTCAGAGGTTTTTAATTCTGTACAAATGTATTTTTTCTGACTGATGGTCAAATAAAAGAATGTATGTGTATATGTAGAGTGAGATGTGAGATGAGAGCCTCTGTCCCAAGTCTTGGATGCTTAGGGAACATCTTAATAGTGGGAACACCCACTCACAAATGCCCATTCCCTCGCAAATCAGCCTTCGTGATGCAGCCAGCACTGTGCTACAAACACACAGAAGTCCAGCAAAAAACAGAAAAGAAAAGAAAGCTTGAGATGACTCAGGCAAGGAGCCATGCCACCTATTGAAAGCAGTGATGTGAATAAATAAATAAATAGATGAGAGTCACTGCCCATTATGTAACTATGCAGGGGGAATTTGGTGAACTCATGAGCCTGAGTCACAGAAATGGAATGGAATTCAACAGCACCAAGTACAAGGTCAAATCTTTGTGGGCAAACAGGAAGTGTTTTTGTCAGGGCTGGAAGCAAACGGGGTGGAAAGGGAAAGGGCGCTGGTTGATCACAAGATAACTATAAGCCACCACTGTGATATCACAGCAAAGAGGGCAAATTCCATTCTTGGGATCATGCCCCTAAGAGGTATTAAAAAAAAAAAATAAGGAGAGGAATGTACTTTCTGCATACAAAGACCTGGTGAGGCTATCTTTGTTCAGGATGTAGCCAGGATGCGTCACTTCAACCTGGAAAAAGGTGCAAAGAGCAGAAAGGAAACTCATGTTTTCCCCGGGCCCTTGTAACCAAGGCTAGAACGTTTAGTTCATTGAGTCTGCAAACCTAAATGCACTTACTTAAGAGTACGTTCCATTGATCGCAACAGATCTTACTTCTGAGAACAGGTGCACAGGATTTCACTGTAAATAAATGAATCAACTAATAATCTTTCCGTTGATTAAAAGTTGCCCTGGGTGAATTGTGTGCCCGATACTTCTCTTTCTGCAGGCCTGTCTGAGACATCAGAAAGGCATAACCTACTGCAGGTGTACAGTGACAGATTTATGTATAAGCTAAACAAGCTATAGCTTAGGGCCCCAGTCTCTTGGGGGCCCCAAAAAAGTTTGAAGGGAAAAAACTGGACGTACATTTCCAAAATATAAGATAAAAAACAAATACAATAAAACCTACATACAGCAACAGCGTTTTGTGTTGTGGAGGCTCATATGATGTAAATAATGGGCCCCGCCTGCTAGCCCGCTCCCTAAAATATCACTAGTTTGCTCATTTCTATATATAGGTTGTCTACATTCTGCATGGACTGGTTGCAAATGGCTTTAGATACCTATTAGGTCCATAAATTACCATATAGCATATATTCAACACAAAAACAGTGACAATTTGTTGCTGAAAAAGGACAGCTGGACATATAAAGGGCCCCATTACCTTCAGTAGCTTAGGGCCTCATCAAACCTAAATCTGGCCCTGCAGGTGTCAGCAGTCATTTTAGGTCCATGAGCATAATTGGATTTTCAAGCAAACACCATGGGCACCTCTGGTCACTGATTAGCCTGGCCCAAAGAGACAGAAAGGGAATATAAATCAGACCCAGTAGAATTAATCTGAGGCTTGAAAAGCACATGGGGAGTGGAAAGAGGAAGTGGGAAGGAGTGCCACTCCTTCAACTTCCTCCTTCAACTCTATGTACTTTTCAGGGGAGAACAAGGTAACCACCTTCACCATCTCATGACCAAGGGCATAAAGTGTTTGTGTGTAGAGGATCAAATGATTTGTGAGCACCAAGAAAAGCCCTCGTGGGCTCCATTTCACCCGTGGGTGCCATGTTGGTGACCCCTGACCTGCTGAAAAGGAGACTCAATCAATCCAAATCTTTCATGGTCAGCCAATAAAGTAGTACAATAAAAATGGAATTCACTCAAAGGGCAAGTTTTTGACTTTGTTTGGATACAGCCTAGCACAATTTTGAACCAAGATGGCAGGCTGAACACTGAGCACCGAATTGAACCAAATTTGGCATGACAGTTCCTCAGATCAAGGAGCAGGTTGTCAACTATGTTTTGGCACAATTGGACACCATTTTGAATGAAGGTGGAGGATCAAGCCTTTCAGAACTGCACTGGAACTTACTGCCAGGTGTATAGCAGGGGTGGGTAGCCTGTGTGGCCATCCATACGTGGTTGCACTCCAACTCCCATCCTCGCTGAACATGCCGGCTCAGGCTGAGGGGAGGTGAAGTCCAATGGCATAGCTCAGTTGGTTAGAGCGTGATGCTGATAACACCAAGACTGCCGGTTCAATCCCCATATGGGACAGCTGAATATTTCCGCATTGCAGAGGGTTGGACTAGATCAGTGTTTTTCAACCTTTTTTGGGCAAAGGCACACTTGTTTCATGAAAAAAATCACGAGGCACACCACCATTAGAAAATGTTAAAAAAATTAACTCTGTGCCTATATTGACTATATATAAAGTAATTTTTCAATTTTTTCCCACGGCACACCAGGCAACATCTCGCGGCACACTAGTGTGCCGCGGAACAGTGGTTGAAAAACACTGGACTAGATGACCCATTGGGTACCTTCCAACTCTATGATTCTAGACACAAAACCTTATATATTGTGTGTATAGATAGATGATAGATAGATAGATTTTTTTTAATTAAAAGAAGTCAAAAATTTTGTTAATGAAGTGGTATACAGTATAAATCTTGAAGGCAGCCCTGTTTAGGGAAGCTTTTTAATGTTTAACAGACTATTGTATTTTAATATTTTGTTGGAAGTTGCCCAGAGTGGCTGGGGAAACCCAGCCAGATGGGCGGGGTATAAATAAATAATAATTATTATTATTAATAGATAAATATATCCCCAATCTGGTTCCTCAGGAAGAAGGAAAAGCGGGGAGACACAGCAATGTTAGGAAGAGAATGACATAAATTTCCCCACTCCACTGGCCAAAGAATGAAGCGCCACAATGAGCAGCATCCGATTAGTTTTTCCCCAGGACATGTAGCATGTCAGTGATGATGGCTAACATCAGCTGCTGCAGGAGGAAGTTGTCTTTTCTGGCTCCAAGAGGACAGCATAGTTTGGCTCTGATGCGGCCTGTTCTCGTTTGGTATCTGAGCATGCATTCCAGAATGCAAGGGAATGGGCAGGGCACTCTGGAAAAGTTGACCAGGCAGCCTTTTCAACTTTCAAATCTTTTGCAAAATTAGCCACGAAGTCCCTGTGGAGATGTGCTGCTAAATTCTCTACCGTGAACTCATTGGTGGCCTAAGGCATGGCAGCGTCTCTCATAGGACTGCCAGCAATTGTTTCCTTGCTTCCCATCCACTTTGATTGCTTTCTGAAACTTGATACTTTGCCGTATTATTATTTTTTTGTAATATGGTGCAATAAAAAAAAGAGAGAGAGACAGTGCGGTGTAGCGGTAAGCAGCTCCTTAAGCACTGCTGCTGTTAGATTTATATCCCACCTCTGAACAGGTCCATTTCCGATCACATCTGACTCTGAAGGGGGTCTACATCTGACCCCAAACTGACTCCAGAAATCTGGCTTCAACCTCCCAATTTATGCATTCTTAGAATCATAGAATTGTGGGTCTGGAAGGGTCCCAGGGGATCTTCTAGCCCAAATCCCTGCAATGCAGGAATCACAGCTAACTTCCCCACCACTCAAAGCCCTACTAATAGCGAGAAGATATTGCCCCTAGGCCAAGTGAGAGCCTGGGAAGAAGTGGACAAACAGAGTTTCAGCAGAACACTTTCTCCTTGGACGGAGAATGCTGCGGCTGTGTGGGTCTTGATGACGCCGTGAGCCCCACCCCAAAACAGCTCATCCCTATATGTTTCGGGGACAGGTGCGTGATGCTTTTAAGTAGCACATTTCCATTTGCAAAAGGTCACATTTATATCGAGTAGCTTCACTTGTATATGTTGAGGCCACTTTCCTTTCCATCCTGCAGCTTGTTCCCTGATCAATATCGCCGTCTAGACTCAAATGTCTCTGGAATCTTATTGCAGCTTAATTTCCCCCAAGATCAGCCGGCTGGGCTGAAAATGCTGCGATAGGCAGCCCTGAGAACGAGGAGCCAGAGTGGCGAATGCCTCTGCAGCACAATTAACACAGCCGAGCTCCTCGCTCTCCTGGCAGGGCAGTATTTCCATTGCTTCTCTGGAAGAATTAACCTGTCAGGCTTGTGTTTTATCTGCCAAGCCAAATAACAAAAGGGAGCCAATTGCAACCTCTCCAAATTGAGCCTAGGATGTCGTACAAAGGTGCCCTTTGTGGAAGCAGCTCCCAGGGCAATTTTTGGATCTTTGTCCCCACCCTGTATCGTGCAACATTGTAAGAGCATGGCAAGAAATGCTCACTCTGCACACAGAATCTGTTGTATAGCAGGACCCTCTTAGAGAAAGCTATAAAAGGCCGATTTATACTTTGTAGGAGCAGCCAGGGGGAGATCTTCTATGAAATGAATGAAGCTTAAGCTTCAGGGCCCCTAATCCCAGAGGGGCCCCAGAAGTGACTTTGGATCACATTGTTGTCTAGTAGACCTGATTTGAGCCATGCAACTCAAATTGATTTTGTTTTTGTTCAGTCGTTCAGTCATGTCCGACTCTTCGTGACCCCATGGACCAGAGCACGCCAGGCACCCTTATCCTCCACTGCCTCCCGCAGTTTGGCCAAACTCATACCAGTCGCTTCGAGAACACTGTCCAACCATCTCATCCTCTGTCGCCCCCTTCTCCATCTTTCCCAACATCAGGGTCTTTTCCAGGGAGTCTTCTCTTCTGGCCAAAGTATTGGAGCCTCAACTTCAGGATCTGCCCTTCCAGTGAGCACTCAGGGCTGATTTCTTTAAGGATGGATAAGTTTGATCTTTTTGCAGTCCATGGGACTCTCAAGAGTCTCCTCCAGCACCATAATTCAAAAGCATCAATTCTTCGGTGATCAGTCTTCTTTATGGTCCAGCTCTCACTTCAATACATCACTTGATTAGTTGTACATATTTCAACAATCCCAACGTTCGAGAGTTGGGAGCACCAATGTTGTAAAGGTGTGGTGATCTGTCATGGAAAAAAACTCATTGAAGAAGATAGTAGCGGTTACCCAGACCTCGTTGTTGGTTGCGAAAGGGCCCCCAATTACAGTACAAGCTTCAGGGGCCCCCAAATGTAAGTCCACCACTGGGGTCAGCTCTACCATTAGGGGGAATGTGCGACCAACTTTAAGGTCCTCTGTTTGAGGGGCTCCCAGATGACAGTCCTGAGCAATAGTCAAGAAAGATTTACTCAGAGTAAATCCACTGAAATTTATGAACCGTTAGGTCCATTAATTTCAGTGGATATACCCTGCTCAGTCTGATGCTCCTCTAAATATAAAGAATAACAAGAACTCACCAAAATGATTTCCAACATGGTTTGAGGGATGCTGTGATAGTTAAACGGCGGGGGTGGGAGATGGCAATGTCTTCTGTTTTACAGAATATGATCCTCCTCTGGAATTTGTAGTTATATGCAGGGGCGTAGCTAGCCGCTGGGCTGCCGGGGGCGGCAAGCCAAGCGGCACCCATGGGGGCGGGGCGTCGCTCCGTGCGCATGCCGTCATGACGCATGCGCACGGAACGACGCCTCCGTCTGGGCCAGTTGGCCCGCCCCTCTCCCGCTGCGCTCCGTGAGCGGAGCCGTCCCGGGGAAAGGAGAGGGGTTGGGCCAGCGAGGGGGGTGTCATCCCCCTCGCTGGCCTGCCCCTGTCCCTTCCCCCCGGGCTCCGCTCCCTGAGAACAGCGGGCAGGGAACGGAGCGGCGAAGAAAGCCGCTGAAAGGGGGAAAGCCCCCTCTTTCAGCGGCTTTTTTCGCCACTGGCTGGAGCCGGGCCGTGCGCTGCTGCTCCCGGGGTGACGGAGGGAGCGGCGGCGCATGGGAGTGGTGGGAGGGGCCGCCGCTTGTCACCCCACGTGCCGCCGTTTGTTCCGTCGCCCCGGGAGCAGCAGCACCGCACACACTGTGCGCTGCTGCTCCCACGGCAACAGAGCGAGCGGCAGTGCGTGGGGGTGACAAGCGGTGGCCCCTCCTGCCACTCCCCACGCACCACCGGTCACCCCGGGAAGAGCAGCGCTGCACGGCCGAGCGAGCACCCCGTCCGTGCAGTGCTGCTGCTCCCGGGGTGACGGAGGGAGCGGCGGCGCGTGGGAGTGGTGGGAGGGGCCGCCGCTTGTTACCCCCACCCACCGCTTGTCACCCCCCACCCCCTGAAAATACACAAGTATAAACCATATAACCAGGGGCGTCGCTGGGAAGGGGCGGTAGGGGCGGTACGCCCCCAGCGACGCCCCTGGTTATATGGTTTATACTTGTGTATTTTCAGCACTGTGGGTTGTGATTTGACAAGTCTACTCTCCTGTCTTATGTTTTTTTTTAAAAGTCTTTAATCCAGACTTGTACTAAAGAACGGAGAGCAGACTCGTCAAATCGCAACTCACAGTGCTGAAAATACACAAGTATAACTACAAATTTAAAAGGCCTCACTGTAACAAAAGCTAGCAGAAGGAATTATTTGAGCAAATGGAAATTATTCAAAGGCTGTCAAGGTGGTAACCATACTTCCCCTCCTGTGTCCTCTACACTTCGCAGTTCAGTATACTTACTCTGCATGACTACACTTCTCAACCTTCCCTGAACACGCTCTACCGAAATGCAGTTTCAATGAATGAATGAATGAATGAATGGGAGTTAGAACCCACATGCACCCATCAAGTGACAGCAAAGGACTTGTGCTTCCAAGTCCAACACATTAAACCCTAGATTAGTTTTGAATATTTTATCTGTAGATATACATCTGGAATTTGGAGGCGAGCCCACAAAAGACAAAAGGGGCCTTGTCAGCATGGAAGTATATTATCTCATTGGACAACACTCTCATGGCTTACTAATTCTTCCGCTTCCCACATCCTCTCTTCTCTCTCTCTCTCTCTCTCTCTCTCTCTCTCTCTCTCTCTCTCTCTTTGGAAAGAGCTAAGCCTTTGCAGTTCCAGAACAATTATGCCAGAGAGAGAGAGTCCTTATGGCTCATTTGAATTTTGGTTGCCAGCTTCCAAAGCTGGAACTTCAGCCCCATAAACTGACAGCTGAGCTGAACTTTTGGGAACAAGCACGCAGACAAGAATGTGAAACCAATTGTTATAAGGCCTGGCCATTTGAATCTCTGTGCGTTTCGATTTCCTTCTCAAAATTATGAGGTTTTTTTAAAATTAAAAAAATGCCAGAATTTTTTACTGGGCATGTGAAAATTTGAACTATCGTGCTGTTTTTCACCTGCCTGGGATCTAAAATCAAGCCTAGCTTGAGGACCATCCTAATGCCAGAGCCAACCAAGGAAAATCTCACCTAGGATGCAACTGTGGTTGCTGCTGCGGTAGCAGCAGTCAAGACGTGCATCAATTTGAGTAGGTACCGCTCTCAGTCCCTCCCATGCAATGTAAGGAGAAAAGTGTCTCTACCATACAGCTGGTGCACATGGACGAGTCTCCAGGGATGCTGCCTGATTCTCCTTATGCAAGTTCCTTAGGGAATTGGCCTTAAACTTTTAACCTGGACAACTGACAGGTCTTAAACTGCCTTAACTCCTTCATGGATCACTGCCTTGTTGCGCAAAGGGGCTTGAATAACTCAGGGAAGCTATGAGCTATGCCATGCAGGGCCACCCAAGATGGACAGGTCATAGCGGAGAGTTTAGACTAAATGTGATCCACCTGAAGAAGGAACCGGCAAGCCACTCCAGTATCCCTGCCAAGAAAACTCCATGGACAAAGACAACAGACATATAAAAGTTATGACGCTGGAAGATGAGCCCCTCAGATCGGAAGGCGTCCAACATGCTACTGAGGAAGAGCGGAGGACAAGTACAAGTAGATTCAGAGCTGATGAAACGGCTGGGCCAAAGCCGAAAGGTCGCTCAGTTGCGGATATGCCTGGAACATAGCTGTCAAGTTTCGGATTTGAAAATAAGGGATCAGCACCCTCACCTATCCCAGGGACAGTCTACGGTTCTCAGGGACAGTGGACAGTCCACGCCGTGGTAATCCCCCCAGGCTACAAATTAATTTACACCAGGCTACACACCATCATCTTTCCCCACCTCAGGGTCTCTTTTCCAGGGAGTCTTCTCTTCTCATGCTATGCTTCAGGATCTGTCCTTCCGGTGAGCAGCCAGGGCCGATGTCCTTCAGAATAGACACCACCCCCACCCATCTCCCCATCCCACCCTCCTGTTCCCCCCTTTTCTTCCCAATGTCTCAATAACCGAAACTGATTTGTTAAAATGTTAGAGGGGGAAAATATGAGAGAGACATTGTACACACCTCTGTAAATCAAGAAAATCTTTAATAATATATATATATTAAAAAAGAATGGATCGGTTTGATGATCTCCAGCACCACAATTCAAAAGCATCAATTCTTCATGGGGGGATTGATCAGGTTCACTCTTTTGGCTCTCTGGCATTCATTAATGACTTATTATACAAATGTGTAGCAGAATATTCCCTTTGAAATAAGGGAAATTTAAGGGATATCAACAATCCGGGATAGCAGCGGGAAACAGCTTGGAATAAGGGCGTTTCCCGCAAAAAAAGGGAGACTTGACAGCTATGGCCTGGAAGCGAAAGGAAAGTCCAATGCTGTAAAGAAAAATATTGCATAGGAACCTGGAATGTAAGAACCATGAACCTTGGTAAGCTGGCTGTGGTCAAAAATGAGATGGCAAGAATAAACATTGACATCCTGGTGTGCTCTGGTCCATGGGGTCACGAAGAGTCGGACACGACTGAACGACTGAACAACAACAAACTGCCTTAAACTGCCTCTCATGCCACCAGTTCAGCCCCCCTTAGCATATATGAATTTAGGATCTTTTGCTCTGATGGGCAGCACTTGCAGCGAATCGCGTTTGTTTGTTTTTTACTGATGTTTATATCCCACATTTTTCTCCTAGGTAGCATCAAGGTAGCACACTTGGTTCTGGCCCTCCACATTTAATCCCCTGCAAGGTAGGTTAGAGGCACAGTGACTGGCCCAAGGTCACTCAGTGAGCTTCAAGGATGAGTGAGGATTCGAACCTTGGTCTCCCAGGTCTTAGTCTGAACCTCTAACCACTACACCACACTGGCTCTCTTGCCAGTTCCCTTCCCATTCATCTGATTTGGAGATACCCCCTTTTTAGCTTCTCGCCATCCCTTTTCGTTTTAAATACCTTGAACACTTCAGTACCATTGCAAACCTGGCTGCCCTCTGCTCTTCCCTAAATCTAGAGAAGGGTCTTTGCATCTCCCTGGTCCTTCTGATTGGAGATGATGGGAATTGAACTTGAGACTTTCAGCATCCATGGCTCCATTGACACCACTGAGATACAGCCTCTCTTTTTCTCTGTTATGCTTTCCTCTTTTTTTAAAAAAAAACCTTTTCTTCCACTGTGGAACCTGAGTTCCTCGTAGCAGGCTTGCTTTGCTTAAGTTGCCCTATGAAACAGCATTTATATTTCTGGTGGCACTTTTAAAAAAAGAAAAGGCATAACAATATTTGAGATTGCTCAACAGAATACACACACACACACAGAGAGAGAGAGAGAGAGAGAGAGAGAGAGAGAGAGAGAGAGAGAGAGAGAGAGAGAGAGAGATCAGCACAATGAAAAGCTGGAAGTCGTCCCTAAATTTGGCACCAGCCTCTGCAAATATTGTGTTTTATAAAAAGGATTTTTTTTTTAGGCCATTAGTTCCTTAACATAGGAATCTTTCTGGAGGCTGAGATTATTCCTTGGCTTTTAAAGAAATGGCTTTAAAAGTGCAAGGTAGTAAGAAAATTTATTGCAGCAACCTTGCCACATTTACCACAAAGAGAGGTAGGGGTGTGTGTGTGTGTGTGTGTGTGTGCTGACAAATCCCCCGCACAAACTGCACTCTTGGTATTATGGATTCATAATATGCAAATGTGCAGCATCATTAATATGCATTTGCTGCAGATCCCTTCTCTAATGGGAGGACGGTGCAGGAATGCAAATGAAAAGCAATATATCTGAATCAGCAAAATCTTAATGTGCCTTTGTAGGCGCCAGCCCTTATTCATATAGGTTTTTTTTTTCTTCTCCTTTTCGTTCTCCTTCACAACAACCTCTGCACTTTATTCTTCCTCCTTTTATTGGCACCACCACGTTCAGAGACAATTTTTTTACTATTATTATTATCTCAAATAGAAGCTGCTGCCAGACTTTATGGTACACTTGGCAAATGGCCACCGAGGGCTCCCCACTGCCAAAACACACTCAACCCCCAATGTGGCCGCACAGTTGTCTTTTTCTTCTGCCATTGCCATGACAACAGCATCCACACTGCTTACCACCCTCCTGCAGGTGCCAGTGTGGTGTTTCAGCACTCGGTGGACAGCGACACCACTTTCGTAGGTGTTTCAGCCTGGCCATTACACCTTGGGTGAATTTAGAGTAGCAGGGAGACTCGGTGGATGGCTGGATTTAGACAGATCCAAAAAGGAGGGGAAGGGACGAGGCGCCAGGGGGGTCAGTGTGGTGCAAACACCTTGGCAGAGCCAACCTGGTGCTCCTGCCAGTGAGCTTGGACCATGCCCTTCCCCTGCTCCTCCCAGCAAGCAACAGCAACTCACCCGCTAGTGCAGTAGCCCTGTCCTCCTTGAAAAACCATTACTGGAATGCAGACTTGTGCAATTGGCAGGGCTTGGCAATTGACTGCTCTGTCCATCCCTAAGTAAAAAAAGGGTAAGTAAGTAAGTAAGGACACAGGTGGCACTGTGGTCTAAACCACTGAGCCTCTTGGGCTTGCCGATTGGAAGGTTGGCAGTTCGAATCCCCGCAAGCTCCCATTGCTCTGTCCCAGCTCCTGCCAATCTAGCAGTTAGAAAGCACACCAGTGCAAGTAGATAAATAGGTATCGCTGTGGCGGGAGTGTAAACGGTGTTTCCATGCGCTCTGTTTTCCATCACGGTGTTCCGTAGCGCCAGAAGCCGTTTAGTCATGCTGGCCACATGACCCGGAAAGCTGTCTGTGGACAAACGCCGGCTCCCTCGGCCTGAAAAGCGAGACGGGCGCTGCAACCCCGTAGTCGCCTTTGACTGGACTTAACCATCCAGGGGTCCTTTACCTTTACCTTTTACCATGCCTAAGTTCAACCCTCACCTAGCAGCTGCCGCTAACTGGACCTCTCATGGAGGAGACACACAAAGAAGGGCCTCAGATGATGATCACAAAGTCCAGGGTGGTTCATAAGGGCAGAGGCAATCCTTAAGGTATTGCTGTCCTGAGCCATTTAAGGCTTCATAGGTCAAAACCAGCACTTTGAATTGGGCCCAGAAACTAATTGGCTGCCAGTTCAGTTGGGTCAGGATTGGCGTTACATGCTCAAACCATCTTGCTCCAGTGAGCAACTTGGTCTCTGAAATCTGCACAAGTTTCCAAACTGCCTCAAGAGGCAGCCCCATGTATAACACGTTGCAGTAATCTAGCCTAGAGGATACCATATACTGGGGTTACCATACTTCAAAAAGTGAAAATCCAGACATATAAGTTGTTGCAAAATCTTCATTTTTGATGGTCGAATCCCAGCTATGTATGGCAGCCCTACCATATACCTACTATATGGAAGTTAATAACAGGGCAAGAGAAATGGATTTTATGCACTCTAATGGTAGCCAAGAGACTGATTTTTGACCGAATAAAGACATGATCTCCTTTAATCAGTGGATTGATAATATGATAAAACTTGCAACTTACGAACGGAGTGCTTACAGATGTAGACTCTGCTTGGATAAATACAATATTTGGGACAAATCTATACAAAATGTAGTAGGTTATTAATATTTATATTAGTATTAGGATAGTAATATCAAATTTATAAAAGAATGCATGGGTTAAGAGTTGTTATATATTCATATAATGTTTCCCCCCCTATACACAGTTTCCCCCCTTTTGTATCACTTCATTGCTTTATAATTGATTTTTTTCAATAAAATATCAATAATAATAAAAAATAAAACAAAACCAGAGAATAGACAACAGAAGTTAGGTTCTCCCTGTCCAGATATGGGTGTAGCTGGGCCACCAGCTGAAGCTCGTGGAAGGCACTCTGTGCTACCAAGCCCACCTGAACCTTAAGTGACAGCAATGGAGAGCTTGGATAGGGCATAATCAGTGCTTTGAATTGGGACTGGAAACAGACTGATAGCCAGTGGAGCTGTTGTAGGAAGGGAGTTGTGCTCCCTACATGGATATGAGGAAGCCAGGATGGAAAAGACTGCCGGAGACCTTGGAACACCACTGCCAGTCAGAGTAAACAGTGATGACCCAGGTGGACCAATGGCTTGACCCAGCATAAGGCAGCTCTGTCTGCTCGCATCCTTTGTGCCTTTGCCTCATTGATGATGCTATTGGCAGCTGCCGCTGTCTGTTTTATTGGTGGTTTGACTGCCTGGCTCGGGGGTCAGCAACCTGCGGCTCCGGAGCCGCATGCGGCTCTTTTACACGGCTGCCGTGGCTCCGGGGCGGATACGCCCGCCCACTTCTCCAGCTGGCAGCGACCGCCCTCCAGCTGGCCGGCGGTCTGCCCTCCGGAGGCTGAGGGCTTCTCAGGGGCGTACCCAGGATCACCTGGCCTTGAACAGCGGGGCAGCGGGGCTCGGAGGTGGTGGGGACGCAGTAGAGGTGGCGCAGCTCAGCCGAGGGCTCTGGCGGGGAGCGCGCCTGAGGCGCGCACGCTCCTTCGGGAAGAGATGGAGCTGGGCGAGCGGGAGGGGGAACTTTGAAGACCCCGCCTCCGCCTCCGAAGCAGGCGCCCATGGGAGAGGCCGCCCCCCGAGCCTGCCTGGCGGGACCAACCCTGCCCAGCTCCGGGAGTCTTCCTAGCGTGGGAGGCGGCCTTGGGGCGGACAGGGGAGCTCCGGGGTCGGCGGGTATGTGGGACCCCGCGGCATCCAGAGACAGCTGGGAGGCGGGACGGGATGGGGGCAGGAAGGGGGCCTTCAGACGCGTCCCCGCACGGGCACTGGAGGCCAGGACTCCTCGGCTGGGTCGTGGGACCGCGGGGGAGGGCTGGCCGCGGTTCCTCTCAGAAGGCTGCTGGCTGCTGCGTCGAGGCGACGACGAGGTAGGCAGCTGCGGGCTGGGCCAGGGGCGGAGGGTGGCGGGCGAGGGGGGAAGCCCTCTTTTTAAAAATGGTCGAGGAAGCGGCGCCTGTTTCCCTGCCGCTGCCGCCTTCGCTGCTGGTTCCGCTCGCAGCCTCAGACCGCGCTCTTGCAGGCGCGCGTCTCTCTCCGCCCCGGAGCAAGGCCGGGACGTTTTTCAGTTTTTCCTCTGTCCTGAGTGTGTGTTAGGGGAGCCTTGACAAAGCACCTGTTGGCGTGGAAGAGAGGAGTCCTAACTTGGATCTGTGTTCATGTGCAAAATCTATCGCCATTGTCATTAAGGGGGCAGGGAACTCCCCTAAAAAGGTTTGAACACTACGAACTACTACAACCACCTGTATGCAAGTCAGCACAAACATCACAGGCTTCTCTGGTGCAATTCTGTGCTTTATTTAGCAAGAGAGGAGGTTGGTGAACATAGCCTCTGGTCTGGAAGAGGTGAACATAGCCTCTGGTCTGGAATATTAAGGGTAAAAGACACTAAGATTATTGTAAAAGCCAGCAGTCTTCAATAAGACATGGGACAAACATTTAACACAAGTGTGCAGTTGAGGACTCATTTTTTAAAAAAAAACAAGAACAAATCAAATATTTGTATGCTGTTGCAACCCACCTTGGATCAGGCTGTGACCTGGTAGTGGTCCCCAGGGTGAATAAAAATGAATGATTTTTATTTTTTTTTAAAATGGATTTTTTAAATTTAAATCGGATTTTTTAAATTTAAATCGGATTTTTTAAAATTTAAATCGGATTTTTAAAAATAAAATGCAGTGTTATATTTGTTTTAAATGTCGCAATGGTTTTGCGGCTCCCAGATTTTTTTTCCCCTTCGGAAACAGGTCCAAGTGGCTCTTTTGGTCTTAAAGGTTGCAGACCCCTGGCCTGGCTGCTTCCCGCTCCTTGCAACCCCTCTCTGCAGCCTGCTTTTGTCTATAGCATACAAAACATCCGCCACATTAATGGTTTCCCCATCGTGAGTTAGGCGGACACTGACGGCAAGTGATTAACCTTTCCCAATCTGGCACGCTTTCCAGAGACCTTTGGCCACTCTTTACTTTTAATTTCCTCCTGGAAATGAACTTGGGATGCCTTTGATTAAGAGGATGTGACTAACACGAGAATCGGTCCCAACAACCCAGAGCTGCTGTTGAGGGTTCTTCTCCCGGTAGCTGATAATCAGGAATGCACAGTGGCTTCGGCCGGGCGGCAGTCACCAGTGATCTCAAGCCTTTTGGTATTTGAGCCGGGAGGAAACTCATCTGATCCCTCCGTTGGGCAGTGATTCAGCCTGAGCTCACAGTGAGGTAATGGGCCACTGATGCAAAGTGCAGTCAGCTGGTTTGTTTGGATAAGTCACATGAGTGCCAAGCAGGAGACACGGCTGGAGGAAAGTGAGGGCCTCATGACACAATGCCCTGTTGGGGTTTGCGATTAACGACACTGCTGTAAAAGTGAATGACTGGCATGAAACAAATGGCTGCTTTGTTTTTGAAATAAGCGTGTGTCACAAGCTGGGACCAGGGGAGCTTCCCCCACCCCCTAGGTCCAGGACCACCAATGTAACTTATGCCTAGGCAGGATTGGGTCCGGATAGTACAAGGAGAAAGGGAAGTCAAGGGTTAGAAATGGGAATCCAGAATACTCTAAGGGGTGGTCTAGATCAGGAGCAGTCAACATGGTGTCTTCTAGATCTTGCTGGCTCTACAACTCCACTCATAACTCCATGCTGGCTGGAGGTCTTGTCCAACAACATATGGAAGTCACCATGTTGGCCACTCCTGGTCTAGATTCTCAACTGGGAATCTGATCTGGAAACTGTGGCCAGCATCCGATGCTCTCATTCCATTGAAACTCCCCACTGTTTGCACCTCAAAACAGAGGTTTGGGGAGAAAACCCAGAACAGATTTAAGGATTGCAAAGGGGGAGAAGAAGGAGGTATATTACGTTGTGCAAGCATAAATCCCTGTGCTAATGGAACACATTGCCTAGCGTTCCATTGGATGCAACCCAATTTTTCAATCGCAGTGTATTAATTTCTGGAGTGGATCCAGGACCTTTTTAGCAGCTCCATGCCCCACCCCCACCCGCGAAATAAGATGAGGTGGACTTATCAAAGGGCCAGGTGGTCGTTCCCGGTCAGAGCCAGAATCTGCAGCAATGTCAACAATCCAAGGGCATGTAAGTAGCCCTGCTCCAGGGAAGTAGAGATAAGGCAAAGGTAAATTCCTAGAAGCATCACACCAAGTGCATGATTTAGGGATGATTCATGCATTGCCAGCAGCAGTACCAGGGCTGCTTTCTCATAACTTCTTCATAAACCACTCCAGTAATGTTTGTACTGTATCTATGTATTACACGGGGAGGAGTAGTCTCATAGTTTCTTCTGTTTACCATCCTATCATCATGCTGCCAGGAGAAAGAGAAATGCTCAGAACCACAACATTAGCATGCTGAGATAGTTCTTGGATACATATGTTAATGGAGTAAGTGGTGTGGAAAGAAACCACAAGGAAGGCTACCCCACACTGGTGCTGGTAACACAGCCATCTCTCCAAAAGACTCTCGCAGTTGTGACCTGTTGTGGAAGGGGCAACCCATTGCCGTTCAATTAATTTGCTGTTTTTGTGCTGATCTATCTGTACCACATGGGCACTACTGAACTCAATGTTATCCTTTTTATTGAAACAGCTCTTTTTCCAAACATGCAATACATTTACTGAAAAGAGACCGGAAATGCAGGGTGTGTGTGTGTGCGTGCGCGCAATCAGTAGTAGATCTTGCCAGGCGGCAGGTGTTGTATAATACCTGCCTGAGACAATGAGAGAAAGTTATGGCTCCATAACTAGGAGTAGTACTAGGCTGCCACTGGAAGAATCTAACAATGTGACACTGGGAATAGAATGGAATACTCTGAGCATGGAACAAATCTATTGGCTCTCCACGTGCAAAGCTGTGCATTCTGATCAGTTGCAGTTCTGCAACACCTTGGGCAAGAGTCAGGTTACTAGAGACATCAGGTACTGAGCCCATGCTCCACCTCTTAGATATGGTGCCAACATTCAAAATGTTAAAGGGTGAGCCAGCAGTAAATCACACCATTCAAAATTGGGTTAACTCTTTCCTGGCAAAACAAACAAACTTCACAGGCTTGGCTGAGTGTCAGGCCTAACGAGCACAGCAGCTCATCCCCAGTAGGTCTTAACGCATGAATCAGTTGCAGAGACTGAAAGTCCCCACCTTCCCACAGCTGTCTAAGTCTCCTTTCCAGGGCTTTCCCCAAGCAATCGGAGACTGCGCCTGCGTGCAGCCTGCCACAGCTCTGCCCTTTTCAGACCTCTTCTGGTTCTGGGAGACAAGGGGGAATGGGAGCTTATTGCAGCAGGAAGAGGAGACACCTGTGGCTCTTCACCAGCCAGACTCTTCTCTCCTCAAGAGCCAGTGTGGTGTAGTGGTTAAGAGCGGTAGACTCATAATCTGGGGAACTGGGTTCGTGTCTCCACTCCTCCACATGCAGCTGCTGGGTGACCTTGGGCTAGTCACACTTCTCTGAAGTCTCTCAGCCCCACTCACCTCACAGAGTGTTTGTTGTGGGGGAGGAAGGGAAAGGAGAATGTTAACTGCTTTGAGACTCCTTTGGGTAGTAAAAAGCAGGATATCAAATCCAAACTCCTCCTCCTCCTCCTCCTCCTCCTCCTCCTCCTCCTCCTCCTCTTCCTCCTCCTCCTCTTCTTCTTCTTCTTCGCCTCCCTCCTCCCACTTGACTGCTTCAACTTCTGCCTATGATTCTGGACTTCTCTCTGCCACAGATTCTCCCTGCTCACTAAGCCCTGTTCAGCCCTGTTCAGCCCTGTTACCTCTTCAGCTTCCGACACCTCCTCTTCCCAGTTTTCTCCCTCTGATCACTCATCATTTCCCCACCACCACTTCCTGTGCTCTGAGCCTTCTTCCCCTGGTAGTTCCCCAGCTGGATCATCTCACCACTCCTTTGTGTCCAACCAGTCCATGTCACAAAGTAGCTACAACCAGACAAAAAGGACACAACTGCTTTTAGCTCCTGTCCTAAAGGCTGAAGGGCATGAACTGGGCTTCAAAGTGCATTGAAAGAGATTGGAAATGTAGGCCAGCACAACTCACAATCACCAAGCTGAGCACCCACCATCTGATACCTTCTGGTTTTATAGGACAAGGCTATCAACAGCTACCAGCCATAATGGTTGTGTTCTTCTTTGACTGTCTCTGAATATCAGGTGCTGGGAACCACAAGTGGCCAGAGTACTGCTGTGGTCATGTGCAACTTGCACGTTTCCCAGAGGCACCTTGTTGGCCACTGTGAGAATGGGATGCTGGACTAGATGGGCCAATGGCTTGATCCAGGAGGCTTATCTTGTGTTCTTATGTTCCTGTGGTTTACTGCTCTATACAAAAAGACCACCAGCACTGCATTGACCATCTTCAAGACATTTTAAGTGCTCTCTGCCTTTTGGGTTGGTGGGTCGTGACTTCTCAACGTGTGAGAAAAGTGCCAAACTGTTCGGGAATGCTGCAGCCATTGGGGAACATATGGCATCGAAGCTCCACGAGTCCCTCATTTGCTTTAGTTATTATTGAGTAGCGAGCAATTAATTTATCAGCTCTGTTATCAGCTTGGCAGGAACAACAGTAGATTTTGCATCCAGACGGATCCAACTGTGCCAAAAGTTATGGGAACAACATCTATATGCCTTTGAAATATAAGCACCAGCTGTTGTGTCTTATCACCCAAACTACAAAGAGAGTGAAGAAGAATGATATTGATCCAAGTGCAAGGAGATAAGCTTGAAGGACATTTGATTTTATGTTCTGGAGCCTACGTACCTTGGGTTAACCCTGTTCCTAGCTTTCAGAAACTTGGGGGACGGGACGGGACGATGAAATGGCGATAAGCGGCCCGTAAGGACAAACCTGCCTTTCCGTTCCTGGAAAAATATATTGGAATCTGCTTGCACCACAAGTTGGGTAACTTTATTGTATTCCTTTGTCAACAGTTTTATTTTGCTGCTCTCCAGAAAAGCAAGTCCTTGGGTTGACAAAAAATTTAATAAAGAGAGAGAGAGAGAGGAAAAGTGGAAGCAGAATGTGATCAAAAGATTTTGGGGACACGTGAAAATAAGTCTTCAAAAGGGCATAAATTGGACCTCCTGGCATCAAAGTGTTCCTCAGCTGACAAGACTGGCAACCACCAAGGTCTCCTCTACTCTAAATACAAAGGAGACCTCTTGGTCACACTTGCCGAAAGAATCACAGGCCACACCTGAGGCCTTTGATCTACAAAGCAAAAACTTCAGAGAAACTGGAAGCGCTACGTTCAGTGTGACACAAAAGGCAGTGGAGACCAATGAGCCTGAACTTGAGTGGCTGACTGCAACATCAAAGAAAACTTGCGGGGCAAAGCCAGCAGACACCAGGGTGGCCCCTTGTGTGTTGCTTATCACGGGGAAATGCATCACCATAAAGGGATGGGTGGGTGAAAGAGGATGCTGATTTGCATAAAATTTACATATGCTAATTTATAGGTAGGGATGCAAACTTAGAAATAATTACTAGAAACACAATGCAGCTCACCATAATGTGGAGCCAAACTCTGACCAGGTGAACTGTGAGTCTGCCCAGTCTGCCGTCTAGGTATCAACTGTTGATGTAGCTTCCAGGTTCCCCCTGCTTTATACTTCTTATATTATATATACTGCAGAGAGAGAGACAAGATTTGGAGCAGACAAACCTCCAAATAGATGATTCCTTCAAACAGAGGCCACCCAGCCACGCTAGAAGACATTGATTGTTGGTAATTTTCTGCACCTGTCCATGCAGTTCTGCCATTGACCACCTGGCTCTGGTGTACAACCTGCTTGTTTCATTTAAGAAATATTTATGAAGAAGAGTTTGGATTTGATATCCCTCTTTATCACTACCCGAAGGAGTCTCAAAGCGGCTAACATTCTCCTTTCCCTTCCTCCCCCACAACAAACACTCTTGTGAGGTGAGTGGGGCTGAGAGACTTCAAAGAAGTGTGACTAGCCCAAGGTCACCCAGCAGCTGCATGTGGAGGAGTGGAGACATGAACCCGGTTCCCCAGATTACGAGTCTACCGCTCTTAACCACTACACCAAACTGGCTCTTATGATGCATGGCCAGGAATCAAACCTGTGGGTTTAACTATGCAGATCTCTACCACAGCATCAATTGGTATGGGCAACTGAAGCTGCAATCCTATGCACTGAAACCACTGGAATTTACTTTCCTATACATCTGCGTAGGATTGGTGTCCTGTCCTGGTCCTGAAGACGAGCCCACGGGGCGAAGCAGCTGTCCAGAACAAAGGAGGGCTCCTAGTGAGTCACTTACTCCAATGAGGGCTGGAGGAGCCTCTGACACCCTGCATTACATCCCCTTTGTTGGAGAATTGCAGAATCTTAAGGATTGGCTTGGCTTCTTTGCTCCAGTGCATCCCACCTGATACCCTCCCTGCACCATTGCACTCAGGTATTGCTTGCAAGCTTTCCATAGGCATCTGGTTGGCCATTATGAGAACAGAATGTCTGAACAGATGAGCCCTTGGCTGATCCAGCATGGCTCTTATCATGTTCTTGGGCTGATGGATGGGCCTGACAGGCGTAGGTTTCTTGGGAATGCCAGTTGCCGGGAATCACGAGTGGGGAAAGTGCGGAGTTTCACTCAGGTCCTAGTTGTGGGACCTGATCCAATCCTGCGACCTCTGACTCGATGGCTCAGTCACAGCTGGACTCCATTATCATGAAAACTGGGCTCTGTGCTACATCATTGGATCATCTCTACCTTAATTTTGGAATGAATGAAAGCTGAGCAAAATGGACCCCATTCGGTTAAATCGGGGTTTCCTAAACTTGGGTTTCCAGCTGTTTTTGGACTACAACTCCCACCATCCATAGCTAGCAAGCCAGGGATGATGGGGATCATAGTCCAAAAACAACTGTAGAACCAAGTCTGGGAAACCCTGAGTCAAATGTTCATTTGTTCTGAAATGAATGCACACACCTGCAGCTCACAATCGTAATTCATTTGCTTACTTGAATGTTGCCCTGCTGTTTGCTTTATGGGAACAACAACAAACAAATATTTTAGGAAGTCACAGTCACTGTTTTTCAAGGAAGGCTTATTACCAAATGATGCGTTGAGTATCTGCTCCGTATTCCTGGCCAAGGCAAATGTCCACAACATGCATGATCAGTGATCCCTCCTGTCTCAAAAAGTGCTCTCTTGCCTAATTCTTTCCATTTCCCCCGTTGACCAAACTGCCACATACATTGTGGTTTTGTGCTCTGAGAAGGAAGCATTAAGCTCAGATGCACCATAAAAACCTGGGGGGCGATCCACCTCCCTAAAGTTAATGAGCAACGTTTTTTTGACAGAAGGGTGATTGAACGTTCCCAATTTCAGTCACTCGCACACTTTTCACAAGTCAACTGATGGGAAAGCTGGGACCTATTAAGAGAAAGGTCAGCGAGCCTGATCATAAATATTAAAGATCCTTCTCTCTGTTTGTGTGCCAATAAACGGCAAAGTTTGGAAGAGGCAGCTCCAGGTTTGAGAGGCTGCCCATCAAAACGCCTCCTGGTGTTCGTCCCAACCATGGGCTTACCCAGTAGAAGTTTCTGGGTGTGGTAAGCTCACTAGAGCTAGGAACGCCTGAAGGAGCAGTAGATGGATAACTCCATCTTGGTGTAAAAACTCGGCAGGTAGGCAGGGTCACTTGTTGGAAGAACTTCACAGCTGTTGAGACTCTTGTCACTGATCTTGAACTGATGAGCCCTGGTTCTTGCATCTAGACCAGATCATATTCCTGCTAACCCTTTGGAAGAGTTCCTAGACTGTATCTGGTTCCTCCATGCCTCTTAGTCTGTACCGATCACCTGCTTTAATAAATCACCACATCCTTACTTATAAGTGAGAGCGCTTGCTGTCATTTTTTTGGGTGGGAACCAGACAATATCCATTTATTAGTGCATCTTAGACTTGATCCTAGAACATCAGGTTTTGAGGGTGGGATATAACCTAGTAAGAAACCTGGAAGTACGTGTCCTTTGGCACCAGAGCCCTCTTCAGGCATATATATGCAAATGTGTAACTCTGATGAAAATGCATTTTTGCCATGGCTCCTAAAGGGTTATGCTAGCGACAAGCCTCCGTCTCATATCAGAGAAAACAATTTGCTGTGCTGAATATCCCTCATCAGGAATTCATTGAATTTATTTCCTTAACTCCTGATGTGCTCTGCATCATCTGTCTTGCTGACTCATTGACTTATGACGTCTTTCCTGATGATTCTTTGAATCATAATGACCCCCCCCCCCAATATTTACCATTTATACCCTCCACTCCACTCCTTTATCTCCTCCCTACCCACAGTTCTGGCCATTGCTGGGGTGGCGGCAAGTGGTGGCGGCAGTGCAGGAGGAGGATCCAAATCATTTTCCTCCATAATCAAAAGCTCCATAAAAAAAATAACTTGTCAAGAGATCTCACAGGAGCACCACCAAAGGGAAGAATTATGATAAAAGGCAAACACATTTCATGTTGACAGCCACATACGCAAGTCAGTTATGCTAATGGGTTCGCAATGAATATACAGCACTTCCATTGAACTCAGCAGGGCTCCAAGCCCAGTCCTCTGACTGGCTAGTGCAGAAACTCTCTAGGTCAGGGATGGAGAATCTTTGGCCCTCCAGATTTAATTGGACCCATCATCCTAACCAAGGGTGCTGGCTCCTGGGGACTAAGACACTATAGGCCCCTGATCTCTTTTTTGAGGGGGTCAGGCCCCTTCAATATTCAGATGGCCCCACCCGCGACATCAGGACGTCATGTGATATTGCGCGAATGCGCGTGGGACACCGGGACATTGCGTCGGGCTCCTTCAATCATCCAGAGAAGCTGGCACCACTGTTCCTAACCCTAACCATTACCTGTGATGACTGGGGGTGTTGGGAATTAAGAGTCTAACAACTTATAGAGGTGGGTAGCCGTGTTGGTCTGCCATAGTCAAAACAAAATAAAATGGTAGGAGCTTTCGTGTGCATGCAGACGAGCCAGTGTGGTGTAGTGGTTAAGAGCGGTAGACTCGTAATCTGGGGAACCGGGTTCGCGTCTCCACTCCTCCACATGCAGCTGCTGGGTGACCTTGGGCTAGTCACACTTCTCTAAAGTCTCTCAGCCCCACTCACCTCACAGAGTGTTTGTTGTGGGGGAGGAAGGGAAAGGAGAATGTTAGCCGCTTTGAGACTCCTTCAGGTAGTGAAAAGCGGGATATCAAATCCAAACTCTTCAGAAGAAGAAGAAGAAGAAGAAGAAGAAGAAGTGTGCATGCTCATGAAAGCTCATACCAAGAACAAACTTAGTTGGTCTCTAAGGTTCTACTGGAAAGAATTTTTTATTTTATTTTGTTTTAACTTATAGAGGGTCACAGCTTCCCCAGGCCTGCTCTAAATCATCAGTACATAGAGAGCAGGAGATGAGGTGTATTCCCCCCCTTCCCCTAGATTCTTTGTCTGCTTTCAAAAGCTGTAGAAGAGTTTGGATTTGATACCCCACTTTTCACTACCCGAAGGAGTCTCAAAGCGGCTAACATTCTCCTTTCCCTTCCTCCCCCACAACAAACACTCTGTGAGGTGAGTGGGGCTGAAAGACTTCAAAGGAGTGTGACTGGCCCAAGGTCACCCAGCAGCTGCAGTAGTGATGGTCACCATCTTGGAGGGCTTTAAGAGAGGAATTAGTCCAATCCATAGAAAATAAGGTCATCAATGGCTGCTATGTGGCCTACATGTTCAAAGGCAACACCCCTCCGAATACTGGTTGCTGGGAAACAGCAAGAGAAGAATCTTATTCCATACCCTCCAGCGTTCTTCCAAGGAAAATAGGGGCAATTGAGTGCCAACTTTGAATGCTCTGCTGCTCATGATCCTGCACCCTGAATTTGTTTGCCTCTTCCACCTATGGCTGCTATTTACATTGTGGGGGAAGGGGAGGTGGAACCATATGCATTAATTGCATCCACACAATTAAGAGAATGTCTGGCCTGGCCATGAATCTGCCCTCTTGGTCATCTGAAAATTAAGATAAATATTTTAAAGCACCAGAAAGCCAGGAGCCATTGTCTTAGCTAACGACTTCCCGCTGACTTATTCATTCATTCATTCATACATATATCCAGTCATCAAGTACAACTGTAGCAAATCACTGACATTGTAGAACCACATGGCCATATCCTGATCGAGGAATGGCATTGCCTGGGTATATTGGGGGAAGCAAATCTGATTTCCATCAATGTAATGAGAATTTGTTCTTCTGCCATCCTGATAATGCAGGCATGAACTTGGGAGATAAATACACTGGGACCTACGGATAAATTCAATTATTTTACATCAACACCAGCCTTATATCAGCCGGAAATGTGACTTGTCATCTGCCTATCTGAGTGTGTGTAACAAAATGGGTCATTGTCTCCGAGAGCAAGTTATTTTAGTGCCCACCTTTGTGTGACGTGAGCTTGTGATTAGGATCTGATTGAATCAAGGGGAAGGAGGGGGAGGAAGAGACAAAATGGAACCAGTGTTAAATGCCACACATTCTCCTTTCCCATCCTCCTCCACAACAAACACTCTGTGAGGTGAGTGGGGCTGAGAGACTTCAGAGAAGTGTGACTAGCCCAAGGTCACCCAGCAGCTGCATGTGGAGGAGCGGAGACGCGAACCCGGTTCACCAGATTACGAGTCTACCACTCTTAACCACTACACCACACTGGCTCAGGACAAACTTAGTTGGTCTCTAAGGTGCTACTGGAAGGAATTTTTTTATTATTATTTTGTTTTGACTATGGCAGACCAACATGGCTACCTACCTGTAACTGGAACTTTCGAAGCATTCTTGTTATGGGTGTGCGCCAGATTTGAACGAACCCAAAAGCCTGAGGTAAAGTCCTATGCAACAGGAGCGTTTGTTTTGTCTTGCCAGAAGGAAAGAGGGGTGGATCTCTATGAATCAGCACAAGTAGGAACAGGGACCCCTGCCACACTTTTTTTAAAAAATGCTGTTGACACCTGACTGAAGAAAGCAGAACCAATGTTGCTACCATAATGCCAGAGCGAGCTGATGCAGAGACAGCAAACACCAGAATGGGGAAAGAGCAAAGGGACTTCTGTGTTGCGACTGACAAGTCAGGCTTGCAATCAGAGGCAATGGTTTTATCTGGAAAGGGAATACTTTATAGTTTTTCCCAAACCAGGATCAACTTTAACAAAACCCCTGGACATATATGACTGCAAATTTGGCAGGTTGGTTACGCAGGGCCGCCTCTCTCATATCCGAATCTTTCAGATCAAGATTATGTGGTTTCCTTTTCAGTCACCACAAAATTGTTGCAGGAAAACAACTGGGGCTATTCTCCTGAAATGACCACAGAAGAAGTTACCTTGCCGGCAAATTTAATCCAATTCTGCCTCACATAATAAATTTGAAGCGGAATATATATATATATATATATATATATATATATATATATAATCAAAATTAAAGGTGCCCAGCACAAAAGCCCCTGGACCTATTTGTCAGCTGCCTATTTTGTAGGCTTTATGTACTTTGGTTGGACTGGATGGCTCTTGTGGTCTCTTCCAACTCTATGATTCTATGATACTCTCAAGGACTACTCTGCAGGGAAATTCCTAGTTTTTAAAGGAAAAACAAAATTATAGCTGTTTCTCTCATTTCCCAATAGTGAATGGTGGGAGGTAACAAAGCAAACTTGGAGAGACTACAAAGCAGCTCAGGCCAAGGTTGACTGTTTTCCAGAGCACCAAATTGGAGTCCTGACCAAATCTCGTGGTCAGTGCACACTCTCAATTCCTGTAAAGTTTTGGATGATTACATCATGGGGAATGACACACAGTCATTACAGGAATAATTGTGTGATTACAATTTTGAGAGCACAAGGTCTGATCTGTTCATTCCTCTCGTCTTGTAAATCCTCCCTAATGGTATTTTGAGGTCACCCTCTCCAGTTCCTTCCACCATTTGTGGTGCAGCAGATGGACACCAGAGGGAAAGTCTTTTCAGTGGTGGCCCCCTGGCTTTGGAACAATCTTGCCTGCCGCCTACTCAGTTATCTTTCTGAGCCAAAAACCTTTTGATTTCTACACCCTTAAAAAAAGAAGAAGCGCTTGCACTTTTCTTGATTTGTTTTCTTGCAATTATTTTGCTGTTATTTTTGTGCTGCTTCCATAGATTAGCTGTTTTCAGATTATTTTATCTATTCTTTCCCTGTGAGGTGTCCTGACCTCACCCACCTGAAGGGTGCTGCGCACATCTGAACAACAAATAAACAGATTTCTGTTTTTGTCGAACACAACAGGACAATATAAGCCTAAGCTAGGAAATCAAAGTTAATACTGCTCAGCTTTGGCTGTGCCGTGCCTTTAAAAATGTTCCATCAGCACTTAATTCAGACAACAGAAATTTCATAACTTTTCCTTCCTCCCTCCCTCCGTCCTTTCTTACTTTCCTTCCTTCCTGGCTCCCATGTTCAGATCTTTTTTCTTTCTTTCTCCTAATTGACTCGTGGTCTGTCACATGGTGATCTTTGATCTGGTCTTTCTTGCCAGCCCTTCAAAATCACGCCTGCCATCCTGGTATCTTATTTCCATATTGCGTCTGTGAAAGGACAGCAATTATTTCCCCTCTGGAACTGGCTTCAGAGTCACAGCATTGATTAATCAGCAAAGGTTACTATAAAGGGAAACAGTCAACATTCTTGTTGCCTCTTGTCACAGGGAAAATAGCAGATCTTTAATATATGGGGCCTGGGGGCAATGACATTTTTGCCTAGGTCTCTCAAAACCCTCTCGCCTCATTAGAATAGGTCTTTTGTGTGAGATGACCGAGGACTGTGCAGCAGCGCAAGGGGAATCTGCAATCGCTTAGTTCTGTTGGAGCTGCAGGCAGGGGCGTAGCAAGCTAAATTGGTACCCGGGGGCAAAAAATTTTTTGTCAAACCCCCCCCCCCAGGCATGGGAAGGTCAGGTGGTACCTGGTGCGGAAAATTTCTTGTCAACCCCCCCCCCCAAATGGTTTTACATTATTTCATATTTTCTTACAAAGGAATAATAACAAGTAATAATAATAAACAACTTTTATTTATATCCCGCCCTCCCCGGCCAAAGTCGGGCTCAGGGTGGCTAACATCAGATACATAACATTGGTATAAAATCAAGCAATAATTAAATTACCTCCTAAAAACATCTCAGAATCAAATTAAAGTCTAATTAGATGGCTTTCCACAGGGTTAGGGTTGGGAACAGTAAAGTGTTCTCTGAACTGAAATTTCAGCCTTTATGACATAGGAAAACAGCCAAGTAAACAGCTAGTTTGGTGGAAGAGGGTCAAGATATTAACCGATATGCATGAAATTTCATATATAGCTATATAATCCCTAGTATAGTAAGATAAGACCTTCAGAGCAGGCATTAAAAAAAAATTCATTTTTTAAAAAAAATTCCTTCATAATTTGTCACCCCCTCCATTATGGAACCCGGGAGGCCCCCCCCGCCCCCCTTTGCTAGGCCCCTGGCTGCAGGAAGGATGTGCATTCACATAGGACCAAAGCTGTCAACTTTTCCCATTTTTAAAGGGAAATTCCTTTCTCCGAATAGGATTCCTTGCAAGAAAAGTTGACAGCTATGCATAGGACAAGCCTCCTAATTTGTTTCTGGGATCAAAAAAAGATGCCTTCAAAGCAGGGATGCTCCCATCAATAGTCAATGATAATGGGAACCTGAGCCTAACATCACCCTTTGGAACTCCCTGCCGATTGATATCAGGCAGACACCTTCACTGCGCTCTTTTTGGCACAGTGAAGTGGTGGTCGTGTAAGGTAATAAAAGCATTCTGGGAAATGATATATAATGAATTGGGGGAAAAATATTTAAAACAACCTTTTTTTAAAAAAAAAAAAAAACACCAGAAGATTTTTCATTAGGAATTGTAAGTACCGATATCCCAAAGGAACAGAAAAGACTTTTTATGTACTGTATGCGACCAAAGCTGCACAGATGCTGCTAGCCCAAAGATAGAAAGAAGACAAAATCCACACCAGAGAGGAATGGTAAGTCAAGCTGTTGGAAGATGTCGAAATGGCAAAACTGACCGGGAAGCTCAGGTACCAAGAAGACAAAAACTTCAACAAAGAATGGGGAAAAATTATAATTTATTTAGGAGACCACTGTAAGCAGATGAAAACATTGGCAGGATTTTAATAACATTTGTAATGTAGCAAATAATATGGATGATATGGAGAGATTTAAAATATGGACTATGAAATAATATGCAGTTGAAACGGTTGGCAACAGGACCCCTGGAGGGGGTGGTGGGAAGTCTCGAGATTCAGAGAAATCTCTAAATATGGATATCTATTTTGTACTGTTATAACTCTGCACTTGTAAAATCAAATAAAAGTTATTTCAAAACTTGGTTGACTAGGAAGGAAGGAAGGAAGGAAGGAAGGAAGGAAGGAAGGAAGGAGAAGAATGCAGATACAGTGGTACCTCTGGTTGCAAACGGGATCCGTTCTGGAGGCCCATTCGCAACGTGAAAAGCCCGCAACCTGAAGCGCCGTATCTGCGCAGGTGTGAGGCGCGATTTGGCACTTGTGCACATGCGCGAAGCGTGATTTAGCGCTACTGCACATGTATGAGCGGCGAAACCTGGAAGTAACCCTTTCCGGTACTTCCGGGTCGCCACGGGACGCAACTTGAAAAAACGTTACATGAAACAAATGTAACATGAGGTATGACTGTACTGAATAGTTTGTGCATATTCGGTAGTGCTCCAAAGGTGCAGAAAACATCTGGAATCCAAATCTGCAGAACAAATTCTCATCACCTGTATTCTTAGCAAGGGATGTGCAGGGATGCTTGACCTGAGCTGCTACACACACGTATAAGTTCATCTCCATTCTAGAAGTGCTGGAAGCTGAGACATGAAAGCAGCAACCAGCCGAGCAGCGCTGCCCTTCAGCTAAGGACTAGAGATTTGTGAAACATCAGGCATTTGCTCAGGAAGCCAAAGTAGCCCCAGCGAATCCCCGGAAGAGGCGTACAGAGTGGAAGATGCGGCAGGTTTAATGCTGTGCGCAGCAGAACCGCTGTTCCCTGCTGGATTCCAAATCACAGCTGAGCTGTTTTTGCTTTAATAGAGGCAATATTTTACTCTGGAAATGTGAGAGCGGGACTTTGAAATGTTTCCCTGCAGGGAAAGCATATTCATCCCTGGCATTGGGTTTTGGAGGTTATAAGCTCTCGCTGGGGCCAAGGGAGGTCTAGGGATTTCTTCCTGAAGAGCTGAAAGAAATACTGCTGTCAGCACAGCAGACACACAGTGTGTGTTTTAAGCAGCGGGGAAAGAGAGAGAGATGAGGAAAGCCTAATATACCCAAACCTGTATAGATCGGACTCCAAAAAAAATGGGAGCTCTGGCATAATAAATAATGACTAGTAGCAGAGAAATTATTTCATAATATGATGCTCTCATCCCTTATGCCTTGAGGTTGGGTCCGTTTTTTTTTTAGGATTGTTTCTGGATACTGTATGTTACAAGTGGGACCTGCAACAAAATGTTGCAGTGTGAGGGGCTCCAGTTGTTCAGGTCTCCAACCACCCAGCTCTGCCCTTTTCCCAGAAACTCCACATCCAAAGAACCGAGTTTACCATTAGCGTATATGCCAGGGGCACCGCCAACAAAACGTTGCATTGTGTGCCATGCTCCTGTTCAGTTAGGTGTGCTCTTTTTCATGACACTCCCTTCCTAATTCCATCTGGTTTTATAGTTGGAATATAGTATATGCCTGCTCCTTCTAAATTAGCCTTATTATTATTATTATTACTTTGTGAGAAGTCACCAGGCATCATGTAACCTGATATACAGCGGTGGCAGGGAAAGAAAAGATAAAACCCAGGGAAAATATGCCATCGCTGCACCATCATCACGTGCGACTTTCTAACTCAGAATAGCTGAAAGATATGTCCGCAGCAGCACCTGAGATTCCTTAGCTCAGCACTTCTTATTTAATAATGTTTGCAAAAGGATTTGAAATAAAAGACCTGGGGAAGGTCATTTCTCCTGTACGCTGGGCTATATTTTTTCAGCAGCCAAGAGTATGTGCCCTTTGAATTATAACGTATCTGTCTAGCTTATAAATTATCACCTGCCTTGTTCTGACCACCGCTTCCCATTGTGTGCGTGTGTGTTTTAGATTTTAGGGTGCAATCCACACCTACCCAAATGTTTTCAGGGGGTGGGGGAATGTTGCACGAGAGGAGGAGGTGCCTGGATTGACTTCTTGTCAGCCCAGCTTGCAAGCAACAGAGGGGGGAATGTGAGCTTCACTGGAAGGCTGATGAGGACAAGGGCTTCTGTATCCTGCCTTTGACATGCTCAGTTCCTCTGCCTCTTCAGAGAAGCAAGGCCTAGGAGATCCCCTGTGATCCCCTAGAAAGGACAGATCAACACACTTCCTTGACTGAGGACAAGGCAGAAGAATTCCCAGCCCCCCACGTGCAGATGCCAACCAGACTAGCACTTCTTATTGCCTGTCCCAAATGGGGGACCCAGATGAGGTCAGCTTGATGCCAGGGCTCTTGATCCATCACACAGGACACATCCCAAAGAGGTGGGTCAATAAAGGCAAGTCTGAGCTTTTTGTTCTTGGTACTCCTTTATACCTCCAGTTTTTGTTTGCGTATCTCTTGTAAGTCGCGTTGTAATGGCCTGTTGTGGTTCAATGACTTGGGTGAAGGAATAGAGGGAGTGCCCATCAAATTTGCAGTGGTAGCTAACACCGCAGAAGACAGAATCAGAATTCAAAATGACCTTAACAGATTGGAGAACTGGGCCCAAGCTAACAAATTGAATTTTCAGTAGGGACAAATATAAGGTTCTGCACTGAGGCAGGAAAAACCGGATGCACAAATATAAGATGGGGAACACTTGGCTTACTAGCAGTACATGTGAAAAGGATCCAAGGGTCTTATTGGACCACGAGCTTAACACGAGTCAGCAGTGTGATGCAGCAGCAAAAAAAATGCTAATGCTATTCTAGGCTGCATCAACAGAAGTCTAGTGTCACAATCAAGGGAAGTAATAAATTTGCTCTATTCTGTCTTGGTCAGACCCCACCTGGAATACTCTGTCCAATTCTGGGCACCACAATGTTGATAAGCTGGAATGAATGCAGAAGAGGGCAACCAAGATGATCAAGGGTCCAGAACAGTGTTTCTCAAACTTGGGGCCCCAACTGTTTTTTGTACTACAACTCCCATCATCCCCGGCCACTGGTCCTGCTAGCTAAGGATGATGGGAGTTGTAGTCCCAAAACAGCTGGAGACCCAAGAAACCAAGCCTTATGTGGAGCGTTTGAAGGAGTTGGGGTATGTTTAGCCTGGGAAAGAGGAGACTGAGAGGTGATATGATAGCCATCTTCAAGTATCTCAAGGGCTGTCACATGGAGGAGGGAACAAGCTTGTTTTCTCCTGCTCTGGAGATCACAATTTAACATTTCAAAATTCTGATATAAATATAAATTTTAAAAAAACAAAACAAAATAAAGACAGGGTAGCTCAGTTGGTTAGAGCATGGTGCTGATAATTCCAAGGTTGCAGGTTTGATCCCCGTATGGGACAGCCGCATATTCCTGTATTGCAGGGGGTTGGACTAGATGATCCTCAGGGTCCCTTCCAACTCTACAACTCTATGATTCTATGGTTCTAGTCAGGTCCAGCATTGCAAGATGTCCAGAAGGTAAAAAGGCAACTTGTCAGCACCCTGGACAGCTCAGGGTGCCCAACATTAGCTAGGGCTCACTTTCTGAAGGCTTCTGTGGCCTTATTAAAGCTAGTGGGCTTGAACGTCCTACTGGGGCCGCCTCCTTCTGAAGACCTGCCTCCTTTTTTAAAGGGCCATTTCCCAGTTCTGTAACTGTGGGCTCCTATGGCATGGAGGTGGTGAGGAGTGAATTAGTGGTGTGTCCTTTAAGGGCATGAGAAAAGCCTGCTGGATCAGGCTACTAGTGATGATGACTGAGTTCTGCCAGCACATTCAGAAACATGCTTCTGAATACCAGTTGTTGGAAACCCCGGGGGGGGGGGGGCTCGATGCACTTTTATTGCGCCATTGACATGTTGCAGAATACACTCATGAAAACCACCCGTCTGGCAGGGCCCTGAATGTTTGCCCTCCCGATGACTTCCATGCCATTTTGTCCCTTCCGCAAATGAAAACATCTTTTCCAAGCTGCTGCTTGTACAGAATCTCCTGCCCAGCATTCCTCCTCTTTCCTTTCATAGATCACGAGACCAATGGATGTCGGAGGCTGTTGCCACTGAAGTGCTGATGGGCGATGAGACGCTCTGAGTATCGACTGCTGCTGCTCCCTCCGGACTTCCTCAGTCTACCTCATAAGAAGTGCTTATAGGTGTCAGAAGATGTGACCTTCAAAATGAAAGGGAAAAACCTGTTTGAGTTTCTCTGGCGATTCTGTCACTTTATGGGGAAAGATTACACCAGAGTGAGTGTGTCCTTTCGGAAATGAATGCTCTGTTGACCTCTTCTTCCCTTAGGTCCTCTATACCTCTCGCTCTTCCAAGCCTCCTATCCTAGCTAGGGCTGGACAAGTTTGATTTTCTCCATTCCCCCCCCCCCCCACAAATATTGAGTTCAGTTCTCATTTTCAAACGAGGTTGCCATTTTTACTTTTTTTAAAAGTCCATTTGAAAACACAGCAGCACTTCAGTGTGAATTTCTCCTCATATAAGCATCTTCGTATGCATACAAAGTATAATGTATATAATGCAGTTTTGTATTCTGTTTCCAATAATATATGCATTTTGATGCACACTTTACCCTGGTGTAATGTATTTTGGACAAATTACTTGGCTCAAAAACTGCACTGCAAAATTCCGAGACGTGCACATTTTGAAGGATGAGCTGTGTTTCAGTTTTCACATTCTTTTGAAAAGTGTCCATTCAGTAGGTTGGGCTATAAATGCAAACTGAACCTGATTTCTCCCCAATCCCTAACCCAGGAAAAACCCAGTTGTCCAGGAAAAAAGACTTTGGCAATCCCACCCACCATTGAACACAATGGGTTTTGACTATATGTGATTTTGGAACGTATTCACCATGCAGACCTACTATATGTGTGTGTGTAAGAGCAGTGGACTCATAATCTGGTGAACCGGGTTCGCGTCTCCGCTCCTCCACATGCAGCTGCTGGGTGACCTTGGGCTAGTCACACTTCTCTGAAGTCTCTCAGCCCCACTCACCTCACAGAGTGTTTGTTGTGGGGGAGGAAGGGAAAGGAGAATGTTAGCCACTTTGAGACTCCTTCGGGTAGTGATAAAGCAGGATATCAAAATCCAAACTCTTCAAACTCTATGTGCATTTTTTTTACACATCACCTGGCGGGAGAATGGCATTGCAAAGTTCAAAGAAATGCAGGTTTTGAAGGGTGTTGGGTTGCCATGCAATGACACACTGTTTTAAATAACCAAACAACGGGCAGATATTGAACAGGTGAAGCTTTGCCCCTGAACTTCTGCCCATCCATCATGCTGCTATTAAATGCACAAAGTCTGCTTGGGTTTTCTTAAAAAAAGAAAAGAAAAAGAAAGAAAATTTGTGTTTCCACACTTCTGAGCATTTGGAAAAGGCTTTGTAGCTGGCAATAATTCTTTTGCACCCATTCAATTTGACTAGTGTGCAAGGCAGCTCTCCATTGAGGAAGGTTTGCCCAAATGCCATATGGCACCGCATCCCAGAATCCTTTCCCACTCACCCGTTTCCCCATTCTTCTTTGTGGCATTTTGTTGTAGACAGATTCCAAAACGGTGGCATTGCTGGATGGCGCTGGAGTCAGCCTCGGCAGCTGCGCGCTGGCAAATATTTCATAAACATATGTCAGCCACTTAGAAGAAAATGCGGTTTATTTATACATTAATTACACCGATGCTCTGGGAAAATATTTGCATGTTGAGAGCTATTTAAACAGACAAGTGTGAGGAGCGCTTGCTATTAAATAAATGCAACACTTGCCATTAAACTAAAAATAAAGATGCCACATATGAAAAAGCTTATCTTTGCCACAAGTGGAACCCCAGCAAAAATCAATAACAGGAAAGTACAGGTTTTTTTCGGTGTGTGTGTGTGTGTGTTATATGTTTTGCTTATAGACAACTGATTATATTCATGACTGTGCATCCAGAGATCACTTGCTCCAAAGAAACCTATATTCTGCAGAAACCTATAGAATCATAGAATTGGAAGGGGCCCTGAGGTTCATCTAGTCTAACCCCCTGCAATGGAGGAACATGCAGCTGTCCCAAACGGGAGTCGAACCTGCAACCTTGACATTATCAGCAGCGTGCTCTAACCAACTGAGTTGTCAGGGCTACCCTGGAGAGATGGCTGACTCCCAGCCTAGGGGCCTGACACAGCCCACCCCCAGTAAGTTTTTTCTGGGCAGAGTCCCACCAATTTGGGCAGTGAGAAATAGAAGTGGACACAGCACTGCGGTGCCCAGCCCAGTGCTCTCATGGCTGAGATGGCCAAATCTGTCAATTTCGGTTCCACCCATTTTCTATTCCCCACCCCCACCCCACTCTTGAGTTCAGTTCTCCACCTTTTCACCCTTTTGCAATTCCCTCGCAAACAAGTCCTCATGAATTTTTTCATCAGCATTTCCTTGTGAATTTTCTCCAACATGCAAGTATTCGCATGCAATTTTGCCCATTTAGTTTCACAAAGCAATTTCCCGTGATGTAATGCGTTTTTGTACGCTATTTTCACAAATCTGTGCATTCGTATGCCCACTTGGAAAAATTACTTGGCTGGAGGATGGTGCTGCAAAATTTGCAGGTGTGTAAATTTTGAAGGATGCCCCGTGTTTCAGTGTGGGTTCGGTTGGCTCTCCTTTGAATGTGGAACTGAATCAAAATTCTTTTCCACCCTTCCCTGGAATACTGTGTCCAGTTCTGGGTGCCACAACTTAAAAAGGATGTTGACTAGTTGGAATGTGTGCCGAGTAGGGCAACTAGGATGGTCAAGGGTCTAGAAGCCAAGACTTATGAGGAATGGTTGAAGGAGATGGGTATGTTTAGCCTGGAAAAGAGGAGACTGAGGGGAGTTATGATAGCCATCTTCAAGTATCTCAAGGGCTGTCACATGGAGGATGGAGCAAGCTTGTTTTCTCCTGCTCTGGAGGGTAGGACTCGAACCAAGGTCTTCAAGTTGCAGGAAAGGAGATTCCGACTAAGCATATGGAAAAACTTTCTGACAGTAAGAGCTGTTTGGCAGTGGAACAGTCTCCCTTGGGAGGTAGTGGACTCTCCTTCCTTGGAGGTTTTAAAGCAGAGGTTGGATGGCCACCTGTCATGGATGCTTTAGCTGAGATTCCTGCATTGCAGGGGGTTGGACTAGATGACCCTTGGGTGGACCTTCCAACTCTATGATTCTATGTTTCTAAGTTGTTGAGTGCCTTCTCTGATCTTAGTGATGTAAGCAGCACACTAAGTCTTAAAAGAGACTCTTTGTTGATCAAAGAACTGGACCAATATTTGGCATCAAGACTAATATACGTACTGCGTGCATCTTAGCAGGTTCCATTGGGCTTGTTATCTGCTGCAGATAGCAGCGGCCGTGTCTTCCCAGAGAATAAAGTGCCATGCAATCAGCAAGGTGATACCCTTTTGCTATGCAAGTTTCTGTTGATTTAAGAGCGTGCAAACTCTGCCCGGCGAAGAATTCTGTGTCACTTTGCTAGCTTGTTGCAACGGTGGGGCTGCCCACCCTGAAACAGATGATTCAGCTGCCAAGGAAAGCAGGATATTCTAGCTGGAGGGGATTAGATGTCACCTGGGCTCCTTTGGGGACATGAGAGGCTCTTAAAGGGGATTAACTTCCTCAAGTTCTGAAAGGAAAACAAGAAAACTGTTGCTGTCCATTTGCTGATACTCCCACCTTCAGATTACTCTCTCTCTCTCTCTCTCTCTCACACACACACACACACACACACACACAACCATTCCAGTTCACAGGAATTCACCCACAACCTGATTCTAGCCCAAGAAGAGTCTTCTGACGGTGCTAGGGTTTTTTGCGCCCTAGGCGAGATCACCTTCTGGCACCCCCCGGCCAATCCCTAGCACCAGCCCTGCAGAGAAGCCCGATTTCAGGCTGCTGTCCCCCTCCCTGCCACTCTGCCACTGGCGGAGGGGGCAGAGAAGCCTGATTTTGGGCTGCTCCCCCTCCCCGCAACTCTGCCGCTGGCGGAGTGGCACTGGGCGGCGGCAGGGGGCGGGGGGCAGGCTGGCCAGCGCCCCCTCCATTTTGGCGCCCTAGGCAACTGCCTAGTTCGCCTAAATGGACGCGCCGGCCCTGGACCCAGGTGCCACCTCTTCAAAGGCTGGGTAGCAGGAGGGCTTTCATGTTTACCAACACGGTAGTGGAAACTGCTCTAAGAAGTCTCTGAACAACAGAGAGCTTTAGGAAACCGCAAGAAGTTGAAGAACGAAATGACACGGTAGAAGGGCTTGTTTGTTTCCTGCTTGCCTCCTGTGAAAGCTCAACCCTACCCACATCCTGTGCAAGTGCTGAGACAATCCGGAGGCCAAAAGACATTTAAGTTTCAAAGAGCTTGATGAGCTTGTTATCCTCGGATGACCTGTAGGTGAAAGGTATGAGAGAAAGTTGCTGGGCTTGGGGCACATAGGAAGTTTATACAGCTTCAGGCCACAGTTCCACCAAGCTCAGGACTTGTCTATGCCAGAGATGGGAAACCTCTGACCCAAATGCGGCCCACCAAAGTCTCTCTGTATGGCCTTCAGGATGCTCCATATGCCATCCGTTCCCCAGCTGCACCCATTTCCTGCAGGATCCAACCTTGCTTTGTACCCTCCTCAGGTATTTCTGCCTGGTTAGAACGAATCCTTGGACTCGGCTCCTGCTTCTTGCTTGCCTGGGTGGAGAACAGAGAGAGATGCACGAATAAATTAACACTCACCATTCACCCACTTTTGCTTCTGGCTCTGCCCATCAACAGCATGTGGCCCCTAGGAAGTTGCTTTGAACACAATGTGGCCTTTAGGTTAAAGAAGTCCCTGGTCTACACTGGCTGGTAGTAGCTGCCTAGGTTTCGATTCCAGAAAGGCTCTCCTTATGTGCATTTTCAAGCTTCACCTGGAGATTCTGGGGGTTGAGACCTGGGGTCTTGTCCATGCAAAGGGTGTTCTCTACCACTGAGCTATAGCCGTGATCTTGGTGGGTCAAGGAGTGATAGTTGGCCGTGTCGTGAGGAGATGCAGTTTCAGGGGAGAGCTGCATGGGGACTCTTATAACAGTTGGAAGTGGGTAGCAGGGCTTCCAAGGATGGGGTGTGCAAGGATGCGAGAAGATTCATTTGTGTGGCAATGTCCCTCCCTCCCCAAATGAATAATGACACATGAGACGCTGTATATATTTTAATGGGCATAAAGGCCACAACTTTATTGGTTACGGATGTTGAGCGGTATTGGCTTAGGCATTGGACCCTAACCACTATATCTGACCCCAACCCAAGTGTTGGAAGTCCGTGAAGGGTCAACCACCAAGAGGAGCCCCACTGATGCTTATCAAGTGGAACTCCCCTTGTGCAGGAGACGATTTCAGGGTAAAGGGAAGAGTCTTTGGGTTGTGAGCTGGCAAATGGAAGCCAAGTTAAATTTTTAGCACATGAAACTGTGTCTGCAGAGTGCAAAAGGGATCTGAAAATCAAACTGGTTTGCATGTGGAAAGGAAGCTTCCCAGCTGTTTGACAGGCTTACTTCCTCATCCAGCCAGAAGTCGTGCCCCAGAACAAGAACAAAACAATATTTTTCTATACCTCTGTCACTTTCACTCTTTGTCTTACACCGGGACCCCTTTCTCCCTTCCCTCTGCGCTTTCTGATTGAAAGGCCCATCACAGATAATATGTCAGACATGGAGCTTCTGGGGTCTTTATTTTTGGCAGCAAGTACCGTTAGCTGTCTGGCACTATACTGATTCTCTCGGTGATCCTGCAGTCTAGTCTCTCCCATGGCTTTTTGAGCTAGAAGGGCACTTGCAGCCTCCTCCTTTTATTCCTTTTCTAATTAGCAACTGATTAACTACACACAGCTCAGTGTGATCATAATCCTTGCTTGGTGCAATGCATGGAGGCAGGGCACCATTTTTCTGGCCCACACCGACCCAATAAGTTGGGAAATATATTGAACTGAAATGCCTGCTAGAAAACAGAGGGGAAGATTGTGACCCTCCAGCAACATGTGCATGGATTTGCTAGAGAGTGCTGTGGCTATTAGTGTCATCCCAGTCTTTCTGCTGCCTGCAGCAGCATGCATTCATTTTCTGACACTAGCAGAGTGGAAACTTGTAATTTCCTATGCAGCTATTCCTATGATATAGCAATAATGTTTAGAGCGAAATAATGGGTCCCATTGATGCAGTCGTTCTGAAACAGCAATTGCTTTCACTGGATCTAGCTTCTGTTCTTCCAGTAATTAGTCATTTTCAACACCAGGACAATGAGTTCCCAATGATATTGTGTATGAAAATTATGAACTGGCTGGAGATGCAGGAAGCTGGAGTCCTGCAGTGTCCAGAGGGCCATAGATTCCCAGTGCTTGCTTCAGAAGTACAGTGGTACCTCGTGTACAAAATCCAAAATTCAGACTGAAACTGAAAGAAACACGGGCAGGAATGTGCATAAACAGCAAGTGACTCCTGTTACTATGACTTGCTGTGATGCTTTTCCAGGTTTTGTTTACGTTTGCACAACGCAAATGGGAACAAAATCTGCAGAGGTATCACAGTAATCAAAAACATCAAAGTGAGTTATTAATGATTTCCAAGGTACGGCTGAGTGATTGAAACCAGACAAAATCTGAAAGGCAAATGTGTTTTCCAGGGAAATGTATTTACAGTCATACCTTGGAAGTCGAACGGAATCTATTCCGGAAATCCGTTCGACATCCAAAACATTTGAAAACTAAATTGCGGCTTCTGATTGGCTGCAAGGAAGCTCCTGAAGCCAATCAGAAGCCGTGAAAGCCCTGTTGGAAGTTCGGGTTCCAAAATAACGTGTGCAAACCAGAACAATCACTTCTGGGTTTGCAGCATTTGGGAGCCAAAACGTCCGAGTTTCAGGGCATTCAGGATCCAAGGTACGTCTGTATTACAGTACATTTCTATCCCAGCTTTCCTCCATTTCATATGTCAAGATGTCAGAGACAATTTCAACATGTGGTGGGGCTTGCATGAATCTGCTGAAGAAGGAGAGGCCAAAAAAAAAAAAAAAAGAACCATGCATGGAGCAACGTCCTTTCCTCATTTCCAGGACCTCATGCAAAATTTACCCAGCCTACCATGTCTGGGGTGGCATGTGGACAATACAATTGACTGCTGAATGGGACACAGCTATGCACAGAATGAGGATGCTCTCTCCACCTTGGACTTGCCCATTAAAAGCAAGTCTAGAGGGAGAGACTAGGGTGAAGTGAGGAGGTTCAAGGAACCAGAGGTGGTTTTAGGGTAGTGTGACCGGTTTGTTTTGCTGGGTGTGTGTGTGGACCAAAACAATGCTGTAGAATGAAGCACGAGAGACAGGAAGAGGCACCAAATTCTAGCATCATATAGAGTGCCGCTCTAACCTGAGAACTCAACGTCCTCCACTGAAGGAACCCTCTTCGGGAAATTTTTGTGGGTGGGCTGTGAGCTTGTTTTGTCACCAGAAGACAGCCAAATTGGATGGGTGGAGTCCTGGGTGAGAGCCAAGGAGGCTGACAGGGGAGGTGTTGCAGAAGGAGAAACAATTGACATTGGTTTATGTGTATTAATAATTTTGTATTAATGCAAAAATTTTATCTGTAACTTTATTTTTGTAATAGTTAGAAGAAGAGAAGAAGAAGAGTTTGGATTTGATATCCCGCTTTTCACTACCCGAAGGAGTCTCAAAGCGGCTCACATTCTCCTTTCCCTTCCTCCCCCACAACAAACACTCTGTGGGGTGAGTGGGGCTGAGAGACTTCAGAGAAGTGTGACTAGCCCAAGGTCACCCAGCAGCTGCATGTGGAGGAGCAGAGACGCGAACCCGGTTCCCCAGATAACGAATCTACCGCTCTTAACCACTACACCACACTGGCTCCCTTAAGCAAGAGAAAGTGACTGTGTTTCTATAAAAAATAAAGAAGGATAATAGTACCGACTCAGGGTTCTTGCATCGGCTTAGGACAGAAGTCTAAGGTTTCTGTGCTCATAATTGACACATCCCTATTACCCCTCCACCCCTAAAAACATGTGAATGAAAGAAAAATACACTTAAATTACAGTTGGGGTGTGTGTGTGTGATCAAAGTGGGATTTACTTCCCAAGATGGCTTTAAATGTTCTCAGAGCATTTAAATACAGTTGAAATCGTTTTTGTTACTCATGCCAAAGTTGTCTCATTACTTCGGTATATCCTGTCCGATGAAATGGGAAGTGGTTTTACAGACTTCCTTATATAGGGATATTAGTTTTTAATACTCTCAAAGTCCCGACCCCAACAGAACCACGATAAGAAATCAGAAGTTGTGTTTACATACTTTTAACTCTGTGTCCTTTTATGTAGGAGAGAAACTTTTATTTCTCTTCGAAGGATAAACAATTAGAATTCTGCAAATAGCCTGACTGGGTCAGAGTAGGGGGTGATCAAGCCCAAATCTTCTCTCTCAAGGGGTGATGGTCAGCTGAAAGCCCACTCAGTTCTCAAAGCCGAAGACTGCTCTTGGAATTGGGCTTCCTGCATTTGCACGATGATATCACACTGAGCCCAAGATTTACGTATGCTGAATTGCTATGAACAGCTGGGGATGCTTAATCCTTCCCCTGCCGCCCAGTTCTCTATGCAGATACCTCCTTCTGGCTGCTTTTAATTATTTCCTTCTCTCAGCCAGTGTCTGAAACTTGAAGTAAGTTAGGCTGTGGGAAACGGTGGCCTGGGGGGAATCATTTGCAGAGGAGAACTAGAGGCTGTGGAAGAAGTTAAGCAGAACAGCCTCCCAGTAACTTCCTTCTATAAATGCCCTCCATCACTAACAAATGCAGGTTCGTGGGTATCATGCCCCACTTTGCAGGGCTGTTTGTAAGGATTACAAAGATAAAGCACGTGGAACCACTTGAAGATGGTAAAATGGGCTGGATAAGCACTCTAATCCTCCATTTCTAGCAACAGAAACACCAGAGGTGGCGGGGAAGGGGTGGGGATGGTCCCATGCTAGTTGTAAGGAAATCGTGATCATTGGGAAATGTTTAAAGGGAAATTGAAATCCCCATCTTTCAATGGTGCCCTTGGGTGCAGCTTTGGTTGCTACTGTGGAAACATTAGCTAACTGAGAATGGAAGAATATAAGAAGTACAACCCATGACATATGGGTCCAGCCCTGCTATTCCATTATGTCCTGCGAGTTATTGGATTTCCCTGGCAGATGTCCCAAGGCTTGCTATATTCTGGAGTGGAGCCGGATGGCCAAAAGCTTTTCTTGAAGGGACTCGAATCAAATTGCAGCACCGACTCTCACTGCTAGCCACGTAACTTGATTTCAAGGGACAAGCGTTTGTCCAAATCAAACAATTTAGCAGATGGCCCCCTGCCCATTTCCAGTCCAAGCTGTTGACAGCTTGGATATGTGGTACAGAGGAGTAGATTGCCCTGAGTTTTCATAGAACCATAAAAGTGTAGAGTAGGAAGGTCTGGGGATCATCAAGTCCAACCCCCTGCAATGCAGGAATCTCAACTGAAGCATCCATGACAGATGATCACTTAACCTCTGCTTAAAAACCTCCAAGGAAGGAGAGTCCACCACCTCTCAAGGGAGTCTATTCCACTCTCAAACAGCTCTCTTAACTCACAGAAAGTTCTTCATGATATTCAGTTGGAATCTCCTTTCTTATAACTTGAATCCCTTGGTTTGGTTTCCTACCAGAGGTGTAGGAAGGTCATAGAATCATAGAATCATAGAATCATAGAGTTGGAAGAGACCACAAGGGCCATCCAGTCCAACCCCCTGCCAAGCAGGAAACACCATCAAAGCATGCCTGACAGATGGCTGTCAAGCCTCTGCTTAAAGACCTCCAAAGAAGGAGACTCCACCACACTCCTTGGCAGCAAATTCCAGGTCAGATGGTACCCGGTGTGGAAAATTTCCTTGGAAAAATGGTTTTACGTTATTTCATATTTTCTTACAAAGGAATAATAACAAGTAATAATAATAATAATAAACTTTTATTTATATCCCGCCCTCCCCGGCCGAAGTGGGGCTCAGGGTGGCTAACATCAGATACATAACATTGGCATAAAATCAAACAATAATTAAATTACCTCCTAAAAACATCTCAAAATCAAATTAAAGTCTCATTAGATGGCTTTCCACAGGGTTAGGGTTGGGAACAGTAAGTGCTCCACTGAACTGAAATTTCAGCCTTCACGTCATAGGAAAACAGACAAGTAAACAGCTATTTTGGTGGAGGACGGTCAAGATATTAACCGATATGCATGAAATTTCATATATAGCTATATAATCCCTAGTATAGTAAGATAAGACCTTTGGAGCATACATTTTTTATAAAAAAAGTTTTTTTTTATGAACCGCCCTAGTAGGGCAATAATTGTTCCTTGATAATTTGTCACCCCTCCATTATGGAACCTGGGGCGGCCCACCCCCTATGCCCCCCTTGCTACGCCCCTGGGTCCTACCCTCCAGAACAGGAGAAAACAAGCTTGCTCCATCTTTCATGTGACAGTCCTTTAGATATTTGAAGGTGGCTATCATATCTCCTCTCGGTCTCCCCTTATCCAGGCATCAAATAGTTTTGACATCAAATAGAGGAGGAAAATAACATAAGTAAAAACCATGTGAAAATATGGCAGAAGGTATTTCAGGTTAGCACCTGGGTTACTAAAACTGAGGCTCTTCATGACCAAGTTTAGAAGCCTAATCCAATATGGGAAACAATGGATCTATGTTTCAATAACATCTGATGCCCTGATTACCTTGCAGTCTGTGCTGCTGAATAGCCTAAGTGTGTCAGGGTTCCTAACCGGCCTTATTCCATGTAAGAGATCTTCCTAGTTTTGCTTCCTAGGTTTGTAAGCAAACTGAAATGCGACCTTCTTTCAAAACCCACTTTCATTCAATTTAGAGATATAGATCCCCAACCAAGAAATGTGTACACAGCTGTATCATTAGCAGAATGTGGGCATAAGAATTGCATATACAGGTGAAACTCGAAAATTTAGAATATCATGGAAAAGTCAATTTATGTAAGCAATTGTTTTCATTAGCTACTGCAGTTTAATATATGAGATAGACTCATGACATGCAAAGCGAGATATGTCAAGCCTTTGTTTGTTATAATTGTGATGATTATGGCGTACAGCTGATGAGAACCCCAAAGTTGAAATTGTTAATTTGGGGTTCTCATCAGCTGTACGCCATAATCATCACAATTATAACAAAGAAAGGCTTGACATATCTCGCTTTGCATGTCATGAGTCCATCGCATATATTAGTTTCACCTTTTAAGTTGAATTACTGAAAGAAACGAACCTTTCCACGATATTCTAATTTTTTGAGTTTCACCTGTAGTAGTGAAAATCATGTTGTTGCTCTGTGTGTGTTTTTTTTAAAAAGGATATTAGGGGAAATTCTTTGAAAATATGTACATTTAGGGAATGCAAATGAAAACGCTGATAATTTTTGTGATGACTTTTTTTAAAAATAAAAATAAAAATCTGAAAGGGAAGTGGAAATGTGGCAAACTGAATTTAAGATTGGAAAAGTGAGAGGATCAAAAATCCATCCTTTCCTATTCAGGAGGGATGAGAATCCCTATTTCGGATTTCTTTAAAAAAAAGTATGTTGAAGCATAATCACAATTTGGATGTACTTGGCCATGGAAAAGAGTGAAGCTAAAACAAATGATATTATCAGTCCAGTAGCAAGATTCTGATAGCACTGGCGTTTCACTGGAAAGGAAAGCTCCCTTTGATCCCAGAGCCATGAGAAAAGCTGCTGTCATTTTTTTTTGCGCCCGGAACAGTTGCACTCTGAACTCTTGTGCCTGCATCCAGCTGGAGAAACTTTGTCCAGAAGCTTGAAGTCCTTGGCTGTGGAGGGAAAATTGTCACCTGGCTACTAGTCACAAAAGGGTCGGATGGGACCAGGCTGCTGTTTGTTAAACGACACCAGCTAATAGTTGCACAGCGGCACTTCAAAGTCCATGTCAGAACTAGCACCGGTTTCTGTGGCTGCCACCTCTTCGCTGCGGTCTTGGACTTTGGATGCATGAATTCGTGCCTTTCAACCCCTTGTTTACAAAGCTCTCTCGTACAGATAAAACCCAAAGCTGGTGTAATGAGCAAGGGTTTCATTCTGAGGTTGATTACATACACTAAAGTTAATCGTGACTGATTTTAGGAATATAGGAAGCCTGCTTATAGGAAGCCAGACCATTGCTCCATCCAACTCAGGCATGTCCACACTGACCAGCAGCAGTTTCTATTTGGTTTCAGCCAGGGAATATTCCCAAACCTATCTAGAGAAGCTGGGGACTGAACCTGGGACTTTCTGTTTGCAAGACAGTAATGTTCTGCAAATGAGCTATTGCCCTTCCTCAGAGACAGAAGAACAAAGGAAGCTGCCAAGTCAATCCACTAGGTCCATCTGGTTTAGGATTGTCCTCACTGAGAGCCAGTGTGGTGCAGTGGTTAAGAGTGGTAGACTCGTAAACTGGTGAACCGGGTTCGCGTCTCCGCTCCTCCACATGCAGCTGCTGGGTGACCTTGGGCTAGTCCCACTTCTTTGAAGTCTCTCAGCCCCACTCACCCCACAGAGTGTTTGTTGTAGGGGAGGAAGGGAAAGGAGAATGTTAGCTGCTTTGAGACTCCTTCGGGTGGTGATAAAGCGGGATATCAAATCCAAACTCTTCTTCTTCTTCTCACTGGGTGGCAGGATTTTGTAGAATCATAGAATTGTAGAGTTGGAAGGGACCCCAAGGGTCATCTGGTTCAATCCCCCGCAACGCAGGAATCTCAGCTAAAGTATGCAGGACAGATGGGCATCCAAACTCTGATTAAAAACCTCCAAGGAAGCAGAGTCCACAACCTCCCAAGGGAGCCCGTTCCACTGTCTAACAGCTCTTACTGTCAGAAAGTTTCCCCATATGTTGAGTCATAATCTTCTTTCTTGTAACTTGAAGCCACTGGTTCGAATCCTACCCTCCAGAGCAGGAGAAAATAAGCTTGAGCTGTTTGACCTGTTCTGGTTATTATTCTTGATTAGATAGAATTGTAGACTTGGAAGGGACCCCAAGGGTCACCTGGTCCAATCATAGCTGTCAAGTTTCGGATTTGAAAATAAGGGATCAGCAGTCTCACCTATCCCGGGGACAGTCACATGTCAGTGGTGGGCGGAGCCAGAAGCAAAAGTGGGCGGAGCAGCAATGTAAACTCCAAGCGGGCTCGGGCTTGGAGCGGAGCAAAGAGGAGGGCAGCCATGTGCTCCACGCGATGGAGCCCCATCGCCTTCTTGTCTGATCCCATCAAAACAGGACAGGAAGCAGCAGCTGCTCAAAGGCAGCTAACCCTATTGGCCGGCTGAGTGGCTCGGCGGCAACGGATAGGGGCTGATGCAGGGGGAGGAATACACCCCCCTGTAAGCGCGGGAAACGGCTCCCACTTGCTTTGAGGGCTGAGGCTTTTCTCTCCAAGTAGGCGAGGTCTTCCCACCCAGTCCCTGGCCAGCAGGGGAGGAGCTGCTTCCATTAAAAATGGGAAATTTAAGGGAAATAAAAAATAAGGGAGAGCAGCGGGAAACTGCTTGAAATAAGGGAGAATCCCGGGGGAAACGGGATACTTAACAGCACTGGGTCCAATCCCTTGCAATGCAGGAACCTTTTTGCCCAACGTGGGGCTCGAACCCACAGCCCTGAGATGCTCTATTGGCTGAGCTAGATTGCTAAAGTTGTTAGGAAGCATGAATAATAAATAACCATAACAAATTCTCTTAGATTCTCCTTTTAAACAACTTAATATTGAATTTATCCAAGCATGGACGTCTTGACCTTGGTTACCGTAAATCTTAAATCTCTTTTGACACCCTCAGCCAACTGAAATACGATGCCTGGTCTTGCACTGAATGTAGTATTGCCAGCCTAAGATCAATAGATCAGCCTAAGAACAATTGACGAAAGACCTTCAGTAATATAACTGGCTTACAATTCTGCCTTGAAGTGAAAGAAGGCCAGCAGAAATTCAAGAGGTTAAATCTTTTACTATCTTACGTATTTTCCTATTTTATTTAAACCATTCACATAGTTATTTATTAAGCAGTCTATACATCTTGCTCAATAAATAAGAAACATTTCCATGCATGGAAATACAGGAATGGGAAATGCTTCACCTATTGATATTCTCTCTGATAGAGATCTCATTACTCACCTGTGGCCGTGATTTATTTCTGGGCCCTCCACCTGACCTGCAGAAGAGGACACACATTTGCATATCACACCACGCATACACAAATTTCATATTTTTTTTTAAATGAGTGGAGCAGAGGCCCCAAGTGTCCAGGGCTTAGAAAATCATGTTGGCATCGTTGGACTTTTGACCAGGACTAATTACTTCCCAGTTTTCCATTAACCTTTGAATACTTGATTTCTAGTTCATTCATTGTCAAGGAACTGGCATGTGACCACAACCACGATGTACAAAAGTAACCATCACCCTTGCTCATATTTTCATCGAGTCTGTTATTAACCCAAGTTAGAAGGGAACTGAAGTTGGAGCTTCTGGTTTAGAGAAAGTCATATTTGATGCCCTTCAAAAGTGCTTCCGCCATCTTCATTTTATTCCAAGCTCTTCCCCCCTTCCACAGAGTAGTAAAAACAAATATTTCATTCATGACCAAGTAGCTTAGTCATCTGATTCTCAGTACTGATCCAATCTTTGGGAACAATGGCTGGCTGCCATTCTGTCTGCTGCTAGGAGACCGGTTCCCTGTATAATCTTTTATAATTTTTAATATCCTTGATTTTATCATGGAAATTGATTTGCTAAATGTACACCTGGTATGTTTCCTCTAAGAAGGGAGGAGGAGGAGGAGGAGGAGGAGGAGAAGAAGAAGAAGAAGAAGAAGAAGAAGAAGAAGAAGAAGAAGAAGAAGAAGAAGAAGAAGAAGAAGAGGCCTGTGAGAGAGGAAGAAAGGATTACAGATGGGATGTGGTGGAAAAGATGTGGGTTGCCTTTTGCTATGGATAAGGGCAGCTTCAAATAAGAAAGGTCATTCAGGGATAAGATTCAGAGCCTAAGTTATGGATTACTTTCTAGGACAGAGATGTACATGTGTTGCTCCATAATTGCTGCACTCCAACCCCCAACAGCACTTGCTGGCATGGACAATGATGATGGGAGTTGTGGTCCAACAACATCTGAAAGATGGAAAGTCTCCCACATCTGTTCCAGGGTGTGGATATATGGAAGAGCTTTCATTTAGTATTTGAGATTGCTCTCTGTCCCGACTATGCAGCCACTGCGTTCATACAGCGCAGCTCCATTGTGGACCACGAAAGAGTCCACTGAAGGTGTTCAACCCAATTGTATATCATGGTTTTCCACCTGAAAAATTACCCAAGTTGTCATGATGATTCTGGTCAATGGTATGTCAACCTCAGCCTTCTGTCACATAGCAATAGTCAACCAGATGCCCCTGGGAAGTTTGCAAGCAGAGCCAAATGCATTGTGCTCACTCTTGTTGTACATTCTCAGCATCCATATAAGAATATGAGATGGGGTCTGCTGGACTGGCCCAATGGCCCATCTAGTCCAGCATCCATGGGGAACCTGCATGCAGGACCTGAGCATAACAGCACTCTTCCCTCCTGCAGTTTCCAGCAAGTGGTATGCAGAAGTGCACTGCCTTCAACAGTGGAGGTTGATGATAGCCATCAAGGTTTGTAGCCAATTATAGCCTTAGCCTCCACAAATTTGCACAAATCCTATTCTCTCTCTCTCTCTCTCTCAAATTTTCTGTTTTACAATTTAGAATATTATAATCAATGACTTCCCTTCTTCTCTTTCCTTGGTTCATTTTGCATACCATAAATCCCTGCGTATTTTACATAAACCAAACCATTCAGTATTCCATAATTACATCCATCCAAACTTATTTACACTGTTGAATTTATCTTAATGCTGCCAACGTTTTCAAGTGTACACAATCTCCCCACATATATTCAATCAACATTTTCCAATCTTCTCTAAACGGATTTTCTTCTTGTTCTCTTACTCTGCATGTTAGGCCTGCAAGCTGCGCATATCCCATCAGCTTAAATTGCCATTCTTCTTTAGTTGGGACCTCGCTCGTTTTCCACTTTTGGGCTTACAAAACGTGGGCTGCGGTAGTGGCATGCATAAATAACCTTTTTTTTTTTTGACACCTGGGAATTCCCGTCTGAATTAGCCCCAACGAAAAAGACTCTTGTTATTTTTGGGAAAGTACTTAAATTCCCCCCCCCCAATTCATTATGGATTATTTCCCAGTGCTCTTTTACAGGTCCACCACATATGAAAAAAAAGTTCCCTCAACCTCCTTGCATCTCCAGCACTTATCCACTTCTAAAGCCATCCAAGTTGGTGGCCTCTACATAGTTTAACTCTGTTCTGCATGAAGTCCTTTTTCCCTGTCCTGAATCTTCCAACACCCAAGCTTCTTTGGATGTCCACGAGTTAGAGAGAGCACATTCAGTGTGCTGTATTGACATAAGTGATAGACTTAGACTAGGGAGATCCTGCCCCACCACGAAGCTTGGTGGCCATGGTTCAATCACCCTCTCTCAGGCTAGCCTACCTCCCAGGATTGTTGTGAGGATAGCGGACCATTCTGAACCCTTTGAGGGAGGAGCGTGGGCATAGCCAGGGTGCTGCCCTCCTTAAATCAAGTAAATTAATCAAAAAATACTTAACTAGAAGAAATAATCAGAATATTTGAAACTGAAATGCTGGCTGAGGTCACTTGGATGATGTTGTGGGATATTCTAGAGATGCAACTGGAAACCCGACTGTGCGATAGACGTGACTTCCACAAACAGTGTCTGGACTCAACAACTTTGCCAAAAGAAGCTAAACTTTTGCACCTGTATTTCCACTTTTTGAATAATGGCAACCTTAGGCTATGCCCATGGGTAGGTAGGGAATGTCATTGCAAAGCTTTTCTCCATTGCAACCACAGCTAGGGCCACCCCATAGCAGAGCTCTATGCTCTCCTCTAGAGACCCTGAATAGATGGATGGCAGCAACCTGCATTGTTCTTAGAATCATAGAATCATAGAGTTGGAAGAGACCACAAGGGCCATCCAGTCCAACCCCCTGCCACACCATCAAAGCATTCCTGACAGATGGATGTCAAACCTCTGCTTAAAGACCCCCAAAGAAGGAGACTCCACCACACTCCTTGGCAGAAAATTCCACTGTCGAACAGCTCTTACTGTCAGGAAGTTCTTCCTAATGTTTAGGTAGAATCTTCTTTCTTGTAGTTTGAATCCATTGCTCTGTGTCCGCTTCTCTGGAGCAGCAGAAAACAACCTTTCTCCCTCCTCTATATGACATCCTTTTATATATTTGAACATGGCTATCATATCACCCCTTAACCTTCTCTTCTCCAGGCTAAACATACCCAGCTCCCTAAGCCGTTCTTCATAAGGCATCGTTTCTAGGCCTTTGACCATTTTGGTTGCCCTCCTCTGGACACGTTCCAGCTTGTCAGTATCCTTCTTGAACTGTGGTGCCCAGAACTGGACACAGTATTCCAGGTGAGGTCTGACCAGAGCGGAATACAGTGGTACTATTACTTCCCTTGATCTAGATGCTATACTCCTATTGATGCAGCCCAGAACTGCATTGGCTTTTTAAGCTGCTGCATCACACTGTTGGCTCATGTCAAGTTTGTGGTCTACCAAGACTCCTAGATCCTTTTCACATGTACTGCTCTCAAGCCAGGTGTCACCCATCCTGTATTTGTGCCTTTCATTTTTTTTTTTTTTGCCCAAGTGCAGTACTTTACATTTCTCCCTGTTAAAACTCATCTTGTTTGCTTTGGCCAAGTTCTCTAATCTGTTAAGGTCATTTTGAAGTGTAATCCTGTCCTCTGGGGTATTAGCCACCCCTCCCAATTTGGTGTCATCTGCAAACTTGATCAGGATGCCCTCAAGCCCATCATCCAAGTCATTGATAAAGATGTTGAATAAGACTGGGCCCAAGACAGAACCCTGTGGCACCCCACTAGTCACTTCTCTCCAGGATGAAGAGGAGCCGTGAATGAGTACCCTTTGGGTTCAGTCAGTCAGCCAGTTACAAATCCACTGAATGGTAGCATTGTCTAGCCCGCATTTTACCAGCTTGTCTAGCCCGCATTTTACCAGCTTCTTCCAACGGCGACCAACTGAGGTCCATAGCTTCTACCAGTTCTGTAGGTTATAGAGTTGCATGGCGATACCAGACCCCTCCCGTGGTGAAATAAAGACTCAGGACACAATAAGTAAGGTTAATGGGCATAGAAAGGCCACAACTTTATTGGTTACGGATGTTGAGCGGTATTGGCCCAGGCATTGCATCTAACTGACTATATCTGACTCCAGTTGTGCTGGGAGTCCGGGAAGGGTTAACCACCAATAGGGGAGCCCTGTTGATGCACATCAACTAGGAACTCGCCCTGGGGCCACCGATGAGGGCGTGCCTTAGGCCCTCACCTTCCACGGCTTCGGACAGGGCCACGCCCCCCGGACTCCTTTAACGGAATAGCCTTCAGCATTTCGGGGGAGGTGATGGCCCAACCTCCCCCCCCACCACCTTCAGCCTTCCAGAGATAATCCAATGCCTGACCGCCCCAAACCAAAGCTGTGACGAATTGCTACGAGGTAGGTGAAAGCCACCAGGCCACAGCCAATTTGCCAAGTGGGAAAATTCCCCCTCAACGGTGACCAACCGAGGTCCATAGCAAGGTCAGGAGAAACCTACCTAAAGGGTGGGTGGGTGGGTGGGAAAACCTTCGCAGCTGGGAGTGGGAAGCAAGAGATTGAGCCCCGGCCGTGGGCTTGCTTAAATGCAGCAAGCCACGCCCCCAGAGCGACCAGGTTGGTCACTCAGAGCAACACCGCGCCCGGGGCTCAACCAATGGCATGTGATGGGCTCGTGGCACCTGCAAACCCCCCCCCCCCTTGCTATGGGCGGAAGGGGCTTTGTAACCCCACACAACGAGTCTACACAACAGTTTGCCATGTGCTTCTGACTGTCATGGCTTGTGAGTGACAATGTAAGATTTATTATTTGCCGGAAGAAGTCCAGTAATGATCCAGAAGCCAGATATTACAAAAACACACTGAGTTTTAAACCTGCATTTAGGCACCGTCCTGCTTGATGTTGGAAGAGCGAAAGGAGAGCAGCCGAGTGAATTGTGGGATTTCCTAATCCCGTCTGAGCTTCTGATTTCCTGTATAACTTTGGGGAAGCCCTTTGGCCTTTGCTGCCCTCAGCCAATCCAGCTTTGAAAGGGGATGCAAAGAAAACTGGGACCCCAAGTAAACCATTTAAACCTCTAGCAGAAAACTGGACGGGGTTTGAAAATGTGCTGCGGTTGTTTGCCTTATGATGTGCGTACGTAACATTTTCTTAAGGTAACTGCCGGTGGGTTAAGAGAAGTCATTACTGAAAAACAAGTCCGGTTTCCTGCTTCTCTGAACAACATGTAGGCCTCTACAATTGCTTTTTTTTTTCTTTTTTCTTTTGGCAGCAAAGGTGACATATATATTTCAATCAGCACGTAATTTGAGACTTATGCAACCTCCCCCAGAAAGAGGAGTATCGTTTACGACAGACGCTGCTCCTCTGTAATGCAGATGGTCATAAATGGACCACAGAATGGAAATTGCTACTCGCCGTTTCGCAGTGGGGGGAGTCATTTCTTGTGCTCTTACCGGAGTCAGTTTGTGGGAATAAGTGGCATCATCTTCTTTCTCATCTTAAATCTGGGGCGCATGACTCATCGTTTCGCCCTCTTCAGAAGCGGGAAGATGCGAATAAAATCCTCCCAGATCCTGCCAGTAAAATAAATGAGGGTTGCTTTGACACCATGTGCTAAGGTCAGTGTTCCCCAAACATGGATCTCCAGCTGTTTTTTTTTTTTGGACTACGACTCCCATCATCCCTAGCTAGCAAGACCAGTGGTCAGGGATGATGGGAATTGTAGTCCAAAAACAGCTGGAGACCCAAGTTTGGGGAACTTTGCCCTAAGTGCTAATCCATCAGAGGGCGGGGCATATGTTCCAACCCGGGGGTGGGGAAAGATTATTCACATTTCCTAATAGGTAACATTCAGGGGAACACATGCCGGGTTGTGTGTGCCGCCATCTTCTGATCACTGAGGGGACCTGATGCAACATCACAAGGAGCCAGGGGGCAGAGCTGAACACCCTCTGAAAATTGAGGGCCCCCAAACCCTCAAAATATTTGTTGGGGGCCCCAAAACTGCCACGGCCCCTAGGAGTCGGCTGCCTTCCAGCCACATGCAGGTCAGAGTTTTCCACACAGAGACATCTCTCTCCATGTTGAGGCAAACAAGGGGCATCTACAAAGACACAGTCTAGTCATCCAAGAAGGGCATGGAGCAAGGAAAGTAGGTTGGGGTGCCCCGTGGAGGGTATTCAGGCCTAGAGGACCACATTTGACCCCCAATTCTGAGTTCCCTAACCCATCTTGGGCCACATTTGCACCATACATTTGAAGCACGCTGACACCACTTTAAACAGCCAAGGAATTCCCCAAAGAATTCTGGGAGCTGCTCATAAATTAATGCTCATATTGACTTTGCTTTGGAGAAATCATTGGTATCTGCAGATGTTCGCAAACTTTAAATTGCATTCCTGCAGGCAAGGGACTAACAGATGGGCAACACAAGTGGATCCTTAGAATTGACATATATTTCAAAACTGGAAAGGTAACCCCCTAAACATCCATTACAAAATGGACTGAAGATCTCACTTTTCTTCATTTGAACTCATAGCTCAAAATTCAATCTCATAGCCATGATGGCATATGGACTGCTTACTTTAGTGTATACATTTAAGTCAGGATTGAGGACTTATTTTTATTGCTAATGTTAGCTGATGCTGTTCCTTTCTTTTCTCTTTGTGTTATACTTTTATGCCAGAGTTCAGCTTACATATATGGAGAAAGAGAGTTTTAAATCTCTCTCTGAGTGATTTATAATTAAAACACAACGATAAAACCAAAATGAACAAGATCATCCTATATAAGAGCTATTGATGCTGACGAAACTGGTAATTAGTAGAGCCGCACTACAAATCTCACTTGTTTGCAATTTCTGAGCCCCGACTCTGATGCGCTGTAATTCATAATGCATTTGTAATTAAAAAGAAGATTATGAGATAATCTCTCTCTCTCTCTCTCTCTCTCTCTCTCTCTCTCTCTCTCTCTCTCCATCAGCACATTTTGCAAAGCTGGCCTGACTAGGCAGCCAAAGTAAGCCTGCATCTCCTCTCAGTGTATGCTCAAGATGCTGCTTACTTTAATGGGGAAGGGAAGGAGAGAGAGAATAATGTTCCCTGGTGCCTAGGCAATGTACAGGGCATGCTGCCTTCCCAAATGTTAATTACCTCTTTGGGAACAGCATCATTTTTATCAGAGCAGCTGATGGGGGCACAATCATTTTGTGATAAGAATATAAAATTTTTGTTTTGTTAGTCATCATAATATATATGGAAGTTGATTAAGGAACAATTATAATAATCAGTTATTTGCTACCAAGGAGTGTGGTGGAGTCTCCTTCTTTGGAGGTCTTTAAGCAGAGGCTTGTCCTTCTTTGGAGGTCTTTAAGCAGAGGCTTGTACACATCACCATAATTCAAAAGCATCAAGAAGGCTGATCGCCAAAGAATTGATGCTTTTGAATTATGGTGCTGGAGGAGACTCTTGAGAGTCCCATGGACTGCAAGAAGATCAAACCTATCCATTCTTAAGGAAATCAGCCCTGAGTGCTCACTAGAAGGGCAGATCCTGAAGTTGAGGCTCCAGTACTTTGGCCACCTCATGAGAAGAGAAGACTCCCTGGAAAAGACTCCTGGAAAGAAGGAGGGCACAAGGAGAAGGGGACAACAGAGGATGAGATGGTTGGCCATGAGTTTGGCCAAACTTCGAGAGGCAGTGAAGGATAGGTGTGCCTGGCGTGCTCTGGTCCATGGGGTCACGAAGAGTTGGACACGACTGAATGACTGAACAACAACAACAACAAGCAGAGGCTTGACAGCCATCTGTCATGAATGCTTTGATGGTGTTTCCTGCTTGGCAGGGGGTTGGACTGCATGGCCTTTGTGGTCTCTTCCAACTCTATGATTCTATGATTCTATGAATCAACACCCACTTTCCCACATGCTAAACTCAGCATGAACCCACTCAAGCCCCATTCTCAGCATGCCTCTTGGTGGGGCGGATCTACACACATGGTTTTTAACGTTAAGGAAGGGTTAAGAAATTTTTTCGATAACGTAGATGGACACATTACGTGCTACTTTTTACGTTCATAATGTGCTATTACCTTGTCTTTTTAATTGCTTAATTTTTAATTGTTTTATGCTGCTATATCGGTGGAACACTGCTCACATGTCCCTATGTAGTGTTTTACCTTTTTTTTTTTTTTGCATCCAACACCACTCAGAGTTTGGTATTCGAGGGGCAGATAACAAAGGACAGGGAGGGAGGGAGGGAGGATTAAAATGTGACATCAGTGGTGGAGCAGAGCTGCCAGCAACCACCAGCAGGGAAGGAAACAGTATTTTGGAAAATGGTGGGGCTGGGTATTATCTACATTTGAACAAAAAGACCCAAGTGAAAAACGTTTTAATTAACAAGTATGCCCTGTGACGTTTTAGAACAACATATCTAATATCGTTCTAATAGGGGGAAACAACGTTAAACAGATCAGTGGGGTTTTTGTTCGTTTGTTTTGCCAATTATTTTTATTGATTTTCCACAATTTTCCACAAACTGTCACCAAATTAATACAAATTCAATACACATTTAAAAGTTGACTTCCCACCCACTCCAGACGTCCCCTCTATTTTCCTCCCTCCTTTACTGCTCCCAATAAAGTAACTTTTTCCAGCTATCATTTCAAAATACATTCACCCCTTCTCCCTACACACCACCTATTCAGTTACCAATTTCTACCATGGCTTTTATACATTGCTGTAACCTGTCCTCAAAATAGTCGAGTCAAGTCAAGTCAATCCTCTTTTATCTATCTATAATAGTCATTCGTGAACAGGTCAGTGTAGATCCAGCCTGGATCTATGAATTGGTCCCCAGTATGACACCACCCCGACCTGAATTGATGGGATCCATTACACACATGCTCCAGTGGTCAGTGTGACGTATGTTGGGGGCTTTGTGCCTTGAATCAACAAGGTTTACAGCCATAGCCTGAGAGATTGTGGCCTTTGCTGGCATGGAAAAGGAAAACCACAGGCTATTGTGCCTTGGGAAATGCAACATTCTGCATGTAAGTGGTCAGTGGCTGCGGTTAGCTACTCCCGCCCTCTTTATTTGTGCAGCTGTTAGCACTTACAACACTCACACTTTCAGTAAGGAAAGGGAAGCTTGCCCATGTTTGGTCCCGATCACATATTCAGCAGAATAAAATGTTGTGTACTAAATGGATCGTTACTGAATGCATGAATGTTCAGAGGAGGTAAGGGAAATAGCGGTATTGCCATACCATGGGCTTGGTTGTTCCGATGTCATGTTGCTGTGTTGTGAACTGCACCGAGAGCAATATATATGGGAAAGTAGTGTACAGTGCTACCTTGGTTCTCAAATGCCTTGGTACTCAAACAACTTGGAACCCAAACTCTGCAAACCTGGAAGTAAGTGCGCTGGCGGAGGAAGAGGAGTGCGGGGAGAGCGCACCGCCCCCAGCACCACGATCCCGGTGGGGTGCCATTGTGGCTGCCCCCCACCCACGTGGGGTGCCATGCCCCTATGGGCACCATGCGACACCCCCAGGACGTGCGCCGCGCCCCCAGTATGTGTGCCACCTCCGCCCCGCCTGCTCTCCGCCCCCTGGTGCCGGAGCATGAAGCTCCGCCACTGAGTAAGTGTTCTGGTTTGCGAACTTATTCTGGAAGCTGAACAAGCTCCATTTTGAGTGTTGCACTTCCGATTTGAGTGGCACACTTCCGTTTTGAGTGTTACTCTGAGGTATGTCTGCTTTTGCTATTTATTTTGCGTTTTTGTTTTTGCTACTCTGTTTGTTTTGTTTTTGTGACTGTGTGGAACCCAGTTCAGCTACTGATGGATGGATGGATGGATGGATGGATGGATGGATGGATGGATGGATTGCATTGATTGATTGTGTGACTGCAGTACATGGTTTATTGCTTTCATTTTATAGATCAATGGTCTCATTAGAAAGTAAAATTCATGTTAACTTGCTGTTTTAGGGGTCGTTTTTAAAAGTCTGGAGCGGATTAATCCGCTTTGCATTACTTTCTATGGGAAAGTGCGCCTTGGTTTTGGAACGCTTTGGTTTTGGAACGGACTTCCGGAATGGATTAAGTTTGAGAAAGCGTGTTCTCCTTCATGGAGAGCACGTGTTGCGGTGGGGGCTAGCAAGTCACCCCTCTGCTGCTGGGTGGGTTTGTATGGATGGCCACTACTGTGATTGGGCTCTGGCTGTCATTGGGGAGATTCATATGTTGCAATTTGTTGATGGACAGTCCAGAGCCTATAAATGACCCTGCACTCAGCGTCGGAGCCCTCCTGGTTTCGTGCATCGGATCGCCTGCCCTCCTGCCCTGTTATTAGGCCTCTGCATTGACCTTGCTATGCCTGTCATGGGGTCGTCTGCGTTGTAGCAGGGGCCTGGTAGGAATTTTTCCATTTGGCTGATTGGCTGGTGCCATCTGGTTTTCGCCTACTGCGTAGCAATTAGTCACAACTTGTAAGGTTGGCGGTTAGGCATTGGTTATAAATTGGTTTAGGAGAGGCAGAGTTGGCTGTGGTTGCCACTACTATGCTGCGAAGGGGCAGGTTGGCTGTGGTTGCCCCTTCAATGCTGCTGCTGCAAGGGGAATTCCGTTGAAGGAATCCAGGGGCTCACCATGCTTGTCCGTTTCCCCCGGTCGGGGGACAGGGCCCACGCAAGAGCCCCTGGGAGCATTTGGGGAGAACGGGGGCACATTCTCTCCCCAAAGTGTTTTCCCCTATACTGACTCCACAGGCGGGTGGATGTCAGTTCTGTCCCCAGCAGGACAGATAGTCTTAACCAATGCCTAAGCAACCACTCACTTATTTTGTATTCAATAAAGTTGTGGCCAAATTAATGCCAAAAACCTAAAACTTATATCTGGTGTGAAGTGTGTTTTACTTGAGGGGTGGTTTGGGGACCTCGACACGCAACCAAGATACCACTGTACAGAGAAACTGAGCTGTATGTGGGTGCAGCTGAATTTGTGCCTTGTCAGTCCTTCATCTGTTGCAATGCTGGTACTCCATCTTTGAACATCTGCCTCCCAGATGCAAGTATCTCTCAGTGCATTGGCAACAATCACAGGCATAAGCTTTTATGGGCTATAGCCCAATTTGCCAGGTATACTCCGCATGCCTAATGAAATGCCACAGTGCATTCGTTGGTCTTTCACAGCGCCATAGGACTCTTTACTGTGGTTACAAGGAAGGGCTATTGCCACACCTAGACTACTCCCTCACTATTTCAGGCCAAGAGGTTCACCTTGCTCCAAATTAAGCTATTGTTCTAGGAATTTACTCTTTTTAATAAAAGCATTAAGGCTGATCAGGTGGTTATGGAGAATAATAGGGGCCCTTTGTGACACTAATGATCCTGCTGATAATTGTGCCATAAATTTTTAACCTCTGCATTTTAACCTCTCCCCAAACAATTGATCTCAACGCAATAACACCGAGCTCTGCCTGGTGTCTCTCTAATCTTGGCAAAGGGGAAGCGAAATTGCAACCTTCATTTTGTGCCTTATGACTGACATATTTCACCGCATAATCAGATTGCTCCCTCTAAATTAATGTTGGCTCCATGCTGCCTCTTTCAATTTGCAGGCATCAATGAATAAATTTAAAGCTACAGATGGTAGGGTTTTAAATTAGCTAAAGGAATAAACATATCTGCGTTCATAAATATATATCAACAGAGGGCTCTATATTCTCCCTTCCACGGGCAAACAGCATTGTTCTCATTAGCGTTAACGGAAGCTAATGAAGAAGCGCTGAGAGCTAACTTGCATCCTTGACAGACTGTGAATACTCTTGCCTTATTTCTATCTGGCAACAGTTCGTTATTTTACTACTGGCCGCTAAAACAAAAATATGGCAATTTTAAAATCCTACAGTCTGATTTGGCTTTCCATCAACCTCAGCTCAGCTTTTTCACCAGCTGACCCAGGAGTGGGGACTTAACGCAGGCTGAGCACAGCTGAGCCAGAGATTCTTTGCATCCTAAACTGCTCATCGAAACAGATGTTGCCATAGGTCTGCCCCATGGATAGAGAGCAGAGAAGCATTTATTAGCCATGTGCCTGTCATCACTTCCTATGCCAGTCCTACCCTTAGGCAGTCTATTGTTGGAGGAAGCCTGTTAGATTTCGGGTGCTGGGGGCAAAACCAGGCAGAGGTGACTTGAGCTAAATCCTAAACATGTTCAGCTCAGTCACATGGCCTGGCAAATGGCTATTTTAAAGGCTTGTTTCCCCTCTGCCAGGCATAAGGAGAGCAGCAGCCCCTCTGCAGAATGGGGTTTAGATCTGGTGTAACTTTACGCTGGCTTAACTTTCACCAGCTTGATCCACACCACCTTCTTGTGCACAGGATTGCTCCCCAAGTGATACAGAGTGCTACAGGCAAACTCAGGAAACACATGTTGGCAGTCATAGCTTGCAACTGGTTTGCCACCACTGGGTTCACTTCTAGCCAGAGGTAGCTAACTATTAGTCACAATGACTGAACAGGGACAGCCACACTAAAAGCCCTGCTCGGAGTTATTGTGCAGAGGGGATTCTGAGATCTTTGGGTCTTTTATTTATTTTTATTTTATTTTACAGCCTGTAATGAAACCTCAAAGCAGCTTACAAAAAGGAGAAGCTCTCCTGCAGACCGCAGTGGGTATATAAGGGATATGCTTCTGAAGCCCACTTGCTGGGTTCCCCAACCAGGGTGTTGCACTCTGGTCCTGCCTGCAGGTTTCCCATTGGGGCATCTGGTTGGCCACTGTATGAACAGTTTGCTGGGCTAGATGGGCTTTGGCTTGATCTAGCAGGTAGGTTAAGAGGCTGTGACTGGCCCAAGGTCACCCAGTGAGCTTCCTTACTGAGTGGAGATTTGAATCCTGATCTCCCAGATCCTAGTCTGACACTCTAACCCAGCCTTTCTCAACCTTGGGTCCCCAGATGTTGTTGGACTACAACTCCCATCATCCCTAACCCCTAGTCTTGCTAGCTAGGGTTGATGGGAGTTGTAGGCCAAAAACATCTGGGGACCCAAGGTTGAGAACCACTGCTCTAACCACTACACCACACTGGCTCCCTAGAACACTTTGTCTATGTGGCAGCTTTATAAAATAAGTAGGTAACGAAATATGGGGAAAGCAAAATGTCACTTAGAGAAGGTTCTAAAATATTTTCCTTGGATCTTGAATTAGTTTTATTCTGGATTGTTTTTATTTGATGTTTTAATGTGCCATAAACATCTCTGAGATCTTTCCTTTAAAATAAAAGGCAGTATACAAATGAAATGGAGGAGGAGGAGGAGGAGGAGGAGGAGGAGGAGGAGGAGGAGGAGGAGGAGGAGGAGGAGGAGGAGAAGAAGAAGAAGAAGAAGAAGAAGAAGAAGAAGAAGAAGAAGAAGAAGAAGAAGAAGAAGAAGAAGAAGAAGATGATACTGGGGTATCCAACTAATTTCAAATGAATGTAGACATTTTGAGAAGGGGCCCAAAGACAAGGCTTGGGTTTTGCAAAGGAGAGAGAGAGAGAGAGAGAGAGAGAGAGAGAGAGAGAGAGAGAGAGATATTACTAACATAGTTGTCGTTCTAGCTCAGACCTAATGTGATGCATTAATGAGGTTAGTCTATCTGTTCTCACCATGTTCTCACCATGTTATGCAAAATGGAAAACAGATGTTTGGAGGAAAATGCAGACTTGGATCAGGGTTTGGTAAAAAAAAAAAAAAGTCAACTCTGCTGGACATATTAGCAAGGCTGCTATTTCATAGGTGTATCACTTATTTCCATGAAAAGCTTCACTGGTGCCATGGAAATATCTGTGAATTCGTGGTTGGGAGGGAGGAGGCCTAAGTTCATCTCATCCCATCTGTTTATTTGTATGCCACGTTTTCACAAGATTGTGCCCCAATTCTGGGTCTGCTGAATTCCAGTGGCTGGTGAATTCTGCTCTGAGTTCAAGTGATGCCAACCAACAAAAGCATCAAGCTGACCACCTGCCCGCCACAAACCAGTTATCGCTGAGGCAGCCTTTTGTAACACATTTGAATCGAGTAGCCAAAATGGATAGAGGACTGTAGCTACATTTGCATAGGCAACAGATAACCGGGAATGAGACTGTAATGAGCCATTTGAGTGTCACTGTACACAGAAATCTGAAATGGCCCTTTGTATTGTTTTAATGAGACAGCATCACACATTAAGAAGAAAAACAGCTTGGCGTAAGGAATTAAGCTCAAGGTAAAATATGACTCTCTGCCACCTCTTAGATTTTCCTGAAAATATTGTGGTGGGGGGAGGAAGAGACTTGTTAACAGCAACGTAATAATGAACTTCATGTCATCTTTCTCTGCCAAAGCAATTTTCAGGAACTCAAATTGTGGTTGAACACTGCTAATCTTTCATTTATGCAAAATAATAACAAGGACCAGCAAATTGCTCTTTGGGCCATCAATTCAGAAGCAATGACAGCTTTTGAAATTGGTATCTGCTGGCACGGTGATGCTATACTCAGAGGTGGGAAACCTTTTTCAGCCTGACGGCTGTGTTTCTTTATGGGAAGCCTTTCGGAAAGCTATGGTTTTCCCAGTAGTAATGTACGGAAGTGAGAGCTGGACCATCAAGAAGGCTGATCGCCGAAGAATTGATGCTTTTGAATTATGGTGCTGGAGGAGACTCTTGAGAGTCCCATGGACTGCAAGAAGATCAAACCTATCCATTCTCAAGGAAATCGGCCCTGAGTGCTCACTAGAAGGACAGATCCTGAAGTTGAGGCTCCAGTACTTTGGCCACCTCATGAGAAGAGAAGACTCCCTAGAAAAGACCCTGATGTTGGGAAAGATGGAGGGCACAAGGAGAAGGGGACGACAGAGGATGAGATGGTTGGACAGTGTTCTCGAAGCGACTAGCATGAGTTTGGCCAAACTGCGAGAGGCAGTGAAGGATAGGTGTGCCTGGCGTGCTCTGGTCCATGGGGTCATGAAGAGTCGGACATGACTGAACGACTGAACAACAACAACCAGGAGTTGCATGCCAGTGGCGAGTGTCACCAGAGGCAAGAAGTGGATGAGGCAGAGGTGGCCAGAGCAACAGGCATGACTTTATTTTGGGCAGTAAAGTACCGTATTTTTCTGTGTATAGCACATGTATAAAACGACCCCTGTTTTTTGGGACCACAACAAAAAATGGGGGGGGGGGGTTGCCCAAAGGTGTTGAGCCTTTTGGGGGGGGTGGGGGGGGGAGATTGCCCAGAGTTATTGAGCTTTTCCTTGGGGCAGGGGGCACCTCCGACAATCGTTCTACAGCCAGACCGCCAAGGGAAATCACACGCATCGCCGTGGCCAGCAATCGCCTGCATGCTCAGCTCCAAAATCCCGCCTGTCCACTCAACAAAACCAAAGTCAATTGCTCGCACGCCTCAATGCTGATGTTAATCAACCACCCAATTGCCAATTGCCACAGCCAATCCTCAGGAGGCCTTGCTGCAGCAACCAATCACACGCCCAACTGCTGCAGCAAATCTCCTGCTGGCTGCTGCCACCAATCACCCGTCCCCCCCTCTGCTATCCATGTATAAGACCAACCGCAATTTTTGCGTATTAGTACTAAGGAAAAAAAACTTCATCTTATACCCATGGGCAACCTAAGGCCCATGGGCCGGAAGTGGCCCAAGGAGGCCGTTTAACTAGTCCATGAGCTGCCCCCGAACCAAGCCACCTGCTCGACGAATCCCCACTATCTGCGCTAAATCGGCACAGTGCAGAGCAGGGACTCTCTTTTGCGGCACTGGAAATCGATCCTGTGCATCCCAAGACACTGAAAATCACTTCTGTGCAGGTGCGGTTTTCGGCATCTGGGCATGCGCAGAAGTTATTTCTGGTGCTGCGGACATGCGCAGACGTGCTTTCCGGTGTCACACTGCGCCAGCCCAGCTCACTGAGGATCTCCAAGGGAGTGATCTGGCCCATGCCCAGTAAGCCTTGCCAACCCCTGGTCTTATAGATGGGAAAATACGGTACATTCCAGCTGCATGAAAATAGTTGCTTCCTACACATGCACTCATCTCTGCATCCAGCCAAGCAAGAAGCACAAGCACATTTGAAAGGCACATTCCAATCAGGGGGAAGCAATCGAGTGCAGAGCAGGGCTGCTGAGGGATGTGGCCTGGATAGAGAGTCTCAAACAGGGTTGGGGGAGAGAAGAGACTTGAATCAGTTTGCATTTGAGGCATATCTATCAAATTCACATTTGCTGAAACAATACGAGAACCGAAACACAAATTCACACTCCTCTGAACTTACAGTACAGTACAGTTCACCAACCAGCCAATGTGTGACAGGGTATATGGGGAAAATATTTTAGTAAAAAATAACACAAAAATGTTGTGCTGGAGGAGACTCTTGAGAGTCCCATGGACTGCAAGAAGATCAAACCTATCCATTCTCAAAGAAATCAGCCCTGAGTACTAACTAGAAGGACAGATCCTGAAGTTGAGGCTCCAGTACTTTGGCCACCTCATGAGAAGAGAAGAATCCCTAGAAAAGACCCTGATGTTGGGAAAGATGGAGGGCACAAGGAGAAGGGGACGACAGAGGATGAGATGGTTGGACAGTGTTCTCAAAGCTACTAACATGAGTTTGGCCAAACTGCGAGAGGCAGTGAAGGATAGGCGTGCCTGGCATGCTCTGGTCCATGGGGTCACGAAGAGTCGGACACGACTGAACGACTGAACAACAACAACAACACAAAAATGTGTTATATTTGTGGATTTTGCTATTGCAAAAAATGGGAAAAGTCATCAAAACTTCATACAAAAGTGTGTTTATTCCGAAAAAATCACACTGAAATGCCAATGGGTTTTCCAGCTTCTGGAAGTACAGTATAAAATGTGACCCGCTTTGAGGTTTGTGGTTTGTTTTTAATTGCTTGACATCAGTAGCCCTGGTGGAACAGCTTCCACTCCACACAGCACAGACTTTGAAATTTGCTCCCCCAAGATCTTGTGATGGCCCCCGGCCTGGATAGCTTTAAAAGAGGATTAGACAAATTCATAGAGGACAAGGCTAACAATGGCTACTGACTCTGACAGCTACGTTCTGTCTTTGCTGCAAGGGGCAGCTTGCCTCTGAATACCAGTTCCTGGTAATCACAGGTGGGGAAAGGGCTGCTGTGTTCAGGTGGTGCTTATTTGCCTTCTATGAGCATTTGTCTGTCCACTGTGAGAAGGGATGCTGGACTAGATGGGTCTTTGGTCTGGCCCAGCAGGGCTCGTATGTTCTTAAGATACACGAGGAAATGCATACAGGACAATTACATCTTCAGACCACTCAGTAATGGATCACGGATTTGTATCCTCCCAACCTTAAAGTACAAGTACAAGACTCCTTGTACTCAGGGGCGGATGTTCAAATATATAAAAGGATGTCATATGGAGGAGGGAGAAAGGTTGTTTTGTGCTGCTCCAGAGAAGCGGACACGGGGCAATGGATTCAAACTACAAGAAAGAAGATTCCACCTAAACATTAGGAAGAACATCCTGACAGTAAAAGCTGTCTGACAGTGGAATTTGCTGCCAAGGAGTGTGGTGGAGTCTCCTTCTTTGGAGGTCTTTAAGCAGAGGCTTGAAAGCCACCTGTCAGGAATGCTTTGATGGTGTTTCCTGCTTGGCAGGGGGTTGGACTGGATGGCCCTTGTGGTCTCTTCCAACTCTATGATTCTATGAAGACTCTTGGCCGCCTGGTCGGGGCGTCCTGACTTGTGCACTGTGACATCATGACGCACATCACGACGAACTGCGCATGCGCGAAAATGCCACACATGCGCAGTCCATCCAGGCCGGCGCTGCTGCTCCCGCCATCCGTAAAGCAGCATGGACGGGGTGCCGGGCCGGCGGGGCTTGGCTTGGGGAGTGGCGGGAGGGGGCGCTGAGTGTCACCCCCGCTCCCCTGGAACCCGGGTCACCCCACCCCCATCGCCCCTCCCTTGCTACGCCACTGCTTGTACTTGTAAAGTACAAGGGAGGTGTGTGTCTACTTTTGTGGTCCATCTGTTATTCTCCACATCATAGGAATATCATGTAAAAGTTTGTGACCATCAAGGATTTTTCCATGAGAAAGCTACTATAAACAGCAACTCCTGACCAATACACACCCACATCATATGCCCCAAAGAGGCAGGATCAGATTCTTTCTCCTTGTTAGTAAATTAACCCCCATAAGCTCCCTTCATCCTTTTCTTATTCATGCTGTCGCCATGCCCCCCCCACACACTTCCCATGCCTGGACGAGGCTGTCTGGAAAAAGCAATCAAAGGCTATTGCGTTGTCATTCCTTCTCGTCTTCCCTAAAAGCCCACGTCTGCCTTGAGACGTGGCAAATCACTCAGCTGCTCTGTAGCAAGTCCTGTTTATTGCATTGATCACAGACTGTCTCACGACTACCTCGTATAAACAATCAATATGGAGTAAATATATAAATCACTGTAGGATGTTGTCAACAGCAGCAAAAATGAGCTTGAGAAGTGACTGAAAATAATGCCATCACCAAGCGCACACACCCTACCGCTACCCATAACACGGAGTGTGTAAAACCGACAGTCTTCTCCCTCTGAGTTTGCCATGACTCATGAGGGTATTTGTGTGATGATGGATATGAATCCTGTTGCTAGATGCAGAAACCTGTTTTTAAACTGATAAATTGACTGATGGATCAAATTATTTTAAAGCAAATATGTATGTACATCATTTTTTGCCCAATCCAGAAAACTGAACAGGTGAGCGAGCCACAATAAATCTGGAGTTGAGCCGAAAACCTTCCTCTTAAGTATTTATAGGCTGTAAAGTTGCAACCCAGCATTGCACATGTGTACCCATCTTACAGTGCCATGTGCAATATGGGAAAATGTCCATATGGTGCTCAGATAATTGGGCAGCTTTTCCAATCTTCTAATTCTGTGCTACAACATACTTTCAAGAGAAGAGAGTGGCACTCTTCACCATCTCCAAGTCCAGCAGTGGCTTTGAATCACTTTGCAGCTTAGGACCAGGATACCTCTCTTCACCTTCCTATATATACATAAAAAATGTAATGCTGTTGTCACAGTGTAGTTCACGTGGCTGCCAGTAGGTGGCCACACCAACTCCAGCATGACAAAGGGCAGGGAGGCAGGCAGGCAGGCGAGTCTACAACACTGGGGACAGGCAGCCCAGTGCCTCCTCACTTCTGTTAAGCTTCTGCAATGAGGTTTAACCTAGGGGGAGAGGTGTGTCAGAAAACTGTTGCCTAAAGTGCCTCCCCCTCCTTTAAAAGCGGGGTGGAACTTGAGGTAAGGTTTGAAAGGGGAGGGGAGGAAGCGGGTGAAGTGTAAAGGCAGGGGAGGACCGGTGTGGGGAAAGGGAGGTTGACAAAGGCATTGGATGGGTTAAGAGGGGCTGAGGAGCAGATAGAGAAGAGGCAGCAACCCCTAGAATATTCATTAACATCTTCAGCAGAGGTCCTTCTATGGAAGCCCCACCATCTGATGTATTTCAGCCATTTACTTGGGACATTCAGGGTGCCTCTGGGTTGTTGTTTTTTTCCTGTTTATTGAACATTTGCTCTGATCTATTTGCACAGAGGTTATGGTGTTGCCTCAAAACACAAGTCATCCCACTGTTTCTGATGCATTCTCCTGTCCCTTTTCTTCTTGCAAAATGTCTGATCTTTCGAGAAGTCGAGTTTGTTGCCGTCAACCTTTCAGTCAAGCGTAATTACATGATCTGAAATTGCTGGTATCCAATTGAATTCCACCTGAGAATGGGGACAGCTTAGAAGTACCCTTGGTGAATGGGTTTTGCCAGGCCTCAGAGCATAGCTGTTCACTCTATTTGGGAATGACAAAGGAGTATTCTTCTCAAACCCTGTCCACTGCACTGATGCTGTGGGTATCAGTAGCTGTACCAAACCACTTCCATCCCTCTAAAGGGCCTGCCACCAGCCTTGCCTTCCAAGCCTTCTTTCCAACTGATCCTGCTTCTTTCCGAGCTAGATGACGAGGGATGCTGCGGAGATTTAATTGTTTCGGCTTTTCATCAGAAACTGCTAACTCACACTCCTCAAATCTATGTGTTAACTATCCTTCAAAGTTCTCAGCTCTCCAATTTTTGCAATGCTGCTGTCCAACCAAACAACGTGTACAAAAATGTACATGTTAGTTGGCAATGTGTATAAAATGCATATAGCAGGGAGATGGACTAGATGACCCCCGGGGTCCCCTTCCAACTCTACAATCATGAGTCTATGATTAGTGCAAATAACACACACACACACACACACACACACACACACACACACACACACACAATACACCATCAAGGAAAATTGCTTGTAAAATGTGTATAATAGGAGAAATTTGTATCTCGGCTGAATTTTGTACATTCTCCAGGAAATATGCACATTCTCCAACAAGTATGCAGAGTCTGCATACCTGCTCCCACTGATCAGCCACATAGCAGGAAGAGATGTGGGTTCAAATAAAGATCAACCTCGTGAGATGAATTTCATCTCCCTTCTCGCCACTCTCAGCTGCTCCCCATTCAGCTGAGCAATGAAAGGTGGACTGCTGCAGAGACAGGGAAGTCTTAAAACTTCCCTCTCTCCTCTCACAAGTCTGATGGACATTCCACCCTTCCCCCTTCCCTGTGCTGCTATTAAGCTTAGGAGAAAGCTGAATAGCAGAATAGACTCATTACACACACACACACACACACCAGACCCTCCAAGTGTCCCTATTTTCCTGGGCTAGACCCGGATTTACAGAAGCTGTCCCGGTTTCTGATTTGATCCCGGAATGTCCCGCTTTTCCTTAGGACGTCCCTATTTTCATCGGGAAAATGTTGGAGGGTATGGAGTTGTTCGACTCCCCCCCCCAGCCGTCTGAAGGCAATCCTGTATAGGGAAGGTTTTTTTTAATGTTTAATGTTTTTATTATGTTTTTATATATGTTGGAAGCTGCCCAGAGTGGCTGGGGCAACCCAGTCAGATGGGTGGCATATAAATGATACAAATATTATTATTATGGAACAGGACGTCCCTATTTTCATCGGAGAAATGTTGGAAGGTATGCACACAGACGATGAAGTTAACAGACAACATAATTTGTCGACATTGCTGCTTCCTTTTGCGATATTTGCTCTTCAGCAAAATGGAAATGAAAGGCAAAATCACAGTCTTGCCCGTCATCCACAAAACCCACCTGAGACACCACTTCTGTTTTGATTCTCCAGCCCCTCAGTCCCTCCCTCCTGCCTGCACCTCTCCTTTCCAGGTGTGCTGATTTTTCTGACATTACTTCACTGGAGAGCCAGTGTGGTGCAGTGGTTAAGAGCGGTGGACTCGTAATATGGTGAACCGCGTTCACGTCTCGGCTCCTCCACATGCAGCTGCTGAGTGACCTTGGGCTAGTCACACTTCTTTGAAGTCTCTCAGCTCCACTCACCTCACAGAGAGTTTGTTGTGGGGGAGGAAGGGATAGGAGAATGTTAGCTGCTTTGAGACTCCTTCGGGTAGTGATAAAGCGAGATATCAAATCCAAACTCCTCCTCCTCCTCTTCTTCTTCTTCTTCTTCTTCAGTTGTTTACTCCATGCACCTCTTTCTCTGCCAGGTCCTGGCTGCCCTCCTCTGGCCTCTCCCTACTGTCTCTGTGCAGAAGAAGAAAGGGAGCAACTCTTCCAGGAGCGGGGCACAGAGGATGAGGCTGTTGGCTTGCATCCAAAACCGAGTCTGGGAGGGACAAGGCCTTTTCCTTTCTAATTTGGGAAACCTGGTCCTCAGGTGCCATTGCAGCAAAACTTATTTTACCTCTGACGCAATCCCCTCCAAAGTGTCTTAAATGGCCCACAGTCCCATATTTCACACACTCCATGGCTGCAACAGCGTCTAGGATTTTGGTGAGAGGGGTTCTTATTATGAATAAATATTCATTCATTTATACAGTGCCTAATGCCAAAATAGGTTACTAAGTGGTTTGCAAAGTATAAAAAGCAGTTACACACCAACACACATGAAGAAAAAATCTAAGGATTAAACCTTAAACCCTACACAATTTCAGAGTAGATCCTCTAAGAAGGTTAAATGGTGCCTTGTACGCCACCTTCCAGCAACTCCTGCAGCCAAGCTGGTGCCAAACATATTGCTCTGCCTTCCTTTGGACCACATCAGCAAGGATGAGAGGGGGCCTTGCTTTGTCACTGAAATTCTACTCAATAATGAGTAGAATAGCCTTCTGCTTGGGGCAGAAGCAAGGACAGATAAGCCTACTGGCTCTACCCAACTCCATAATCATTCTGACCACCAGAGGTGGCCGGCAGGGCAGTGCTGCTCATCCAGCGCTTCTCTTATATCTCTCGTTGCCTTTTCTTGTATTACAATTTGAATTCTGTGGGATGCAGATTAGGATACAATAAAATACAACATAAGAAATAAATGAAGCAGCAAAAAGTATAATTAAACATTGTACAGCATCTAGCACAGCACATTACCAATGCTACAACAGGCAGAAAAATCTACACACTACACCAGTGTGGTGTAGTGGTTAAGAGTGGTAGACTTGTAATCTGGTGAACCGGGTTCGCGTCTCCGCTCCTCCACACGCAGCTGCTGGGTGACCTTGGGCTAGTCACACTTCTTTGAAGTCTCTCGGCCTCACTCACCTCACAGAGTGTTTGTTGTGGGGGAGGAAGGGCAAGGAGAATGTTAGCCGCTTTGAGACTCCTTCGGGTAGTGATAAAGCGGGATATCAAATCCAAACTCCTCCTCCTCCTCCTTTTCTTCTTCTTCTTCTTCTTCTTCTTCTTCTTCTTCTTCTTCTTCTTCTTCTTCTTCTTCTTCTTCTTCCTCTTCTTCAGTGGTCCATCAAGACCATCAGCAATTTTCGAGTGGTCAATGGGGGGGGGATGGTCCAGGCAACTGCACTGCATGGGGACGATGCAGATTTAGAGGACCTGAGAAAACCCTTGTGGTTCTCACCCACCCCAGCGCCAGGCCCTTCCAGATTGGCTCTGTAACCTCAGGAACAGCAAGTTAAATGGAAGACTGAAAAGTTGCAGTCCCCCACCTGACATCTCAAGATCCTCCATCCCTGAATAGAAGATGAGGACCTACACATGCTCAGGAACATGCTCACGCTCTTCACATGCCAACTGGGTGAGCTATAAAACTGTTCAGTTAGTGCTCAGAAGTTCCTGCTCAGCTCTCAGTAGCTCCTAAGTTGGACAGCTCCTTTGCTATTTTGAAAACTTTGGACCCTGACCTACTACTGGACAGCTCCACCGAAAGATGAGAGCACAGCAGCACTTTTCTACCACATGGCCCACCTTGATTAGTGACTTGCATATAAATGTAGGGTTTAGACCCTTCTGGGCGCCTTTCTATATTAAAAACCAACCTTTTCTGCTATATGAGTAAACATGCCTCCAATTTTCATTTGAAATGACTGGGTTTTAGCTAGCACAAATCAGAGGAAGACTGATGCAACAGCTTCATTTCATAGAATCATAGAACCATAGAATCTTAGAGTTGGAAGGGACCATGAGGGTCATCTAGTCCAACCCCCTGCAATGCAGGAATCTCAGCCAACACCTCCATGACAGATGGCCATCCCAACCTCTGTTTAAAAACCTCCAAGGAAGGAGAGTCCACAACCTCCCAAGGGAGTCTATTCCACTGTCAAACAGCTCTTACTGTCAGAAAGTTCTTCCTGATCTTTAGTGAGAATCTCCTTCTTGTAACTTGAATCCATGGGTTCGGATCCTACTCTCTGGAGCAGAAGAAAACAAGCTTCTTCCCTCTTCCATGTGACATCCCTTTAAAGACAGCTATCATATCTCCTCTCTTTCTCTGTTTTGGCAGGCTAAACCCAGCTCCTTCAACCGTTCCACATGAGGTTTGGTTTCCATTTGCCATGCTGAACAGCATCACTTCCTCTCCCTTTTTTATTTGTGATTTTCATTTATATACATTTCAATAGTTTTACATCATTCCTACGCCTTGTAATCTGAGCTTGTACCCTCTGCGCTTTCTGTTCCAACACTTTCTGAGCTCTTTGTGACTTTGGAGAAGGGCGGGGGGGGGGGGGTGGATGCTGTCCAGAGACTGTGAATCTGTTAACTCTCTCTCTTCTAGTGTGTCTTCTGCTAGCTGATCCCCACCCAGTATTTCCCAGCTTCTGCCTTCTGAACTATGTCCCTCTGCAAACCACTGTTCCAAATCTATACTGTCCTCCTGCTCCTGAGAAGATTCAGAATCAGGATCATGGGGAGGGGGTGGCTTCCACCATTCCTTCTCAGTGCAGCCCTCATCAGCAGGGTCCCTGACAGTATCTATGTATTAGGACTTCCCTTTTTTCTTAAATGATTAACAGTTGTGTTTATCACATAGCTATATATTGGAGGGTTTTGGTTTTTTTAATGTAAACCACCAGGATCTATTAATAAGTGGCTTAAATAAAATTTTAAAATAAACATAATGAGAAACTGCAAGTTAAGGGCCACATCACAATCAACTTCTCAGTGTTTCATAACCATTCGTAATAGCATCTTAGGTTTGGATACCACACTAAATGGTTTGTTCCTCTTTCATTTGACATAGGTTTGAATTAGATAGCCAATTTTTCATGCAATTGCTTCGTGGTAAATCTGCAAAATGTCTGGCCTGCACAGTTAACAATGGCTAGTTTGTTAGCATTTGTATATCTTTGCAATGCCAGTTTGTGCTGTGAAAGCTGAAGATCCACAATGGCTAGAAATCTAGTCAATAAAGTAATATAAAATTGATGGATCGTGGTTTTCTGGAGGTGGGGATCAATAGTCAATGTGTGTTTAAATAACAGTAGAGTGGAGTGTGGCTTGCCGGTTGAATCTTTTCCAAAATTATTAAAATGCAGAGCAGTTTTTAAAACTCTCTGTATCAAAACTAAATCTATTACTTGGGATGAACAACACTGTTTTATCAACAGCAGGCCCTGCCTGATTCATTCATAAAAGAGGAGGGCAGAAAAAGAGACATGGATGTGGGTTTTCAATTCCACAAGTTTCTCTGGTTATTTACTAAAGGCTTGTGTTCCTCAAGCCAAATGAATTACTTTAATGAGGTGTCTTTGCTGTGCAGGTACATAGAAAGGAAGTGGTGCATGGTTTTCATGAAACAGGAAGTGGGCAGGAGGAACATGTTCTCCTCTAAAAAGGCCATGAGAAAATTCTTCAAGCCTTCGTGGGAAAGTGGGAAAACCCTTTTACAGATAACCACCCACTAAAACCTGAAATGTTGTCCCAGTAGCCTCTCGTCCTTCTCATCTTCCATTCTTAGAAATCTACAGCGGCCTTTGTGGTAATTTATAGCAGATAAACAGATGTCACGATAAATGGCTGTCTCAGTATGACAACCTTCTTTCAAATTATTGTTAAAATTCAAAGAAACACAGGCACAAAAATTCTAAGAGTGTTTACGTGGAACTCAATCCCACTGAGCTGAATGGAAACTACTCGTGAGTAGTCGTCTTTAGGGCTGAAGCCTCAAAAGACAATATAGAGGCCGGCAGGTGGGGGTGGGGAGGGAATTTACTTGGAAGTAAGTCCCATTGAAGGGACGCGGGTGGCGCTGTGGGTTAAACCACAGAGCCTAGGGCTTGCTGATCAGAATGTTGGCGGTTCGAATCCCCGCGACGAGGTGAGCTCCCGTTGCTTGGTCCCAGCTCCTGCCCACCTTGCAGTTCGAAAGCACGTCAAAGTGCACGTAGATAAATCTGGCGGGAAGGTAAATGGAGTTTCCGTGCGCTGCTCTGGTTCGCCAGAAGCGGCTTTGTCATGCTGGCCACATGACCCGGAAGCTGTCTTCAGACAAACGCCAGCTCCCTTGGCCAGTAAAGTGAGATGAGCGCCGCAACCCCAGAGTCATCCACGACTGGACCTAATGGTCAGGGGTCCCTTTGCCTTTACCTTTAAGTCCCATTGAAGTTAGTGGGGCTTTCTTTAGAGCAGAGGTGCATACAATTGCAACAACACAACCTCTTTGTTTCACATATTTGCATGACGGTTATGCAACTGATCTGAGAAATGATGACAGCGGTTTGGAGACAGCGATTACTTCTTATTTCCTCTCTTTCTTCTTCCTCCAGCGAGTTCAGCCCACAAAAGGGAAGGCTATGCCCAGTGGATGGAATTAACATTGTTTACTTGATTAAATTGTTTACAAAGGTAGGGTACCGTAATTTTAAAAAAGAAACCCGGTGCAATAAAGTCAAGTTGGCATCATATTTACTAGAAGGAAACGGGGAGAGGGAAGCAGCGTGATAAATTGGAGCCAGCAACAAAGTCACAAAGGTTTGGAGAAATAGAAAAGCGTGCAAATTTGAAGTGAGGAGGCTAATGGATTTCTCAGGAGAGGGAGTTAAAAAGATGTGGGGCCTCTCTGAGAAGGCTCTGCTTCCAGTACCCACCAGTCTGGTGGTGGACCAAATATAACATGGTCTATGAAATTAAATCTTAAGATCCAGATAGGCTTCTTAAGGGTATAGGCTAACCCCAAACCTTAAATTATGAAACTAGCTCTTTGAGCTCAAAAACGTATAGGCAGCCAATGGAGGCTGTGTGTACAGGCCCCCCAAAACAGTCTTCTCCAATTGCAAGCTTCTGGAGTGTCTTCAATGACAGCCCAATAAAGGTACTGTAAAAAGGACCCCTGACCATTGGGTCCAGTTGCAGATGACTCTGGGGTTGTGGTGTTCATCTCGCTTTATTGGCCAAGGGAGCCGGTATACAGCTTCTGGGTCATGTGGCCAGCATGACTAAGCAGCTACTGGCAAACCAGAGCAGTGCACGGAAACGCTGTTTACCTTTCCGCCAGAGTGGTACCTATTTATCTACTTGCACTTTGACGTGCTTTTGAACTGCTAGGTTGGCAGGAGAAGGGACAGAGCAATGGGAGCTCACCCCGTAGCGAGGATTTGAACCGCCGACCTTCTGATCAGCAAGCCCTAGGCTCTGTGGTTTATCCCACAGCGCCACCCACATCCCTGTAAAGGTCCTGTAAAGCCCTGCAAAGTTCATTCTGGGAGTAATCACTGGAGTTGTCCATTCATAAGGGTATTGTGAGGATGAGATCGAGAGAGGGGAGAGTCATGCATACACCACCTCGAGCTCCTTGGAGGCAAGGTAGGATACAAATGTAATAAATAAATGAAAATGCCAAAAAGTTCACATTCTTTCAGGGAGAGGGAATGTTTCAGTGGTAGAGCTGAATCTTTGCAGGCAAAATGACCCTGGTTTGATCCCTGGCATCTCCCAGTGAGCAGGTGGTGGGAAAAGACCACTCCCCAATATACTGGAGAGCTGTGGCCAGGGATGATGGGATCTATAGTCCAGTGACACCTGTTGGGCATCCATTTGGGGAAGGCTGGAGTAGGGAGTGAAGCACTTTGTGGACCAATGACCTTTCTACATTTGCTTGTTTTTACATTGCTGTGCCTCTCAGTATCGGCTAAAAAAAAGCAATGATAATTAAAATATCACACGAGATTTTCACACATACTGCTTGCCTGCATTTTAAGCAGCAAGGTTTGGGATTCTGTTGAAGCCCCCTTCCAGCTAAATCTCTCCCAAGCCCCATCACCAATATTCCCTGAAATTTCAAACCCCACCCCTGGGATTTTGCAGGGTTGCAGAAGCATTTGCCCCAAGCTAAACTATTTCTCCCACCTCCTCTTCTGTTCTTCTTTTTATCTTCTTATATAACTGAACGTGTGTGTGTGTGTGTGTGTGTGTGTGTGTGTAACCATTTCTGTTTGGCTTTCCTTTGTAAACTATAAATAGATTTTTATGTTCAGTATTTTTTTTCCTGTCGCGAAACCGCTGTTTCCTGCCTTCTCTGAAAGCCACCTCCCCTCCTAGCGAACATTTTATGTGGCTAGCTATTATACAACATTCTCAGAGGCTTCGACACTTCTATTTAACACTCAACAACTTGCTTTCAAACTTCTCCTTCAGTTAAAAAATGTATGACTTGCAAGTAAATACTGTCACATGCCACCCCAATTTCCAGGGTCCATGTTTCCCTTGGGAAACGAGGCACAGAAGAGGATATATGGCTTATTTACACATATATACAACCTGAGCTTGTGATGGAGGAGTTCACAGCACTGACACTCAAAGGGGACCTTGCTCTCTCATGGCTGTGAAGAAATCCACCATGGCTCTCTGACCCTCTGCTCCAGCTTGCTGTGTTTCACAAACTGCCACTTTCTCTCTCTCAGCTCATATCCTTGGCAACTGAAATCCCAAACCACTACTCTCATTCTAATCTGGTCTTTTCCGTGCTAATTTAGAGCTGTCCACCCCCTTGCTGATTGGCAAAGTCTTTGCCTGCTTAATGGCTTTCCTAGCGGTCCATTACTATCCCTTTGTATTTGGTTAATGGCCCATCTCCCAGGTGATTTCCTGAGCAGGGAAAACTGGTTTGGCCTGTACTTTAATACTTTGCTAAACCACCGTGTCTGGCCCCCAGGAATTAGAAGGGTGGTCCAGGAATTAGAAAAGGGGTCTAGGCACCCCACAAGCCCATACAAATACGTTTAGGACTAGGGTGCCACTAACCAGCACTGAGCAATCTCAAGTTATGCAAGGTGAACCTTTATCAGCTGGAAGGCTGCATTCCTTCTGCGTGTGTGTGTCACATATCAGTGGTGGGTGAAACCAAACGCAAAATTGAGCACAGTCAGAGATGAAGCTGAGCAGAACCAATTTGAATTTTACTTTTTACAGTAGCTTGGTTTTTACATACACGTATATATCAGGCTCTTTAAGGCTGGATTAAATCTATTTCAGCAAGGTAGACATTTCCCCCAAAGGAACACTTTTGCATGAATATTTTCACCCTGCCAAATCTTGTTCAGTGCCATGGATGGTTCTCCTTTCTCATTCATAGTTCGGCTCAATGGGTGACCCCAGCCAATCAGGAGTCATGTTGCGAAAGTGATGGCCATGGGTCACACGTCTGCAGGCCTGTTCTAAATGTAGCTATGAACTGTGCTTCTGGAGTATCTCCTAGATTTGTCAGGAAATGCATTTGTTGTTGTTTTTCAGTTTAGTTTTCTCTCTCCCTTGCGAACAAAGAAGCTCAGAGATGGATCTGACACAGTCATTGACAAGACTCATTATTCCCCATCAGCAATTCATTAGGCTGTGCGTGGGATTTCCGATTCAGTTCCACTTGGAGTTTATTCCCAGCTCTTTGGACAGGAAACCCTATTAACCCAGCAGCTCTTTCCTCAAGCACAATACCAAGAATTTCCTTTAAGACAAAGGGAAGTTTCCTTTTTATTATTGACTCGATTCAGACCTTCTTCCGGCCAGTCCATAATCCAAGGCTGTGAAAACACATGTAGCTTCGCATTAGCATTTGTCAAACAATCTAGTTTTGTTTGGCCAACGCCGAGACGCTGCAGTTTAGAAAAAGATACACATTTCCCCTGTCTGTCTACTTAGGTCTTAATTTTCAGATACCTGGATCCACTCCCAGCTCCTATTGACTTTGAGCAAGTGAAGAATGAAAAGCAGGTCTATCTAGAGAGATTAGGAGGAAGGGGTTGGAACTAAGGTAGACGGCAGGGGGATCATTTTTTTTTATTAGACTCATACATGTTACAACCATAGCAGGAAAAGTTAACTGACCTTTGCTCCCCTATGCTAGGATTTGCTGCAATGGCAAATCAATACTTAGGGTGGGGTATAGCAACGGAGGGATGGGCCAGAACAGACAAATGTGGCTATCACAATGTTGCAGCAAATCTTCACCTTAGGGTGGATTAATCTCTCAGATTTGGTTCTCTCAATTCCTTATGTATCTATGTATTTTCTTTTGTCCAGACCCAGGATTTGTCAACTTGGGAATTGCTTTTGTATCTATGCATTAGGGTTTTCTCTTTCCCCCCCTTAAATTGTTAAAGATTGTGGTTTTTGTTAAGGGTGCTTGAGAGACCCCATTCCCCTCACAGAGTTACAGTCAATCCCTCTTCATGGGAAACTTTGGGGTTTGTAGTTCTGTGAGGGGAATAAGGGGGCCTCCAAACCACTCCCAGCATCTTTAGCAAACTACGGATCCCAGAATTCCTTAGGAAATGTCATCACTATTCAAAGTGGTACCATGCCTACATAGCCCTGCCTTGCTCTCTGTTTCTTGGCTCCTGGTCTCTATAATTTCTCAAAACTTAAATTGGTCAGGCAACATCAATATTATTATTAAAAAGGTCCACCAGAGATTGTATTTCTTGTGACAACTAAGAAAATTAAATTTGTCCCAAGAATTGTTGATCCAATTTTACAGAGGTACCATTGAAACTGTTCTCTGTAATTCTATTACTGCCTGGTATGGCACAGCCTCTAAGCTGGATAAGAAGAGGCTCCAATGTGCAGTAAGAATTGCAGAGAGGGTAACTGGTGTTAGTTTGCCTCCAATAGAGACACTTTATGCTGCTCGAGCCAGGAAGAGAGCAGAGAGAATTGTCGCAGACCCTTTGTATCCTGGTCATTCAGACATCATTACAGGACTCTATACACAAAAACATCTAGGCACAGGAATAGTTTTTTTTCCTTGTGCCATCAAACTATTGAATTTGTAGTTGTGTGCAGAAGGGAGGTCAGTTGGTGCTATGGGGTTCCTTTGTTGTGCTGTTGTAGCGTGAGGGGAATAGTTTTTGTATGAAGTATGTTTTCTTTACATTGCAATGTAGTCGAAGCAAAATTCCAAGTATGATTGATACTTGGCCAATAAAATTATTCCTATTCCTATTCCTATTCCTATTCCTATTCCTATTCCTAACAGAACTCTTGGAACTGCATATATATTTTGTTGTTGTTGTTCAGTCGTGTCCAACTCTTTGTGACCCCATGGACCAGAGCACGCCAAGCACACCTATCCTTCACTGCCTCCCGCAGTTTGGCCAAACTCATGTTAGTAGCTTCGAGAACACTGTCCAACCATCTCATCCTCTGTCGTCCCCTTCTCCTTGTGCCCTTCATCTTTCCCAACATCAGGGTCTTTTCTAGGGAGTCTTCTCTTCTCATGAGGTGGCCAAAGTACTGGAGCCTCAACTTCAGGATCTGTCCTTCTAGTGAGCACTCAGGGCCGATTTCCTTGAGAATGGATAGGTTTGATCTTCTTGCAGTCCATGGGACTCTCAAGAGTCTCCTCCAGCACCATAATTCATAAGCATCAATTCTTCGGCGATCAGCCTTCTATATATATGTCTGTTGGATCAGGCCAATGGCCCATCTAGTCCAGCATCCTGTTCTTACAGTGGTCAACCAAATGCCTGTCAAAAGCCAACCACCAGCACAAGACCAAACTGCATTGGTGTGGTTCCCAGCAACTAGTATTCAGAATCATTACTGCTTCTGACAGCAGAGTCACAGCAGCCACAGCTGGTCCAAACCTGTTTCAAAGCCATCCAAGTTAGTGGCCATCACTGCTTCCTCGGGGAGTAAGTTCCACAGTTTAACCATTCGCTGCTCAAAGAAGCACTGGTTTTTCATAGGCACCCCGTCATAGATTCCTCACCCTCTTTTCCTCCTCCTCCTCCTAGCTAACTCTTACCAGCCACAGAGCTCTCATGAGAAGCCAAGAATTTACAGCCAGTGTTGTGTGCACGGGACCCTCGGTGTTATTGATGACACAGGTTGTTTGTGCCCATCTAATTCCAAACAAAGCCATCCATCTTGGAGCATCCGCAGGACACAGCAGCTGCCGGGGACGTGGAGGGATGGAGCGAAAGTGAGCTGCGGTGTTTTGGCAACGAGGCGTTATTGCGTAGGAGGACCCAAGGAGTCTTCTGTGTGAGCGATGCTCCCCATAAATCTGCCGGTTATCTAGCAGGTACGGCACCAGCCCCTGCTAAATAAATGCAGTAGCCTGTGTGCCAGCAGCGTTGTGTTTACAGTACACATTGCCCGCCAGTTATGTATACCGAGGTGGAAGGCAAATCTATTAACGTGAGCAAGCCTCCCTTTTTTATTTTATATTGCTCCTGGATGCCTCTTCCTCCTTTGCCTGGTGGTCACAGCAGTGCTGACGTGCCTGCTTTATCGCATCCTCGCCGTTCTGCCTGAACGATGGGCCAGATGGTTATTTTCAGGCTCAAGCAAATCTCCAGCGTGGGAGGACTGGTGCATTCTGCAAGCTCATTGCTCGAGCACGGAATCTGCTCTCTGGTGCTCAAACTGGTACCTTTGAGAATCAAAGATAACATTTTGGAGAAGCTTTTTAACCAGTCTCCCCCACTATGGTGCAATCAAGTTGTTGTTGTTGTTGTTGTTGTTGTTGTTGTTGTTGTCGTCTTAACTGCATCTCCCATAATCCCTCAGCATCGGCCATGCTAGCTGGGGCTGATGTCAACCGTAGTCCATAACTGATGGAGGGCACTTCTAGTGCAGCGGTGATGAACCTCTGACTCTCCAGACATCGCTGAACTACAATCTCCATCAGCCCTAATGAGCATAGCCAATGGGCAAGGATCATGGGAGTTGTATTTCAGCAGCATCTGCAGGGTTAGAGGAAGAAGCAAGCAAACCTGAAGGCAATATCTGACAGGAAAGCGGATAGCTCAGTGTATATCAGAGTACATCCTACTAGAATAATCATAGTCAGCCTCTTATGTCTGAGATTAAGAGGTAAAGGGTAAAGGGACCCCTGACAGTTAAGTCCAGTCATGAACGACTCTGGGGTTGCGGCACTCATCTCGCTTTACCGGCCGAGGGAGCTGGCATTTGTCAGTGGATTTCTGAAATGAAAAGTTTGTCAGTGGATTTCTAAAATGAAGTTTGGGTTCTATACCTGTCTGGATATCATAGTGACTCCATGCCTTTCCTCAAATCTGCAATATATTCTCCCATGTCTGAGATTAGGGAGAATATATTCCAGATTTGAGGAAAGGCATGGAGTCACTATGATATCCAGACAGGCATAGAACCCAAACTTCATTTTAGAAATCCACTGACAAACTCACACAAAAAAACCCAAGCAAGAAATAGCAGCAGCATTATCCTTATTTTTCATTAAAGTTATTCTGAACTTAAACTAGGGAAGGGACTTGTGGGAACCAGATACACACACCTTTTCTGGAAATTCTCTGGAAAATACTAAGGCATTTACTTGCTCTGCCCCATCCAGTGGTGAATGCTAGACAATGGCCAATACAGAGTTCGCTGCAACACACACAGAAATCATCCACCATATCTCCTCCCACGTCAATTCACCAAAAATAAATGCAAAATGATAAGTAAATAATAGTTATCTATTATATAAAGAGACATCGCTGCTTCTTTGCTTGTTCTCTATCTCTTTAGCAACATCACAAAACAAAGACCAACCCAAACAACAACCAAAAAAAGCTGCACAAAGTAGGAAACACTCTCTGTTCCCTCTCTGCTTACTTGCATGCTAGAAACTATGAGAAGATTTGGCCTTCAAAGAAACAGCTCTGAGCGTGCTCAGAAGAGATGTATGATTCTGAGAGGTTACCACTGTTAGAGATTCATTCCCCATGTCTGCAGTCATGGGATTGTTGTCTATCACATGATGGTATGTGTTTTCATTCCACAGAATGGGAAGTGACGGAGACAGGATGGTTGTGCTACTGTGTTCTGTGAAGTGGGACTATTGTCTTTTGTTCCTTCTCTTTGCTATCTGATGCTAGAGAAAGAGGGAGCAATGTTGCAGTGCTCCGTGTGTGTTTATATGTAAATAAACTAGATTAGCCAAAATGCTGAGTTGCTGAGGTCTGTTTATGCATTCTGCAAAGACTCTGCGGATCCCTAAGCATGCTGATGCTTTTTGGTATCAGTCGCTGTGATGTTTGGGCAGAAGAAAGCTTTTGAAGCTCCCGACCGACCGACCAGGAGGGAGAGAACATGCCAGCCTGGCATGTGTCTCTGCCAGGGTCCTACACGAGAGTAGGACGCTCCTGCTAACATGGTTCAGGCAGTGCTTCCTAGCTGATACTGTGGCTGCAGGATTGCCGTCATAACAACAGAGGGAGTGAAAAGGGGTTGGAAAGCCAGCAGTTCTCCTAAAACTCAGGTGCCAATCTCATACTTTTTTTCTCTGCCCAGAGAAATGTGGGAGGGACTTCTTTATCACAGCTATACTTTGGGATTAGGATTAGCTGAGTGGAGTGGATGGTTGAGTCACGGAGCGTGTAAGTGACATAAATGTCTCCACAAACCTCTCTAAGTTCCTGGAAGTTTAAAATGTGTGTGGGACAGGAAAGAGTGTATAGCTTTGAGGTTTGGGGTTTGTTTTTAATTGCTTGATGTTCACATTGGAAGAGCTGTGCCCCAGCAGCCCTAGTGAGGCAGCTTTGACTGCACCTAGGACAGACTAGGAAATTCGCTCCCACAAGATCAAGTGACGGTCACCAGCTTGGATGGCTTAAAAAATGATTCAGACATATCATATGTGGTGGGTTTGTAAGGAAGTGAAGGCTTTCTGGGAAATGATTTATAATGAAATAAAAAAATGTTGAAATACACATTTGTAAAACAAATAAAAACAACAACAACAACAACAACCCAGAAGCCTTCCTAATTGGTATTGTAGATAGTGAAATACATAAGCAAGATAAAATACTGTTTTTATATGCAACAATTGCAGCAAGAATACTATTAGCCCAACGATAGAAGCAGGAAGAGATACCAATGAAAGAAGAGTGGCAGATGAAATGGATGGATTATGCTGGGTTGGCAACACTAACTGGGAAAATTCAGAACAAGCAAGACCAGAGTTTACTGAAAGACTGGAATAAATTTATGGTGTATTTGGAAGAAAAATGTACAGGTGAAACTCGAAAAATTAGAATATCGTGGAAAGGTTCATTTCTTTCAGTAATTCAACTTAAAAGGTGAAACTAATATATGAGATAGACTCATGAAATGCAAAGCAAGATATGTCAAGCCTTTATTTGTTATAATTGTGATGATTATGGCATACAACTGATGAAAACCCTAAATTCACAATCTCAACTTTGGGATTTTCATCAGCTGTACCCCATAATCATCACAATTATAACAAATAAAGGCTTGACATATCTCGCTTTGCATGTCATGAGTCTATCTCATATATTAAACTCCAGTAGCTAATGAAAACAATTGCTTACATAAATGGACTTTTCCACGATATTCTAATTTTTCGAGTTTCATCTGTAATCAATTGACATCGCTAGTAGGGTTACAAGAAGTTTTGTAAGGCTAACCTCACTAATTCTTATGAACTATAATTTATAATTTGTTTATGAAAAGGAATTTATAGTAATAACTATAATAACAAAATGCAATACCAGAGAGTAAGTTGGAAAACCATCAGCCGAGGAGGGTGGAAGTCTTAGGCTGTTACAGCCAAATGTTTGCTATGTTATATATAAGTCGGATGTTATGTTTAAAAATATGTGTAAAAACCAATAAAATATTTTTAAAATAAAATAAAAAGTTGTTCAGACAAACACATGAAGGACAAGGCTATCAATGGCTACTGATCCTGATGTCTATGTTCTACCTTCACTCTTAGAGACAGCATGCCTCTGAATACCAGTGGCTGTGAATCACAAGTGCTCAGAGGGTTGTTGCACTCAGCTCCTGCTTGGAGGCTTCCCATAGAGGATCTGGTTGGCCACTGTGAGAACAGGATGCTGGGTGAGATGGGTCTTTGCCCTGATGCAACAGGCCTCTTCTTCTGTCAAGCGGGTGTCAGGCATCTGGGAATCGGCTTCCTCCACCCCCACCCACCCCTTTGGCAGGAGATATTTGGCAGTAGATATTTATTTATTTACAAATGATCAGCGTTTCCTTATTCTTCTCATGTCCAAAATGGAAATCAATCTCGTGAATATGGATCCGTATCCAAACAATACAAAACTGATTACATTTCCCTCCCTGTTGACATTGTGTTTCCCTTTGCGGCTAATAGATTGAGGTTGAATCCTGACAAGACAGAAGTACTGTTTTTGGGGGACAGGAGGCGGGCAGGTGTGGAGGACTCCCTAGTCCTGAATGGGGTAACTGTGCCCCTGAAGGACCAGGTGCACAGCCTGGGAGTCATTTTGGACTTACAGCTGTCCATGGAGGGACAGGTTAATTCTGTGTCCAGGGCAGCTGTCTACCAGCTCCATCTGGTACGCAGGCTGAGACCCTACCTGCCCGCGGACTGTCTCGTCAGAGTGGTGCATGCTCTAGTTATCTCTCGCTTGTGTTACTGCAATGCACTCTATGTGGGGCTACCTTTGAAGGTGACCCGGAAACTACAAATAATCCAGAATGCGGCAGCTAGACTGGTGACTGGGAGCGGCCGCCGATACCACATAACACGGGTCTTGAAAGATCTACTTTGGCTCCCAGTACGCTTCCGAGCACAATTCAAAGTGTTGGTGCTGACCTTTAAAGCCCTAAACAGCCTCGGTCCTGTATACCTGAAGGAGCATCTCCACCCCCATCGTTCTGCCCGGACACTGAGGTCCAGTGCCGAGGTCCTTCTGGCAGTTCCCTCACTGCGAGAAGCAAAGCTACAGGGAACCAGGCAGAGGGCCTTCTCGGTAGTGGCACCTGCCCAGTGGAACGCCCTCCCACCAGATGTCAAAGAGAAAAACAACTACCAGACTTTTAGAAGACACCTAAAGGCAGCCCTGTTTAGGGAGGCTTTTAATGTTTAATAGATTATTGCATTTTAATGTTCTGTTGGAAGCTGCCCAGAGTGGCTGGTGAAACCCAGCTGGATGGATGGGGTATAAATAAATAAATTATTATTATTATTATTATTATTATTATTATTATTATTTGCATTGGAACAAATGGGGTTGAAAAATGTAAGGACCATGTAGTTTAACCAGAGCGAGCAGCAAGCCAAATAACATGAGTTTTTGTTGAAAGACGAACCGCAGTGGAAAGGAAGCAGTGCTGCAGGTGATGGGCAAAGGGCAGAATGCAAAACAATGCCTTCTTACATCTCTACCAATGAACTTCCAGGGACTGCCATTGCTAATGGAATGCCACTCTGCTTTTCTAGGGACTTCTGCTTCTATTCAGTTGGCCTCACCTGTCATGCATACAGGTTGCATAATCCATCTAGTAGTGCAGGATATGGATCACCATGTTGCAGTGTTTCGATCCTCAAAGACTCACAAGCCTGTCACAGCTAGGGCTGGGCGATATACCAATATATTGTCCAAAGCCAATTCGATATCATTATTGTATATCAGTTTCATAATTTTTGACCTGGCAATATACTGCAAATCATGATATGTGTGTGTTTGCTATGCAAAAATCACAATGTAGAGGAAACCGTGAAGCCAGCCAATGCTTCTGCATAGCTCCATCCTTATTTCAGACATTGTGATATATCGGTATACAGTAGTACCTCGTTTCGGGTCTGCCCTGCTTAGTGTCCATTTCGTGGAACGTCCGTAGCATACCCAGAAGTACCGGAACGGGTTACTTCCGGGTTTGCCGCCAGTGCAGAAGCGCTAAATCGCACTTCGCACATGCGCAGAAACGCAAAACTGCTCACGCGTGTGGGCACAGCGGCGCTTTGTCGAGCATCCAGGGCTCCGAAACAGACCCCAGACTCAAAATGAGGTACCACTGTATCACCATGTTTAGCTGGTGAAACATCACAATGTCGAAAACCAGATACTGCCCAGTCCTACTGTTCACCTTTGCACAATTCCATCCTTATTTCAGACATCATGATATATCGGCATAGCTGTCAACCTTCCCCTTTTTTGCGGGAAATTCCCCTATCAGTATTATAGTCTATAGTATAGTACCGATAGGGGAATTTCCCGCAAAAAAGGGGAAGGTTGACGGCTATGTAATATCGGTATACAGTCATACCTTGGAATTTGAATGGCTTAGTTGCTGAACGTTTTGACTCCCGAACGATCGAAAACCAGGAGTGATTGTTTAGGTTTTTGAACATTCTTTGGAACCCAGACGTTCTACACAACTTCCACGGCTTCCGATTGGCTGCAGGAGTTTCCAGGTGGTACCCGAACGTTTTGGAAGCCGAACGGATTCCGTTCGACTTCCCAGGTACGTCTGTATTGTGACGTTTAGCTGGTGATATATGGCGATGTTGAAAACCAGACATCGCCCAGCCCTGGTCATAGCCACCCACAACTGCACCAGGAAGTCTAGCACAGGAGCTACAAAATGCTTATTGAGACGTTGAGAAAAAGAGAGAGAGAGCGGATCTTTTTCTCCTTCCTCTGTCAGAGAAGCCTTTTCTCCCTCCTTCCCAGAAGAGAGAGTATGCAACAAATGCTCCAATGACATCACCAGGAAGGAGCTGCTTGCTCATTCTCTGGAACATGACAAAAGTTAAGAGTTAAGGCCGGCTCTTGCCACTTGTCTGATCTGGCACGCTCCAGCCAACAGCTGGTGGAGGCAGCTAATTAGGCCCCTGCTCCACTCAGAGCCGCAGAGTACAGCTTTCATTGGCAAAGAAAGGCGGGCCGCATCAGCCGGTCCCCCTCTTTTTTATTAACAGAGGCCTGCGCCATCAGATTACCTTGGCCAAGGTCCAAGGCCTACATGTCCCTTGCCTGCCTGATTTTCTCCATGGCAACAGGGATGCTAGCTTTGCCAAAGAAGCAGCTGGTAGGTGGTTGGTAGATTACCTGCCAAACAGATTTACTAGCCTCAGAGTGCAGCAGCGGGGCTCTAGGATGGGTTAAATAAAGACTAGAAAGAGGGAAAGGAAGAAGAAGAAGAGGGAGGTTTTTTTTCCTGTAACAAAAAGATGCTTATCCCTTTTTTTAAAACATCCCCCTCCAGCCCCCCTTTTAAAGGTTTCCAGACATCCAGCTGCTGATTTGTGGGCAGACCACATCCCTATTCTTCTGGGTATGAAAGGCATTAAACAAATTAGGCTTTATCTTAATTTTAAGTCCCTCCTGGGCATTCATTCTGCAAACAGAATGTGTGTGTGTGTGTGTGTGTGTGTTACCTCTCTTTTTTAAAAGGCTTATTTCCATAACTGGATGCCCTGCCCAGTTTTGGGCGACATCTGTTGCCTTTTGCTCTGATTTTGACACGTCGGTTACAGATTCAGACCAGAACTTGTTGTATTTCTCTCTTTCTCTCTCTCTCTCTCTCTCTCTCTCTCTCTCTCTCTCTCTCTCCCCCCCCCCCCCCCCTTGCAGCGAACAAAAACCTGGCGTTAGCTCTGGCTGAGAGGCTGGAACCATCAAATCCATGACGCAAATTAAGAGGCAAGCCTATCCCATAAAACGAGAGAGGGCTTGTCGTGAAACAAGGGCAGGGGCGTCGGGGGAGGACCGCCCCAAATTCAATAATGGAGGGGGTGACAAATCATCAAGGAACAATTGAAGTGTGCATGCACACAAAAGCTCATACCAAGAACAAACTTAGTTGGTCTCTAAGGTGCTACTGGAAGGAATTTTTTATATTAATTTTGTTTTGCCCTACTAGGGTGGTTCATTAAAAACTTTTTTTTTAAAAAAAATGCCTGCTCTAAAGGTCTTATCTTACTATACTAGGGATTATATAGCTATATATGAAATTTCATGCATATCGGTTAATATCTCGACCCTCCTCCACCAAAATAGCTGTTTACTTGGCTGTTTTCCTATGTTGTGAAGCACACCTTGTTGTGGAACACACTCAACAGGAAGCAAAACATGTTCTTCTTCCAAGGCAAAGTTCATAAACCAAAACACCTACTCCCGGATTTGCAGCGTTCTTAATCCAAGTTGTTCATAAACTAAGCTGTTCTTAAACCAAGGTCCCACTGCATACCCATTCATGGAACTCTAATATCATTATACATCCCTCCCTAATAAACAGGCTGTCAGATTTCAGCATAACAGACATAATTCATGAAGGATAGCTTATGCACCTTTCTGTCTGCAGTATGGCTGACAGAAATTAAGGAAGGTGAGCTTTCCCTCGCATTAAGACAAAGAGGCGGGGACGATGGAACATTTGTATAGCGAAGGGTTGGGGAGCCTTTTCCAGACCAAGGGCCACATTCCCTCCTGTGCAACCTTCCAGGGGCCACATGCCAGAAGTGGGAACAGCCAAAGGCAAAAACAGTTCAGAGTTCGAGAACATATTCCAGCCTGGCAAAAACACTTCAGGAAGGTGCAAACCTGGGCTGATAAGGAGTGTGGTCTCAGGAAAGTGGGGTGTAGCTGTGGAGGGGGAGGATGAAGAGGGGAGGAGTTGGGGGCAGGGGAGGATTCGGCAGCAATGGGGGGACACAGCATTTTCCCTTTTTTGGCCTTTGCAAAAAATGTTTTGTTTTGTTAATATATATATATATAATTTTTATTAAATTTTCTGTTTTACAATCTCAAATAAACATTTTACAGACTTAAAATATCAGTTACTTCCCTTCTTCTCTTTCCATGGTTCATTTTGCATACCTTACATCCCTGCATATTTTACAAAAACTATTCCAATCAGCTTTCCACTTTTACAGGTACACCCATCAAATATTATTTACTCTGTTGAATTGATCTTAATGCTGCCAGCGTTTTCAGCTATACACAGTTATTTTCCATATACCAAATAAAAGTTTTCCAATCTTCTTTAAATGTAGGTTCTTCTATTGCTGCCGTTACAGCCAGAAAAATGTTTTGGGCCGGCCCTGATATTTGGTATGAGAAATGGGGTGGGTCTCTGTTTTCAAATCTCCATGCTAGAAGATGTGTATTATCAGGAGTGAGAATGCTCAGGAAGCTGCAGAAATCTAAGGAGATCCTGATCCAGAACTGTTGGCCACACTCTGAGAGCCTCGTCTAGTGCAAGAGAAATATTTGCTGCTTCCTGTTTTTGGCTAGGCAGTGGCAGATGGTGAGGACACCTGTTCTTCTCAGATCAGCTTTTTGCTCTTGTCTTCTCTCGCCCCGGCCCAAAGAGTGTTTGTTTATTGTGAATCCAACCTCTCTTTGGGGACAAGCGGGCGAAATTAGCACAATAGAATCTCTCTCTGTGCGTGTATGCAGGAGTGAAGTGCAACACAAAACCTTTATGATGACAAAAGTCACATTGGGCCTTTTCTTTGGACCGTAATGGTTTGGCGACATCCTGCCCACTTCAGATGGACAGAACCAAGGTGCAGTTCTGCTGCCTTGAGCAGGCTGGAAAATAAATCCATCTGCCTTAATTGTCGAGTTCTCGGGGCATGAAAGGCAGAGACAAAGGAAGAATGCTAAATGGGTCCTCCGCACTCCCTCCGAGCCCCCAAGGGAAGGGAAGTTTAAGGAGCTAAAGCAGAAAAGGATTCATTATTGCTGAGGCTTTTTTTTTTCTTACGATCGTGCGTGAGCTTGCTTGTGTCGCTTTTCCTGTGGAGACAGCAGTTGTCAAGGTCGCGCCTTAATTACTTATCGTTTGGGGCGGGAGGAAGGAGAGGTCATCGCTCCAATGTCAGCATCAAATCCCAAAGGGTAACACGCAAAATGGCTGAGAGATACAATATTTATGAGCGCAACAATGCCTATTTTCAACATTGTGGAGGACCCCGCCTTATCTCTCCTTGGATCCGGGGACTTCCGATTTGTCCAGTGTCGGTTTAATTGGTACATCCATCAACTAAAATTTTCCTTTCAGCATAAAATCTGCACTCTGATATATCAGCAGTGCTGTCACCGAGGGTCTGTGCCACCCTTGCCTTCTGCGGAGAGTGCAAAGACCTGTTCCCTCCTTTCAGTGCCAATTTTCATACTGGGGGTGGGGGTGGGGGGTTGGGGAATGGGGAGATAAATTTCCCTTGCCGGTTGAACCCGAATCTGCCAGAAATTTTGCATTTAGCTTGTAAAGGAAGCTTGGCTTTCCTTCTAGAAATAAGAAGCACATCACTAGAACTGATGCCAACACTTTTACTAAATATGGATATCCCATGGTACCGGTGGGATTTGGAGTAGTTTGTGGGTTTGGTTTGGTTTGGTTTGGGGTTTTTAAGAGGTGCTTTGGTGTATCACTGCAGTAGGGTGTACATTGGCACATTGTGTGGGCTGAACTCAGAAATATTTCCCTCCTTCCAAACCAAAGCATGATGTCAGCAACAACTCCCTCCCAAATTAGATCAGCCCCCCCCCCAAAAAAAAAGCTTGGTGTTGCTCTTGCCCCTTACAACTCTGTATTTTTATCTATCATCTATCTAACATCTATCTATCTATCTATCTATCTATCTATCTATCTATCTATCTATCTATATCTCTCTATCTATCATCTATCTATCTATCTATCTATCTATCTATCTATCTATCATCTATCTATCTATCTATCTATCTATCTATCTATCTATCTATCTACCTATCTATCTATCATCTATATCTATCTATCATCTATCTATCTATCTATCTATCTATCTATCTATCTATCTATCATCTATCTATCTATCATCTATCTTCATCATCATCATCATCATCATCATCATCATCTATCTTCATCTATCTTTATCTTCCTATATAGATAAAAATCTAAGGTTGTCGTCACACTGCAGCATGAACTGCAGCAGGCAAGTGAGCAAGGAGCACAAATGGCAGGCCACGCAGGTGAGCTGCTTAACACAGCAGGGAGGTGTTTCATAGCGTGGCTTAGCAAACCATTGTGTTAAGCGCCTCCCCCTGCCCCCATTAAACAGAGGTGGGGAGGCTCTTCATACAGCCGTTTAGCAGAGCACACCTAATGCCTATTGGCAGGGAGGCCAGGTGTAACCAGGGGAAAACATGGTTATCTATGGAGTTCTGGTCTACCCATTAAAAGATTTTCGGCTTGGAGTTGTTGCTGTTTGCCACGGCAGGTGACAGCATAAGCAGCAACTGTGTTACCAACCAGTCAGTCATTTTGCATCCTTCACGAAACCCGGGATCTTACATTGTTCAGGGGCGTTGTCAAGGGGGAAACGGTGGGGAGAAAAGTGGGGGAAACAAAAAAAATTATAAGAAAAAGATGTCTCTGAGAAATTTTGGCTCCACTACCAAGTGAGGGGGAGGGGAGGAGAAGAGAAACAGGTGATCCCCCACCACAGAAGCTCATTTAGGTTGTGTGAATTTGGACAGTGTCTCCAATTACCTTTTCGGTCACGGGGGCTCATTACAATTTAAAGCTTCTTCCACTATTTCATTTCTTCCTGCGGGAAACAATGGCCCGTATGCTTAAGTTCCCAGCCATTGCTGGTATGGTACAGTGACTAGAAGGGTTGCTTTGGATCTCTGTTAAACATCCTTCCTCTGAGATGGACTAAGAGATCGCTATCGTTAGACCTCAGTTTGCCTAGCTGTAAAGTGGAAAGAAACACTATCCTACCTAACAAAGCTGTTGCACGAGCAGCAGATGAATAGGCATCTGACTGGCCACTGTGAGACCAGGATGCTGGACTAGATGGACCATAGGCCTGATGGCAGCAGAGCTGTTTCCTGCATTGCAAGGGGCTGGACCAGATGACCCTTGTGGTCCCTTTCCAACCACACAATTCTTCTATGATTCTTCTTATGTCCTCATAAGTCCAACATGATGCTCTACAGATGTTGGACATGCAAATCCCATCATTCCAGATGGCTGGGGCTGATGGGAGATGTAGCCTGCCAATACCTGGAGGGCGCTGTGTTGGCTTATCCCTGTAATAAAGATTATAAAACACTTTGCGAAATCAAAGTGTAACATGCTTGACTTGTAGAGTAATATCAGCACATTTAAAAATAATAGCACAGCTCTGCAGCTCCTTTGAAGTTTTCAGGTCAACAACAACAGCAAACCCCCAAGATCTCCTGCTGGTGTTTCCAACAGGTAGTTAAAAGCCACATTGAGTATTGTAACCGGCGTGCGAAGCATCTGCTTGACTTCACTCTTTAATTACATGAAAGGAAGCTAATCAGGTCAAAGAGCTCTATTAATAACTGATAAGCACAGAGCAAATATGATTAAAATTAATTACAGCGAGCAAAGCAATCTGCAGTTTTCAATAGCTCTGAGAGGGTAGAGAGGAGTTATTGGAAGTTCTTGAGGCTGATGTGAACTGCAGCAGCAGTGGCAGTAGAAGGCACCCAGACAGATGTCTGTCTTGTGGATGTGATGGCTGGAATACCTGCTACCATGGCTCAACAGTATTCACAAGCTCCAGAATATGGACGCTTTTATGACCTGGCTTCTTTGATCTGAGCAATCTTTGCCAAGTGTTTGGCTGGCTCTGATTAATAATAATAATAATAATAATAATAATAATAATAATTTATTTATACCCCGCCCATCTGGCCGGGTCTCCCCAGCCACTCTGCATTCTATTCCAGCTTGGCCTCTCGGGAGCTGCCAAAACTCAAAGAGATGGAGCCATATCCAGTGGTGAAAATCCACTGGTGCAATGAAGCACCCTCTTCCTTTTCCTGTCCCCTCCAGCTCACTGGGCACTCTCGAAATCAGCTCTGGGGGGTTGGCGGACTCCTTGGAGCTGGTTTGGTGGGGCAAGCAGTAGGAGGAGAAGAGACGGAAGCACGATTGCACCAGTAGACCTCCAGTAAAGCAGAGTTTAACACCTTCCAAGGGAATCCATTCCACTGCTGAACAGCTCTTGCAGGACAATCACATACTTGCAGACTACAATTCCCAGGATTCTTTGGGGAAAGCCATGAACATTAAAGTGGTATAATACTGCAGACGTGGCCTGCATGTGGTAGTTTAGTGTGGTAAGCCACCAAACTGCAAATTGCTGCATTGCAATAGGCAGTTGAGTTCCCCCAGACCTTGGACTGACTCCATCCATTCAAACAGGCCACTGAATCCTTCCAGGTGTACAAGAGGACCTTTCCTGGGCAACAAAGTCTACCAGAGATTTAGTGTGGCTCTGCATCCTTTGGTTGTTATTTGGTCCTGCCATTTTGTATGACAGCTGCCATTTTAAATTTCCCCAAATTAAAATAATAATAATAATAATAATAATAATAATAATAATAATAATAATAATAATGTTGCCGAGTACAAGCTAAGTACAACGACTATCCTGTTGGAGCTCCAATTTACCCAAACAATTTTGTTTCCCCCAGTAAAACGTAGCCCAATCAAAACAACCAATTTTGAGAAGGGCACAATAGCTGAGAACTGGCCTTTGTCAATTTGCTACATCTGATTCCGCTCTTAGGTGTCAGCTTAAGCTTCCTGGAGTTCCATTTTTGTGTGTGTGTGGAATAGCTCATAGCATGTGGTACATAAAAGATAGATTTTGATGAATAACTAAGATTTCATTATCTGAGAAGGCAGGAGGCTGAGTGATATGGAAGAGTTTGCATAAATCATTGCAGGGGGGAATGATGAAAAGCGCACGCCAATTCTAGCAAAAAATTGGTAAATCTCTCAATTTTGATCCAGATTTATTAATAAATCAATGCAGAAAGCAGAGCTGAGATGTGAAACTGAAGAGCAATTAACTAAGAAAAGTGCCTGACTCTATGGCTCAGTTTTATATACACATTATAAATTTCACAGGTTTTCCTGTAGTATGTGAAATGGCAGGAAAAAAAACCTATTTTCCTTCTCACCTCCCAGTTGGAGCTGTTTGGTGTCGTTGAAATGCATCACCAAAAATGCACAACATAAATCCAAGCAGGGAAACGGGTGGTCTAAACCACTGAGTCTCTTGGGCTTGCCAATAAAAAGGTCGGCGGTTCGAATCCCTGTGATGGGGGGTGAGCTCCCGTTGCTTGATCCCAGCTCCTGCCCACCTAGCAGTTCGAAAGCATGTCAAAGTGCAAGTAGATAAACAGGTACCGCTCCGGCGGGAAGTTAAACGGCGTTTCTGTGCGCTGCTCTGGTTTTGCCAGAAGCGGCTTAGACATGCTGGCCACATGACCCGGAAAAACTGTCTGCGGACAAACGCCAGCTCCTTCAGCCTGTAAAGCGAGATGAGCGCCGCAACCCCAGAGTTGTCTGTGAAAGGACTTAACTGTCAGGGGTCCTTTACCTTTACCTTTTTAATTCCAAGGAACATTATGAAAATGTTACAGGTGTGGGGGTTTACTCTGGGGTTGCAGCGCTCATCTCGCTTTACTGGCCGAGGGAGCTGGCGTACAGCTTCCGGATCATGTGACCAGCATGACTAAGCCACTTCTAGCGAACCAGAGCAGTGCACGGAAATGCCGTTTACCGTCCCGCCAGAGCGGTACCTATTTATCTACTTGCACTTTGATGTGCTTTCGAACTGCTAGGTTGCCAGGAGCAGGGACCGAGCAATGGGAGCTCACCCTGTCTCGGGGATTCAAACCACTGGCCTTCTGATTGGCAAGCCCTAGGCTCTGTGGTTTAGACCACAGCGCCACCCATGTCACTAGTATTTTAATGCAAATTTCTCCTAATACAGTGGTACCTCGGGTTACAGATGCTTCAAGTTACAGACGCTTCAGGTTACAGACTCCGCTATCCCAGAAATAGTACCTCGGGTTAAGAACTTTGCTTCAGGATGAGAACAGAAATCGCGTGGTGGCGGTGCGGCGGCAGCGGGAGGCCCCATTAGCTAAAGTGGTACCTCAGGTTAAGAACAGTTTCAGGTTAAGAACGGACCTCCAGAACGAATTACCGGTAAGTTCTTAACCTGGGGTACCACTGTACACCATTTTTTTCCAAAGCAATTTCCCCTAATATAATGTGTGCATTTGTATGTACACATTCCCCTAGCGCATGTAATTTTGCACATATTACTTGGATGGAGAAGTGTAAATTTTGAGGGATGCCTATATTTTAGTTCACATCTTGTTTTGGAAAGCATGAATTAGGTAAAGTTGCCTTAAGGTGCAAAGTGAATTGAATTCATCTGCCATCCCTGTTCTGCACCTAAGTCTGGGATACCTGTACCTTACTTCATGCACTAAAAATAACAATAGAGATTTTCATGCATTCTAAAAGTGCACATTAAAAAGATTCCCACTTATATTAATATGCATCCAAACAATTTTTTTTATTATTTCACCACTGCTTGCTGCATGGAATCTCAAAATGTAGTAATGGGCTCCAGTTTACTCTGTCTAGTTTACTGCCTCATATATTTCATTCATTGCTAGTAGTGTCAAAGCAGGGTATGATGTCAATGAACAGAATAAAAATATATCAATAAAATGCATCAACATAAACAAAAGCAAAATTTGCATTTCACAGCACAGCAGCCAGCTCTAGCCAAAGACCTGAGTGAAGAGGCAAGTCTTCAGCTGGCATCCAAAGCTCAAAAGAGCCACACCCTTAAGTGACATATTGACTTAGGCTGCAGTCTAAGGGAGCAAGCACCACTGAAATCAATGGAACTTACTTCCGAGTAGACGTTTATAGGACAATGCAGTTAGTTATCCATTAGAAAGAAATCCCCAGCTCCCTCAAATGGCCATTAAAGGCAGAGAGGTAATTTGATTTTAGGGGAGTAGAACATTGATGTTCTTGCTTTGATTAACAAATAAATATTTAGGAATTATCCTCACTAATTAATAGCTTTATAATGTTTTACTATCTTCGATTTTTCCCCCTCCCATTGTTCATTCAAGCAATCTCCCAAATGTTTGTGCCTGGGAATGAGCCAAGGGTTCAAGCACTCCTTCCATCCCTCACCCCTGCCATCCTCTCCTCTTGTGCGTGGCTTAATCAATTGCTAGCAGATTTTATCAAACTGCCCTGGGCTCCTTTGGGAGGAAGAGTGGGATCAAAATGGAATAAATTAATACATTTATAATAATAAAGAAGAAATCAGTAAACCATAGTTTCCCATGATTGCCGAACTAGGAAACTGTGGTTCGAGTGAGTTCTCTTAAGCAGGTTCGAAAAACCAAGATCAAGCCATGGTTTGCAATCCTGGTTTGGAGGGCTTCCTTTAACCACAGTTTATTGGTTCAGATGTAGCAACAAACCATACTTTTATAACATTGGTGCATCTGATCAGAGCCTAATAGAAAATCAACAGGAGTTCTACAACACCTAAATATTGTATTATTTAGCATGTATGTATGCTAAATAATACAATATCAAACTGTTCAAATTAGAAGAGTCCCGTCCCGTCCCCGTCCCCCCGGAGTCTGATCAGCAAGTCTGAGGCTAGAAATTGTATTTGAGACTTTTTATCAAACCTTATCCAAGGTTTTTGTTCTAACTGAAAAACACAGCTGAAAAAAATAGTCTCGGTTCAGATGTCACCTCACGAGCATAGCGATTGGCATTGCTTTTTCTGAAGAACAGAACCCTTCCAAACAGCCCCCCGCCATACAATTAAACCTTGAAATTTGTTGTCAGTAAACTAATCTTCCCTTGTCTTCTTTAAAAATGAAGGAAACCTCTCATGTTTTGAGCTTCCATTTTCTTTAGAAACCTTCCTCTCTGGGGATGGAATGGACTTTAAAGCCCTACATTCCATCAGGTATTTTATTTTTTTTGTCTTGCTAATGACCCTGGGGCCCAGTTAGATGTCCAACTGTGATCTTCTATTTCTTGGCTGGGTAGGGAGCAATCTCGCCCACAGAGGGAGAGACCAGACTCTCACACTAATGTCCTAGGGGAGCAACTCCTTCCTAGGACCGGGGAGGTCATCCGCAGTTTCGCACTAACAGACAGCCAGGCCATTTCAGACCTAGGATGGGAAATGGGTAACGATTGGGGTTAACAATGGGATGAAAGGCATTCTCTAGAGCCACTAAACTGAGGAAATGAGGGAGGCCGCCAATTGTGGAGCACACAAAGGATTAAGGGGTATGAAGTGAGGAGCCACACTATGAAGAGATGCCAATTATAAAGTAATGAACCTTTTGCGCAAAGGGGGGGGGTTTCTTCAGAGTAGAACCGCGCTTGTGTGGCACACGGGACATGGGGAAGCAAAGAAGCTTACGCACACATCGTCTGCCTAATGTGTGGAGAGAAGAATGCAGTCCTTTTTTAAAAAAAGAATTTATTAAATTTCCAAAATACAAAAAAATGACCAAGAAAAAACAATACAAACAAATACAAAAAGAAAAAAAACAAGAAAAAAACAACATAATAAAAATACAACAATTATCAAGTATCTTATCTTATTCTAAATCTTCTTTAAGGGGCCTCCCCCGTCCTCTCTCCAGCATTCAGTTCTAATTTACTTTAGTAACTTTGTAACTATTTACTGAATATTCACCTTAACTCTTCAAATTCAAGTATCATCTTATCTTATCTCAATAAACTTATTTATATATTCAAAACATTAATTACTTTAATTTCAAACAACTATAACTTAATTTCTTATTTACTATTCCACTCTAACATTACATAGCTATTACATACACCTATTATATATCTCTGATTTCACTTCAAAAAACCAATTTTTCATGGTATTTCAAATAGTCCTTAAATTTCTTCCATTCATCTTCCACCTTCTCCTCCCTCTGGTCTCGGAGTTTAGCGGTCAGTTCTGCGAGTTCCATATAATCGATTAGCTTCATTTGCCAATCTTCTACTGTTGGGAGCTCTTCTCCTTTCCAGTTTTTAGCAATCAACATTCTAGCAGCTGTTGTGGCATACATAAAAAACAGAGAAGAATGCAGTCCTATCTGGGTATATTCTCACAGAAATCCGGTCTTTTGTTTATGTGAAGATCTGTTTTCAGATTTATAAAGCGCTTCCCGAGCCAAAGTTATCGAAGCAGGGTGCAACAGAATGAAATGAGATACCAAAGATTGCAGACATGGCAAACTCGGAAGAGTGAGACTGTTTCTATGATTGTGCGATTATTATTCTCTAAAATGATTACCATTACGATTTCAGCTCATTGTACACCCTTTATATATGGTCCCAAGGCAGGTTGCAATAATTTAAATCCAATATTAAAAACAGTTTAAAAGAAATTATAGCCATATGAAGCAGGAGAATGGGATGAGGAGCAGAGATGAGTCCAGCTGATGAAGAGTCACGGGTGTTTTCCCCTCCCCCTTTGTCTGCCAGAACCCAAAGAGGCATGAAGAGGGTGGAGGAGAGGGTTGGCATCACAAAGCCAAAGAAAGAGGGGACATAGACAGCTGTGCGGAGGTGGGGACTTTCAGTCTTGGCAACTGATCTGTTATGTACTGAGTTGAATAGGATCCAAAATGCAGCAGTCTGATTGGTCCTAGAACAATAGGATCCAGAATGCAGCAGTCTGATTGGTCTGCAGGAGCCACCCAATCCAGCTCCAGGTGGAAGTGAATTCGCAACCCGGTTGGCATACAGGAGTATCCCGGAATTATCCGATCACGTGGGGCCCATTGTGTAAATAGTGTATATAAAGCAGACGTTTTGGGGAAACTGCATTCCTCACTACTATGAGCTGAATAAAGAGCATGAAATTCACACTTGACTCCGAGTATATTTCATGATCCATGGGGCAAGACCTACTGGGGATGAGCTGGTATGCTCACTGGGCCTGGCACTGTGCCAAGTCTGTGCCAATCATGTTCTTGCCAATAAAGCGTTAACTCCAACTTGAAAGGTGTGGTTCATTGCCGGTTGACTCCCTGTCAAGAAGGTAGACTCAGAGGCAATGATAGGCGGAGGAAGAGCCGGTGGTAGTCAGAGCCAGCTCATTCTAACTCTGTCCCCATCCTCCTCCATGTTGAAATCTACTAGGGCAAAACTGAGACTGGGGAAGAGGAAGCTGACAGACAGCACTACCCTCTGGCCTGATTGTAAGTAGGATGGCCAGCAGGTGGGGGCTGGGTGGTGGCAGACTGAAGATGGAGGGGCAGTGTCCCCATTCTCCCTAATGGGAGTCAGATGGGTGGCATATTATTATTATTATTATTATTATTATTATTATTATTATTATGCCAGTTTATTATTATTATTATTATTATTATTATTATTATTATTATTATTATGCTGCCACTGGGTAGATATGGTCTTGGCCAGTTTCCCCAGGGAAGAAATCAACAGGCACCATAGACAAAAGCTGGTCAGAAACACCCATTTTTGCATAGATTCCGAGAATCGTCCGCCCAACCCCTGTGGGAAAGAAAATGCTGAACTGGTTGGTTCTGCAGAGCTTCAATCGTCTTCATATGTGCTTTGAGAGAAAAGGGATGTAATGAGTTTTTTAAAAAATAAATAAATAAATAAATAAAAAAGAAAGGAAAGGAAAGGAAAGGAAAGGAAAGGGAGAAAAGGAAATGGTCAGGGATTGCAATTAAACCCTGGTGGACTTTGGGCAAATGAGTCCAAAATCAGTGGTCTGAAGACTTCAGCCACAACATCCCTTTTCATTCAGGCTTCTGCTTCGCTGCAGGCAAACTTCACTGTTCAGTGTTTACTCTGCTGGAACTCGACACAGATCAGTGGGAAAGGACAGGGGTTTAATTTCTTCCATGTGTCCCACCAGCACCCTGGCTTTGTTCCCTCCCCGCTTCTTTAATTTAATGGTGGGGGGAGAGCTGTGGCTGAAGAGCTAAAAGGCCTAATTAGAGTCTATGTCAAAAGGAAAAAAGATGACAAGGAGGGCAACTCAATTGATTCCTCCTGACCAAAAAGGAAGAAAGAAAGGGGGGCAGGGAGGACTTTTAAAGCAGCCCAGCCTTCGTATTTGCTTTGGTATGAAATTGCAGGTCCACCCAGGCTGGGAGATGAAAATGGGGACATAGATGCATAATCATTCGCAATAATTTTATTATTTGTACCCCATCCATCTGAATGGGTTTCCCCAGCCACTCTGGGCAGATTGCATCATATATGGCAGGGTTGTCCAACCCAGGGCCGTCTCGTCCATAGGGGCTGGTGGCACGCCGCGCCAGGGGGGCCCCCGCAAGCCCGCCGGCATACCAGGCGCCCCCTCCCCAACCCATCCCCACCCCCCACAGGCGGGTGGGCGGGCTGAAAGCCAGACGCCCTCGCCTCCCGGAGCCCCAGCTGGAGCTCTGGAAGGGCGCGCAAAGCCCCGCGCCGCTCCAGCACCACCACCCTCATCCCCTGCTCGCCCACCCCCTCCTGAGGGGCGGCCAGCGCAGGAGGGAGGCGGGCGGAGAGGCGGCACACCGGGGGTGCCGAGGGATCGCCGCGCCACGGCGGCCGATCCCTCTAAGATGGCCCTGGTCCAACCAGTAGATTGCAATCTACCAGTAGATCCCCAGCTGATCCTGGTAGATCGCGGGATCCTTACCGCGTACAAAAATTTACACGGAAAAGGCTAAAAAACTCTGTGCAATCCTCGCCCCCAAAAAACTCAACAACTCTGGGCACTTCCCTCCTTAAAAAAAGCTCAACAACTGAGCATTCCACCCACCCCACGCATGGTCCTCCTCCCTCCAATGACAACGGGTAGATCACTGCCAGTTTTTTTTATATATACTGGGAGTAGATCACAGTCTCTTGGGAGTTGGACATGCCTGGTATATATGTTTGAATCCTGGAAAGATGAAGGTTCCTTGGGCAGGTGGTTGCTGTTTCTGGGGGATAGTAAAGGTCTCCCTCCCTCTGAAGAAGAAGAAGCAGGTATGCAGATTGGGGGCACTCCTGAATAACATATTTGTCACTAGAAGGTCAAATGTCTTCTGTGGCTAGGAGGGATAGCTACGAGCTTCATCTGGTCCATCAGTTGCAGCTGCTTCCTGAACAGAATGACCACTGGGTCGGTAATCTCGAGACAGCATTATGGCAATGTGTGCAGTGTGGGGCCGCCCTTAAGCATGGGTCCAAAATCTGCAGCTGATGCAGGCGCTGGCTACACTTCTGATGGAGGTAGATAGCAGACATCATGGGACACCATTGTGGAAACATCTGCCATGGTTGCTTATCTGTTACCAAACCAGGTTCAAGGCCCTTGAGATAATTTGTAAGGCCCTGAACAACTTAGGCCCAGGGCATTTTTGTATGTGACCTCCCCTGTTATGGGTATTTCTGCAAAGCAATTTTCTTTAATATAATGCAATTTTGCATGTTACTGTCACTGATATATTATTATTATCAATGCACATTTTGCTCTAGTGTGCGTATTTTTGTCAACATTGCTTAGACGAAGAACTGCATTGCCAAATTTGGAGGCGCACAAATCTCAAAGGATGGTTGCGTATTGCCTTGGAAAATGTGAATTAGGTAGATTCATTGTTAAAGGTGAACTACGTCACATTTATCCCCAGTGACTACTGTGTAAGTACTCAGTGACTTGCTTAGGTCCTATACAACAGTTCCAGGAAGGCCAAACCTGATCAGATCATGTTGTTGTTGTTCAGTCGTTCAGTCGTGTCCGACTCTTCGTGACCCCATGGACCAGAGCACGCCAGGCACGCCTATCCTTCACTGCCTCTCGTAGTTTGGCCAAACTCATGTTAGTAGCTTCGAGAACACTGTCCAACCATCTCATCCTCTGTCGTCCCCTTCTCCTTGTGCCCTCCATCTTTCCCAACATCAGGGTCTTTTCTAGGGAGTCTTCTCTTCTCATGAGGTGGCCAAAGTACTGGAGCCTCAACTTCAGGATCTGTCCTTCTAGTGAGCACTCAGGGCTGATTTCTTTGAGAATGAATAGGTTTGATCTTCTTGCAGTCCATGGGACTCTCAAGAGTCTCCTCCAGCACCATAATTCAAAAGCATCAATTCTTCGGATCAGATCATAGATTTTTCCTTTTTCAAAACAAAACACAAGACAACCAGTATGGGAAAACAAACTTCATTAATAACACACCGAACACTTTACAAGCAAATTCCTAGTTTGGTTTCTGGAAAGATAAACATGCGGTCAGATTCCACTTGCGGATTTTACCACCAGCATTTTAACACACAAACACACACACACCGAGAGAGAGAGAGAGATACACAAACACACCTCCCTTTTATTGAACAGAGTTAAATGGATCTTGGTGGGGCTGCTTGTTTTCTTAAGTCATCTTCTCCTCCCCGTTGCCTCAAATGACAACCAAATAAATAGAGGAGCCTCTGCCTCCAGCAGTGACTTCACCCCACACACATTTCAGGTAATTGTTTTTAGATTTATGGGCCGCAAGATGCCATCATTCAGCTTTTATTGAATAAACATTCTGTAAATAATCAGAGGTTGAGGGTGTGGGTGGTGAGACATGTTTGGGAGAAGGTGCAGAACACCTTTTTGCGCGTGGGAAGGGGGAGAGCAGAATTAACCCTCCCCTTGGCTCAGATGGGACCAGTCATGTGCAGAAAAACCATTCGGAATTGGTCCATAAATCTGATGCTGTGATTGGCATTGCACAAAGAACAGGCAGACGAGGCAACAGAGGAAGACAACGAGCTACTATTCTGTTGGTCTTGAATGGGTGGGATGTTGTGAAGAGTTCAGGCCCAACAGTGGGTCGATCACGCCAACACCTCCATTTTGGGGTAGACGTGTAGTAAGCAGGGCCGTTTTAAGCATATCCGGCGCCGTGGTGCAAAGATCCCTCTGGCACCCAACCCCCAGTTTCCCAGAGTTGTCAACCTTTTCCCAAGCCTCTGTGGGGATTGCTCTCCTCCAGTGGGGGCTTGGGAAGGAAGCTGCACACCCGCCAGCCATATGGTTGACGGGGGGCCGCCAGCAAAGCTGCACAGCTCCCCCACTCACAGGGGCACCCCTGAGAGGCCGGCGCCAGTAAACCCAGTGGGAAAGATGGCTCTGGTAGTAAGAAAAAGAAAGAAAAGGTTAGGATGACAGCAGGTTGAGCAAGGCTAAGAGGAGACTGAGGAGAGATATGACAGCCATCTTCAAATATCTCTATGGCTGCCACATGGAAGATGGAGCAAGCTTGTTTTCTCCTGCTCCAGAGAGTAGGACTCGAACCAATGGATTCAAGTTACAAGAAAGGAGATTCTGACTCAACATCAGGAAGAACTTTCTGACAGTAAGAGCTCTTTGACAGTGGAAAGGACTCCCTCGGGAGGTGGTGGACTCTCCTTCCTTGGAGGTTTTGAAGGACAGATTGGATGGCCATCTGTCATGGATGCTTCAGTTGAGATCCCCGCATTGCAGGGGGTTGGAATAGATGACCCTTGGGATCCCTTCCAACTCTACGATTCTATGACCCTATGGATCCAGAGCCAGAAATTGTGGAGAAAAACAGATAAGGTAGATCTGGGAGAGATCCGAGACACCATAGGCAACACTGAACCAGATGGGTTGATGGTCTAAGGCAGTATAATGCAGCTTCCTATATTCCTGGAGCTTCTGCGGGGGGAGCGCAGGGGGTGTAGCTAAGTGAAAGAGCATCTGCTCAGCATGCAAAAGACCCCAAGTTCAATCCGTGGCATTTCCAGGTAGGGCTGGGAAAGGACTCCATCTAAAACCCCATAGAACTGCTCCCAGCCAGTGCAGACAGTTCTGAGCTCAGTGGACCAAGACTCCAACTCTGCGCAAGGCAGTTTCCTAGGTTCCTAAAAGCGCCCGCCCCAAAACGTTGCGCGTTGTGTTTTCCAAAGCATCGCGCCACATCTCTGTGCAGCATCTTTGATCCCGGGGGATTAGAAAGTGCTTGCCTTCCCTTTGCACAGGAGGTTCACCTACTCTGGAGAACTGCGGTGATGCAATCTGCGGGCTTAAAAGCCTCTTCCTTGGAAGCTCCAGCTGCTGGCTAATCCACTTACTTTGATAAGTGATCATATATTAGCTCGCCAAGCTTTCAAGGGGGGAGGTGCATGCTTCGCCATGATAAATGCAGCCCATTGGCAATTAACAAATATTGATCTGTGCTGCATTCAGGTGTTGCCTTGCTAATTGAACAGCTTGGCCTTCATTTTTATTGGGGGGGGAGGGGTCACTTGGTGCCTTTCCAGATTCCACCATGGACTTTCCAAAGAGTGTGATGAATTATTATTATTAGTAGTAGTAGTAGTAGTAGTAGTAGTAGTAGTAGTAGTATATCCCTACCTTTCCTCCAAGCAGCTCAAGGTTCTCCTCCTCCATTTTATGCTCACAACAACCCTGTGAGGTAGGTTTGGCTGATAGACAGTGACTGGCCCAAGGTCACCCAGTGGGCTTCATGGGCGAGTGGGGATTCTAATCCTGCTTTCCCAGGTCCTAGTCAGACACTTTAACCACGAAATAATAATAATAATAATAATAATAATAATAATAATAATAATAATAATACTCTGTCCATCTGGCTGGGTTTCCCCACTACACTGGAGAGACATTTTTATGCAGCAGCAAAACAGAAAGAAAGAAAAAACGCCCACTAATGCTATTCTAAGCGTTCAACAGAAGTATAGTCCCAACCAAGGCAGTGAAGGATAGGCATGCCTGGCGTGCTCTGGTCCATGGGGTCACGAAGAGTCGGACACGACTGAACGACTGAACAACAACAACAACAACAATGACAAGCTGGAATGTGTTTTGTAATTTAGGCTCAAGGCTCAATGATCTTGCAGCAACAACCCCGAAACCTGCCCCAAAGTCCCGCCTTGTAGCCTCTCCACACGCACAACTTGCCACTGCGTGTGTGCGTGCCTTGCTGCATTAATCTGGAAACGGTGTTGTTTTTTCCCCTGCCAGCCAGAGATTGTCTATTGCAATTGGTCCTTTTTTTTCAATTGGCTGCGTCAGTGGCTGTTACTGATTGGTCATAACAGCTCTCTTCTCTCTCTTTTTGTATTTTTGGGGCACTTTGGCTGACGAAAGCTAGTTTTGGTGCTGCGTGTTAGTTCCAGCGAAGGTATTATTTGTCATTTATTACCAATCTGGCCCTCCTTTAAAAAAGCACAGAGCCCCCCTGGAAAAATCTCACTAAATATTGGGAGGCCCCCTAAAAAAAACCCTAAAATTGGGGGTGCTGGGTGGATCTTTGCACCACGGCGCTGCATATGCTAAAGACGGCCCTGACTGAACCCTTCCCTCTTCCCCACTCTTGCTCAGGAAGTGAAGCAGGTTGGGAAATGAACTACTGAAGAGAAGTGGGCTCAGCTCTCCTTACCTGTGGGCCCTATGGACAGGGGCGTAGCAAGGGGGTGGGGGGCGGTCCGCCCCGGTTTCCAGGGGAGGGGGATGACACTTTGGCCGCCCCCACCCCGCCCCACCGGGCGGGCCCCGAATGGGGGCATGTCGCCTTTCCCCCACTCCAGCGGCTATTTTTCAGCACGAGGGGCGGGCCAGCGAGGAGGGGGCATCACGCTTGTCGCTGGCATGACACCCCCTCCTCGCTGGCCCACCACCCGCCGAAAAAAACCGCTGGGAAGGGGGGAAAGGGAAGCAGAGCAGGCGCGTTCAAACCCCTGCTTTGCTTCCCTTCCCCCCCTTTCCACCGCTTTTTTTTCAGCGGGGGTGGGGTGGGCCAGCGAGGAGGGGGCATTCCCCTTTTCCCCCTTTCAGCGGCATCCACATGCGTCGTGAACGTCATGACGATGGGGGGTGCCTCTGCGCCGCCACCGCCCCGGGCAGCGTAGAGGCTTGCTACGCCCCTGCCTATGGATACTAAAATTAGACTCTCCTCTTCATATACGAACAGGACACATGCAAGTAACAAATGCCGCTTTCATTTTTACCAGGTTGCATTCTTCTGTGTCCAGTATTGGAAACAATTTGTTCAATATATGTTCCTCTAACACCATCAAAATCAATGCATGGTAATTCCCTATTGATCTGGGCTAACGAGATGGGCTGTGTTGCACCTTTTGATGCTGATTTCTTGCGGTCAGCAACAATATAGCCCCCACCCCACCCTATAATGTCCTGGTGGCCAGGGAACCTCATTGTTCTGTGCTTGCCTTCTACAATCGCCTGTCGCTTGGTTCGCGTTGCACCATCCGAAGCCCACAGCTTACCTGCGGATGTCTCTGGCACGGCTCCATCTTGCTCCTTCTGCTGCTTGTAGCAATTTAGAGCTGAACGATGCCAACTCAAGCTGGAAGGCAGCATGATTTCTTACATGGATATGGGCTAATGCATGCAGGATTCTGCCTTGGAAAGCCACTTCTGCCCTTAAAAGGAGGTGGGTGTTGTGGGCGGTCATGGCCTCCCCATGCACGCAGGGGATGGGAGCCTAGCCCCTCCACGATTGGGTGGGATCCTGGCTGCATCACTCGCCAGGCCAACCAATCCGGTCGGCCTGGGGGTGTGGTCTGAACCATTTAAGCAGGGCGCAGCCAGGAATTCCTCCTGTTCCCTGCTTCCAGCTGCTCTGGTTTCTCCCATCCACCCACCCTTCAAGGTTTTCTTTTCCGACCTTCCTATGGACTTCGGTTGGTCGCCGTTGAGGGGCTGGGTAGGAATTTTTCCACTTGGCAAATTGGCACCAGCAGTTTAGTTTTCGCCTACTTCGTAGCAATTCGTCACAACTCTTGGTTTTAGTGGTTAGGCATTGGAATATTTCTGTGGAAGAGAAGAGTGGAGGTAGCGCCATCACCTGCCCCACATATTGAAGGGTATTCCATTAAAAGATTCTGGGGGACATGGCCCTGTCCGAAGCCTAGCGAGGTTAGGGCCTAAGGCATGCCCTCTATCGGTGACCCCAGGGGGAGCTCCTAGTTGATGTGCATCAGCAGGACTCCCCCTACTGGTGGTTAACCCTTCCTGGACTCCCAGCGGACGGGCTGGAGTCAGATATAGTCGTTTAGATCCAATGCCTAAGCCAATACCGGTCATCATCTGTAACCGATAAAGTTGTGGCCTTTTTTCTGCCCATTAAGCTTATATATTGTGTCATGTGTCATTTATCTTACCACGGGTGGGGATCGGAACATTGCCACGCAATGCAGAAAATGGGGATGAACACTGAGGTGGGGGGGGGGGTGAATAGGTAGAAGTGGCTCACTGAGTGGGGTGCAGCCGCTGAGTTAGCTTCCCAGCAGGTGGGTCTCTGGGAAGGGGAGGTAGCTGTGAGGTCAGCATGGTGCAAATGCACTGGCCAGGACACCAGATTGGCTCTGCCAATGTGTTTGCAGAAAGCAGCTGTGCCAGCATAGGGCTGGCAAATTCCCTTGTGCAGTGGTTGGCAACCAAGGGACTTTGGCAAGTGGCCTGGGCATTACTGTGTCGCGAAGTGATGCATGTCTAAAAAGTGTGTCACCAACATGAGAAGCTTGGAAAGCTCTGCTTTAGACCATGGGTGATTGATTTATTATTTAATTTGTACACCACTTACTATATTAAAAAGTATCTCTAAGCAGGATACAGAAAACCAAAGCAACAACAAACAAAGTATTACAAGAAGACACTGTTACACATAAAAACATCAGTATGAAGTTACTAATCTCTTTGAATCCATATCTATTCATTTTCCTTCTGACACATTCTCCCACTCAGCCTCCGGATTCTCATCCAGGGTCCAAGAAAACTCTCAACTCAGCCACAAAAGTCTCACAAAAGTTCCTAGAAACAGTGGACACCACCCTAGACTCTTGCTCTCAATTTGCTTCCATGGTATGTCCTTCTGGCTGCCCACAACTGTGTCCTACTCTGATCCATGGGTGCACCCTCTGCACCCAGTTCCAGGTTGTCAATTTTCCCAGGGGGTCCAAAGAATAAGAAGAGGACCCCCTTCCCCACACTACTCTTCCTTCACCCACTGCCCTCTCGCCCAGCTTCTTTTATATGAGATATGTGCTGAGCGACTTCCTGGCCCTCAGCCCATTCTCGCTGTTTCCGTACTATCCAACATTTCTCCAATGAAAATGTTGTTGTTGTTGTTGTTGTTGTTGTTCAGTCGTTCAGTCATGTCCGACTCTTCGTGACCCCATGGACCAGAGGATATCCTCCACTGCCTCCCGGAGTTTGGCCAAACTCATGCCAGTCGCTTCGAGAACACTGTCCAACCATCTCATCCTCTGTCGTCCCCTTCTCCTTGTTCCCTCCATCTTTCCCAACATCAGGGTCTTTTCCAGGGAGTCTTCTCTTCTCATGAGGTGACCAAAGTACTGGAGCCTCTCGCCATCTCATTTTTGACCACATCCACCTTACCAAGGTTCATGGTTCTTACATCCCAGGTTCCTATGCAATATTTTTCTTTACAGCATTGGACTTTCCTTTCGGTTCCAGGCATATCCGCAACTGAGTGACCTTTCGGCTTTGGCCCAGCCGCTTCATCAGCTTTGAATCTTCCTGTACTTGTCTTCTGCTCTTCCTCAGTAGCATGTTGGACGCCTTCCGACCTGAGGGGCTCATCATAACTTTTATATGCCTATTGTCTTTGTCCATGGAGTTTTCTTGGCAGGGATACTGGAGTGGCTTGCCAGTTCCTTCTCCAGGTGGATCACATTTAGTCTAAACTCCCCGCTATGACCTGTCCATCTTGGGTGGCCCTGCATGGCATAGCTCATAGATTCCCTGAGTTATTCAAGCCCCTTCGCCACGACAAGGCAGTGATCCATGAAGGAGCCAATGAAAATAGAGACATCCTATTCCATCATAATAATAATTTTACTGTTTGTACCCTGCCCATCTGACTGGGTTGCCCCAGTCACTCTGGATGGCTTCCAACATATATAAAACATAATAAACATTAAACTTAAAAAAAAAATCCCTTCCCTATACAGGGCTGCCTTCAGATGGCTCAGGGGTTGGATAACTCCATACCCGCCAGCATTTCTCCATTGAAAATAGGGATGTCCCCAAGGAAAAGTGGGACATTCTGGGTATAAATCAGAAACTTGGATGGCATCTGTAAATCGGGGGCTGTCCCTAGAAAATAGGGACGCTTCGAGGACCTGAGTTCCAGCCCTCAGTCCTATAGATGTTCTTGGACTACAAGATCACTGACTATTGGCAATGTTGACCGGGGCTGATGGGATCTGGAGTTCAACACCATCTGGAAGAGAGTCACAAGCTCCCCAGCTCTGCAATAGGCCCAGGGCTGTGTCCCAGGTAAATGGATAATCCATTTTCTGGGGAGCACAGCGGTAGCTCAATCGTAGCTGTAAATAAGTGCTGCTGCACTGGAATGAGCCATATCTTATATGGTAAAACAAATGATGGCAGAGAGAGATGTATTTAGGCCACGAGCCCAGCTCTCCAGTTCTCCAAGTAAACATTTTACTTTTCTCTCCTTCCAGTCCGCAACCAAAATAGGAGAGCTCTGTCTAAAATTAACTAAGGCTCTTTCATCTTCAAGATGTTTAGATTTGTAATTTCAAGCGAGGCACAGAGAGGGGGGGGGCTGGTTCTTTTTCTTGCAACAAACTCCCAAGCATTTCTGCCAGATCAACAGGAGGCTTCACAAGTGGGAAATTGTTTTGTTTTGTTTTTAATCTCCGTTTATCGTCTTTTCTATAATTTTAAGAGTACACTGGCCCAAGGTTTCGTTTGTCAGCGTTTGCAAGAAGCACCGTTTGGCCATCTATTAATACGCATCGGCAAGAGCTCCCTATGGTGTGGCGTTCTGAGCAAACTTTGATGGGGATGAAACAGAAAGATCTGGTTTTCTCAGACAGTCAAGGGGGAACTTCTCTCTCTCTCTCTCTCTCTCACACACACACACACACAAAAACCACCTCTCTGAAAGTCGCCACGTTATCCTTCCTTAGAAAAGCTTCAAACCACCTTTCAATTAGCGTTGCATTTGGAGAGGCTCTGTAAAGTCTTTTGTGTCTTGTCTTCTTGAATGTGGGCCGTTTCCAGCTGTGTCCTGGAGCTACCCGCATGGGGGAATGAGGCTATCAGTGGTTACAGGTCACAGCGAACACATTCTGCCTTCCCTGTCTGAGGCAGCATGCCTCTGAATCCCAGTTGTACATGTGAGGAGAGGGCTGCGGTAGTGCGGTACTCAGCTCCCATTTGTGGGCTTCCCACAGGCATCTGGTTGGCCACTGTGAGAGCAGAGTGCTGGACTAGATGGGCCATTGGCCTGATCCAGAAGGTTCTTCTTAGACTGTTATGTTTAGGGAAAGGGTGGAGGACCCAAGGCCCTCCAAGTCCTGTCAACCCAAATTATAGGCCACGTTGGATGGAGCTGATGGAAGTTGGGAGTCCAAGGACAACTGAGTGTCCTCAGGTTTCACAACCATCTTGAAGGCAAACTCAGTCAGGTGTATTACGTCAAGGACACCCTTCCCATGAACCTGTGGCCCTTTAAGGCCTCACCTACAGGTGTCCATTGCTGGTGTTCCCATCCCATTTCCCAGCACACACACAATGTGTGTGTGTGTGTGTGTGTGTGAGAGAGAGAGAGAGAGAGAGAGAGAGAGAGAGAGAGAGAGAGAGGGAGGTGTAGAGAGAGATTGCATGATTCAAAGTATCCGCCCTTGGACATATTCAAGATTTCAATATCCCCACCCCAAATAAAGGGAAAACAGACCTCCTAATATTATAAAAGGAGGCACATTGCCTTTGGGTCCTTTCTCATTCTACCTCTGTAAAAAAAAAAAAAAAAAAAAAAGATATAGCTGAATATTGGGATTGATTGGTTTACTGTTTAATTCCAGACCCTCCAAGTGCCCCTATTTTCCAAGGACGTCCCTTATTTAGAGAAGCCATCCTGGTTTCTGATTTGATCCCGGAAAGTTCCACTTTTTCTTAGGATGTCCTTCTTTTCATCGGAGAAATGTTGGAGGGTATGGCGTTATCTGACTCCTGAACCGCCTAAGGCAATGCTGTATAGGGATGGGTGAGGTTTTTTTTAAAAAAAAATGTTTATTGTTTTCTTATGTTTTTATATATGTTAGAAGCCGCCCAGAGTAGCTGGGGCACCCCAATAAGATGTGTGGAGTATAAACGGTATACTCGGTATACCGGTATATAACGGTATTATGGAATGGGACGTCCCTATGTTCATTGGATAAATGATGGAGGGAATGTAATTCTATGCATTAATGCTATATATTAAACACTTTGAATTAAATATAGGGTTGCCATAATGTTGAGCATTCGGGCAAAGTTGTTGAACTTTTTTTAATTGTTATTTTAAAAAAATGAATATCACCAAAATCTACACTACTGACATGAACTGCCATATGTCTGGATTTTTCCGGACATTTCAGTAAATGCTGCTTAAGGGGCCTGAATAACAGCTATGGAGGAGGAGGAGGAGGAGGAGGAGGAGGAGGAGGAGGAGGAGGAGGAGGAGTTGTTTGGATTACCCAGCAGCTGCATCTGGAGGAGCGGGAGAGCCAGTGTGGTGTAGTGGTTAAGAGTGGTAGACTCATAATCTGGGGAGCCGGGTTCGTGTCTCCGCTCCTCCACATGCAGCTGCTGGGTGACCTTGGGCTAGTCACAGTTCTTTGAAGTCTCTCAGCCCCACTCACCTCACAGAGTGTTTGTTGTGGGGGAGGAAGGGAAAGGAGAACGTTAGCCACTTTCAGACTCCTTCGGGTAGTGATAAAGCGGGATATCAAATCCAAACTCCTCCTCCTCCTCCTCCTCTTCTTCTCCTTCTCCTTCTTCACCAGATTAGGAATCTACCGCTCTTAACCACGACACCATGCTGGCAACCCCAATTAAATATCTAGAAGCAAATTCACAATAAGAAGAATATCAACGATAAAAACCATTACCCAATTTCATATGGAAAACAATTACAATATTGTTTTCAAAAAAATTAAAACTCTTTCATAGGTGAAAGCAGTTAGAAACAATTCCCATGTGTAAAAATGGAAAAAAGAGCTAAAGGCAGTTCCATATGTAAAAACCAATTAGAAATTCGAACAATTTATAGATTGGGGTAGAGATCTCCACTTGTTGAAAGGTGAATGTCTTCACCAGGTATAATGTGTTCCCTATACACATTTCTCCTCCTGTTCCCCTCAATGGTCCACCTGATTTATTTTATTTTATTTCTTTTTTAAGCAGAGATGAAGAGAGAGGTGAATAAGGAGAGAGATTGGCACTGGGGTGTCAAGTACAAAGAAAAAAACCTCAATTGGTTATGATCTGAGCATATTTAAAATATATATCTATATTTAAAATGCATCTGTGTTCATAAAACTGATGGAAAGACTTGTGGGGGGTTAGAGAAGAAAAGGAGAGAAAAGGAAGGGATGCAGTGGGGCATTTGCAAGACGGAGGTGTTCTTAACCTGTTTGCAAGTCCTTGGACCATGTATTGCTGGTTGGGGGTGGGGGGGGGAGAAGCATAAGATTTAAATAAATGTGGGAGAGGAGGGGCCTCCTTGGAAAAGTGCAAGTCTGAGCAGAGCTTTTGGCCACCTGCCTGGGGTGGATTGAACTTTCCCCTACAATCCTCACTCCGGAACATCCAAGCTCTGATAATTTACTTCTAGAAAGGAAGAGCTGTCTGGTCCTTTTGGCAGCATTCGCCAGTGTCTGTCCAGGCAGCGTTATTATGCTGGGATGTTATCTTTGATTTGCAAAAGCAAAAGTGCTGTGTTCTCTTTCCAGCAATTGAAAAGACGGCGAAGTCTCTTGCATTTCCTCCTGAAGTCAAGCTGCTGGGTGTTTTGTTCTCTCTCTCTCTCTCTCTCTCTCTCTCTCTCTCTCTCTCTCTCCCCACCCTCCCCCCAACGGAGATCTCTTTGCCAGCAATGACAGGCTCTCTTGCCTTTGCTGACACCTGCTGATCAAGGTGTGAGGCCAGATGCCGCTAAGACTTGCATCTAAACTGGGGGGTTGCTCTGTGGCCTAAAGGGAATAGAGTGGAACATGGATTCTGCTGTTGTTGTTACCATTTATTACTGCAGGGGCGGGAAATTGAATCTGGTGAGTGTGTGTGTGTGTGGGGGGTTGTTAGACTCTTCTACCCCACCCATCTACTCCTATGAGCCACATTTGACAGGTGGGCCTGCTTTGGTTTGGTTTCAGTTACTCTGTAAAGCAGACTCGCTTTGCCTCTGCGTAGGACTGGCTCAAACTCTGCAACTACATAGGGCGGGGGTGTACAACCTCTGGCCCGTGGGACAGGATAGGCCGGACCCGACCCCCCCCCCATTTGGCTCACAAAAACATTTCCCCCAAACCATGCCTGATGACATTCCTGTCATCCCAGCAGTGGCGAAGCTGCATGCTCCGGCACCGGTGGCGGAGAGTAGGCAGGGGCGTGGCTGCCACAAGCCCCGGGGCATGGCACACTGCCCGCGGGGGGCATGGTGCGCATCCCAGGGTGTAGCCCGCCGCCCGTGGGGGTGTGGCATGTGTCCCAGGGGCACGGCGTGCGTCCAGGAGCATGGCGCACCGCCCACGAGGACGTGGTGCCCAGTGCAATGGAGGGGTACGTGGTGCGTGTCCGGGGGCAGCCATGATGGTACCCCCCCTCCCTGATGGTGCCAGGGTTGGTGTGCTCCCCCCGCCCCCCATTCCAGTGCATCCCAGGCATCTAATGATTGAAAGTTCCATCCCTTGAAACCCTGAAATGATTTGTTTGAGAGTAGATGTTTTCTGGGGGTAGAGGGTTAAGTTTGGAAGCTTCAACTGTTTGGGAAGTTTTAATTGTTTTGTTCCAGGACTGATGTGTTTGACACCCTAAGCTCCTTTGAAGGAAAGTGTGGGATATTAATCTAATTTATAACAATACTGTGTTTTTCTGTGTATAAGACAACCTCTCTCTCTTTTGAACCCAAAAGGATCACCCGAAGTTGTTGAGCTGTTTGTGGGGCCTGCTGCCGGAGCTCTGGCTGCTGCCCAGCTCGCTGCCTCTGCATTCGCCTTGGGTGAAGGATTGGCTTTCTGTGGTGTGTGTGTGTGTGTGTGTGTGTGTGTGTGTGTGCACCCTAAAATTTTATAACAGATTTAATGCCCAGGAAACTCTAGGGGAAGGGGATTTTATCCAGATTAAATAATGTGGAACATAATACTGTGGTGTGATATCTACATTACCAGAATTACAAATGAAAAAGAGAGAGTGGTTTCCTGGACGACTCTTGAGGATTTAATGTTTCATTTGTGTGCTACTCAGACTATGATAGAGTGAAAATGGAGTGAAGTAAAGCATGTTAATTTGTCTAGATAAGGAGTGTTGGAGGGAGGGAAAACAGGTGAAACCAATGATCTCCTGATAGCAGCTGCATAATCTCTCTCCCCATCACCGTTCTTCCTCTGGAAACAGCTCCCTTCTGAAGGCTCCTAAATCTACTGAAAGAAGGAAAGATCACCAGTGTTGCAGCAATGATTCTTCAACATCAACTTCATTGGACAGGTCATGCTGTTTGGATGCCGGATTATTATTTTACAAAGCAACTACTCTATTCCCAATTTAAGAATGGGAATTGTAATGCCAGTGGACAACAAAAGAGGTTTAAAGACTCTCTCAGGGCAAATCTTTAAAAATGTGGTATAAACACTGACAACTGGGAATCACTGTCCTGTGAGTGCTCCAGTTGGAGAACAGCCTTCACGAAAGGCTTCCTGGGCTTTGAAGAAGCATGGATTCATGGTTTGTGCAGGTTTAAATAAGGAACGTTTAACTCTGCAACTATATTATATAAACGTTCCCGCACATTCGACTTCCGAAACACTTGAAAACAAAAGCACAAAGGGCGGCCTAAAATTTCAATGGAGCAAATTGGAAAAACCTCAGCAGAAGCCCTTTGACTTCTGAGACGTGTTCGAAAATGGAAGCAATTACTTCTGGGTTTTCGGTGTTCAAAAACCGAAACGTTCGGCTTCCGAGATGCTCGAAAACTGAGGTTCCTCTGTGCTTGTAACATACCTGTAAATAATCTTATTTGGGGAATGTGTCGCCAATGAGTCCTCTGGTACATCGGTGGCTGATAAGAAGCCTTTTTAGATCAGCAGTTTCCTTTCCGTTGAGAGTCTGTTCACTGCAAAGACTTATTCTCCAACATACAAAATTGATATAAAAGCTTTCACTTTCATAGCATTTGGAGCTTTTATATCCATTTCTTGTTAGAGGACAAACAAGATTGCTTAGAAAACCTTTCCCCGGGGACTTAGAACTAATTGGGACATTGGGACATATCTGAAAAAGACTTTAATGGTCGAAATGGATCCACAAGCAATTGTTCCCTGGTGTTATTGTCCCTTGTCCTATTTTTCTGCGTTTGTTATTTGAAGTACATTGCCAGTGTATTTTCACATTTGTGGGTGCTATTGCTGATTGTGTTTGATGCGTAGGGCCCTTATGGCGTCTTTTCTACATTGCTGGCATTCTGAACAGGAGCACTTCATACTGTAACATTTTGTTGGAGTCTCTGCTCATACAGCCTTCATCAATCTGGTGCTTGCCAGATGTTTGGGACTACAACTCCCATTGACTCTGATGGGAGTTGTGGTCCAAAGCACTGGGAGGCATTCAGGTTAAGAAATGGCGCGCTAGTACAATTATATTATCAACATCAGTGATATAACATCATGGATCAAAAAAGGTTGTTAGGTGTGTTAATCACAGCAAACACTTTAAGGGCAGTATACAGTCCTGTATACCTGAAGGAGCGTCTCCACCCCCATCGTTCAGCCCGGACACTGAGATCCAGCACTGAGGGCCTTCTGGCGGTTCCCTCATTGCGAGAAGTGAGGTTACAGGAAACCAGGCAGAGGGCCTTCTTGGTAGTGGCGCCCACCTTGTGGAACACCCTTCCATCAGATGTCAAGGAAATAAGCAGCTATCCTATTTTTAAGAGACATCTGAAGGCAGCCCTGTTTAGGGAAGTTTTTAATATTTAATGCTGTATTGTTTTAACACTCGATTGGGATCCGCCGAGTGGCTGGGGAAACGCAGCCAGATGGGAGGGGTACAAACAAATTATTATTATTATTTTACACAACAATACAATACTATAGAGTGAAACACTTGAAGGAGCTGGGTAAGTTTAGCCTGGAAAAGAGGACACTGAGAGGAGATATGTCAGCCATCTTCAAATATCTCAAAGACTGGCACATGGAAAATGGAGCAAGGTTGTTTTCTCCTGCTCTGGAGGGTGGGACCCAAACCAATGGCTCCAAGTTACAAGAAAGGAGATTCCGACTAAACATCAGAAAAAAAACTTCTGACAATAAGAGCTGTTCGGCAGTGGAAGAGGAGGAGGTTGTGGACACTCAGGAGGTTGTGGACACTCCTCCCTTGGAGGTTTTTAAGCAGAGGTTGGATGGCCATCTGTCATGGATGCTGTAGCTGAGATTCCTGCATTGCAGAGGATTGCACTAGATGGTCCTATGGGTCCCTTCCAATTCTACACTTCTATGATTCTATGATAATGTTGTATTATGAAATAATACTATAAGATAATGTTATAGATTGATATGGTTCATGTCAAAGCCCAAGCGTTCATCCAGTCCAAGTGAAGAAGTGTTTCATTCATTCACACATTCGTAACAACCTGACCCCTTTGTCTTTTGTGAATGAAGCAAGTTTCATTCACTTGTGGAAACCTTTAATAAAAATCCATTTTTTTAAAAAAAAAAATGTACCTAAAAAGAGTTGTCGCTGTGTTGCAAAGAGTGCTCGCCACATTCTTGCCGGACATCTCTAATACAGGATTAAATTCAAGGGTGGGCATTTTGCAGCCATGCACTGAGTGTGACACCACCAAGATTTGTTTCTTGTTGTGAACAGACCTGAGGAAGTTTGATTTAAGGAAGCCTATAAGTTACTGCAATTAATTGACTGGCTGGCTGGCTAACTGGCTGCTTGATTAAGCTCACTAATCAGTGCAGCTTTTCAGTGTTTTAAAAATTGGTTACACACACACACACACACACACACACACGTAGCAACATAGGAATGTTTGCACGTGTGCGCACATGCACACACACCTCCATCATCATGTGCTCATGCTCCAGGATGAGGGAAGCATCAGAGACAGTGCTAGTGAGCTGCGCTTCCAGCAGTGGGGCATGTCAAGTGAGAGGGGTGGCGGGCGGCAGTTTGGTGTGGCTCTGGTGAGGAGAAGAAGAAGAAGAAGAGTTTGGATTTGATATCCCGCTTTATCACTACCTGAAGGAGTCTCAACGCGGCTAACATTCTCCTTTCCCTTCCTCCCCCACAACAAACACTCTGTGAGGTGAGTGAGGCTGAGAGACTTCAAAGAAGTGGGACTAGCCCAAGGTCACCCAGCAGCTGCATGCGGAAGAGAGGAGACGCGAACCCGGTTCACCAGATTATGAGTCTACCGCTCATAACCACTACACTACACTGGCTGAATGAGTAAGGGGAAGGGGCTTGGGAGGGCAGCTTTGGGGCGGGAGGTTGGGGCTGAGGTTGGCCAATGAAGCAAGCAGCAGCCCCAATATACAGAATGAAATAAGTGATAGCCACTTGAAATATGGGATGGGAGCAATGCGAATCGTGGAAACAGCAATCAAACCGCTGTTCAATTTTGTGCAGTTGGAAGGAAGGTTGCCTGCCCCTCTGCCATAAATGACACATCATCTATCAGTTGCTTCGGACGCCTAGTAAAGTCATATTCACCCCCCCCAGGCCTTCCATTATGCATGATTGGAGCCTGTCATTACAGAATTCCTGTTTTTATCTCTCTTTATCATCCTTTCTAATGCCGCATCACGATTTTTATGGCGTCGTTTCAACGTTGCATTCTTGTTCACCGCTTAGAAGCCTTTTTTTTGAGAAATATTAAGCTGTTTAGAAATGCTCTTAAACAAACAAAATAAACACAATCTTGGCAAGCACCCGGAGCTTTTAAGATCTCACCCCAGTTTGAATCTTATCTGTTCGGGAATTCTTGGAAGGGAGGTTGACGGTGGGTATGTGTGGAGGGGGACTGGCAATGGGGGTCTTGAAAAGCACAAACTCTTCTGTTCTGGCTGCATTCCACGTTTAGTCATTAAACTCTAATTGGTACCACACTGAGCTTGGTATTGCCCTTTGACTACTCTGTATTTCCTAGGTCATGTCACTTCAAGATGTTCTCTGGCCCCCAGGCCCTTCTATGGCCTGCCCTTGTGAACTCTTAATCCTATCCGACCCCCCTTCTCCCCCCCAAAAAAGTATTAGCAGCTTGGATCGCTCTTGAAACTACTAGATTTTATCCTCCCCCCCCCCACCATGTGCTTAATTTCTCTCTTCCTTCCTTCCTCCTTTGGTGATCATTCAAGGCTGACTTCTGGGAAATTAATGGAAGGGCAGCAAGTCCAAGCCATGCATTTTGTGAATAAATTTCTGCCCTTGGTGAATGTTAGAAGACCTCGTCTTCTGTCACGATGAGCCTCTCTTCCCCACTCTATCTGTCCCTTTCCTGAGAAGTTAAAACCGCGGCTCCAATATTCGTACACACTTTGTCTTATGCGCATTCAAACCGCATTCATATTGGCACTGGGGCCCATTAAATATTTCTTTATTGAAATGTCATTTGGCAGGGTGTTTACTGGGTACTAGAATAAGGTTACCAGATTTCCCCCCTCCCCCAATGAATCCAGGGACACTTTTCAGCTTCCTACTACAGTGGTACCTCGACTTACGAATTACTTGACATACGAATTTTTCGACTTACGAATGGACATCCGTTGGCGGTTTTAGATGGGGTTTACTCGACTTACGAATTTTTCCGAATTTTTTGTTTCCAATGCATTCCTATGGGGAAATCGCTTTTTTGACTTACGAATTTTTCGACCTACGAATGTGCATTCGGAACGGATTAAATTCGTAAGTCGAGGTACCACTGTAAATAGATGGATTTTATGAGGGGACTGATTTATAAATCTGGGGGCTGTCCCCGGGAAATGGGGACGTCTGGGAACCTTATAGTAGAAGCAAGTTCGCATGGTAGGAATTTTGAGTTTATTTGAAACTGATGGGCAGAGTATTCTGGACAGGAGGGGGGGGAAAGTCCCCTCCTACACAGTGCCTAGTAAACTATGGAACTCACTGCCACAAGATATGGAGGGGGCCACTTAGAACTTAAAGGACGATTAGACAAATGCAAGGTAGGTAGGCCTGTTAATGGCTGATAGTCATGTTGCTACCACTGCCTCTGTTTCCAGTGTTCAGCCTGGGAATGCTATTATTTATCTATCCAAAAGTACACCATCAATTGTGATAGGTGTCCCATGTTTTACAGTACAAAATATCCCAGAGAGTTTTAACGATCAATCTAGAGCTCCCATATGCCCAGAATTTCTCAGACATCGCCAGGATTTGGCTGTTGGAAACTGTCCGGGTGGAAATTGCTTAAATGTCCGGGGAAATCTGGGTTTATGGCAGCCCTTGTCGGAAGTGTAGATTTTGGCAAATTCCCTTAAAAATAGATATAAAACTTCATTTTATCTCCCCCCCCCCCCTTTTTTGAAATAAGAACTTTGGCCAAAATAAGAACTTTGGCCAAAAAAGCTCAACAACTTTTGTTTCCGGGTTTTCACTTTTCGAAATATGGCAACCCCAGAACAATCCAAAGAGAACTTTGGGAATTGTAGAAACAAAATAGAAAATTCTTTCCAGTAGCACCTTAGAGACCAACTGAGTTTGTTCTTGGTATGAGCTTTCGTGTGCATGCACACTTCTTCAGATACACTGAAACAGAAGTCACCAGATCCTTAAATATAGTGAGGGAGTGGGGAGGGGTATTACTCAGAGGGTGGTGGGAATGGGTGATAAGCTGATAGGTGTGGAAAACCTGTTGACGACTCTTAACGGCTGCAATTAGTCTTGCAGGGAAAGGCAAGGGGTGAGATGGCTAAAGATAGCTTTGTTAAGTATAATGAGATAAGAATCCAATGTCTTTGTTCAGACCAGGTTTCTCCATGGTTCTAAGTTTGGTGATTAGTTGCAATTCAGCCACTTCCCTGTTTGGGAATTGTAGTTCTGTGAGGGAAATAGGGATCTCCTAATAAGTATCAGCACCCTTAATGAACTACGCTTCCCAGGTTTCTCTGGGAGAAGCCATGATTGTTTAAAGTGGTACGATAGTCCTTTAAACATATGTGCTTGTGGCCACAGTCAACTTAAGTGGATTGTGGCTTTGGCTGTAAATCATACATCATTTCTAACAGCAGCACTTAGTGAACCATTGCAGGAGACAACTCAGTCTCTGAACTGTACTCCATATCTGGCTAGCAACTCTCACCCCGAGGCCATAAGCACCATGTTGACACGCACGTGAACTGACTCAGGCGGTTGATGCTGGTGGGAGCGTGGGCATCCCTTTGACTCTTCCTCTTAGAATCATAGAATCATAGAGTTGGAAGAGACCACAAGGGCCATCCAGTCCAACCCCCTGCCAAGCAGGAAACACCATCAAAGCATTCCTGACAGATGGCTGTCAAGCCTCCGCTTAAAGACCTCCAAAGAAAGAGACTCCACCACACTCCTTGGCAGCAAATTCCACTGTCAAACAGCTCTTACTGTCAGGATGTTCTTCCTAATGTTTAGGTGGAATCTTCTTTCTTGTAGTTTGAATCCATTGCCCCGTGTCTGCTTCTCTGGAGCAGCAGAAAACAACCTTTCACCCACCTCTATATGACATCCTTTTATATATTTGAACATGGCTATCATATCACCCCTTAACCTTCTCTTCTCCAGGCTAAACCTACCCAGCTCCCTAAGCTGTTCCTCATAAGGCATTGTTTCCAGGCCTTTGACCATTTTGGTTGCCCTCTTCTGGACACATTCCAGCTTGTCAGTATCCTTCTTGAACTGTGGTGCCCAGAACTGGACACAGTATTCCAGGTGAGGTCTGACCAGAGCAGAATATAGTGGTACTATTACTTCCCTTGATCTAGATGCTATACTCCTATTGATGCAAGCTCTGGGGCTACACATACTGTCCTGAACTCCCTAAACTACCTTGCTGTCCTCATATGCAGTCAGGGGCGGGCTTTGCTAATCTTTGGTAACATGGCTCCTTGAGCGAGGCCGAAATTTGGCACACCCAAATGGATCTTCTCAATTATGGATCTTCTCAATTTTGCACCCTCTCGACTCTGCGCCCAGGTGGGGTGGGGATCCACCTGTGCCACCCTAAACCTGACGCTTTGTGCAATGCAAATCACTAGACCACCACCAGTGTTGACATGAGTGTTATCTGCCAGTCCATCATCATCATCATCATCACCATCATCACTTATACCCCACCCATCTGGCCAGGCCTCCCCAGCCACTTTGGGCAGCTTCCAACAGAACATTAAAAACACAAGAAAACAGGCACGTCCAACAGGTTAGATCAGTGCTTTCCCCCAAAGAAGGTCAACAACTATGACCTGAACCCCTAATAAATGGGCCTTCTTCCCCCCTAAAAAAGTTCAACAACTTTGACCTGAACCCCCCAAAAGGGGGGTAGATCACTGCCAGTTTTTAACCCTGTGAGTAGATCGCAGTCTCTTGGGTGCTGGCCACCCCTGCAATAAAACATCAAACATTAAAAAAAAATCCTAAACAGGGTTGCCTTCAGATGTCTCCTAAAAGTCAGATGGTTGGTTATTTCCTTGACGTCTGATGGGAGGGTGTTCCACAGGGCGGGTGCCACCACCGAGAAGGCCCTCTGCCTGGTTCCCTGTAACCTCACTTCTCATAGTGAGAGAACTGCCAGAAGGCCCTTGGAGCTGGACCTCAGTGTCCGGGCTGAACGATAGGGGTGGAGAGAGTCCTTCAGGTATATTGGGCCAAGGCCGTTTAGGGCTTTAAAGGTCAGCACCAACACTTGACTTCATTGTGTGGAAGAGAGAAGAATGCCCTCTTGTCTCAGGCAGAAAAATGTCTTGAACCAGCCCTTTTCATTCCTCAGCTCTCTAAGCTGTCTAAGTTGTTGCTTACACAACTCCCATCATCCCTGAGCATTGGCCGTGCCAGCTAGAACTGATGGGAGTTGCAGTCCCACAACATCTAGAGGGCGTCCCATTACGTCAGCTACCCTTGTATACAGCCATACGAATGTCTCTAGAGAGGACATCCCCCAGAGCATCAGGGCCAGAGCAACTGGAAAGCCCCTGTTTTTTGCACCCACCTGCTAAAACTCTGTTTGTATGAAAGCTAGGGCAAGAGTTCTACTGTAAACTCATGCACCCAGACCCCCCCCCTTCTCATAATCTCACTGGTTTCTTCATGAGCGAGATGTAGTTACAATATCTCAAGTCTATTTCCAGAAGTTCCATGCCAAGCATTCTAGAACTGAGCACGTCATTCTCATGTTTCCCATGTGCAGGCCAAAAGCTGGTTTTATAACCTGACTGGACAAAAATGGAGCAAAACATCTCATGTATTGTGTCTTTTTGCAGTATACCTGTATGTGTATTATCGCCACAACCCCAGCCTGTTTAATCTGGAGCTTCCCAGTCTCTCTTGTCTTCTTTTCTGGAAAGCAGATGTTGTTCATTAGCTAAAGGACAGCAGAGGGTGTTGCACCGGTAGTTTCTAAGAAGCAAATAAGTTGTTCTCAGAAGGTGAGAAATCTGATGCAGCAGCCAGCAGCAGTTTTTCAAGAGTGACATTTTGGAATGGTAACATTTTCAAGTGCTCAGGGTGAACTTTGCAACTGCAACAGGGAGTTTAGAACAGTATTTTTCAACCACTGTTCCGCGGCACACTAGTGTGCCGTGAGATGTTGCCTGGTGTGCCGTGGGAAAAATTGTGTTTATTTGATTCCTTTTCAAGAGAATTACTTTATATATAGTCAATATAGGCACAGAGTTAAATTTTTTAACATTTTCTAATGGTGGTGTGCCTCGTGATTTTTTTCATGAAACAAGTGTGCATTTGCCCAAAAAAGGTTGAAAAACACTGGTTTAGAAGGTGCACTAACCACCTGGAATTGTCTAAGGTGCTACTGGAAGGATTATTAGTATTATTATTATTATTTTTACTATGGCAGACCAACACGGCTACCTACCTGTAACTGGAACACCTGGAATTGGACTCTGTAACCCATTTGTTTATGTATTTTTTTCTCCAACCACACAGCCTCCTAATCATGCATTATACGGTCGTACCTCGGAAGTCAAACAGAATCCATTCCAGAAGACCGTTTGACTTCCAAAACATTCGACTTCCAAGGTGCGGCTTCCGATTGGCTGCATGAGCATCCTGCAGCCAATCAGAAGCCATGGAGGACGTTCAGCTTCCAAAAATCATTCGGAAACCGGAACAATCACTTCTAGTTTTCGATCATTTGGCTTCCGAGGTTCCACTGTATCAGACAAATCCCACTTTTCAGACAAATATTCACAAAGAAGCTCACACCAATTCAAACCTAATGCTGGTTAGCATCTGTCTGTCTCGGGAGACACTGGAGGAGTATGCCTTTGGGGGCGAAGTGAAACTGTTGGGAGGTTGCAGCGCCTGCTGTGGCTGTAGAAACCGACACAGGAAAGACATGTTTTTTTGCAGCTGGGGCAGATGAAAGTGACCAGTTGTGTTGCGGCAAATGCACCATAGCGTTTATTCTCTCTGAGTGGCTCCCAGCGGTCATTTCTCCTCCAGTGGATACTTGACTTGACTGCCTCCAGGTGCTGTGGTTGCCTGCATGGGATTCCCACATGGTGGGGTTGATTTTGCCAGCTTTCATGTCATGTTTTCAGACAACTTTATAACACAGATGAAATACAATACAATACAATACAATACAGATAAAAGATAAGAAAAATACAGATAAAAATACAGATAATACAGATAAAATATAAAATAGGTTGTTGTTGTTGTTGTTCAGTCGTTCAGTCATGTCCAAATCTTTGTGACCCCATGGACCAGAGCACGCCAGGCATGCCTATCTTTCACTGCCTCCCGCAGTTTGGCCAAACTCATGCTAGTCGCTTCGAGAAAACTCCATGGACAAAGACAACAGGCATAATATAGGTAATAGATAATAAAAGGTAGGTAAAAAAGGTAACGAACCCCTGGGGGGTTACATCCAGTCAAAGGTGACTATGGGGTGTGGTACTCATCTCGCTTTCAGGCCGAGGGAGCCAGCATTTGCCCACAGACAGCTTTCCAGGTCATGTGGCCAGCATGACTAAACCGCTTCTGGTGCAACGGGACACCGTGACGGAAGCCAGAGCGCATGGAAACACCGTTGGATGGTCACATGTTTTCTACCACTGATCTACTGGGTATCTAGAAGTTGGAAGTTGGTTTTCACATGAAGAAATTGCTCCTGACAGCAAGCTTCTATTGCTCTCCTCCACAGACAAAAATTTGAGCCCAGGAACAGAGCTAGGGTGAACTCCAATGCTCTCCAAGTTTACTAGTAAAGGTTTAAAAAGGTAAAGCCCCCCCCCCCCGGACAGTTACCTCCAGTCAAAGGTGACTATGGGGTTGTGGAGCTCATCTCGCTTTCAGGCCAAGGGAGCCAGTGTTTGTCCACAGACAGTTTCCCGGGTCATGTGGCCAGAATGACTAAACCGCTTCTGGCGCAACGGAACACCGTGACGGAAACCACAGCACACGGAAATGCCATTTACCTTCCGGCCACAGCGGTACCTATTTATCTACTTGCACTGGCCTGCTTTCGAACTGCTGGGTTGGCAGAAGCTGGGACAGAGCAACAGGAGCTCACCCCATCGCAGGGATTTGAACCGCCGACCTTGCTATCAGCAAGCCCAAGAGGCTCAGTGGTTTAGACCTCAGCGCCACCCGCTGTAGTACACATAAAGCAGAGGGGTAAAGCAACACAAAGTTCTTGCACATGGAACAGTGTTTCTCAGCCAGAGCCGAACTCAGGCACAATGGCAGGATACTCCATTCCATTCCTTCCCAGTTTTCCACCACCCTAACAGTCAATCAGCCTTCCATAGCCACTCAGCACAGCACTCATTGGGTTTTTTTGTAGGGGGATTCCTCCTAGAGTTTCATTTTTTTTAAAAAAGTACTTCTGCAAAGTGTTGGGATCCCTGCCCTTCCTATCAATGGTGCTGCTTTGGCTATGTAAGCAATGGCACTCACCTCTGAACATTAGGGGGCAATTTTGAATGGCATAATATATGGTGTTCACCCCCATCCCTCCCAGAATCACATGCATATTTGGCACCCTTAATATCAAAGACATGATTTTTCAAGTTTCAAACCTGAGTTTGGGGTGCCTCAAGGACAAGTCTGAAAAGCTCCATGGCAGATGTTTTGACTATAAAAAGTTGGCTTCCACAAGTGAGATGGGCTTGAGATCATGTGAGTTTCACAAAAATGAACGCGTGAAATCCATCTTTCTAATTTGTATGTACTTGCAGAAGAAAACTCATTTCAAATACAGCGTGGAGTAGCTGGAAATCCAAGCTGGTCAAGGAAATGGGACCCAATCATTTCAGAACTGGAAGACCAGGATCTGATCTGGTGTTAAACCTTGAGAGCACAACCGAGCCAAAATAAGTTGCTTTCCAACTTCCCCCAAGGGTGAGCCTTAGTAGCAGTTAGTTCAATTCCCAATAGGACTTAGGCTGGGGTTTCAATAAGAGGCTGCATGTTCAAAAGTCTCCCATCTCCTGTGAGGCTTACCATTTTCAGTAGCCAATACAGGCACCTACTGCTGCAGAGGCTCCTGTATTGCAACACGATCTTGCCAAGAAAAGATCTCCCTGATGTCGCCATCTACTAAAACTCATGGAAACACCTTGCTTTTTCTTGCCAATAGAGAGAATCAATAAAACAATGTAGCTGCTCAGACTGCTTCCATCCCTGACTTTATCAGTCGGTTGCTGCTTTTACTTGCTTTTTTTCCACCCCACCCCAAGCCCCAAGCCCCGTCCCATGCCAAACTTAGGACAAGGGCAGAATGCAAGTGGTTTTACTGGAGCAGCACATTTTCCAGCTGTGACTTAAGGCTTTGTACCTTAGTTAGCCAGCAAATCTACGCAGAGCTTTCCCTGCCACCAAGCGAGCAGCAGGCTACGAACTTGGCACTGACAGAAGGCTGCAAGAATTCTCTCCAGCAAACGCTTGACTCAGCTTTTGATGCTGAGCCATAGGCAGAGGCTGGGGCCAGGAGCACCGAGTAGCCAATCTGGCTTCGGGAGGGACTCGTTACATTTAAACTGGCAGCGGGGTTTCCAGAATTAGCCTCTCCCTTTGCCCAGCTATCCCAAACATTTCAGGCATCCCCTTTTCCCTTCTTGCCAATGGCCGGAGATGAACTTTGGACTTGAGTGACATCTTGCAGCTGGGTGAGCTCTTTATTTAACACTTTCCAAGAAGGAATATTGGAACCGATCTGCCTTTCGTCATGGCCCTTTTTTTAGACCGCGAACTGAAAGGGTCCGAGAATTGATTGTACAAGGCATGTTTCCATGATCACAGGTTGAAAAGCGCAAAAAACGGGGGAAAGTAAGATTCAAGTGGATAATTATCCTACCTTTCACTGTTTGGGATCCTGAGCTTCTTCAAGGAGCTCAGAGCTTAGTGTATGGCATTAATCTATTCATAATTCAAAGTGTTGGTGTTGACCTTTAAAGCTCTGAACAGTCTCAACCCTGTATACCTGAAGGAGCATCTCCACCACCATCATTCAGCCCAAACAATGAGGTTCAGCTCTGAGGGTCTTCAGGGTGTCCCCTCACTGCGAGACATGAAGTTACAGGGGACCAGGCAAAGGGCCTTCTTGGTAGTGGCACCCACCCTGTGGAACGCCCTCCCATCAGATGTCAAACAGATTTAAAAAAAAAACTATTAGACTTTTAGAAGACATCTGAAGGCAGCCCTGTTTAGGGAAGTTTTTAATAGTTGATGTTTTATTGTGCTTTTAATATTTTGTTGGGAGCCGCCCAAATGGGGGGCATATTATTATTATTATTATTATTATTATTATTATTATTATTACAGTCTTACCTTGGTTGACAAACACCTTGTGACTCAAACGTTTTGGCTCCCAAACGCCGCAAACCCAGAAGTGAGTGTTCTGGTTTGCTAATGTTCTTTGGAACCCAAATGTCTGGTGTGGCTTCCGCAGCTTCTGATTGGCTGCAGGAAGCGGCGCCTTGGTTTCCAAACATTTTGGAAATTGAACGGACTTCCGGAATGGATTCCGTTTAACTTCCAAGGAACCACTGTATTATTATTGTTATGTTGTGACCACCATGGCTATGTAGTGATTTTAATCCAAGCCTAATGCTCTAAATCAGGCATCTCTCCCAATAAATCTCGAAAAGTTTCTGTTGTCCCCCGTAAGAAAAGTATTTGGGCAGTGCTACCTCCCAAAAGGCTACCACATCTGGTCACCCCCCCTTTCCTTCTCCCTAAATAAAGCTCAACAACTAAAAATGAACTGAACCCCTAAAAAACAGGGCATTCCTCATCCCAAAAAGGTCAACAACTCTGAGCTGAACCCAAAAAATGGGGGTAGATCACTGCCAGATTTTTATTCTGAAAGTAGATCACAGTCTCTTGGGAGTTGGCCACCCCTGCTCTAGATCAGCAGTGGGGAAGTAAGGTCTATGGGCTTAATTAGAACCACCAGGCCTCCCCAGTTGGCCAATGAGGACATTTTGCCCAAGCCATGCCCACCTGCTCTACAGGTGTGAAGCAGGTTAAAGATGCAGCTGTGCCAAAAGGGGACTTGCAGGCACCACCAATGATCAGCTGATCGGTGGCACCTTCAGAGCCCTTTGCAAAGGTTGAACCAGGAAGGAGTAAGGCATCAGTTTGGAACTTCTTGCACCACCAGGGCCTTGAATCAGAAAAAGGAACTGCAGTAATCGGTCAGCATTTTTAGCCAATGAGTGAAGTCAAACATATAGGTCGTCAAGGTGTTGTTTGGACACCAGGCAATAGGAATCCCTCGAGTCCTAAAGGAATGTTGTTTTGTTCTCTCCTTTAGTGCATTGGCCCTTCTTTTGTCTCATTTTCTCATCCTAGGAATCTCCCTAGTTTCCCTTCTTTCCACGTAAGTATAGGATTTTTCCGGGTACAGAATGGCAACCTAGGGTTTTGTTTAGGGTTAGGACTGCAGAAAAACAGAGTTCTTCTGCCTTTAACAGCTGTGTGGCAGACAGAAATTCAAATATTTTCTAGCATGGAAATGCAATTGGGGAGAACGCTTCACCTGTTTACATTCTGTCTGTCATATACCTTATTTTGTGTGTGGACACCAAATTATTTCTTGGCCCTCCACTCCAACTGCAAAAATGGGCAGAAATTGGCACGGGACACATATGCAAATCTGTCTCCTCTTTTATGAGCCTGTCTAAGGTCACAATCCACATGCAGTGTACTGGGTCCAGAAAATCTGTCGGCGCCCCCGATATTTCCCACTGCAAAGATTCACACCACCACCAACGATTTAGTTAACAAAATAGATCAGACCTGAGGACTCCAGCAGCTTTTGGTAAGAAAAAACAGTGATGACCTCTTCCTGCTGGGACAACAATTGGTTTTAGCAGAGGTCTGACATCTGGAAAGTCCATTCACTCCATTTCAGTAACTACTGATTTTGGAACTTACTTGGAAATAGATCCAACTCAAAACAGTGTGACTTATTTCAATGGAAATATATTCAGGATCAGGGACCCAGCTAACTTCAACAAATGTCTACAAAGGCACAGTTCCCACAGTATTTCTTCCCTTTTTATGATCATCCCAAAGAACACCCTCGAATGAGCAACCCTGTCCCTTGAGCTGGGAATTCACAGACCTTGGAAGCTGTAATTTTGGTGATTTTGGAGGTTCATTTCATGAATGCATCATCCCACCTTACGGCCCAGATGATGCTTTCAAAATATCTTTCATTTAATACTCCATTGCAAAAACAGACCAGGATTAAAACGATGAAACCTCTCCAGGAACAAAGGACATTATTGGTGCAGGCAGACTACCTGGAGTATATGAAAGTAAGAAGAAGAAGGGGGGGGAAAACCCTGGCTTATTCAGCACAATCAGGGAGATACTTGAAGATCCATTGGCACCGGCTTTAATTGGGAAGCAGCTGTTTTCTTTGCCCTTCTGTCCGGTAGAAAGAAGCTGACAGATGGCAAAGTGTGAGCCAAAGAATAATATGTGCAAGCTTTGTCTGCCCCTAGAATTCATGGGAAGAGATATTGGGAAAATAGGTCTGTCCTAAAATGAGCCCTTTGTTGTCAGTGCTGATGTCCTACAGTGTTTCCAGAAGCTAAGAGGAGTGTGGGCTCCAAAAGCAGGCAGACCCAGCAGACAGTGAGACTTCCATCTCTGGGATCAGAGGAGGTGTCTTTGCCCTCCTTCTCCTTGGATTCAAGCGACCGCTTCTCTGAACTACTGGCAACCCCAAAGAACCCTCCTCTTTCTGCCCTACCAAGACCAGGAACTGCAGAAGGCATCTCATCACAAATGAATAGCACAGTCCCTTAATATTCTAAGTAGATTCCCTGCAGAGGAGAGGCTAAGATTTGTCCATACCTCTCCCCACAAGACTATGTAGTAGGTTTGTGGAGCAACCACAATATTTGCCTTCTGTCTGCACCTGTAGCATTTGAAAGCAGCACGATCCACATCAGATTCATCATTCCAATCTGATTTGTTATCCTGGTCCAGATCTGATTTGTTCAATCCAAAGCTGTGTTTCACCTTCATTGCCTCTTGTCATGCTGAAGGAGCATGACCAAAACACTAACCCACGAGAGTGAGGTTCGAGATGCTGCAAGGCAAAGTCAAGCAAAGAGAATTGGTTGAGGTCCAAAACACAATCCAGGCCCTCCAGAAGTTGCTCAGCGACAACTCCCACTATCCTTGATCATTGGCTAGGCTGGCAGGGGCTGATGGGAACTGCAGTTCAGCAACACCGGTTGACCATTCTTGGCGCAGGGCTAAACAACCATGAAAATTCCCGAAGGAAAGACCTCACCACAAAGATTGGACACTCCTTCCCCTGCAAACTGCCAGCCCCAATCCTAGAATATCCTTCCACTCTTGAGAGCCAGTGTGGTGTAGTGGTTAAGAGCGGTAGACTCGTTATCTGGGGAACCGGGTTCGCGTCCCCGCTCCTCCACATGCAGCTGCTGGGTGACCTTGGGCTAGTCACACTTCTCTGAAGTCTCTCAGCCCCACTCACCTCACAGAGTGTTTGTTGTGGGGGAGGAAGGGAAAAGGAGAATGTTAGCCGCTTTGAGACTCCTTTGGGTAGTGAAAAGCGGGATATCAAATCCAAACTCTTCTTCTTCTTCTTCTTCTTGTCTTACACGTGGGGCGGAATAGCTCTGGAAACATCTGTCTCTGCTGAACTGCCAGAGCTTGCTGGCTATTGCTAGCTTTGCTTCTGAAAGTCTCACCATGATGACATTTCTCCCTAGGCTTTGGAGTTCAGGATTGGCTGCTCATAGTGAAAGGCCATTATTCAGTGGGCGAGTGCATGCTTTGCATACAGGATGCCCCAGATTCAATCTGCGGCATGACCAGTGAAAAAAAAGATCTCTACCTATGACACATCAACGGCCCAAGACTGATGTGGAGAGGGGGTGTCGATCGAGGTGAGTCCAAAGGTCCAGAAATAAAGGTTTAGAGGGCTGCATTTGGGCACAGGGCCTGAGATCCCATACCGCTGCTTTTCATGGTAGCAATGTTTCATTTCGTTTATATCGCTTTTCCAGCCTGCCCAGAAAATGTCTTAGACATGGCAAAGGAGACCAGGAAAGGTGTGGGGGAGGCATCTGAGCTGGGAGCAAAAGATCCTGCAGGCAAAACATTTCATAGCAGAAGGAACGACAAGTTTCATGGGATGGTACCCCTTTAAGAGAAAATCTGAAAAATGCTCAGGAAGGCTTACGAATGGGCACCTTCAGCTTAAGCTCCACCAGCACACTTCATGGTGATGCAGAGCATTGGTTAATGAGCAGTTATGGATTAATCTCTTGCAGTGTATCAATCGAAGAGAGGAAGTGCTTATAATCCATTTATAAATATATTCACGCCCCTGCCTCTGCTGCAGCCTCCAGTGGCAGCCAGCACATGTCTTTTTCCTGATGATAACATGTCATACCGGAAAATAAAGTGCCTTAATCAAATAGACTGTGTAGTAGACAGACTCCACTTAAGGGTTTGGTTAAAAAAAGAAAGAAAGAAAAGAACACTTTCTTCCATGCATCCTCAATTATGTTTGGAAGTACAGCTGATCTTATTCAGAACTGGGTGCATTCTGTACTTTAATAAAGAAGCACTTGGAATTATGCACAGCGGGTGGCACTGTGGGTTAAACCACAGACCCTAGAGCTTGCCGAACAGAAGGTCGGTGGTTCGAATCCCCGCGACGGGGTGAGCTCCCGTTGTTTGGTCCCAGCTCCTGCCCACCTAGCAGTTCAAAAGCACGTCAAAGTGCAAGTAGATAAATAGGTACCACTCTGGCGGGAAGGTAAACGGCGTCTCCGCACGCTGCTCTGGTTCGCCAGAAGTGGCTTAGTCATGTTGGCCACATGACCCGGAAGCTGTACGCTGGCTCCCTCGGCCAGTAACGCGAGATGAGCGCTGCAGAGACACTTGGACTTTATTATATAGGATGCGTCTCTGGGTTATTTGTGGGGCATAGGAATTCGTTCATTTCCCCCCCAAAAAATATAGTCCAGACCGCCACATGGTCTGAGGGACGGTCGACCGACCCACGGCTGAAAAAGGTTGCTGCCCCCCTGGTCTAGATGCAGCCCTGGAGTACATGGGGCATTGGTCTGATCCAGTGCAACAGACAAATTTGATATTTTCTTCTGAAGTTCTTGACTCTGCAATAGCAGATCTGTGCTCTTGGATACTTGAAGGGACTTAGGGTCCTTTTGACAGCAAGTAATTGTAACAGGTTGTTTAAGTCAGGGATTGGCAACCTTTTTTGTTTGAGACTGATGGCTACATTCCCATCTGGGCAAACCTCTGGGGGCACATGTAGGTGGTGGATGAAGCCAGGGGCAAAAGTGGGTGGAACCACAAATGCAAATTTTACCCAGAAGTGGAGACTAATTTCTACATATGTGCAAACACACGTCCCTTTGTATCCTCTATCCGGGCAACCCAGACACGCTATCAGAGTTCAAGGGCAAAATTTAGCTGATTAAAAATACTTAAGGAGGGTAGGAAGGAGGGCGGATGAGGGGTGTGGCCTGGGGAGAAGGGGTGTGACTTGGGGGTGCAGGGGGGCAGACAGAAAGGACTCGAGGGCTGCATTTGGCCTTTGAAACTGGTGTTCCCCAACCTTGTATTAAACATATTATCCTATCTCCCACTTTTGTTATGTTTAGAGCTAGAAGTCACAGGGAGGGGGGAAACCAGATTGGGACTGTGCCACACAGGGACAGGGGTGCAACCCTTTCCTGCTGCACTATTCCCCTGCCAGAAATCCCCCAAGATGTCGCTGCAACAAATAGCGCCATTTAAGGGCCACTGGCATCACAGTTCTTCCCTCTCGTGGCTGCTATTTATAAACATAGAGAAAGCAAGCAGGGAGGGAGAGAAAATCATTGTCTCTTTTGGCCCTGGCATTCATGCATTGAAATGTCGTCTGGACTGCCAGGCTATATCCGCTGCATGATATATATGGCATTGCCAACAGCCTCACATTGCATCCAAAGCTGGTGTGCTGGCCCCAGGGGTTTGTCCGTGAAGCGAGGTCCAAGTCCAGTCCTGGGTCTAGAGGTCCAAAGGAGGTCAGTCTGGCGGGGAGCGAGGCAGGGAGCAGGTCAAGGTCCAAGGCAGGTTCAGGCACGAGGTTGCAGGTTGAGCATACGCTTGCAACTAAGTTGCTCACGCAACTTGGGCTGGGTCTGGCTGGCTTTTATCTGGCCCTATGCTTAGGGTGGCCCCGATCCTCCGGAGACTCGCCTCTCCTCCGGGCCTGGAGGCGAGCACTCCTCCTGTAAGCACTTAGCTCTCTTCGCCTCTCTGTCCTGAGCCTCTGCAGCTCAGGAGAGGCTGGTGGGTTACTGGACCCAGGGGCTGCCTCAGCTTCCTCTGATGAGGCTGGGAGTGGAGCACCTGCAGGCAATGGGTCCTCCCTCCCATCAGGAGCCAGAGCAGACTCTGCTGATTCCCTCACCTGGGGATCCAGCACAGGTGGGGATCCTTCAGGCTCAAGCCCTGGCCCCGGCTCAGCTGGTTCTGGAGGTGGGGAATCCTGTGCAGGCTGGGATCCCTCAGGTTCAGCATCAGAGTCTGACTCCCAGGCAATCACACCTGGCCTAGCCTTGATCTGTGATCAGCATCCAGGGGGTTTATTTCTTTTGGGGGGGGAGGGGGAGGACAAAAAACACTTTTGATCCCCCCATCACCAGTTTACTTAGCTGTTCTTTGGTTTCTTTGCAATTGTGCCCTAAAGGTTGGCACAACTCCCCTCACCCCACAAGCCCCGGCTTCAAGTCGTTGATGTCAACGTTCCAAATTATTTATCTCTGTCTGAGTCAGCAGTTCAGCTCGCATGACAGTTTAGTCCAGTGAACAAACCGAATTGCTTATTTATAAGCTGGCTTCCCAACAGGGATCCATTTTTATGGTTAAAATTAGTTAATTGCCTCCCCAACCACCCTCCCACCCTTTCCTCCTCTGTTCAGTTTTCCCTTCAAGTAAAGGGAGGTCATTGACTGCTCACAACAGATTTACAGTGTGTGTGTGTGTGTGTGTGTTGGGGACGTAGCGGGGAGGAGACAATTTATTTGAAACATCCAAAGCTGCGCCACAGAGGAAATCCTATGGTAAAGGAAAATCTGAACATTTCACTCTTTCTCCGATTCAAGCAAATCTTGCTGTGGGTGTTTTGACAGCAAAATCCCCACACCCAGTGGCTGAAAGCTAACGTATTCTTTCTCATCTCTTTGCCGTTTATACATGGACAACCCGAAACTAAGTCCACCTTGGGTTCTTTATCTCCTCTTTTGTTCAATATATTGATTTTGAGCTTCCTCTGACTTTCTGAGACAATGAACATCTGTGTTTCAGGAAGAAGACATCACCGTCACTTAAGGGAACACCACCTCCCAATATAATATCCCCCTGCCTTCTGAAGATTTGCAAGGGAGAGCCTTCCATAGAATCATAGAGTTGGAAAGGGACCCTAAGAGTCATCTAGTCCCACCCCCTGCCATGCAGGAATATGTCTCTTTCTGAAGGCAGGCTGACAAGCACATGTTTGCTTCCTTAGCAGCAGTTTTCTCAGGTGCTCCACAAAAAGCATGAGCAAGCCAGGAATTCTTCTTATTTTATTGTATAATTGAATTTTTATTGTATAATTGAATTCATATTTGTAGTGAAGTTGATGGTTTGTATTGTTGTTACCAAAGAAAAGTCCAGACCTTGAAGAAACCGTCGGTGAAACGGGAAGTTTGAAGCTAGCCACCCGTCGGGAGAACACACCCACATGTTGGAGGGATTCTGAATCACCTTCCCCAACATTGTGAGGATGGACTTTTGCGTCTGATAGACATTTGCTATACCATCTTCATCATTATTGAACATTTATGGCACTTTGTATTTTTGCACTTTGTAATTGCACTTGATATTAGCACTTTGATGATTCAAAGCATATATAGGTTTGCCTTTGATGGAATATTTATAAACGCCCTTTGCATTATGATATTGTCAGTTTAGTTTTCATATTTATGTAATTCCTCCAGTGATTTACACGGTTTTGTATATATTTTTGAGGAATTCTTCTCCGGCTTGGATTTTAATGTGAGGCAGAGAAGAATTTGGGGGCTTCCAACATTCGCTTCTCCTCTGCTGCAAGTGTTAACAACCTCATTTCTGGATCTCAGCCCTGCACGCCATGACGGCATCTCTGCTGAAAAGCATGAAGGCCAGTGAGTATAATAACCTGATTGACCTTGGTGAACTTTCCCCCTTTGACGACCATTGGAACAAGCCTGTGTCCCTGGATGTCTTTATTCCTAGCCTTGTGCAGTCTGGAGACGGCAAGCTGTTTTGTTAACTTGGCAGCAAGAGGGAAGGAAACTCCTGCATTAGCAGCGTAAGCAGAAAGTACGAGGGCGTGAATTTGAAGAGCATATAAAATATGAAGGAGGCCTGTCAACTCAGATTAACCTAGTCAGCCATTCTTAAAAAAAAAAGAATATTGTTGCCAGGGAAAGACAAAGAGTCATGGGGCAGCATTCTTCAAATGTCTGCCCTTTTGGGGGGTGGGGTACAGTTATAGGTTGATGCATGCCATTTTTTGCATGAACCAAAAAAATAATAATAATTCCACATTCTGGTGGTGATGTTTCAGTAGAGGTTGCTAAATGAAATTCATAGGCAGTGGTTAGCAATGGCAGCAGTGGCTGTGAAGAAAAGTGACCACCTGTTGGTTCCATTGCAACCCTACCCCCTTCAGGATGGTTTCCTTCAGCATGCAATGCATGAATATTTTGGCCAACGTGGGGCTCAAACCTACAACCCTGAGATTAAGAGTCTGATGCTCTACCAACTGAGCTACTCTCATAGACTTTATAAGGACAAATACAATATTTGGACAACATTAATATATAGTAGGCTATAGATACAGTCGTACCTTGGAAGTTGAACGGAATCCATTCCGGAAATCCGTTCGACTTCCACAACGTTTCAAAACCAAAGTGTGGCTTCTGATTGGCTGCAGGAAGCTCCTGCAGCCAATCAGAAGCCGCTGAAGCCGCATCAGACATTTGGCTTCCAAAAGAATGTTTGAAAACGGGAACAGTCACTTCCAAGTTTCAATCGTTTGGGAGCCAAAACATCCAAGAACTAGGCTGTTCGATTAGAACAATAATTCCATTTATATACCATTTGTATTAAATAAGTGTGTATAGAATTAAAGTGTTTGGGTGTGGTTTTGGTTTTCCAATGCACTGTTTGTTTCTTCTTCATTTGTTTCTCCACTTTATTTTGTTTAACTGAAATATTTTCAATAAAAAATAAAAGAAAATTAAAGGAATAGACGGACCTATGCTTTGATTCAACAGGATTATTTTTAATTAAACGTTTAATCCAGTGCTGCTATTCCATTTTGACCTTCCATTAATGGAAGAGGAGATTTTGCCCATTCTCCCTTCCTGCCCCAGTCCTCTGTGCCCACTAAAATTTGCTTTATACAGTTGTTATGTACTGAGTTGAATAGGATCCAAACTGCAGCAGTCTGATTGGTCCTAGAACAATAGGATTGAGATTGCGGCAGTCTGATTGGTCCTAGAACAATAGGATTGAGATTGCAGCAGTCTGACTGGTCCCAGAACAATAGGATTGAGATTGCAGCAGTCTGATTGGTCTGCAGGAGCCACCCAATCCAGCTCCAGGTGGAAGTGAATCCGCACTCTGATTGGCATACAGGAATATCCCGGAATTAGCCAATCACGTGGGGCCCATTGTGTAAATAGTGTATATAAAGCAAACGTTTTGGGGGAACTACATTCCTCACTACTATGAGCTGAATAAAGAGCATGAAAGTCACACTGGACTCCGAGTATCTTTCACTGGCGACGAGGATGGGATCCCGCTGAGCTGACTGCCACACACAGCACCGCAGAAACGCCACCTGCCGCACAGCTGCCTCGCACCGTGTATCCAGGCTTCAGCTCCGGGTCCCAAGGAACTCAAGATGGCAACTGACAGCAGCTTCTCGCCATTCAACCCAGCATCAGGAGACTGGGAAGGGTACGCCACCCGTTTCACCTTCCTTCTAGAAGCTAAAGGGGTCACCAACGATGCCAAGAAGAGGGCGATATTCTTCAGCGTCTGCGGAGAGGAGACATTCGAAATCGCCCGGGCTCTCCTTGAGCCTGATGATGTCGCTACCGTTCCTTACAAAACAATAGTGGAACGGCTGAAGGGGCACTTCTCGCCACAGCCCTCGGTGGTGGCTCGTCGAAATGCCTTCTATGCAAAGCGGCAAGCCCCTGGGGAAACCATAACAGGGTTTGTGACCTCCCTCCGCCAAGCCGCTCGGTTCTGCAACTTCTCAGAGTTGGAGAACATGCTGCGTGACCGCCTCGTCGGTGGCCTGAGGGACGAGAAGCTGCAACGACGCCTCTATGCCAAGAAGGACCTAACGTTCCAGGTCGCTCTGGAGGAGGCCCTGGCAACAGAAGCCGCCGAGAGGTCGATGCAAGAGGCATGGCCGAGCGTGCCGTCCCAACCAAGGGTCCACCACGAGGACCTCATCAACGATTCAGGATCAGACAGGGAGGAGGTGCACAGAGTACAGCGGCGCACTCAAGCCGTGCACACACCACAGCTGCCTCGACCAGAAGGAGGGAACTGCGCAAGCTGTGGGGAGAATCACGAGAGGAGGACCTGCCGTTTCCGCAATGCCGAGTGCAGGCAGTGCAGAAAATCAGGCCACATTGCCCGGGTGTGTCGGGCTCGGCGCATCCGACGCCAGGCATCAGATGACCGCCCCAAGAGCCCCAGGTCCCGGGGCCCAACGCACCAAGGCAACTCGACAGAGACCACAGACTACCAGGTATACCAGTTGCCCCACCCCAACATAGAGAAATTTTATGTAGAGGTACAGATAGAGGGGGCCCCGTGCCGCATGGAGCTGGACACAGGTTCAACCCTATCCATAATCTCGGCACGGACTTTAAGGAAACTGTGCCCTAGTGGGGGTCCCAAACTCAGGCCGGCCCCATTCACCCTCCGGGACTTCCAGAAACGTAAGGTCCCCACAATGGGGGTGGGGACCTTCAGGGTGCAATATCGAGGGCGGACGCGGCAACTGGACTTGCTCGTGGTCAAGGGCTCCTACGTTAGCTTACTGGGATTGGCATGGTTTGGACCACTGGGGCTAGCCGTCACCGGGGTGAACCGCACTAGCTTACAAGTGGATGTGGATGCCATATGCAAGGAGTTTCCGGCAGTTTTCGATGGGAAATTGGGACAGTATACGGGCCCCCCCATTGCTCTACAGCTGGACCCCGCAGTACGACCTGTCAGGCTCAAGGCCCGCCGGGTCCCATTCGCCCTGAAACCCCGTATAGATGAGGAATTGGACCGGCTCGTGGAGCAAGGAGTGCTGGAGCCTGTGCCTAATGCCACCTGGGAAACCCCGATCGTCACACCCGTCAAGCCTAATGGTTCGGTCCGCATCTGCGCAGACTACAAATGTACCATAAACAAGGCCCTCATGGCCCACGCATACCCAGTGCCAGTGGTCAGCCGTGTCCTCGCCACCCTGGCTGGGTCAAAAAAAATTTGGCAAGCTGGACTTGGCCCAAGCCTATCAACAGCTGCCAGTAGATGAAGCCACAGCAGAGGCACAGACGATTGTGACGCACAGGGGAGCGTTCAAGGTAAAGCGGCTGCAATTCGGTGTCAGCGTGGCACCAGGCATATTCCAGAATCTAATGGACTCGCTGCTTAAAGGGATTCCTGGTGTCACCCCCTTCTTCGATGATGTGTTGATTGCCGGGCCCACAGCAGAGGAGTTTGAGGACCGCCTTCGCACCGTTCTGCACCGTTTCCAGACGGCGGGTCTCAAGGTGAAGCGGGAAAAGTGTCTACTAGGAGTGCCTCAGGTGGACTTTCTGGGATTTATGGTGGATGCAGAAGGGGTCCACCCGACTGGGGACAAGGTACGGGCCATTTGTGATGTCCCAGCGCCCAAGGGCAAGACTGAACTTCAGGCCTTCTTGGGGCTATTGAACTTTTACCATGCCTTCCTTCCCCATAAGGCAGCAGTAGCAGAGCCCCTACACAGACTCCTGGACAAGCGGGCCCCTTGGGTGTGGGGCCAGCGCCAGGAGGCCGCATTCCAGGCAGTCAAGGACTTGCTTGTCTCAAACTCGGTCTTGGCACACTTCGACGAGAGGCTGCCGGTGGTGCTAGCATGCGACGCCTCACCCTACGGCATCGCGCTGTCCTTGGACACCAACTCCCAGATGGAAGAGAGGTGCCAGTGGCATACTTTTCCCAGACACTCACCGCAGCTGAGCGGAACTACTCGCAAATCGACAAGGAAGGTCTGGCAATCGTGAAGGGAGTAAAAAAATTCCATGATTTCTTGTACGGGCGGCCCTTTACCGTGGTGACTGATCACAAGCCGCTGCTTGGTTTGTTTGCCCCCGAAAAGCAGACCCCCCAAGTGCTGTCTCCTCGCGTCCTCAGGTGGTCAATTTTCCTTGCCGGCTACCAGTATGCACTGATTCACCGCCCTGGGAAAGCGATGGGCCACGCAGACGCCCTCAGCAGGCTACCACTACCAGAAACAGGCCCCGACCCAGCACCCGCACAAGAGGTTATGAGCCTGGAGCTGCTTCCCGACCGCCCTATTCAGGCACAAGAAGTTGCACACCATTCCAAGAAAGATAGGGTCATCTCCCGGGTCCTGGACTGGGTGTGGAGGGGATGGCCCAGCAGCAGCCCCGGGCCAGAATTCACTGGCTACACAACCCGTAAACATGAACTGTCGGCCCACAAGGGGTGCCTGTTATGGGGAAGCAGGGTCGTCGTTCCTGAGCCCCTTCGAAAAAGGGTCCTTGCAGCCCTACACGAGACACACCCAGCGGTAGTGAGAATGAAGGCCCTCGCCAGGAGTTATGTATGGTGGCCAGGGATTGACGGAGAGATAGAAACCTGGGTCAAACACTGCCAGGCCTGCCAAGAATCCCGCCCAGATCCCCCAAGGTCCCCAGTGCAGTCCTGGGAGTCCGCCCGAGCACCATGGTCACGCCTGCACATGGACTTCGCGGGGCCCTTCCAGGGGAAAACATTCTTCATAGTGGTGGACTCCTACACCAAATGGCTGGAAGTCGCACTGGTACCATCCACTTCTACGTCCGCAGCCATCCGGGTACTACGCAGGCTGTTTGCAACCCATGGACTCCCTGACACTCTCGTCTCAGACAAGGGAACTGCATTTACGTCAGAAGAATTCCAGACCTTCACAGCGCAGAATGCCATCCGCCACATCCGCTCAGCACCATTCCATCCTGCCACCAATGGCCAAGCAGAGCGCATGGTGCGGACCACCAAGGACACCCTACGCCGCATGACGCAAGGGGACTGGGAGTACCGCCTTGCCACATTCCTTCTAGCACAGCACAGCACCCCCAGCTCAACGACTGGCCGGAGCCCCGCTGAACTACTAATGGGCCGGCGCCTCGCAATCAGACTGGACCGCCTCCACCCCGACAGAGCTCAGGATGAGGTAGTGGTGGGTGAAGGCAGGAACCCCCGGACCTTTGTGGCCCAGGATCCAGTGTACGCAAAGAATTTTGGGGCAGGCCCGGCATGGGTACCCGCCACAGTCACCAGGGTGACAGGCCCCGTGTCATACGAGGTGCTAACAGAGGGGGGGCAATGCTGGCGCCGCCACTGCGACCAGCTACGGCGACGATTCCCAGGAGAAAACCACGAGGAGGACAGGTCAGAGGAGTCCCAAGGGAACAGTGGGGCATTGAGACCCGTAGAGCAGGAGGGGCCGGCAGGGGAGGCAGAATCAGTAAATACTGAGAGGACCCGCGAGGCCGAAAGGGCACTGGAACCAGAGCCACGACAGAACGAGCTGGTTGTGCCAGACCAAACAGCCCCATCACAACCAGCAGCCTTGGAACACGAGCCAGAACCAGAACCCCTGACCAGGGAACAGCCCAGGCCGCAACGCACACGTAGGCGGCCAGCGTACCTTGAGGACTATGGATGCAACCTCCCAGGCAGGACTGGAACTTAGAGGGGAGGGGTGTTATGTACTGAGTTGAATAGGATCCAAACTGCAGCAGTCTGATTGGTCCTAGAACAATAGGATTGAGATTGCGGCAGTCTGATTGGTCCTAGAACAATAGGATTGAGATTGCAGCAGTCTGACTGGTCCCAGAACAATAGGATTGAGATTGCAGCAGTCTGATTGGTCTGCAGGAGCCACCCAATCCAGCTCCAGGTGGAAGTGAATCCGCACTCTGATTGGCATACAGGAATATCCCGGAATTAGCCAATCACGTGGGGCCCATTGTGTAAATAGTGTATATAAAGCAAACGTTTTGGGGGAACTACATTCCTCACTACTATGAGCTGAATAAAGAGCATGAAAGTCACACTGGACTCCGAGTATCTTTCAACAGTTTTAAGACCCTCCCAAACAGCTTGGAAGGCAGTGTGGTGGGCAGGGTGGGGTGGGGAGAATGCACAGGGGAAGGGAGAATAAGAGAAAATTGCCTCCCCTGTTCCATTAACAGAGGCCTCTGCTGGAGTAAATTCCATTCAGTCACTGGATTCTACCGCATTCTTCTCGCCAAAGGTAGGTGTTTGTGTGTGTGTGTGTGTGTGTGAGAGAGAGAGAGAGAGATGAACTGCAGCCATAATCGCAGAAGTGTATAATGATTTAAAAGCCATGCCCAAATGCCTGCTGTTGCACTCCAATCAGATTCTATCTTTAACAGCCATCAGGGAACTAGGTCTAACAAATTTGGTTCGCAATTTGGGCTGAAGTCCAGTAATTGTGCATATAAACTCTCCGTACCACCACTACTGCTCTTTCTTTTTGAGAGAGAGAAAGAGAGAAAATAACAATAATGTAACCATTTATAAAGAATTGGTAATGTACAGCGGGTCTATGGGGAGTTGCAAATCCTTCTGGTCCCATTTCAATTATTCATAAGCTTTTTATTCTTTGAAAGAGTCGGTGGTTTATATCCTCCTTTTGCTGTTGCCGTGTGTTTCTGAGATGGTTCGTGCAATGGAAACAACAGCATGGAACACTATCAGAAGAGGGCAGGGGGTTGGATGTTTTCTGTCATCATTAGATGTAGACCCTGAACAAGAAGACTATATTTAAAACACACACACACACACACACACACAAAGACACACACACACACACACACACACACACACACACACGGCTCTTCCGCAGAACAGTGGGCATCAATGGTCTTTGAGGACTAGGAGCATGGGCTAAAGGAAGATAGCTGAACCTACACTGGCTTCAAATTATCCTCCAGATCAGAGACTTCACACAATAAATCAGAATTGTATTTCCTCGCTGACTTATTCAAATGCACAAATGATTCCCGTGGGAAGCCTGTCAACAGCTAAGCTCCTCCAGCAGATATGAATTTATAAACATTCTCTTTTAAAATCTTGTGGTGGAAATGCTGCTCTGCCCAATAGTTGGCTTGCTACCCTGGGTGTATCCGTTAATACCATTTTGGCTTTTCCTACTGTCTAAGCCAGCTGTCTAAACATCTCATTAGAGACAGCTATTTTGCAAATGTGTTCTTCAACGTTTTCGGCCTTTCAACACCATCAGATTTTAGAAGCTCATTTAACACCCTTTTTTTAAAAAAAGGAAGAAGAAGAAGGGGAAGAAGAAGCGAGCTTTGAACTCCGTTTCCAGCTTAGTAGAGCACTTCCTTTATCAACACATTGAAATTCCGTGGCGTTAAATAAACTAAGTACCACTGTGAAAATGTGCTTGAGCTTATTCTTTTTTGAACCAATGTATGCCTAAAATCTCACGTGGGATTATGAAGTCTGCAATGCTACCTACTTTTACCTGTAAGGTGCATGTAAGGAGACGCGGGTGGCGCTGTGGTCTAAACCACAGAGCCTAAGGCTTGCCGATCAGAAGGTCGGCGGTTCGAATCCCCGCGGTGGGGTGAGCTCCCGTTGCTCGGTCCCAGCTCATGCCAACCTAGCAATTCAAAAGCACGTCAAAGTGCAAGTAGATAAATAGGTACCATTCTGGCAGGAAGGTAGGTAAACGGTGTTTCCGTGCGCTGCTCTGGTTCGCCAGAAGCAGCTTAGTCGGCCAATAAAGCGAGATGAGCGCCGCAACCCCAGAGTCGTCCATGACTGGACCTAATGGTCAGGGGTCCCTTTACCCTTTACCTTTAAGGACTTATTGAATATAACAGGACTGATATCTGAGTAAAGGTAAAGGTAAAGGGACCCCTGACCATTAGGTCCAGTCGTGTCCGACTCTGGGGTTGCGGCGCTCATCTCGCGTTACTGGCTGAGGAAGCTGGCGTACAGCTTCCGGGTCATGTGGCCAGCATGTCCAAGCCACTTCTGGCGAACCAGAGCAGCACACGGAAACGCCGTTTACCTTCCCGCTGGAGCAGTACCTATTTATCTACTTGCACTTTGACATGCTTTTGAACTGCTAGGTGGGCAGGAGCAGGGACCAAGCAATGGGAGCTCACCCCGTCATGGGGATTTGAACCTCCAACCTTCTGATCAGCAAGCCCTAGGCTCTGTGGTTTAACCCACAGCGCCACCCGCGTCCCTATGATATCTGAGTAGGCATGACCAAATGTGCCAGTTTTGGTTACTCTCCATTTCTCATTTTAATCCAGTCTTTTTGCCTCAATTTCAAACCAGTTTGCATGTTTTTCACCTACCTGCCAAATTTGACCCATGAGACCAATCCTGATAAGGATGTGGTCCATGGAGCCGAGGAAGTTCTCCATCCTTAAAGGTTTGTTGTGCCTTTAAAATACACTTCACCACCATCTGAAGCTTGGTGAAGCAGTGTATAACAATTTCCGCATTTTCCAAAGTATAAGTGTAACTGATTTAAAAACAACAACCCACAAACACCAGCTTTAGGCAACATTATTTATTTACTTATTTAAGATATGCATATACTGCTTAATTATTCTCATTTCTAAGTGGTATACATAAAAAGCACAGAAAAGGGAACAGTTGTAATGAAAGGAAAACCTTACCATGAATTTCTATGCCCAGAGACTCCAGGCGAGCTATCACAAAACCGAACACTACCATCAAATCTCTGCTGGAACAAGAAATTATTAGTCATGCACCTGAATCTTGGCAAGGAGGGTCCATCTAATCTCACGGGAGGCAGTACCACAGGTTTGGGGCCCGCTGCACTGAATGTATGGTTTCTGGTAGCTACAAGATATGCATCTGAGTCATGGGGGACCACCAACAGCGACTCCCCAAATACCTGGAAAAGAAAACCTGGGATAGCTCAGTTGGTACAGCATGAGACTCTTAATCTTAGGGTCGCAGGTTCAAGCCCCAGGTTGGACAAAAGACTAAAGGTTGGGAGTGGACTAGATGACTCCTGAGATCGCAACTCATTGATTCTATTATTATAGGACCTGAAAAATATTAGGGACAAGGCAGTCCTTCAACTAGCCTGCACCCATGTTGTTAAGAGCCTTGTAAATCAACACACTGACCTTTAAAGCCCTAAATGGCCTCGGCCCTGTATTCCCGAAGGAGTGTCTCCACCCCTGTTGTTCATCCTGGACACTGAGATCCAGCAGCGAGGTCCTTCTGGCAGTTCCCTCCCTGCAAGAAGTGAGGTTACAGGGAACCAGGCAAAGGGCCTTCTCAGTAGTGGCACCCATTCTGTGGAAAACCCTCCCATCAGATGTCAAACAGATAAGTAATTATACAATCTTTAGAAGACATCTAAACTTTTTGGGAAGTTTCAAAATGTTTTACTATGTTTTTATACCTGTTGGAAGCCACCCAGACGGGCTGGGGCGACCCAGTCAGATGGGCAACATATAAATAATAAAAATTATTATTATTAATTATTATTTACATGCAGACTCTCCAAGTGACCCTATTTTCCAGGGGCCATCCCAGATTCAAAGAAGCAGTCCCGGTTTCTGATTTAAACTCAGAATATCACACTTTTCCTTGATCATGGACTAAGATCATGGCCACTGGTCCCATCACCTCCTGGCAAATAGAAGGGGAAGAAATGGAGGCAGTGAGAGATTTCACTTTCTTTGGTTCCATGCTCACTGCAGATGGTGACAGCAGTCACGAAATTAGAAGACGCCTGCTTCTTGGGAGAAAAGCAATGACAAACCTAGACAGCATCTTAAAAAGCAAAGACATTACCTTGCCGACAAAGATCCGTATAGTTAAAGCTATGGTCTTCCCAGTAGTAATGTACGGAAGTGGGAGCTGGACCATCAAGAAGGCTGATCGCCGAAGAATTGATGCTTTTGAATTATGGTGCTGGAGGAGACTCTTGAGAGTCCCATGGACTGCAAGAAGATCAAACCTATCCATTCTCAAAGAAATCAGCCCTGAATGCTCACTAGAAGGACAGATCCTGAAGTTGAGGCTCCAGTACTTTGGCCACCTCATGAGAAGAGAAGACTCCCTAGAAAAGACCCTGATGTTGGGAAAGATGGAGGGCACTAGGAGAAGGGGACGACAGCGGATGAGATGGTTGGACAGTGTTCTCGAAGCTACTAACATGAGTTTGGCCAAACTGCGAGAGGCAGTGAAGGATAGGCGTGCCTGGCGTGCTCTGGTCCATGGGGTCACGAAGAGTCGGACACGACTGAACGACTGAACAACAACAACATATCACACTTTTCCTTGGGACGTCCCTATTTTCATCAGAGAAATGTTGGAGGGTTTTGGAGTTATGTGACCCCCCCCCCCAAGCCAAGGTGATAAGTAACTATACAACCTTTAGAAGATGTCCTAAGGCAGCCCTGTATAGGGAAGTTTGTTAATGTTTAATGTTTTGTAATGTTTTAATATATGTTGGAAGCTGTCCATAGTGGCTGGGGAAACCCAGTCAGACGGGCAGGGTATAAATAATAAAAATTATTATTATTATTATTATTATTATTATTATTATTATTATTATTATTAATGTCCCTATTTTCATTGGAGAAATGTTGGAGGGTATGAACACGCAGCCAATACAAGTTTTTGAGCACCAGAGTTACGTGCTTGTGGTCATCTGTCCCCATCAAAAGTCTGCATTTTGCAGCAGCTACAGCTTCTGAACCAAGTGCTGAGGTCACCCCACCCAGTGTCACGGACCAGTTCATGGTCATGAAGCTTTTCTGGATTAAGTTTGGAGCCAGTAGCTGTCTCTGACTGCCAGTGTCCTGGTTTGTGCGTTGCTTGTCGAGGTCCCCCCAAACCACCCCTGAAATAATTCACACTTCAGACACGATTTTTGGTTTTGGTTTTTGGCATGATTTTGGCCACAACTTTATTGACTTACAAGGTACTTGAGTGGTTGCTTAGGCATTGGTTCAGACTATCTGTCCCCTAAGGACAGAACTGACATTTGTCCCCTCTTCCCACAGGCTCCCAGGGGCTCTTGCGTGGGCCTTGGCCCCAGACCGGGGGATACGGACAAAGCATGTCGAGCCCCGGGGTTCCTTTAACGGAAATCCCCACACACCATGATGACTTTGGAGGGGCAAACGAATATGTCAGCAGTCCCCTCCACAAACCAATCAAATAAGAACCAATGCCTAACCGCCAACCTTACAAGTTGTGACTAATTGCTACGCAGTAAGCAAAAACCAGATGGCACCAGCCAATCAGCCAAATGGAAAAATTCCTACCAGGCCCCTGCCTCAAAAGCAGATGACCCCATGACAGGCACAGCAAAGTCAACGCAGAGGCCTAAAAATTAGGGAGGGAAAGGGCGGGTGATCCGAAGCTCACAATCAGAGAGGCAGAGCATCCTGCGAGCTGCCCTTTTTAACTAGGCTGGGCTGTCCATCACAAATTGGCAACATATAAATTTCCCCAACAACACCCAGGGTCCGATCGGAGCAGTGGCCATCCAAACCAACCCGCCCAGCAACTAAGGGGTAGTTTGCAAGCCCCCACCGCAACTTGTGCTCTCTCTATGGAGAACCCACTTTCTGCACTGGCTGGACCCCTTGCGCTATCTTCTGCTAGTGCGCTGAGTCGGTTGCATCGAGCCCCCTATTTTAAACTGGAGACTAGGTGCATTCAAGGGAAGTTATTGAACCACCAAGCTCTGCTCCTGTCCCACAAACTCTCTGCCTCTAGTGGAGCTGATTACTCCAAATATTTTATGAAGTGACCCTTGCTACTTTTCTCTCTTTCTGTGGCTTAATGCAAACTTCTGCAAAAGCCTTCTGTCAGCTGCTCTAATCACCATTCTGACTTTTTTAAAAAAAGATCCACTTTTTCATATACGCCCTTCAAAACTACACTGGTGAGGGGTCTTGTCTCAAAGTCCTCAGGGCACAGGAAACCGGGGCATGCTTTTATTTTTCCACTCCCAAAGAAAAGCCACATGACCTCGAACAGGAAAGATGTCTAACGAAGGAATGCCCTCAGCTTTCGCAGGAAATTGTTTTAATTTTACGCCATTTTCTGTGACTTTTTATGGAGATGGATCTGACCTCCCGTGCTCCCGGCTAATCTTTCGGCTGCAAGGAGGGAAGAGCGAAGGGGGTTCTCTGGGTCAGCAAGATGCCAGCGTTCAAGGCACATAACAACGAACGATCATGGTAGCAAGTGGGTCACTTCCATAACGTGGTCCAATTTCACTCAAAGCCAGCTAGGAGTTTGGGAGGTCTCCCAGCTTCATGAGTCCAACATACATTCATGTGTCCATATTAAAACTTCCCCCTTTTCTCTTATATTAAAACATCAACAGAAGTACTGTGCCCCACTCAAGGGAAGTAGCAGTACCAGTACCACTCTATTCTGCCTGAGTAAGACCACACCTGGAATGTGCAGTTCTGGGTGCCACAATTTAAGAAGGAAGTTGACAAGCGGGAACTTGTGCAGAGGAGGGCAACCAAGATGATCAAGAGAGAGCTGGGTATGTTTAGCTTGCAAAAGAGGAGACTGAGAGGAGTTATGATAGCCATCTTCAAATACCTCAAGGGCTGTCACATGGAAGAGGGAACAAGCTTGTTTTCTCCTGCTCTGGAGCCTAGGACACATGAGCACAGTTACAATAATTGTTTGGCTGAATATTGTTCTGGCATTTGTCATTCCAAAACATTGCAAATAAAGATCGTGTCTCTAAATACTTGGTCGTCCACGGGCTGTTATTAGGGAGTGAGTTCAGTTTTCCTTTTCACATGAACGTACGGCAGGTTGTGCCTGAACTGGGAAAATTTCTGCGGCTGTGACCACCCCACCCTGCCGTTATGTACCCTGATGCTCCTCCATCTAGTAGACATTGTAGTTATGAGCGTGTGTATGGGGATAGCACTGGCTGCAATGTGTTCTTGAGCTGGGATAATGTGCCTTGCTTGCCTGGATGGAGGGGCCTATGTTGGTGTAGAGAAACCTCAAGCTGGAACGTGTCCAGAAGAGGGCAACCAAAATGGTCAAAGGCCTGGAAACAATGCCTTATGAGGAACGGCTTAGGGAGCTGGGTATGTTTAGCCTGGAGAAGAGAAGGTTAAGGGGTGATATGATAGCCATGTTCAAATATATAAAAGGATGTCATATAGAGGAGGGTGAAAGGTTGTTTTTTGCTGCTCCAGACAAGCGGACACGGGGCAATGGATTCAAACTACAAGAAAGAAGATTCCACCTAAACATTAGGAAGAACTTCCTGAAAGTGAGTGGCAGTGGAATTTGCTACCAAGGAGTGTGGTGGAGTCTCCTTCTTTGGAGGTATTTAAGCAGAGGCTTGACAGCCATCTGTCAGGAATGCTTTGGTGGTGTTTCCTGCTTGGCAGGGGGTTGGACTGGATGGCCCTTGTGGTCTCTTCCATCTCTATGATTCTATGATTCTATGAATCTATGACTTGCAGGGCTGCAGTGTAGCCTGTTTCACAAACTTTGCCTGTGGCCACACCTACCTTTGGCTTGGACACCACCCACCACTAGGAGGTGAACCTCAGAAGGCTGCATATGAAGAGAATGCTACCCTCAGATTGACAAAAGCTCCCCCACCTCTGTGCTACTGCAACAATAGGACTTAGAAATATTGAGAGCTAACGGAGAAGTATTTGGGAACCCCTCGTGCAGCAGAAAGGGAGCCAGAAAGAGTCTCAGGAGATCAGATTTCCTAGAAGGAAACCACTTGACCTTCAGAAACAAATCTGATCCGGAGCCATGAAGAAAAAGAATTGCACATCTGTGCTTCTGTTCATTTTTTAAATACATATATACAACTTGACTGTGATCGGGAGAAGGCTATCGGATGTCCAATGCGCAGCAAGATCAAAGAGGTGACTACAGCCTAATAAAAGCGGTGATCATGAGTGACCTCAGCCAGCTTGCTAATAAAATGCTCTCCAGGCTCCCCAGGTAAAGGTTTCAATTTCCTGACACTCTTCGCCCTCCGTACCACACACACAAAATGTTATTGCTCCTAGGAACAACTATTAATCTGCTGCGTCCATTCTGGCTACTGGTGAACGGTTCGTTCCAGCAATTAATGCATTATTTCTAACAGCTGCACATCTTAGACAGATATACATAGGTGGTTTGGCATGGAGCGCTAAGGCCGGCACATGATGTAATGATTAAAACACAGCTCCCGTGAGCCAGAAATCCTGGCTGATTTCCCTCCCCCCCCCCTTCCCCAGCTCTTTCCAAGATTCATTATGTGACTTTATGTGAATGATACTTGACCCGCTGCCCTCTGTGAAACATGGATAATACCCAACCCGTGGGATTGTTGCAGAATTCCATTGGAACGTGCATATAACAAGCTTTGAGGTGTTCTGAGGGGAACGGTCCTGGAGGTGTAAAATGCGACCATTGTTTCGCAACTCCGCCGTTCATGGTGGGCTTCGAGAAAGACGCCATCATCCTTCAGCAGATGTTCTTCTCAGTTGCTAGCATTCCCTCCAGTTAGGCTGAGAAAATATACTATTTTATATAAATATATACACCATGACTGAGACCGAGTAAAATGGAGCCTACAGCCATTATCTTCATGGAGGATTTAATCTGCTGTAGTGGGAATAGAATGTATTCTTCTTGACTACCAAGGGAGGGGGAGATGAAGTGGCTTCTCCTTGCAGAAGCAGGGGTTTTTAAGCCGACCATCTTGACAGCACTTGGAAAGAGATGATGGAGAGCAATTCCCTTCAGCACCCAAATTCCCTGTGGGAAGAACGCTGGATGATGGCAAGGGTTGAGCTCCCCATTTTGTATGGTTTTGGACGTCAAATTGTTTTACATTCCCATAGACAGAAGGGTCATTTGTTAAATGCTCCTATTTCCTTGCATTGCTTCTTGTCAAGCCATGATGTCAAAGAAGCCCACGGGCTGTTTGCTCCACTGCTCCAAACTGAAATTCAACTCTTCATTCAAATCATGCACTGATGTGCTCCAGGCATCCTGGGTCGAGGCAATTTGTGACCCGCCGAGCAGAATGCAACCCACCAGCTGTGTGTTTCTGGCCTGATACTTGATGTGGGGGAGGAATTTGATGCAGTACAATTAAAGGCGAACCCACCTAATTGGCTTTCTGGAAACCAATATGCAAAAAAGAAGCACAAATTCACGCTTCTCCGAATTTTGCAATGCAGTTTTCCAACCAAGTAACATGTACAAAAATGCATATACTGGGTTTCTTTTTTGTCTTTTTCTTTCCCCCTTGGAAATCTTGGAAATCTTTATATAGTGGCAGAATAGGGAAGAATAATACTATTCTTTTTTCTACAAACACAAATTCACACATTTCTGAATTTTGCAGTGCAGTTCTCCAACCAAGTGACATGTACAAAATGCATATATGAAATTAGAAGACGCCTGCTTCTTGGGAGAAATGCAATGACAAACCTAGACAGCATCTTAAAAATCAGAGACATCACCTTGCCGACAAAGGTCCGCATAGTTAAAGCTATGGTTTTGCCAGTAGTGATGTATGGAAGTGAGAGCTGGACCATAAAGAAGGCTGATTGCCGAAGAATTGATGCTTTTGAATTATGGTGCTGGAGGAGACTCTTGAGAGTCCCATGGACTGCAAGAAGATCAAACCTATCCATTCTCAAGGAAATCGGCCCTGAGTGCTCACTAGAAGGACAGATCCTGAAGCTGAGGCTCCAGTACTTTGGCCACTTCGTGAGACGAGAAGACTCCCTGGAAAAGACCCTGATGTTGGGAAAGATGGAGGGCACAAGGAGAAGGGGATGACAGAGGATGAGATGGTTGGACAGTGTTCTCAAAGCTACCAACATGAGTCTGACCAAACTGCGGGAGGCAGTGGAAGTCAGGAGTGCCTGGCGTGCTCTGGTCCATGGGGTCTATCCATTTCATCTGCCATCCTTCGTGAACTGTTATTATACCCTCCTTCCACCTCTGGGCATATTCCATTTGAGATCCTGTGTTGTTATTGTTGTTGTTGTTCAGTCGTGTCTGACTCTTCGTGACCCCATGGACCAGAGCATCATGATTTTGGTACACTTTTTTTTTTTTTTTTTAAGAAAACCCCAATCAGATTTAATCACTTTTCATGGGGCAAACATGAACTTGATTCCCCCCCCCAACTGAAATCAATAGGATTTTTATTTATTTTTTGCAAGACACCAGGCGTCTTGAAGCAGTGACTCCTGCAGGACTCTCACCACCACTTTTGTAGATTATCAGAGGGTGTAATGATGGCCAACCCCTTGGGGATTTTTTTTAGAAAAAATCCTGGTGAATCAGCCTAATATTGGCTAAGAGTCTCAATGGCTATTTTTTTTCTTTTTCTTTTTAATATAGAACCATCATTTATATACTGCTTTTTGTGGCATAGCCCACTCAGGCTGGCTTACAGCATTAAATAATATTTTTATTTATCTATTTTTATATATTTCTGGGTAGCCTTTCCAGTCAAATGCCTACCCAAGGCACTTTGCAACAATGCAGACCAACAACTAACATTATCAGAGTTCAAAGACACATTCCAGACAGGCAAAAACAGTCAAGGAGGATGCAAGGCAGGGCAGGCGAGGAACGTGGCGCAGGGAGAGTGAGTGTGGCCTGGGAAAGTCCCAAGAGACTTATGGAGAGGCCTGATGCAGCCCCTGGGACACAGGTTCCCCATCCCTGCGTCCAAGTCCTTCAAAACATTTCAAGCATACCCAGGACCGGTGCTAGGGCTTCTTGCGCCCTAGGCGAGACCACCTTCTGGCGCCCCCCGCCCCCCCCCGCCAAAGCCTGCTTTAGCGGGAGCTGGGGGGTGGTGGAGAGGCAAGCAGCAGTTTCTCCGCTGTAGCAGAGAAGCTGCTGCTTGCCTGTCCCGCCCCCACTCCCCGCCAAAGCCTGCTTTAGCGGGAGCTGGGGGTGGTCTAGGGGGCAAGCAGCACCTCTCCGCTACAGTGGAGAAGCTGCTGCTAGCCCATCCCGTCCCCCCCCCCTCCGCCCAAGCCTGGCCAGCGCCCCCTCCATTTTGGCGCCCTAGGCAATTGCCTAGTTCGCCTTAATGGACGTGCCGGCCCTGAGCATACTGTAGATCTAGTGACAAGGAGTTCCAAAGCTGTGTGGCCACCACAGAGAAGGCTGTCACCTTTGTGACCCCTGACCTAACTGATATGGGTGGCGGACACTCTAGGATACAACGGGGACCATACAATGATGAATGCCAACAGCAGGAACGGAACAATCCGTTTGAAACAATTTGATGCATAAGACCAGTTAAGACAAATAAAGCAGTATACATGAAAGCATTCACAAAACGCTGCCTTCGGGGCCGACTTCTAAAAGGTCTTTTGTTATAAGCAGCCGGAAAAGAAAATCACTTTAATCACATGCCAGCTATCGTATATCTATATAGTACCGATGTAAAGCGATGCTTGCATTGTCTAAGCCCACCCACAAAAAGGGACATGGCTGTAAGATACCGAAACACTGGTGGCAAAATGGGAAACACTGGTTTTCACGTTCGGCTTTGGCGTTTGGCACTGAATACTTACCTGTTGTCAAATGCAGATATAAGAATACCTGGGAAATACTAGACATAAAATAAAATAAAATCTCAGGAAGAGGGGAATTCAGAGAAGGAATCTTGGGAGCAGAACTTCATATACCATTATGATATGTACATGTATGGAAACATACGCTAGGGCAGGGGGATAGCATGGGGGAGCCCTAAGCCCAGATGCACAATTTTCAGGGTGTGTGAACCAGGCATCCCTATGAAGGCATCTCCGTCCCACCCTGCCTGCCGACAGGGGTCTCTAGGCCCCAGAGCCTGGCTTGGCCTCACCAGTGTGTCCCCGGTCCCCTCACTGAATGGCTTCCTGGCCAGCCTTGGGAGAATATGCCCGCCAAGGAATGCACTGGCCAGCTGGGCTCCCACCTGCACAGGCGAGCAGGCAGTACAGCGTGGCCCTGTGAGCCCTCTGTGACCCGGCAAAGTCTGAGCTTTGCGTGGTGTAGTGGTTAAGAGCGGTAGACTAGTAATCTGGTGAACCGGGTTTGCATCTCCGCTCCTCCACATGCAGCTGCTGGGTGACCCTGGGCTAGTCACACTTCTCTGAAGTCTCTCAGCCCCACTCACCTCACAGAGTGTTTGTTGTGGGGGAGGAAGGGAAAGGAGAATGTTAGCCACTTTGGGACTTCTTCGAGTAGTGATAAAGCGGGATATCAAATCCAAACTCTTCTTCTTCTTCTTCTTAGGGAACCAGCCCAAGGATTCAGTTCCATGGGTGTTGCTGAGCCGAGCTCCCATGTTTGTGAAAGGAGAGCCCAGCAGACACCAAGCATTTGCTGAAGCACTCGTCAGCACCCGTTTTGTAAAATTATTATTATTATTATTATTATTATTATTATTACTATTCCAGCCTGCCGGTATTGCCTGATGTGTGAATCCCTTTGACTGCTGACAACAAAAGCGTTATCAAAGCCTCGCTTTCTTGAAGCAGTTCTGGTGACATCAAAAGCATTCCTTCATAATCAGGTCAAGTCATCACAAAGCACAGCATTCCCTGTGGCGGATGCTTGGCACTCCTCTGAGTGCTTTTTTTTTTCTTCTTCCAAGAAACACCCCACAACATGCACAATCAATCCCAATGCCCTGCTTAATTAACTACACCTTGAGAGGTCCAAAAGAAATGAGGTCAGGCAAGGTAAATGCTTGAAAGCACCTCTCCTAAATACTTGGGTTTAAACGCAGAGAGTGTGGCTGAAGTGAAACTCTGAATGTTATCACTAACTAATATTTCCCCCCCCCCCGGCTTTCCCTGCATAGTTTTGGTCCATGCTTTCGTTTACAGCGATGCCAAGTGCCCATAGGAAGGCTTCTCTTTTTAGTGCTAATCGCCATCCAAGGAAGGTGAAGGGTTGTCCTGAGATTGCAGACAAAGAAGGAAGACTAAAACCTCCCTTCCTAGTGGCTGGGGGTGCAGATGACAATCCCACTCTTTCCGCCCAGCACTTAATTTTCAAAAGCTTGCGATGTGATTGCCAATGGCACCATGAGCTTAATGTTTCGACAGGAGGCTTGCAAAGTTACATTTCATAGAATCATAGAATTGTCGAGCTGGAAAGGGACTCTGGGGGTGATCAAGTCAAGGGTCTGGAAACCAAGCCTGATGAGGAATGGTTGAAGGAGCTGGGTATGTTTAGCATGGAAAAGAGGAGGTTGAGAGGAGATATGGTAGCCATCTTCAAATATCTCAAGGGCTGTCACATGGAAGAGGGAGCAAGCTTGTTTTCTCCTGTGCAGAGGGTAGGACTCGAACCAACGGCTCAAAGTTACAAGAAAGGAGATTCCGACTAACCATCAGGAAGAACTTTCTGAGCTGTTCGATAGTGGAACAGTCTCCCTCAGGAGGTTGTGGACTCTCCTTACTTGGAGCTTTTTAAGCAGAGGTTGGATGGCCATCTGTCATGGGTGCTTTATAGCTGAGATTCCTGCATTGTTGGGGGTTGGATTAGATGACCCTTGGGGTCCCTTCCAACTCTACAATTCTATGATTCTATAGTTCCAGGTATCTGGCTGTCCACTGTGAGAACAGGATGCTGAACTAGATGGGCCATTGGCCTGACCCAGCAGGCTGCTCTTACGTTCTTAAGAAAAACATATTTCCACAATAGTTACTTGATTTCACATTTTCATCTTCTCTAATGTATGTTTTATGCACCATTGTTGTAAACCACTCTGATTTGTTTTGAATAAATATTTTTATAAAACAAACAGATAAATCACTCCACAAACACTGTCACTCAAACCCCAAATATTTCCTGGGGTGTAAGCCTGTACCCTTAGTCAGTGTTTTGTTTCCCCTAAAAAAATGTTTTGGAGTACTCTCATTTTGACTCAAGAAAATCACTGGGAAAGGAAAGGAAGCCACTATTGGAGGTGGGAGCTATGAAACTGACCAATCACCATGCTAGATTCCAATTCCTACTTCACACATTAAACGCTCGCTTCCGTCTGAGATTCAGGAAACATTGTGACAGGAAATGAGGCCGCCATCAGGGGTAGCAACGGAACTGACGATTCACCATGCTAGAGCACCGTATTTTTTCCGTCTATAAGACACCCCCATGTATAAGACGCCCAAAATTTTGGACATTAATTTTTAGTGGGGGAACCTAGTCTTATACACACAAAAATACGGATTTTTTTTTAAAAAAAAACACATTTGTTTCTTCTCCCATTAGATTCACAAAATGTTTAGGGGTACGTGTACCCCTGCATCCTCCCAGAAAAAAGCACTGCCCTTAGCTGTAAAAGCATGGTGCAGTTGTGTAACTGGTAGCTGGGTAATCCCCGCTCCATGCTCCTGCCTGTCGATAGACTCCCCATCAAAGGAGAAATTGGGATCTCAATGGGGGAAATGCTGCGGTGCTGCGTGAGGCAGTCCTAATGGTTTAAAATAAATGGATTCCAGATTTATTTTTGAAGCGCCAAGTCTGGAACACCTGAAGCTGGAGAGATTGGCAGTGAAATGTCAAGTGTTATCCTGGGGGCTGTTCAGAGCTTGCTCGTAAAAGCAGAATAGGTAATTAAATATTTAAAGAACAACTGGAAAGAAATGTTTCAAAGAGTTTGCTAAGCAGTAAGGAAATTATCTTTTTTCTTTTCTTGCAAAGAACAAACACTGTATGTCTGGCAATCCTTTTCTCAACACGATTCCTTATAATAAACACAAGAACATTGATATACGATGCAACCGACGGTTGTCGATGGGACTGGCGGAGCAATCCGAAGTATCTCTGCTCAGAACTGAAAGCAAGTCCCCACTGAGATTGAGGGGACCTAACGCTGAATCAACATTGTCTAGGACTAAAGTTAGTGTACAGTACTTTGGCCACCTCATGAGAAGAGAAGACTCTCTGGAAAAGACCCTGATGTTGGGAAAGATGGAGGGCAGAAGGAGAAGGGGACGACAGAGGACGAGATGGCTGGACAGTGTTCTCGAAGCTACCAACATGAGTTTGACGAAATTGTGGGAGGCAGTGGAAGACAGGAGTGCCTTGCATGCTCTGGTCTATGGGGTCACGAAGACATGACTAAACGATTAAGCAACAACAAAGTTAGTGTGCACAGCGTTAGGGTCTTAAGCGGTTGAAAAGGGTGCAGGATTGCAGCCATAATTCGTTGCCATGGGTATAATTGCAGGGAAAGAAAGAAGGGCTGACGTTTTGGAATTGTGAAAATGTCAACTCTGTGCAAAGCAGCAGTGAAAAAGGTTAGAAATTAAACGATCCACTCTGACCTGGACTCTCAGACCTGGAAGTGGCTAAGAGGTTCCTGGTGCAGATCTCACTTCAGCCATGAACTTGCTATGAACCATGAACCTTAGGCAAATCTCAGCTGCCGTCCCCTCAGAAACGTCACGTCATAAGAGCAACATTTGCCTAACAGACTGCTGTTATGATTACTAAAAGAATGTACAAAAAGAAGAAAGTAATATTGTTCCCTATTATGGTGCTGGAGGAGACTCTTGAGAGTCCCATGGACTGCAAGAAGATCAAACCTATCCATTCTTAAAGAAATCAGCCCGGAGTGCTCACTGGAAGGGCAGATCCTGAAGTTGAGGCTCCAGTACTTTGGCCACCTCATGAGAAGAGAAATGACCCTGGAAAAGACCCTGATGTTGGGAAAGATGGAGGGCACAAGGAGAAGGGGACGACAGAGGATGAGATGGTTGGACAGTGTTCTCGAAGCGACTAGCATGAGTTTGGCCAAACTGCGAGAGGCAGTGGAGGATAGGTGTGCCTGGCGTGCTCTAGTCCATGGGGTCACAAAGAGTCGGACACGACTGAACGACTGAACAACAACAACATACCACATTAAATAGCCAAGGCTTCTCCCAAGGGATCCTGGGAACTGTAGTTTGACAATTCCCAGAGTTCCCTGGGAAAGTGATTGATTGTGGGTTAGGAAAGTGGCGGTGAAATGCATTGAAAAGTGTGGAACGAATGAATGAATAAGAAGAAGTTAAAATGCCCTGCAAGCAAATCTGGATAAATGCAGAATGAGTGCTCGTTGTCGTACGACCTCCCAACAAATAAATAGAACAAATATTCAATAAAAGCTGCCATTCACATGGCAGCTTATTCTGTTTTTGTTACTTATCCCAAACTGCATTATATTTAAGCTTTTGTGCAGTATAAAAGCCACATCTGGAAATCTAGTGGAGTACAGCAGAGCTTCAGTGCACATTTCCATGTAATTTGCTTCCAGGGGGGAAATCTGTTTGCAAATAATATGGAAATGAGTGCTAAACTTGTGCTGTATTCCACTGCACTTGGAATAGGGAAGTGTTACATGTGGCTTTTACATCATGCAAAATGTGGGAATGAACGGTTAGGGAAACGTCGTGAAAATGGAATAAACTGCCATGTGGATGCAGCCAGAGACCAGACACAACCTAATCTCCACATAAGCTTTGTGCAAGCCAATCAGGATGAAAGTCCAATAATCAGGTCATCTGAATACTTAAAAAGGAAACGAACCATTCCCTAACTATGGCAAAAAAATACAGGTATTGATGAGCAGATTGGACTGAAGATATGCACAAACTCGCTACACACAAACAAACTGCATACAAAAAGTGGACTTGCCATGGATAAATTCAATGATATTTGGAATTCATTTTCAGAAATACTGTGTTAGGTTAAGGTCTGGTTAACTACAATAAAAAACAAAAAAACTTTTTTTTTTGTTCTTCTGATTTGTTTTCTACATGGGTACTATTTCTTTTCTTTTTCTTTTTGTGTCTTATTCTGTGCACTTGCAATTACTTTGTTGTTGTTTTTTAACCTTTCAATGAAGAATATAAAATTTTATAAAAGAAAACGAGCCGCAAAAGGATAAGGAACCATAGCCTTAAACTTGTGCCCCAACCATCGCTGAAGAAGGGACAGCATCCTGGGAATGATCTTGCATCTCCCTTAACAACCACCCATCCTTTTTTTTTGAGGGGGGGGGACGACTTCTGAGAACCATCACTTTGAGCTGGTTCTGAATCCAGGCTGTTTTCCAAGCCTAGCAAGGAGGATGCCAAGCGTGGTCAGATTGGTTCGTGTGATGTGGCACAATCCCCCTCCTTCTCTGAAAGGACCTGCTCTTTCTGGACCGCCGGTGTTCTTGGAAATGCCAGCATTTTTCAAAATCGCCATTGCCATCCAAACCCCAAAGAATTCCATAAATCAGTAATGTGCCGTCAGAAATTCAGTATGTGCCGGCTGCTGTTTGCTTGCATTGCACAACTGTTTAGGGGTGGCTGTCTTTTGAGGTTGCGTTGCTCAGAGCCCAGGGAAGCTATGTAATTTCTTGGTTCACAAAAAAAAACCCAAGAAGAAGGGGGAGGGAAGCCAAGAAGGAAAGCTCAGGGATGGGAAGGAGAGAGGAGATCAGGCTCAAAGCTGGATTTTAAACCATTTCCTCCCTCCTCTCCTGCAAGGCCTTGGCACCAGTACGGCATTTTCCTTAAGAGTTCCTCTACAATTATCCCATTCGATCCAAGGAGAATTTGTATGGAATAACTGAAGGGGGGGGGAGAATAGAAAGCTGCTTTAGAATGACTGTTTACCTTGCCGGCTGCTGTAAAGCAGAATTAGTACAGCAGGGGGTGGGGGAATGGAAATCAACAAAATCACAGATTAAGGTGCGGCAGGGAGAGAGACATAACACTGCACAACTAATTTGGACAAAAGCCATGCCTCTGAGATAGAAGTAGCCATTTCTGATCGATTTAGAGGTGCTCAACATGAATAGGAGAATGAAAACACAAAACTGGCTACTGTTCCTGGGAGATCTGCAATCGTTTATTGTACAGTTGAGGAATATGTGCTTACTACATGTTGCAGTCAAAACAAAATTAAAAATTAAAAAAATTCCTTCCAGTAGCACCTTAGAGACCAACTAAGTTTGTTCTTGGTATGAGCCCTCCCCACTCTCTCACTATATATAAGGGTCTGGTGACTTCTGTTTCAGTGTATCTGAAGAAGTGTGCATGCACACGAAAGCTCATACCAAGAACAAACTTAGTTGGTCTCTAAGGTGCTACTGGAAGGATTTATTATTATTATTATTATTATTATTATTATTATTATTATTATTATTATTATTTTGTTTTGACTATGGCAGACCAACGCGGCTACCTACCTGTAACTGTATACATGTAGCAGTGAATGCCAGCTCTATGCCCAATGCGTACCCTCAAAGTGCTCCAGTTTTTCCAGGAACAGTGCTGGAATTATGGAAGCCATCCCAGTTTCTGATTTGATCCTAGAATGTCCCGGTTTTTCTTTTTCCTCCCCCCCCCATAGGTCTTGAAGAACCATTCAAAGTGTTGTGTGTGAGTGTGTGTTGGGTGGCTTTAGTTGAGATTCCTGCATTGCAGGGGGTTGGACTAGATGACCGTTCGTTAGGATACCTTCCGACTCTACAATTCTACAATTCTATAAAATGTTGGCGAATTTTCATGAGGGCTTTTAAAAAATGGGGGGGGGGGAGCCATTTCAAATTGAAGCAGCTTTGCGGAGAACTGAATTTAAGAGTGCCACATGAGAAACTGAGAGAATTCACCACAGTTCAAGAAGGATACTGACAAGCTGGAACATGTCCAGAGGAGGGCAACCAAAATGGTCAAAGGCCTGGAAACGATGCCTTATGAGGAACGGCTTAGGGAGCTGGGTATGTTTAGCCTGGAGAAGAGAAGGTTAAGGGGTGATATGATAGCCATGTTCAAATATATCAAAGGATGTCATATAGAGGAGGGAGAAAGGTTGTTTTCTGCTGCTCCAGAGAAGCGGACACGGGGCAATGGATTCAAACTACAAGAAAGAAGATTCCACCTAAACATTAGGATGAACTTCCTGACAGTGAGAGCTGTCCGGCAGTGGAATTTGCTGCCAAGGAGGTGTGGTGGAGTCTCCTTCTTTGGAGGTCTTTAAGCGGAGGCTTGACAGCCATCTGTCAGGAATGCTTTGATGGTGTTTCCTGCTTGGCAGGGGGTTGGACTGGATGGTCCTTGTGGTCTCTTCCAACTCTATGATTCTATGATTCAATGATTCAACATTGACTGATTTGTTCATCCTTACTTGGGACTGGGGTGCATGTAAAACTTACACAGGACAGAAATAGACTGACCCTTCTGTAGAATTTCCTGCCAAAATCATTTCCCTGAGGCAACCTAACTGTGCCTAATGATAGGGCCGGCCATCATGGGAGTCTTTACTGCTTCGGCCATCCATTCTAAGTGCTACTGGAAAGGAAGTCCTCAACGTTTCAAACAACTGGAAGATGACTTCTAGCTACATGTTCCTCATCTTGTGCACCAAAACCTCAGAAGTCGTAGGCTGAGAAACAGAACCAACTCAGCGCTTGCTTAAAAGAGCCTTCCTTTTTCGTAGCACCTCGAGAGAGAAATGTCTTCTGAGAATGGCATTTGAAAACGTGCCCTTAAATTACAGTTTTGCCATAAATGTGACAGGCTTAAAGCAAGGTGGCTGGAAAATTATAGATATGAAAAATTACAGAGATATGATCTTTCTGCGCTGGTGCATAAAGATTTAATCTCCTGGGTTAAGTGCCCAGAACGCAGCAATTGTGTCAGGATAATAGATAGAAGGATTTGCCGAGCGGTGTGGGGAGAGAAAAGTCCTTATAGTTAATTCTCACCGTTTGCTTGACTGACTCTCGCAAGGAAATGCAGAGACAGGTGTGCAAAATTTGGTAACATCTGCCACAGCAAGTGGAGGAAAGGGGCTCTCTTGTGGTGAGGTGTTTTCTGAGGAAGAAGGAAGAGAGGAAACCAATAATCTGCAGAAGGGTTTGCCCACAAAAAAATTCTCCTCTTTCACACCTCTCTCTCTCTCTCTCTCTCTCTCTCTCTCTCTCTCTCTCTCTCTCTCTCTCTCTCCTGTGACTCTTTGTGACCCCATGGACCAGAGCACGCCAGGCACTCCTGTCTTCCACTGCCTCCTGCAGTTTGGTCAAACTCATGTTAGTAGCTTCAAGAACACTGTCCAACCATCTCGTCCTCTGTCGTCCCCTTCTCCTTGTGCCCTCCATCTTTCCCAACATCAGGGTCTTTTCCAGGGAGTCTTCTCTTCTCATGAGGTGGCCAAAGTATTGGATCCTCAGCTTCAGGATCTGTCCTTCCAGTGAGCACTCAGGGCTGATTTCCTTCAGAATGGATAGGTTTGATCTTCTTGCAGTCCATGGGACTCTCAAGAGTCTCCTCCAGCACCATAATTCAAAAGCATCAATTCTTCAGCGATCAGCCTTCTTTATGGTCCAGCTCTCACTTCCATACATCACTACTGGGAAAACCATTGCTTTAACTATACGGATCTTTGTTGGCCAGGTGATTTCTCTACTTTTCACATGCTACTGAGAAAGCGGTAAAATCAGAAGCAGAGTCAACCAGGAAGGGCTTAGGCAGAGACAGCATCAGCATGCACAGGATCCTACCAATCTATGATAGCACTCATGAGCATCTCCCTTCATTTGTACAGAAATATTAATAATACTTTTTTATTTATACCCCATCCATCTGACTCAGTTGCCCCAGTCACTCTGGGTGGCTTCCAAACAGTGCTTGCCCCCCCCTAAAATAATGTTTAGGGGTACTCTCATTTTGACTCAAGAAAATCACCATTTTATAATTCAAATCAGGGAAAATAAATACAGTAAATGGACAAAAGTACAAAGATTCACAAAAGGTTTAGGGGTATGCATACCCCTCCACACACCCCCACCCCCCAGAAAAAGCACTGCTTCCAACAGAATATAAAAATAACGAAATATCAAAGATAAAAAACTTCCTGATACAGACCTGCCTTCAGATGTCTTCTGAAAGTGGTATAATTGTTTATTTCCTTGACATCTAATGGGAGTGTGTTCCACAGTGTAGTTAAAGCCAACTTGCATACAGCAATAAATTTTCACAATGATTTTTTTAAAGTAAACTGGTGCGGCAAATTGAGGTTAAGATTAGTAAAGGAGAAACCAAAACTGAGAGATCTGTCTTTTCCTAGATGTAAATTAGGTTGAGAAATAGTCTCTCTCTCTCAGTGCCGGCTAGCAACTTCCACGGCTTAATCCAGCACAATGTTAGATGTTGGACAGGATTCATTTAACTGTCAAAATCTGAGATAAACTTAAAAAAAAAAAACTTTCATCTTGTTATTTATTCAGAAGTGATGGCAGTAGTGTAGTATATATGGCTTTTTGGGGGGGGTGAACTTTTCAACATGTTCATCCTGATATTTTCTGTGGATTTATTATTATTAATTATTAATTGTTGTTGTTGTTGTTGTTGTTGTTGTTGTTGTTGTTTCTTCACAGGTTAGATTCCAAGAAACTCACTTCCCTGTCCCAGGTGATACATCTCCTCAGGTTTTGTTATCCTGGCTTCTTCAGTTCATAATTGATTCCTATATATCACCATTTCAGACAGCACTGAGAAGATTACCGGGAGGAGATACAAACAAGGCAGGGTTATAAATTACAGTAACAGATTTAGTGGCAACTGGAGTCTTGCAAGTATGGAAATGGAGATCAGACACCCTTTCCCGATACCCAAAAGCAGCAGCTCCCATTACTGTAGGGATGAGATTTAACCATTAAAAGAGAAGAAACGAGGCAGTAACTTGTAAGAACTGTGTTTCCCGGGGTTATCCTGGCACCTTCTGCTGCCACTCCCACTCTGTCTTAGCAGCCCTGACCTGATTTGGGTGTCAGGGGAGTTGGGTAGTTATGGTTTAGTGGGACACAGTGCGCCTGATACAGTTGCTTCAACTGTTGAAGTCCATGGACATGGTGCCACCACTGAGAAGGCCCTGCACTGATATCCACTTAGCGCATACTGGGACACAGTCTAAACAGCCGCACTTCCTGGATAGTGATCTTGGCTGCATTATAAAGACTTCATGGCTTCTGGGCAGTGGTTGCTGATGCTTGCTGAGACTGGTCAGTGGAAGGCAGGGAGACCAACAGGCTCTGCCAATGACAGGCAGAGCCACACCCTGGCTGGTTGTATAATTTATAATATAGGTGGTTTGGGGAGTAGCTGAGGGTAGTCTAGGGTTGTCCTCTTTTCCCCAGGCATATCCTCTTTTTCAGGGATGAATTTTTTCTGTATGGGTGGAATTTTTAAATTTGCCAAAATGTCTCTGGCTATACTTTCTGGATGAGAAATAGACATCAGGGCCATCTCTAGCATAGTATTTTAATGTATTTTAATATTTGTTGGAAGCCGCCCAGAGTGGCTTGGGGGACCTAGCCAGATGGGCGGGGCACAAATAAAATAATAATAATAATAATAATAATAATAATAATAATAATAATAGCATATGCGCCACCCGAGTGCAAAGATCCGCCCAGCACCCCAAAATTTAGTTAATTTCATGTGCACGGCGCCGTTAAGAATGACAAGCACCGCCACTGGCACGGCGCATCTTTGGTAAATGAGCGCACAAAGTCGAAAGTCCTTTAGTAGGTATACATTTCGGTAATACCTAGGTATATATGTGCTTTGTTTTTCTAGCTCGATCAAAATTATTTATTATTTCATAACAGGTAGATAGTAAAGAACTTAAGCGGTTTCAGCGGCCCCCATAATTCGACATCCAGGTGCCCCACACCCCTTGCACCCCTGGGTAAAAACGGCCCTGATAGACATAACTGGTGGTTGAATACTTGCTTTCCTCTTCTCTTCTGATGCCCACCTCAACAATATATCACAGCATCTATAGGCTACATATAGTAGGGGTATTTAAAATGAGAGCCATCATAGCATCCTCCTTTTTGCTCTTGGCATCTTCGCTCAAGCTGATCCCTTGTCTGCCACTCATTAAATCTAATCAGTTTTAAGTCTCAGCTCACTACCCTGGTTACTAAGGGTTAGCAACTCGTTAATAACTTTCGCCGCTGCTAAAAGTGGGGCTGGCTCCATGTTCTTGGCACCGGCAGGCTTCCAAGCTGCCAGAATCGGGAGCGAAGCTTGCCAGCTCTCTTTGTCGAGCTCCACTTCCTCTGCCTCTCTTGTGTTTTCTAAGTGATCCAAGGAGGAGAAGAAGTGACCCACTGTGAGCCAATGCAATGCCCCACAAAGATAACATCTGCCACTGTGGAAGCACGAAAAACGAATAACTCCAAACATGCAGTCTATCTGGCAACCATTGAAGGATGCATCCACTGAAACTGGTTAGTGGACCAGCTGACTCAACAGAGACTGATAACTGTTGAGTCAATTGGAGTTACATTTTACATCTTCTGAATGATCTGCAACTACATTATAATAAAGTGCATGCATCTGGTCCTGGAGAAGAATCACGTTTTTGCTTCTTTTTAACTCTTTGTGTCCTGTACCCAGTGAGGGTTAAGATCTAACGGAGGAAGTTGCTGAACTGGTCAGGCAAGCTTCTTTATAAGATCATGGCCTTTGCTGCCCACCTGAATGTCCTCATCAGCATCCCCCCAAAATTAGCAAGGTTCCAAGAGCTACAACTAAGTGATGGTTGCGCTCCAGGCCAATGGGTGGGCCTTTCCTCCACCCCACCCTAGCTATTCCATAGGAGAACAACAGCCAGAGGTGGGAGAGAGAGCCTAGCTGGAAGCAGGCTGGGAGCTGGAGACACAAAGACATGCTTGATCAGTAATGGATCCACACCTGTGACTACTGGAGAAGCAAGATATGCTGGCTTGTTACAACTGTGAGCCTCTCCATCTTCTGCTCAGGTTGTATACACATGGATATAAAATAACTACAGTCATACCTCATGTTACGGCCGCTACAGGTTACGTCTTTTCGGGTTGCGCTCCAAGCCGAACCCGGAAGTACCGGAATGGGTTACTTCTGGGTTTCGGCTCTTGTGCATGTGCAGAAGCACTAAATTGCACTTTGCGCATGCACAGAAGTGCCAAATTGCGTCAGATGCATGCGCAGACACAGCAGCATGGGTTGCGAATGCTGCGGGTTTGCGAACGCACCTCCCGCATGGATCGCTTTTGCAACCCGAGCGCCCACTGTATGTCCAAAATACAGTGGGATGTAAAATGCAGGAGCAGTCAAACACAACATTGCTAGAGTGGACATAGAAAGGGAACTCTAGGCCAGCCAGTAAGAACTCGCTGTTTCCCCTGTGCTGGGATGGACTTCCTCTGTGTAACTGGAGATGGGTGTGGTCTCACCTGGGCAGGTTAACACAAAAACACAGGGACCACACTCCATGTTCCTCTTTTGGACCATGCTCTCAAGGAAGGAACACCACTGAGATGCTGTCTTGGATTCCAGCCAAGAGACCACAAAGGAACTGTTTTCCCTTATGGAACACTCTCCTGAGTAAATGTTACTTTTACTAAGTTTAAGTCTGCCGCCTGGGATCCAATTGTGAACAGATGATTTCTCGTGAGTAAACTCTTTTTATGCTTTTATAGAAGACTGTGTAATGTCTTATTTTGAGAGGGATTAATGGGGAAAATACCAGGACATTTATTACAGAGGTTTTAACAAACCTGAGCAAGCTTTCCGCTCTGTGTGTGTTTAAAGGGGAATGAGAACTCTGCTAATTTCTGGGACTTGTAAACACAAGTTGGAATAGGATATCTTAAACAATACATCCTCTCCTGCATCCCAAAACATTCCCACAAATACACCAGAGTTTCTGCTAACTTTCATTCCAAAGAAACAGAACCCTGGGTTCTCTCACCACTCAGAGATTGGGGTGACATGTGTCAGGACCTTATACAGGGCTCCTTGCCTTGTAGCTCCATCCCTTAGCCAGCCTTGGGGGTGCCACACAGAACCCGATTCCCTGCCTGATGATCCTGCCTTTCACGCCTTAGGTTTGCCGAGAGCATTTGAGTCCAGAGACTGGCTCAATTAGCCAGAAAACTCCTCTGATCATGCTGTTCTTTCTGTGACCCAAGCAGGAAGAAGGTGGGATGCTGTGTTCTGTACTAGCTGGAGATTCAGAACAGCTATCAAGGGACTTTGCACGTAGCACACACACCGTAATCTGCATTGCTGCAGTAAAGGGCACCTCTCACTTCAGCTGCTGATAGGAACATATTGGATATGCTTCTGGCTTTGGAAAATAGCTGCACAGCTGCAAGAGCCTTATAATTACCCAATCTGACAGCAGGGTGGGGGTGGGGGGAGGAAATGCTCTTAAATCTTCCTAAGAGGGTTTGCATTTGGGGGATTTTTCCCCCCGCCCCCGCCCCCAACCAAACTTGAGTCAGCACCCATCTGATTTCACTTAGTCGCCGTGCTAGTCTTGCTTGAAGTGGTTTCTTTCCACTCTGGCTCATCTCTTATAAACCATGGGCCAATGGTATGAGGTCCCACCCACAGATTCCAGCTGGAAGCGGTCCCTATTCAAGAAAAGAACAGCAGCAGTCAGCTGAGGAGAAGCAGCTCAGTTGCTGACTCATGCCGTCTTCCCGTTTGGTTTCTCAGGAATCTACTGGTTTCTGAAATCTAGATCAGCGGGCTATGGGAGGTGGGGAAGTACAGAAAACTGCCTCCCATTTTCTAAAGAGAGAGAGAGACTGAAATTAGTCTCGCATGTTGAATTTGATGCAAACATTAGATAAAGGAGTGAATAAAGCAACGCGGTTAACTAACATGCAGCGATGCTTGGACAAAACAAGTGATCTAATAGCTGTCTGCAGTCATTATTTTACACTGGTCTGGAAACCAAGCCTTATGAGGAATGGTTGAAGGAGCTGGGTATGTTAAGCCTGGAAAAGAGGACAATGAGAGGAGATACGACAGCCATCTTCAAATATCTCAAGGGCTGTCACATGGAAGATGGAGCAATCTTGTTTTCTCATGCTCCGGAGGATGGGACCCGAACCAATGGAAAGGAGATTCCGACTAAACATCAGGAAAAAACTTCTGACAGTAAGAGCTGTTCAACAGTGGAATAGTCTCCCTTGGAAGGTTGTGGACTCTCCTTCCTTGAAGGTTTTTAAGCAGAGGTTGGATGGCCATCTGTCATGGATGCTTTAGTTGAGATTCCTGCATTGCAGGTGGTTGGGCTAGATGATCCTTGGGTCCATTCAAAATCTACAATTCTATGGTTCTATGATTTGCCTTTCCTCCAAAGATGCTCCAAGTCAGGAACATGGTTCTCCTCCTCCCCATCTTATCATCGCAAGGTCTGCCTGTCATTGGCAGAGCCTGTTGGTCTCCCTGCCTTCCACCGACCAGTCTCAGCAAGCATCCACAACCTCTGCCCAGAAGTCACGAAGCCTTTATTCCCCAGCCAAGACCACTATCCAGGAAGTGCGGCTGTTTAGACTGTGCCCCAGTATGCGTTAAGTAGGCATCAGTGTAGGACCTTCTCAGTCTGCCAGGTCAACTCTTGGAATAATGAGAAAAGAAAGTTCATGGAAAGCTCCTGGAGGTGGAGGTCTCTACTGCCAGGGACAATGTCTGGCATTTCCTTTCGGATCAGCAAAGAGCCCAATTTTTGGTGGCGGGTGGGTTTCCTGCAGCAGAGCCTAGTGCACAAGTCACCAATCTACACAGCCAAGACAGGTGTAGGGGACTCTTTTGAAAAAAGATATGAAGGAACAGTGGGGAAAGTAAATGGGGGCAAGAGTCAATATCAGGAGGAACCAGAGCCTATGGTGGGTGGGGCACCATCTCATATTGGGTGGATCTGGAGAAAATGATAGACTCTCTCTCTCTCTCTCTCTCTCTCTCTCTCTCTCTCTCTCTCTCTCCCATCTTCCCACAAGTCTAAAGGTAAAGGTAAAGGGACTCCTGACCATTAGGTCCAGTCGCGGACGACTCTGGGGTTGCAGCGCTCATCTTGCTTTACTGGCCAAGGGAGCTGGCATACAGGTCATGTGGCCAGCATGACTAAGCCACTTCTGGCGAACCAGAGCAGCGCACGGAAACGCCGTTTACCTTTCCGCCGGAGCGGTACCTATTTATCTACACTTTGATGTGCTTTTGAACTGCTAGGTTGGCAGGAGCAGGGACCGAGCAATGGGAGCTCACCCCGTTGCGGGGATTTGAACCGCCGACCTTCTGATCGGCAAGCCCTAGGCTTTGTGGTTTAGACCACAGCGCCACCCGTGTCCCCTCCCACAAGTCTAGTGACCCCTAAATTATAGGCAGCCCATAGAAGTGTAGAGTTTGATGGTACCCCTAGGGTCTTCTATTCCAACCCCCTGCAATGCAGGAATGCAGTGGGGGGGGTGAGGTTGTGGAATTCAAAAAATAACAGAAGAGCAAAACCTTTAACATCTAAAGCGTCCAACTAAAGAAAATACACCCTCAAGTTGGGAAACGGGTGCTTGAACCCTTTGCTTCCGAGGTGAAACAAACAAACAAAAACATGACCTGGCTCAATTTTTGTCTCTCATTCCTGGGTATACTCTTCTTCGACTGGTTGAGTTACTCTCAACCAGTTCACCATGCCCAAATGATTTACGTTTTAAGGCCCTGTATTCATTCTTGCCACGGTTCAATTATCTTTGTTTTTTTCCCGCGCCGCTCAGCCCTGAATTGACAAACAGGAAAGGTCACAACGGGCTGTGCTTAGCTAGTTGCAAATGCCACAGTACATTATCTGAGACACGGAATATAATTATCTTTTCACAAGTGGCAATTAGTGGGAATACCTCCCATCACTTCTGTTTAGAATTCAACATTGCCAATGTCCTGGAAGGTGACAGATTATACCCAGCAAGCTCTAGATAACCCATGCAAGTTCTTAGTCTGATGCCAGAAATTCCTCTTTCTTTTTTCTTTCTTTCTTTCCTTCCTTCCTTTCCCTCCTTATTTCTTAACATTTTAAAAAGCTGGATGGAAATTTTAAAATTAGTTGAAATTAAAAGTTGATCCATAGCAAATGCATGTTCTTCTTGTTTTTAAATTGCCTATGTGTCAGTGATGACTATTTGTTCTCTTGCCAATTTATAAAATTGCATCACAACCGAATTCTATTCCATAAATTGTTTCAGCGGCCCTTGCAAATATCCATTCAATTGTGCATTCATGATAGTTTTGCTCATTGTGATATCAGAGAGGTTATACACTTTCAAACATGTTTGTACATGCAAATGTTTGGGGGCGGTCATTTCCAACCAGCACATCTCCTGTAACCTCCTGCTCAAATCCTGTAGCTTTTTATACCACAAATATTCCAGTTTAAAGTTTTGGCTGTGTCCAGACTGCACTTTATTCCTTCTTCCCATTGTTTCCATGCCAGTTAATTTTCAAGTATTTCGTAGTCTTTCACAGGACATAAAATCCACTTCTGGGAATCTAATAAGCTCACACTAAAACAGAGGTCGGCAACCTCCGGCCCATGGGCTGGATGCGGCCCACGAAGGCCATTTTACCGGCCCAAGAGCTGCCCGCCAACCAAGCTGCCTGCTTGGCAAGCCCCCCACGCACTACGCTAAACCAGAGCGGCACAGTGCAGGGACTTGCCAAGCAGCACTGGAAATTGCATCTGCGCACACACAGATACTGAAAATCACATCTGCGCATGTCCAGACGCTGAAAATCGCATCTGCGTATGTCCAGACACCAAAAATCACTTCTTCACAGCTGCGATTTTCAGCGTCTGGGCATGCGCAGAAGCGATTTCCAGCAGCATGGACATGCGCAGACGCGATTTCTGGCATCATGCTGCGCATGTCCGGCCCACGGACACTCTCCGTGGGCTTGATCCAGCCCATGGCCAGATAACGTTGCCAATGCCTGTCCCTTACAAATCATAAAGATTTATAAAAAAAAAATAAAAGTATTATCTACCAGTAAGTGCCATTATTATTGAGAATAAAGGTTCTATATAGTCTTAAATGACCCAGACATTTGCAGATAATTGTGGCACTGAATGACCATGTGCCTCAATATTTGTATAAAAAGTAAAACTGTAACATGTATGGGGAAAAATGGCCATTGAAGCTTGGCCTTGTAAATACTCTTTGTTTATACAATATCTGTTCAAGAAAGCCAGTTTGCACAACCAATGCTCTGTTGATTTGTCAAGAGCCTGCTGCAGAAGACACCTGCAAAAAATTTTTTGGAAAAAAATATACAATTCTGGAGACTCCCAAAGACTGGGCATTATCTTTGAACAGATGAATAATTGTGGATGCCAAATGATATTTATGTGTGGGTGTCAGGGAATTGTCCCTGCTGCAGCAGAAGGTAGTGGGAGGGCTCTCCGGATGCTACAGAGAGACCCAGTCCCACCTTTCCAGCAGTTCCTCCTCTGGTAGCGAAAGGAGCGGCGAGACGTCCAGGAAGGAGGGAGAGAGTTCACAGGGGAAAGGGAGCAGAGGCTCTGGGGATGCAAGAGAGACCCAGCACTCCCACAGTCCCGAGGGCGATACAGGGGGGACGCAATTTCTGTTGCCCCAAAGACGTCGTGGGGTGAAAAAGAAGGATGGAAGGAAACAGCTGAAGAATATCACCCTCTTCTTGGCATTGTTATTGACCCCTTTAACTTCTAGAAGGAAGGTGAAACGGGTGGCGTACCCTTCCCAGTCTCCTGATGCTGGGTTGAACGGCGAGAAGCTGCTTTCAGTTGCCATCTTGAGTTCCTTGGGACCCGGAGCTGAAGCCTGGATACACAGTGAGAGGCAGCTGTGCGGCAGGTGGTGGTGCTGCGGTGCTGTGTGTGGCGGTCAGCTCAGCGGGATCCCATCCTCGTCGCCAGTGAAATATACTCGGAGTCAAGTGTGAATTTCATGCTCTTTATTCAGCTCATCCTCGTGAGGAATGCGGAACTGCTTTATATACACTATTTACACAATGGGCCCCACATGATTGGCTAATTCCGGGATACTCCTGTATGCCAATCGGGATGCAGATTCTCTTCCATGGAGCTGGATTGGGTGGCTCCTGCAGACCAATCAGACTGCTGCTTTCTGGATCATATTGTTCTAGGACCAATCAGACTGCTGCATTTTGGATCCTATTCAACTCGGTACATAGCAGGAGTCCTGGCTGCTTACTCATGAGCAACTAACTGAGAACCTTACAATGGGATTTCCCCAGCAGATGAAGTCAGGCCTCACAGCCCTAGAAAAATAAGTTCCAATTGGGTTTCAAAAAGGAGGAGGGGCTACATTTAGAACCTCCCCTCCCTAGCCTGACTATTAGCCAATCAGGTACGAGGAGAAGATGAAAAGGCGTGCAGCCACGCCCCCTTCTTCCTCCACCCGTCCCCATCAGAATCAGCGTCTGCTTCTTTACGCTCTGATATTTTTGCCAAGACCAATAAATATTTTCCTTTTCCTTTGTTTCTGTTTTCTCCGTAGGCGACTTCTGAGCCCCCAAGTAGACTTACTTAATGGTCTCTGGTTACAACTGTTGGTGCAAATATATATATATATATATCCTTGAAGTGGAAAAGCCTTCGGGCTTGATCAGCTGGGAGTCTGCTATGCTCCAGTAGCCTGATCATATCCAGATAGGGGAATTTCAACAGATTTTCTTTTATATCATATCTGGCAAGGATTACTGCTTCTCTCTCTCTCTCTCTCTCTCTCTCTCTCTCTCTCTCTCTCTCTCTCCACCCCACCCGGCGCTCGCCTCGCCTTGTTTTCTGTCTCGGAGCTACAAGTGCCCTTTTGATGGATTGTGAGTGAGAGACTGGCTGTCACTCTGCTGTGCTATTTTTACAGGGAAGGCAAAACCAACAGAGCTTGTTTGCTGCAGATATATACTCAGGGCAGGGAGCATGATCCCCGTCTGAATTGAGTTGAGTCTGGAAAGGATGTCAAGGGCAGAAGCTGCTTCACAAATGGAATTGGGGGTGGGAGGACTCACCTGTCAGGACAGGGGTCAAATAACTGTAGTGTTGGAAGCGACACCCAAGGATCGTCTAGCCCAGTACTTCCCAAACTTGGGTCTCTAGCTGTTTTCAGACTACAATTCCCATCATCCCTGACCACTGGTCTTGCTAGCTAGGGATGATGAGAGTTGCAGTCTCAAAACGGCTGCAGACCTAGCAGGCTGCTCTTATTTAAAATATTTTTTTAAATTTAAATATAAACATATGTGCAAAATAGCACATAACCATAACAAAGCCATGCATGCAGCATATTCAGTAGAAAATACGAATTACCTAGATGCAGTTACATTTAGCCAAGATTTTTAGATGAGTCTATATAGCCCAACCCAGTGCCGGATTTACATATAAGCTAAACAAGCTTTGGCTTAGGGCCCCACTCTCTTGGCCCCCCAGCCCCAAAAAAAATGTAAAGGGGGAAAAACAATGTACATTTCCAAAATATAAAATAAAAAAAACAAATAAAATAAAACCTACATACAGCAACAGTGTTTTGTGTTGTGTAGGCTCCTATGATGTAAGTAATGGGCCCCGCCTGCTAGCCTGCTCCCTAAAATATCACCGCTTTGCTCATTTCTGTATATAAGGTGCCTACATTCTGCTCACTGGAAGGACAGATCCTGAAGTTGAGGCTCCAATACTTTGGCCACCTCATGAGAAGAGAAGACTCCCTGGAAAAGACTCTGATGTTGAGAAAGATGGAGGGCACAAGGAGAAGGGGACGACAGAGGACGAGATGGTTGGACAGTGTTCTCGAAGCTACCAACATGAGTCTGACCAAACTGCGGGAGGCAGTGGAAGACAGGAGTGCCTGGTGTGCTCTGGTCCATGGGGTCACCAAGAGTCGGTCACGACTAAACAACAACAACAACAACATTCTGCATTGACTGGTTGCATGGCAACATGGGCAAATGACTTGAGATACCTATTAGGTGCATAAATTACCATATAGCATATATTCAAAACAAAAACAGCGACAATTTGTTGTTGACAAAGGACACTGGACATATAAAGGGCCCCATTAGCTCCAGTAGCTCAGGGCCTCATCAAATCTAAATCCGGCCATGAGCCCAACCACGATGAAGAGTGAGACATTGGAGGAGTACATATACGACTATTTGCCCCAACAAACCCAAGGCTTCTTGTGGGTATCTTTGGTTTTTCAACCCGCTCAGAACAAGGGAGAAGAAAACGGAGTCTCCTCCTTCCACAGCCAAATGATATTGTTGCCTCTGCAGCTGAAAGGAATTGTGGTAATTACTAGAGTCTCAAGTTAGCCTTGAACAGGCTAGTTGGAGAGATAAGCAGGTGCCCAGGATCTACTCATTTGCTTGAAGGGTGTAAGGCCTGCCAATCTACCCATCTATCCCGACCTCCCCTTACTCACCCTTTCTCTCAGAGTCAGGGTAAGCCCTTAGCACACCCAGCTGGCACTAGCCTGGCACAGAATCCCAAATCCTAACACTGACCACCTGACCGGGGCATTGCTATACCAACCATTCCTGGATTTGGATTATCGCTCGCCAACAGACATTGCTAATAAAGGAAAAAACATGTCATGGAATTGATGCACTACAAAAAGCAACAGCTCAAAGCAGTTAGCAAAAAGAATAAGACAATTAAAATGATTGGTAAAAACGGTTAAGAGCAACTATTTAATATATTCAACAATTGAAAATCAGCAGCAAATTAAAAACAGATTAGAACAGACATCAGCAGAAATCAATGATGAAGCGGGGCGACTCCATCAACTCTTAGAGCTCATACTGTCGATCATTTCATAAGAATCAAAGACACCATAAATCAGGGAAAGGGGATTATTTTAAATTCAAGGGCCACATTCTCAACAAGACAAGGAGTTCCAACCTTTGTTGAATAGCTATTTAATTTTTCCTTCACCTGGAAGATTTTGGGTTTCATTTTTATTGTTGTTGTTGTTCAGTCGTTCAGTCGTGTCCGACTCTTCGTGACCCCATGGACCAGAGCACGCCAGGCACGCCTATCCTTCACTGCCTCCCGCAGTTTGGCCAAACTCATGTTAGTAGCTTCGAGAATACTGTCCAACCATCTCATCCTTTGTCGTCCCCTTCTCCTTGTGCCCTCCATCTTTCCCAACATCAGGGTCTTTTCCAGGGAGTCTTCTCTTCTCATGAGGTGGCCAAAGTACTGGAGCCTCAACTTCAGGATATGTCCTTCTAGTGAGCACTCAGGGCCGATTTCCTTGAGAATGGATAGGTTTGATCTTCTTGCAGTCCATGGGACTCTCAAGAGTCTCCTCCAGCACCATAATTCAAAAGCATCAATTCTTCGGCGATCAGCCTTCTTGATGGTCCAGCTCTCACTTCCGTACATTACTACTGGGAAAACCATAGCTTTAACTATACGGACCTTTGTTGGCAAGGTGATGTCTTTGCTTTTTAAGATGCTGTCTAGGTTTGTCATTGCTTTTCTCCCAAGAAGCAGGCGTCTTCTAATTTCGTGACTGCTGTCACCATCTGCAGTGATCATGGAACCCAAGAAAGTGAAATCTCTCACTGCCTCCATTTCTTCCCCTTCTATTTGCCAGGAGGTGATGGGACCAGTGGCCATGATCTTAGTTTTTTTGATGTTGAGCTTCAGACCATATTTTGCGCTCTCCTCTTTTACCCTCATTAAAAGGTTCTTCAATTCCTCCTCACTTTCTGCCATCAAGGTTGTATCATCAGCATATCTGAGGTTGTTGATATTTTTTCCAGCAATCTTAATTCCGGTTTGGGATTCATCCAGCCCAGCCTTTCGCATGATGAATTCTGCATATAAGTTAAATAAGCAGGGAGACAATATACAGCCTTGTCGTACTCCTTTCCCAATTTTGAACCAATCAGTTATTCCATATCCAGTTCTAACTGTAGCTTCTTGTCCCAAATAGAGATTTCTCAGGAGACAGATGAGGTGATCCGGCACTCCCATTTCTTTAAGAACTTTCCATAGTTTGCTGTGGTCGACACAGTCAAATGCTTTTGCGTAGTCAATGAAGCAGAAGTAGATGTTTTTCTGGAACTCTCTAGCTTTCTCCATAATCCAGCGCATGTTTGCAATTTGGTCTCTGGTTCCTCTGCCCCTTTGAAATCCAGCTTGCACTTCTGGGAGTTCTCGGTCCACGTACTGCTTAAGCCTGCCTTGTAGAATTTTAAGCATAACCTTGCTAGCGTGTGAAATGAGTGCAATTGTGCGGTAGTTAGAGCATTCTTTGGCACTGCCCTTCTTTGGGATTGGGATGTAAACTGATCTTCTCCAATCCTCTGGCCACTGCTGAGTTTTCCAAACTTGTTGGCATATTGAGTGTAGCACCTTAACAGCATCATCTTTTAGGATTTTAAATAGTTCAGCTGGAATATCATCACTTCCACTGGCCTTGTTGTTAGCAAGGCTTTCTAAGGCCCATTTGACTTCACTCTCCAGGATGTCTGGCTCAAGGTCAGCAACCACACTACCTGGGGTGTATGAGACCTCTATATCTTTCTGGTATAGTTCCTCTGTGTATTCTTGCCACCTCTTCTTGATGTCTTCTGCTTCTGTTAGGTCCTTTCCACTTTTGTCCTTAATTGTGGTAATCTTTGTACGAAATGTTCCTTTCATATCTCCAATTTTCTTGAACAGATCTCTGGTTTTTCCCATTCTGTTATTTTCCTCTATTTCTTTGCATTGCTCGTTTAGAAAGGCCCTCTTGTCTCTCCTTGCTATTCTTTGGAAATCTGCATTCAATTTCCTGTATCTTTCACGATCTCCCTCGCATTTTGCTTGCCTTCTCTCCCCCGCTATTTTTAAGGCCTCATTGGACAGCCACTTTGCTTTCTTGCATTTCTTTTTCATTGGGATGGTTTTCGTTGCTGCCTCCTGTATAATGTTACGAGCCTCCATCCACAGTTCTTCAGGCACTCTATCCACCAAATCTAAGTCCTTAAACCTGTTTTTCACTTCAACTGTGTATTCATAAGGAATTTGATTTAGATTGTATCTTACTGGCCCAGTGGTTTTTCCTACTTTCTTCAGTTTAAGCTGGAATTTTGCTATAAGAAGCTGATGATCAGAGCCACAGTCAGCTCCAGGTCTTGTTTTTGCTGACTGTATAGAGCTTCTCCATCTTTGGCTGCAGAGAATATAATCAATCTGATTTCGATGTCGCCCATCTGGTGATGTCCATGTGTAGAGTCGTCTCTTGTGTTGTTGGAAAAGAGTGTTTGTGATTACCAGCTTGTTCTCCTGACAGAACTCTATTAGCCTTTGCCCTGCTTCATTTTGAACTCCAAGGCCAAACTTGCCAGTTGTTCCTTTTATCTCTTGACTCCCTACTTTAGCATTCCAATCCCCTATAATGAGAAGAACATCCTTCTTTGGTGTCATTTCTATAAGGTGTTGTAAGTCTTCATAGAATTGGTCAATTTCAGTTTCTTCAGCACTGGAAGTTGGTGCATAAACTTGGATTACTGTGATGTTAAAAGGACTGCCTTGGACATTTTTATTAATGTTTAATTAATTCCTACTAAGCCACGTTGCAATTTAAGACTGCAGCGTGGTATTCTATTTTTAAAAGCTGGCAAACAAGAAGCAAATAGCCGGCATCTCATAATTACGCACAATTAATTTGGTTGGAAGGCAAGTTTTGATTCCGTACATTCACGGAAAACTTATTTTGGAATCCTCCAATTGGCACCTTGTCCCAATGGGCAAATGCTCCCGTCCAGCAATCTCTTCCGCCTACCTTACCTTTGATGCGCAGACTGGCGCTGCCTATGCACTTCAATGGGACATTTGTGTACACCTTGGAAGCTGAACCATTGTACTGAGTGGGGAACTTCACCTGTGCCGGAAATCCACATGTGCTTATCAGTTGACACAGAAGGCTCTGAATTTTGGCGGAGATTGAACCCCGGGAAAGTGAAGGCACTTCGGGCTGGTGTTTCCGATGTCCTGTGAAATAAGGCTTCACTTCTCCTGGGAAAAAAACATCAGGTTCAGAGTTTGGAGCTGCTCCTCGATCCATCCCTGTTGCTAGACGCTCAGGTAGCCTCAAGGAGTTACCTAGGAGTAACTTTTACCAGCTAAGGGTGGAACTCCAACTACAGCCATTCTTGAACAGGGGGAGTGGTACATGCACTGGTAGCCTCAAGACTTGGTTATTGCAATGTCCTGCATTTGAAGCTACTGTTGGGCATGGTCTGGAGGCTCCAGCTGGTGCAAAATGTTGTGGCTGGACCATGGTTTCCCAAACTCAGGTATCCAGCTGTTTTTGGACTATGATTCCCATTATCCTTGGCCATCGGCCCTGCTAGCTAGAAGAAGAAGAAGAAGAAGAAGAAGAAGAAGAAGAAGAAGAAGAAGAAGAAGAAGAAGAAGAATTTGGATTTGATATCCCGCTTTATCACTACCCAAAGGAGTCTCAAAGCGGCTAACATTCTCCTTTCCCTTCCTCCCCCACAACAAGCATTATGTGAGGTGAGTGGGGCTGAGAGACTTCAAAGAAGTGTGACTAGCCCAAGGTCAACCAGCAGCTACATGTGGAGGAGTGGGGACGCGAACCCGGTTCCCCAGATTATGAGTCTACCGCTCTTAATCACTACACCACACTGGCTCTCTAGGGTTGATTGGAGTTGTAGTGCAAAAACAGCTAGAGACCCGAGTTTGGAAAACCCTGGGCTAGACTGTTGATGGGGACAGGCTATCTCCAGAACATAGCTCCAGTGCTCAAAAGCTTCCACTGCCTGCCCATGTGCTCCTCCATAATACATCTCTGACAGCTCAGTCGATAGAGCATGAGACTCTCAACCTCAAGGTTGTGGGTTCAAACCACACATTGGGCAAATGATTCCTGAATTGTAGGGGGTTGGACTAGATGCCCCTCATGGTTCCTTCCAACTCTAAAATTATATGATTCCATTATTCCCCCCCCCCAAAAAAAAATACACGTAGGACCACGCCCAGGAAACAGTTCCACTGCTTATACCTGGGTTTCACCACTCAAAACAGTTTTGAAGTCAGGGTGAAACTGGCTTGGGGAAGAGAGTGGTGTAGTGCTTAGGGTGTCAGACTAGAACCTGGGAGACCAGGGTTCGAATCCCCCTTCAACCATGATATTCACTAGGCAACCTTTGGCCTGCCGCTCTCTTCTCTCAGCCTAACCTACCTCGCAGGGTTGTTGCTGTGTGGATTAAATGAGGGGGAGAAGCATGTATACCACCTTGGGCTCGTTGGAGAGAAAGGCAGAGTACAAATTTAGTAAATAAATAAACATTAAAAAATTGGGGAAACTACATTCAAATAATAATAATAATAATAATCTTTATTGCGGTCCAACGACCCATTACATGGATTCAGAATAAAATACAGAGTCATACAGACAACCCCCCCAGGGAAGGGAGACCGAAGGGTTATTTGTTTAGTCAAGGGTATGTTGATTTTTGATTCGTATGACTACTGAAAGAAACTTTGCCATGGCCACTGTACTATCATTGGACTTGTTGTCCAGAATATACATTCAAATGCAGTATTTCAGAAGAGGCCAGTGGATTGTCTAAGGTTAAAAAAGGTAAAGGACCCATGGACCATTAAGTCCTGTCAAAGGCAACTATGGCGTTGCGGCGCTCATCTCACTTTGAGGCCGAGGGAGCCGGCGTTTGCCCACTGACAGCTTTCCAGGTCATGTGGCCAGCACAACTAAATCCCTTCTGACGGAAACTAGAGCGCAGAGAAACGCTGTTTACCTTTCCACCGCAGCGGTACCTATTTATCTACCTGCACTGGCATACTTTTGAACTTCTAGGTTGGCAGGAGCTGGGACAGAGCAAAGGGAGCTCACCCCATCGTGGGGATTTGAACCATTGACCTTCTGATCGGCAAGCCCAAGAGACTGAGTGGTTTAGACTGCAGCGCCACCTGTGTCCCTACATGGATTCAAACAGGGGTGAAAACGTACCGAAGCCGGAGTAATGGGTGATGTGCACAAACTCTCAGTCTGCTATGCACCTCTGTCTCTCTCGCATTCTCACAAACTGCACCGGAGCACCCAAGAGCAGGAGAGACAGAGAGACCACCCAGGCAGCTCTAATTAAAAGACGGCGTATGATCCAATCAAAGGTTTAAGCCTAAATAGCAAAGAAACTGATACGATTCTCCTGTTCTCTTTTCTAAGTGTGGCAGGAGAGGGAGAGAGAGAGCGCATTACAGCAAAGCTGTGCGGCACTCATAAAAAGCCGCCATGTCAATTTGACATCCCAGAGCTGCCCTTCGAGCCACCCCATTCCCAAAGGCTTAAAGGTATTTTCACATGGGATTCTGGGCGGATCATTGGAGGGGAGGCCAGAGGGAGGGGAGGGGAGGGAGAGAGGAAAATGATTGTATCTGGTGAAAGGAGTAAAACTGACATTTCTTTTGACAAGCCCCATAAGTGCTCTTGTCCCGGGAGTGTTATAACAGAGACAAGATTGAGCAGGTGGCAATAATTGGCATTACATGTGTTCGAGCATTTTCTATAATATGGATTACTGCGGAATTTCCTCCCCCGCTCCCCTCCCATGTCCCCGGGGAAGCAAACGTGAATTGCAAGCTTTTTCAGACCCCTTTTTTCGTAAGCCTTTCCATCAGCAATTTCTCAGCCAAAGTGAACCTGTTCTCTTTTTAAAATAAATAAAGAGAAAGCAGCAGCAAGTTTATTTATTGGTGGTAGAAAGAAAGAAAGAAAGAAAGAAAGAAAGAAAGAAAGAAAGAAAGAAAGAAAGAAAGAAAGAAAGAAAAGCAAGCCTCCCTCTTTATTTAAATTTGCAATGTGATAAAAACTTACAGTGCGAAAAGAATACAACAGTTGTTGTTGTTGTTGTTCAGTCGTTCAGTCGTGCCTGACTCTTCGTGACCCCATGGACCAGAGCACGCCAGGCACGCCTATCCTTCACTGCCTCCCGCAGTTTGGCCAAACCCATGTTAGTAGCTTCGAGAACACTGTCCAACCATCTCATCCTCTGTCGTCCCCTTCTCCTTGTGCCCTCCATCTTTCCCAACATCAGGGTCTTTTCCAGGGAGTCTTCTCTTCTCGTGAGGTGGCCAAAGTACTGGAGCCTCAACTTTCGGATCTGTCCTTCTAGTGAGCACTCAGGGCCGATTTCCTTGAGAATGGATAGGTTTGATCTTCTTGCAGTCCATGGGACTCTCAAGAGTCTCCTCCAGCACCATAATTCAAAAGCATCAATTCTTCAGCGATCAGCCTTCTTGATGGTCCAGCTCTCACTTCCGTACATTACTACTGGGAAAACCATACCTTAAACTATACGGACCTTTGTCGGCAAGGTGATGTCTTTGCTTTTTAAGATGCTGTCTAGGTTTGTCATTGCTTTTCTCCCCAGAAGCAGACGTCTTCTAATTTCGTGACTGTTGTCACCATCTGCAGTGATCCTGGAACCCAAGAAAGTGAAATCTCTCACTGTCTCCATTTCCTCCCCTTCTATTTGCCAGGAGGTGATGGGACCAGTGGCCATGATCTTAGTTTTTTTGATGTTGAGCTTCAGACCATATTTTGCGCTTTCCTCTTTCACCCTCATTAAAAGGTTCTTCAATTCCTCCTCACTTTCTGCCATCAAGGTTGTATCATCAGCATATCTGAGGTTGTTGATATTTTTCCGGCAATCTTAATTCTGGTATGGGATTCATCCAGCCCAGCCTTTCGCATGATGAATTCTGCATATAAGTTAAATAAGCAGGGAGACAATATACAGCCTTGTCGTACTCCTTTCCCAATTTTGAACCAATCAGTTATTCCATATCCAGTTCTAACTGTAGCTTCTTGTCCCACATAGAGATTTCTCAGGAGACAAATGAGGTGATTAGGCGCTCCCATTTCTTTAAGAACTTGCCATAGTTTGCTGTGGTCGACACAGTCAAATGCTTTTGCGTAGTCAATGAAGCAGAAGTAGATGTTTTTCTGGAACTCTCTAGCTTTCTCCATAATCCAGCGCATGTTTGCAATTTGGTCTCTGGTTCCTCTGCCCCTTCGAAATCCAGCTTGCACTTCTGGGAGTTCTCGGTCCACATACTGCTTAAGCCTGCCTTGTAGAATTTTAAGCAAATACAACAGTAGAACACATCAAATGTATTATTTACTTGCAGTCGCAAACCCAGGGCTGTTCAAGAGTTCTGAGAAACCACAAAAAGAGCATTTAGTGAAGACCGCTGACCGTTGTAAACAGACCCTTTATACTTACGGTACACAAAATGAAAATTCATACAACGATTTGATTTTTTTTTTGTGCCCCCTCCGTGTGAGGTTGGGAGGGTGGCAACATGAGAATGGGCTTTTTCTGTATCGGTTCCCCATTTGTGGAATTCTCTCCCTAGAGAGCCTTGCCTGGCACCTTCATTACATAGTGTTATGAATTTGTGAGTGCTAGACTCCCCTGGGGCGGACCACCCCCTACGCCCCCCCCTTGCTACGCCCCTGGGGAGGTGGCTATGTGACTTGGCCTTTTACCAGGTCTGCAAAGGTCACGCCCACCTACTAGTCACATGCAAAAGGAAGATGCTCCAGCCAGGTGTAACAGGAAGTTCAACGGGCTGGACCAACATTCCCCATGCATGTTCTCTCTAGGCAAACAGGAAATGTTGTACTTGACTGCTCCAGAGGATTACACCCCACAGATCCCAGACTAGATGGTCCACTGGCCTGATCCAACAGACTCTTCTGATTTTCTTATGCCCTTCATCCTCCTCCCTGCCGAGTTATACAAGGGCAAACCTGAAAGGAGGGAGAAGGATGCTCTCAGCAAGCGCCACCCCCTGGACTGGCTGTTAAGGAGGAAGGCGAGCTGAGGGAAAATTGAGGTTGGTTAGTCTGTGCCTCTGCTGCAGGTTGCTGGCCGGAGGGATGTTCCTTTGGGGACCATGGCATGGGGGTGGGGGTGAGGCTTAAGACCACTTCTTCTTTTGACGGGTGTTTAAGGGATGTTCAGACGCCAGATGCTAAAATAGATCTGTCACTGGCTGCGATATGAAGCAGATTTAAACCATTTCCCAAAAGGATTAATTGAATGGCGTCCCTGTCCTTTCCCCTCCAGCTGGGCATCCGAGCAGCGAGAGCAAGTCCAGCCATTTCCACTGGGATTGGTAATTAGGTTTGCCTTGCTCCAAGGAGATTAATTTCTCCGCCGAGCAAACAATTACCGCCCAAGACCCGCAACCAACGGAGGAACGGAGCTCATGGATGGGTTTCAATTGGAGAAGTTCAGCTTTGCTGACTTTTCCGGCTGCGCTCGGAGAAAAGGAGGAGAAAGACAGCAAACAGGATGGTTTAATTAATCTAGCAATTGTGGGGACATCACAAAAAAGAAAAGATTCTCCATTTGTTTTCCCCCGAGGTGGGTGGGAGAAACAACTGGGCAGATCGATTCTATTACTTTATCATAATGAACTGAAAGAAGGCAAAGATATGGGATGTGTTGGTGGGAATCCTCCGTGGTCTTTCAGTCACTGGGCTTTTAGGGTCATAGAATTGCAGTGTTCAAAGATACCACAAGGGTCATCTAGTCCAACCCCCTGCGATGCAGGAATCACAACTACAGAATCCCTGACGGATGACCATTCGAACCTCCAAGGAAGGAAAGTCCACCGCCTTCTGGGGTGATTTGGTGTGAGTTACGGTGCGTGTGTGAGGGGGAGCAGAGAATAGAGTATGAAAACAAATTCAGATTAAATACACAGGACAATTCAGGGAAATCTGAAAATAGATAGATAGAGATAGAGATAAGTAGATATATAATTTTTATTAATTTTTATTAAATTTTCTGTTTTACCATTTAAAGTGCTCATTTTTACATCCTTGAGATATCATTGATTCCCTTCTCCTCTTTCCATGGTTCATTTTACATATCATAAATCCCTGCATATTTTACATAAACCAAACCATTCAGTATTCCATTATCACATCCATCAAAACTTATTTACACTGTTGAATTTATCTTAATGCTGCCAGCGTTTTCAGCTGTACACAGTTATTTCCCATATATTCAATAAACGTTTTCCAATCTTCTCTAAACGTATGTTCTTATTGTTCTCTTATTCTATATGTTAAGTCTGCCGGTTGTGCATATTCTGTCAACTTAAGTTGCCATTCTTCTTTGGTTGGGACCTCACTCATGTTCCATTTTGGGGCTAACAGAACATTGGACACAATAATGGCATACATAAATAACCTTTTTTGACACCTGGGAATTTCAGTCTGAATTATCTCCAACAGAAAGGACTCTGGGTTTTTGGGGAAAGTACTTTAAAACATTTTTTTCAATTCATTATGGATCATTTCCCAATTGTTTTTTACCCTATTACAAGTCCACCACATATGAAAAAACCTTCCCTCCACCTCTTTGCATCTCCAGCACTTATCTGATTCAGCCTTATACATCTTAGTAAGCTTACTCAAAGTTAAATACTAAGACAGACCCAAAAAAGAAAATAACAGAACACCACTAGTAATCACATACAACTCCCAAATTAAAACAGTACAACGCATCATCAGAGATCTACAACCTCTCCTAGACAATGACAGTTCTCTTTCTCAAGCTCTGGGAGGAAGACCCTTCATCGCCTACAGACAGCCACCCAATCTCAAACAGCTCCTCACCCACAATAATACAACAACAGGACTCAACATGGACACTGGTACCAGAGCCTGCAATAAACCCAGATGCCAACTTTGCTGCCACATAAACCCGGACAACACCATTACTGGTCCCAACAACATTAAACATACCATCTCAGGTCTATTTAATTGCTCATCTTACAACATTGTGTATGCAATCAAATGCCAACAGTGCCCTTCAGCTCTCTATATTGGACAAAGAGGCCAAACCCTACGCCAAAGGATAAATGGACATAAATCTGATATCAGGAATCACAAGACAGAGAAACCAGTAGGAGAACACTTCAATCTCCCAGGACATTCTATAAAAGATCTCAAAGTAGCTGTCTTAATACAAAGAAATTTCAGAAATAGACTGGAAAGAGAAGTGGCTGAATTGCAACTAATCACCAAACTTAAAACCACGGAGAAACCTGGTCTGAACAAAGACATTGGATTCTTATCTCATTATACATAACAAAGCTATCTTTAGCCATCTCACCCCTTGCCTTTCCCTGCAAGACTAATTGCAGCTGTTAAGAGTCGTCAACAGGTTTTCCACACCTATCAGCTGATCACCCATTCCCACCACCCTTCTGAGTAATACCCCTCCCCACTCCCTCACTATATTTAAGGATCTGGTGACTTCTGTTTCAGTGTATCTGAAGAAGTGTGCATGCACACGAAAGCTCATACCAAGAACAAACTCAGTTGGTCTCTAAGGTGCTACTGGAAAGAATTTTCTATTTTGTTTCGACTATGGCAGACCAACACGGCTACCCACCTGTAACTTAAATACTATCTGTAAATCAATTTCAAGTAGTTCTCCTTCGAAGCAGGGAAATCTGGTTCTTGCTTGTTTGAGGGGAAGGGTTGTAGCTCAATTGCAGAGCAGCTGTTGTCTGGTCCTGGGTTCAATCCCACCATCTCCAGCAAGGGCTGGGAGCGGACCCCATCTCAGATCCTGGAGAGCCATTGCCAATCATTGTTGACCAGCTGGGGAGGAACATGTAGTTCAGCAACATCTAGACGGCCACTTCTCCCATCACCTTTGGCCATTGGCTTTCTGTCGTTCAGCAACATCTGGAGGGCCAAGAGTCCTGTCAAACCTGGAGCTGGTCCAGATGAGAAGCACTTTGGGAAGGGCTGTGGCTCAGAGGTAGCACATGCAGATGCTTCCAGGTTCAGTTCCTGGCACTTCCAAGTTGGGCTAGGAATGTTACCCTGTCTGAAGTCCTGGAGAGTCAAGGCCAGTCTGCATTGACATTACTAACTCAGAATGAAGCAGCTTCATGGGGTGGAAGCAGACACTGCCATAAATGCAGGGCTGCTGCCATAAATGGGAGTCCTCTGCCAAGTTCACCCACTCCATAATATGTGGGGCAGTCCAGTGTTAGAAGTGTTGGAAGGCTGATCGCCGAAGAATTGATGCTTTTGAATTATGGTGCTGGAGGAGACTCTTGAGAGTCCCATGGACTGCAAGAAGATCCAACCTATCCATTCTTAAAGAAATCAGCCCTGAGTACTCACTGGAAGGACAGATCCTGAAGCTGAGGTTCCAATACTTTGGCCACCTCATGAGAAGAGAAGACACCCTGGAAAAGACCCTGAGGTTGGGAAAGATGAAGGGCACAAGGAGAAGGGGACGAAAGAGGATGAGATGGTTGGACAGTGTTCTCGAAGCTACTAACATGAGTTTGACCAAACTGCGGGAGGCAGTATAAGACAGGAGTGCCTGGCGTGCTCTGGTCCATGGGGTCACGAAGAGTTGGACATGACTAAACGACTAAACAACAACAACAACAACCGGTGTTAGAAACTCAGATATATAAGCTAATTGCCAAATAGCACCCTAAACCTACCGGTAGGCTACGGTCACCACCATGGAATGTCTAGGTGCCTTTTTAAACTTTTTTTAAACAGATGGAGATGTCAAGTAGCCAGCCTGGCATCCAGAGATCTCCACATGGTCACCATTGGATCAGTTTGGTTTTTACTGCATTAGAAAGATATTTTTACTGTATTTAGTAAAAATAATATGAAAAAAGGATATTAATATGAAATATTATTATTATTATTATTAATACCCCAGCCACTCTGGGCGGCTCCCAACCGAATATTAAAAACACAGTACAGCATTAAACATAAAAAACTTCCCTAAACATTCCCTACTGATATGAAAAAAAATGGATATTGTACAGCCTGGAAAAGGTTCAGAAAAGGGCAATCGCCACTGACATTTCTTTATGCTGTCTCTTATTTTCCTTAAAGCTGGAATTGTTTTTAGTTGCAATTTCTGACTCACCTCACAAGGTAACCGTGATCATAAAATGTGGGGAAAGAACATCTTGACAGACACACAGAATAGAAATGCAATCCATTAATGCTTTATTCCAGGAAAAATTAGCTTCACTTTTTAAAATTGCGGCGTATGAACTCTTTCATTAAAGACAAAGGAACAGCACCGGGCAGTAAAAACAGCAACCTTCATTGGTTCCTTGTTAGCTGCTTCCAGACATTGCGCTCTTGTACTTAATTTCCCGCACAGCCATCTGCATTAGAGGAGAACTAAGCACACTTTGGAAATCTTGAGCTTGGGTATGAATTATTCTATAGTGTTGACTTTATGCAGGGTTTTTCTTTCTTTCTTTTTCTTTTTTAAACTAATGGTTTTAGTTCTTGTTCGGATGCCGGGTGAAGTTTGAGGTCACTTCTAATTTTTTTCCGGATCACTTCTCCTAACCCTGATGTCAACTCGAGTGAGAAAGCAGCAACATTTACACACATGTTCCGATGAATATTTGATGTCCTCGCTGCTAGAGAGACTGCAAATTTGAATGCGCTCACTGTTCGGTCGTAAGAAACTGCTGGCTATTAGGAACATGCAGGCCACCTCATAATCCACTCCTTTCTTGCAAAAGAAACTGCAGCGGCAACAAATATATTTCTCAAATATTTGAAGAATAATTTTCATAGCAAAGCAGGGAAGGGGCTGGAGCTTATAGAGAAGCACCATAGTTTAAAAGGAGGGCACCTTCTTTGCAATGCATCTCCAGGTGGGGCTTGGAACACCCCCTGTTTGAAATTTTGGGGAGCTCCTGTCAATCAGTGCAGACCCTCCAAGTGTCCTTCTTTCCCAGGGACTGTCACGGATTTACAGAAGCTGTCCCGGTTTCTGATTTGATCCTGGAAATGATATATAATGAATTGAAAAGGATGTTCAAAATAACTTTTATTTTAAAACAAAACACAGAAGCTTTTATTTTGGGAATTATAGGGACAGAACTACCTAAATTGTATAGAAATTTATTTATGTATGCTACTACAGCGGTAAGAATGTTACTTGCCCAAAAGTGGAAAGAAGCAGAAGTCCCTGAAAAGGAAGAACGGATACAAAAACTCGTGGAATATGCAGAAATGGCAAATTAGCTATCTATACATTGGTTTATATGTAATGTATACTGACTTAAATGGAAAAAAACCTCATGCAACTATATTTCCCATCAACTATTACTAGGGTCTGGAATTAATATCTGAAGACAACAGATTATATGTTTTTCCCCTAAAGAATCATGCACAGGTGTTGTTAACATAAAGATAAATGGACCCCTGACCATTAGGTCCAGTCGTGTCCGACTCTGGGGTTGTGGCACTCATCTCGCATTAATGGCCGAGGGAGCTGGTGTACAGCTTCCGGGTCATGTGGCCAGCATGACAAAGCCGCTTCTGGCGAACCAGAGCAGCGCACGAAAACGCCGTTTACCTTCCCGCCGGAGTGGTACCTATTTATCTACTTGCACTTTGACGTGCTTTCAAACTGCTAGGTGGGCAGAGAGCTCACCCCGTTGCAGGGATTCGAACCGCCGACCTTCTGATCGGCAAGCCCTAGACTCTGTGGTTTAACCCACAGTGCCACCCGCATCCCTACGTGCTGTCGAACTGCTAGGTGAGCAGGAGCTGGGACCGAGCAACGGGAGTGGACCGTTAACACTGTTAACATAGGATGATAATAATTATTATTTTTTTAAAAAAAACCCAATGACTTCCACTTGTGAACAGGACAGTGAAGAAACAGGCTTACAGGAGCATCAACAAAAATTCTCTCTCTCTACAGAGGAAGAAGATCCAACTCATCATTAATCCCACATGGGAGCAAAGTTTTTAACCTCAATATCTGCTCCATTTGCTTTCCTTAACAAGATCTTATCATCATCTGTATATCGCTTTTCCACAGCCCAAAACTTCAGACCTGTTGCAGATTGATTTTGTTCCATAAAGTAACTGACTAAAGTGGTAAGCAGTATTTTATTTGCAGAGGCTCCCTTGAGCTTTTCTTGGCCTGTGGTGCTTACAAGGGAAAGACCTTGACTTTTTATCGCATATTAACAACACCTGTGTACGATTCTTGCCTTCGGATAACAATTTCAGTCCCCGGGTTGCTGTTAATCGCACATATAGCTAGCAGAGATCCCTGTAGAATGTTTTCCCATTTCACCCAATTCAGTCCCCCCCCCCACAAAAAAAAGTGAGTATATATGATTTATGTGATGCGTTGTCTTTTGTTTTTAATAGTTCCTGAAGAAGGCCTTTAAACAAATACTGGCTGAAATGTGTTTGGCTGCTTTGAAAATAAAATCTATTTTATTTCTAAGAATCTGGAGACACGTTGTCTTTTGCTTTGGGATCAAGAAGCAATTTTCCATCTATGTTGGAATACAGTTGGACACCATTTTGAATCAATACGGCTGACTGAAACTTTCAAAACTGCACTGATCTTTTGGTTTCTTGGAATTCCCAAACAATGCCGGCTATGGGGCTGCTAGTGAATCAAGAAATCGGGTCCTCCCTCAAAAGAGGGCATGTATTGCGGTGAGTCCTGGAAACTGACACCCTGTGTTGTGGGTGGGTTCAATTGGTCTGCCACAACACCCGATTGGAAGGTCCCTCAATGCTGGGTTCAATCGGACCAATGGGGCACAGTCCAAACGGATCGAGGGACCTATTTATACCCATGCATGTGACCCAGAGCTTCCTCTTTTGGCACGTTCATTCGGAACACCCGCCCACCTCTCCCTACTTTTAGGGCTTGCCTGCTTGACCTTGCTATGCTGTCGTGTGTCGTCTGTCATTGGGACAGGGGCACGGCAGGAATTTCCCCCACTTGGCTGATTGGCTGTTGCCATTTGGGTTTTGCCTGCCGTGTAAGATATCGTCGCAACTTGTAAGGTTGCAGAAAGGTTCTGGTTCTGGTTCAGGTGATAGGGATGGGAGAATGCTCTCGCCATCCCTATGCGAAACATATTCCATTAAAGGGACTCGATGGTTTGGTCAACCCCTGAGAGGGGGTTGTGCCCATGCCTGAGTCTGGGGGGACATTTGGGTGGCGGAGAGAGCCTGTTCCCAGCTTTCCGCTTATCCAGGTGTTCACCTTTGGCTGACCTAAGCTGGAACCCTGGGTCGGCGCTACCTGCGGAGCAGGGAGCTAGTCGAACCAGAGCCTATGCAACCACTCACTTTCTGTAATCAATAAAGTTGTAGCCTAAATTCTGCCAGAAAACAAACTAAAATTTGAGTCAATTGTGAAGTTATTTAGGGGGGAGGTTTCTGGGTCTGAACAAACAAATAGAAAATGGTTTTGGCAGCTGTTTTGTTACAGATGTCAAAGGACGGAAAGGAAGGCCAGGGAGAAGAAGGATGCAGTAGTCAAGGCAAGGAATGGCACTACCTTAACATGAACGAGAGGCTTTTTTTTAATTATTGCAGCTTTTCTTCTTTTTTAAAAAAAAGTTTTTATTGAATTGTACAATTTAATATTCAGCCGTATAACAAGATATAACATTTATCATATAGAAATAAAAATCTCTCCCCCCCCCCATGACTTCCCTCAACTTCCCCTTCTGGTTCTTAAAATATTTACTACTTCTGCTTAATTGTTGCCTTATTTTTTATGATCTTGTACCTAAATGCTCTTATTTTCTTATCAGCTTTATCCCAAATTTTATTTCGTAATTACATCTTACACCCAATTGCATTTCATATTATTGTTTCTTAACCTTTCAACTTGTTTTCTTAGTTTAAACAAACCCTGCTAGTGAGTCCATTTCTTTACCGTATTTCTGTAAGTAGAACATGAAGAGTTCCCAGTCTTTTTTTAAAAAAATCTTTTGCTAAGGAGACAGAGAGGCAGAGTGAATTCTTGCGGTTGAGGTAAGAAAAGTGTGGGCTTCAGATCAATTCCAAAAGAGATCTGCAAGTAGGGATGGAAGGGTCTTCCCATTTTGGTCCTCTCCCTTTCTAATTATCCCAATCTTAAACTTGGTTATCCACACTTCTGCAGCAATTTTGCATTTCGTTGCAAATTTCCCCTAAGAAGCACAATTCTGGAGCAGTTTCTCCAAATACGGTGCATTGCTGTATGCCATTTTCATTTCATCCACATTCCCCCCCTCCCCCAGTATATGCAATTTCATAAACATTGTTGGGTTGGTGAACTGCATTGCGTAATTCAGGTAAGTGCAGATTTTGAAGGGTGGCTGTACCCACATTGCATTGGAAACTGCCAACTTCATAAAATTTGATAGATAGGCTTTGAATGAGTACTGAGGCCTTCTTACTTGGCATGGTAAACCATGAAATCCCAAAAGAGGATAGCATAGTCTTTGTGTATGCCACAACAGCTGCAAGGATTTTATTGGCTAAAAACTGGAAAACTGAAGAGATACCTACAGTGAGATACCTACGGTGGAAGATTGGCAAATGAAAATGATTGAATATATGGAACTCGCAGAACTGACCGGGAAACTCCAAGACCAGAGGGACGAAGCGGTACAAAAAGATTGGAAGAAATTTAAAGAATATCTGAAAATTCATGCTAAGATTAGTATTTAAGAATTGAACTAGAAGAATTGTTAGGCTACAGATATGGAAAATAGTTAAGACTAAGTAAGTTAGAAATTTGATAAGGAAAACAGATTCAGAATAAGATTAGATATAATTGATGATTGTATAATGTTAAGAATTTACTAAAGATGTTATACAATGAACGCAGAAGGAGAGGATGTGAGGGAGTCAATTAACAATTTTAAGGAATAGAATGACTAGTTATTATAGGCTTTTTGTGTTTAATTTTTTGTATTTTTGTATTTCTTTTTTAGTTTTTTTCTATTTTTTCTATTTTTTGTATAATTTTTGTTACTGTGATGTTTATTTGGATTGTCTGTGTTTAATGTTTTGAAAATTTAATAAAATTTATTTTAAAAAAATGAATGAGCACTGAATCAAATTTCACCTTCATCCCTATCTACAAGCTCTTGATTCATCATTCTTTCAAGAATTATCTGTCTCCCTCCTGACAGGGGTGTTCTCCCCCCCCACACACACACACATCTGGCTTTGGCCCTGCCTACTGGCAGCATGCACCCCCAAAAAGACTACCCCCAAGGAAAAGTGATGCTTGGCAGACAAAGGACTGCCTGCCTCTGTCATTGCACACGGAGAATCTGTTCATGTGAAGACATATTCAATCATGATCCTCACACAGGCCTTTCCCCCCAACAGCCCCCATTTTCAAAAGTGGGGGGTCATTCCGAAGAAGGGGGGGAACCATTCTACAAAACTTTTGTGCAAAAAGAAGACTGTTCACAGCACTGAAACGCATTAAGGCCTTTGCATTTAAAAGCCTTGCGGCTCCTTTTCCAGGATAAATGCTTGATTCTCTTTTAGCCAGTTAAAATCATCCTCCCGTCCTTTGAATTGTAAATTCTGCTAAGGGGCATTTGTCACAGCCCCATAACTGCCTAATGAAACCGTTGGTTGGTTCTGTTTAACAGAGATGAAGATTGCGGTGTGTTCCCAAAGCACTTTTCAATGCTCTTGAGGTCTATAAACCGTTACACTTCATCAAGTCGTTTTAATTGTCAATTGCGGTACTGAAGGGGGTGGGGGACAGAATCCTGAAAATTCAGTATCTTAATGAGCAAGGAGATCACAAAACAGAATCTGAGCCATCTTCATTTCAGCTGCACTTTGCCAAGCCAGTGCATCGTGTAGTGGTTAAGAGAGCCAGTGTGGTGTAGTGGTTAAGAGTGGTAGACTCATAATCTGGTGAACCGGGTTCGTGTCTCCGCTCCTCCACATGCAGCTGCTGGGTGACCTTGGGCTAGTCACACTTCTTTGAAGTCTCTCAGCCCCACTCACCTCACAGAGTGTTTGTTGTGGGGGAGGAAGGGAAAGGAGAATGTTAGCCGCTTTGAGACTCCTTCAGGTAGTGATAAAGCAGGATATCAAATCCAAACTCTTCATCGAGGATCAAATAGCATAAAACTTTTTCTTACTAGCTTTAAAATTTTGAAAACCAGGGTGCTGCTTTTCAGGTAAATTGGTGAGGAGCAATGTTAAAACACTCATGCGGAAACAACCTACTTAGCAAGTGAGAGGAAAGAGGGCAGGAAGAACAGAGGACATTTACAAAAAAAATAAAAAAATCAGATGCAAACCATCTTTCAACATTCGAAATACCTAATACAGAGACAAGCACACATGATTTCTTGAAGCTGGCAGCCCATGAAGAGATCCCGGATGCTGAAATACTGAATGAAGCTAACTTTCACAACATTTGGCACAACTTCCCCACCCCACCCCTTAACTATAAGAAGAATAAATTGAAATAGCATTAGTACCATTAAGGATGCATAGGGAGGAATGGATGGGTGGATGGATGGATGGATGGATGGATGGATGGATGGATGGATGGACGGATGGATGGATGGATGGATGGCTGAACCTGTTTGTTGTTTTTTCCAACCTAATTTGTCAGTTTGTCGTTTTCCCAACCTAATTTGTCAGTTTGTCGTTTTCCCAACCTAATTTGTCATTTTCCCAACCTAAAAGCTCAGCTCACCCTTACTCTGCAGGATCGGACATTTTCTGCCCCCATTTGAGATAAGGTTTATAAAAATGTACATGTTGAACATAGAAGGACAGGCAAGCACCTGGAGATGCCATACCTGGTACCCCTCTGAAACAAACAGCATGTATGCATTTGAAGGCATCTAAAACTTCTCCTCTGACCCACTTGCAGAACATACCGGTAGATCTGTTTCCCCCTACGCCAAACTTGTTAGGAAATTCCATTCCACCTTAAGTTGCAGGCATGGAATTGTTGCGTGTCACATGTCTGTTTACACACCAGCATAGATTGCTGGGAACTTCCGTTGTGTATAGCTTTTGCTTTTGCTTTTGAGACTCTCTGAGGAGACAAAGGAGAGCCGACATGTTTTTCTCTGTCTTGGTTTATGCTCAATAAATCTGCTTGTAGATATGCTTCCACAAGCCTCTCTCGCCACTTCTGTTGTGCCGCACACTCTGCGAATATAGTGTGCCCAGGCTTTTGAAGACTGGGTCGCTGATTCATGTCGCACCAGAGATCAGGGATCGTCCAGCAGGTCGGCTGGAAGGGCACGATCCAGCTGGGGGTTAGCCACCTGGCCTCCAGGCTCCCTCTGGATGTCGACATTCTTTGCCCCAAATGCATAGAATCCTGGGTTACCCTGGCTGGTGGACTCTCCTTCCTTGGAGGTTTTGGAGCAGAGGTTGTCATTTATGATCTTACTGAGATTCCTGCATTGCAGGGGGTTGGATTAGACGACTCTCAGAGTCCCTTCGAACTCTACAATTTTATGAGATCATGAGAGCTGCTGTGTATGTACTTTGAGAGCCAGGTGGATAGAGTGCCGGACTAGGCCCTAGGAGACCTGGGTTCAAATCCCCACTTGGCCATGAAGTTCACTGGCTGATCTTGGGCCAATCGTTGCTTCTCAGCATGACCTACCTCACAGGATTCAATCAGGAGGGGAGGGAACCATGCATGCCACCTGGAGCTCTTTGGAGGGAAAGGTGGGATACAAATGCAACAAATAAATAGGTACACTCAGCTCTCTCCCCAAGGATCTCTGCAATTACAGTATGGATCCTTCCACCTGCCATACTGATGGGCACCTTGCTAGATAGCAATTGGGTAGCCAGATGTTGTCAGATGGTCAAACTGACAATGGGAGATGAGTGTCATAACCTGCAGAGATGGAGATAACCAATTGTCTTAATATTTTATGCCCCAGATGTTGTTGGACTACAACTCCCATCACCCCTGACCCTTGGCCTTGCTGGCTGGGTATGATGAGAGCTGTCGTCCGATAACATCTAGGGCAGGGTTTCCTACAACACCCATCATCCCTAGCTAGCAGGGCCAGTGGTCAGGGATGATGGGAATTGTAGTCCAAAAACAAGTTTGGGAAGCCCTGGTCAAAGGAGTCACCTCCTGAGTTTGCCAATGGGTTGTCTCCATCTCTGTAGGTTATTAGACTCACGTCTCAATATCTACCAACCATCCATGTATAATTGGCTAAATATAGCGGCCAGATGGCACTTCAGTCTCCTAGCCCAATTACTGTAGCAGGAGGAACAAAAGGAGAACGTTATAGGGAGCAGCGAGATTTCCGTACTTTAGCATCGCAAAGCACGGATTTGTTAAATAGCGGAATGATTGTGACCCATATAAAACCAGTGCCAGACTGGCTCAGACGAGTGAAAACTGAATTATTGATATGGCACTGCAGTTTTGTCTGTGTTCAGCAGGAGAAGATGCCCCATTAACCATTCATATCCTTCAACTGAATGACCTCTCTGTCTTCCCACCTCCTCCAAAGAGGGGCATTGAGGATATTTTTCTGTACTTGGCACACTTAAGGATGAACGCATCAGTCCGCTAGCTGGCTCGGACAGTGATGCTCGAATCTGAAATTATCCGCTCCGCACCTCCCAGACTAACGTGCAGATTGGAACTATAATTATCCTCTGGATTTTGGACATCTCTGTCCCCAGAACCCAAAGAAAAAGCAATGTGTTTTTAAAGGCATTGCTTCAAGTGCAATGTGTCAAGAAAGAGGTGCATTGAGATAAAATGCATGTTTACATGCATAAAATAGAGCATTTGAATATGCATGTGAATACATTTTTGTCATACAGTGCTCTTTTTTGAAAACACAGATTAATGCAGAAATGGGGCAGATAGATATGTGACGGGACATATTAGAAAACGGCACAGGCTTGAAATAGACCGATCTGTTCAACCCTAATTGATTTTATTTAGGGCAAATTAAAACAGAGGCAGCCCATACGAGTGGTAGGGTTTTTTTGTAGATATATTCAGCAACATGTCACTGATGTAGGGTTACACACACACTCTCAGTTCCTGTTTTTGAAAATGCAAATAAAAAAAATGAGTTCATCTATGGAATTCATCATCCCAAGATCTAGTGATGTCCGCAGACTTAGGTGGAATAAGGCTACCAATCGCTACTCGTCATGATGTTGATACCCTTCCTCCACTTTTAGAGGCCATGTGCCTCTGAGTTCCAGGTGGGGAGAGTGCTGTTCTTCTTACAGGCCCCTGTGAAAACTAGACTGGACGAGATGGTCTCTCCGCCTGACCCAGCAGAGCTCTTCTTGTTTTCTTACAACTATTGCGGTTCTATATTTGAACGGCAGTAAATCGCACCTTTCAAAGGTGGAGTCAACTCTTTCTCAGCAAGAACAGGATCCCCGCAAAATTGGCTGAGTGTCAGTAGTAATGAGCACAGCATCTCATTCCCGGTAGGTCTGGCTCCATGAACCAGTTGCCGAGACTGAAGTTCCCCACTTCTTCAGGGCTTTCCCCCAAGCAATCAGAGGCCGCGGTTGCATGCAGCCAACCTCTCCCCCACCCTTTTCATGCCTCTTCTGGTTCTGGGAGACAATGGGGAGAGGAGCTTGTTGCAGCAGGAGGAGAAGACACCCAGGACTCTCCACCAGCCGGACTCATCTCTGCCTCTTGGCCTCCCTCCTCCCAACTTTCTGCCTCTGATTCTAAACCTCTCTCTGCTACAAACTCTTCCTGCTCACCAAGCCCTGTTACCAGCAGCAGAACTCCTGAGGGGGGGTGGTACGGAGGGCACCCTCCCAGGCAGGGGATAATTACCCATAGTGGTGCCCATAGCGGTGCACGCACCCTGCAGACAGGGGCGCAGCGAGCCACTCATGGGGGTGGAGAGAGCCACCCATGGTGGATATTCAGCACACTGCCTGACCGTGACTCCCAAGCCTCCCCCAAGCTGTCAAAACGAAGGGGGAAGGGGGGAATGCTGTCAGCAAAGCAGCACAGCTCCCCCCTTACACCAACGGCTTGGGGTAGGCTTGGGAGTCATGGGCGGCGCGTCAAATGTCACCCCCCTCGGTGGTCGGCCCCCAACATCCCCCTTCCTACGCCCGTGCCTGTTACCTCTGACACCTCCCCTCCCAGTCTTCTCCCTCTTCTCCCTCTGATCATCCATTGTTGTCCCACCACAGATCCCTGGGCTCTGAGCCTTCTTCCCCAGCTGGTTCCTCCCGCCATTCCTCTGCATCCAACCAGTATTGTTTTCAGTGATGGGCAGAGCCTCTCCAGGGTTTCAGAGGAGTCCTTTCCAACATGGATATTCTGGGGACTGAACATGATTGAAGAAGAAGAAGAAGAAGAAGAAGAAGAAGAAGAAGAAGAAGAAGAGGAGGAGGAGGAGGAGGAGGAGGAGGAGGAGTTTGGATTTGATATCCCGCTTTATCACTACCCGAAGGAGTCTCAAAGTGGCTAACATTCTCCTTTCCCTTCCTCTGACACAACAAACACTCTGTGAGGTGAGTGGGGCTGAGAGACTTCAAAGAAATGTGACTAGCCCAAGGTCACCCAGCAGCTGCATGTGGAGAAGCGGAGATGCGAACCTGGTTCACCAGATTATGAGTCAACCGCTCTTAACCACTACACCACACTGGCTCTGCTGAGCTAAGCTTCTCCTTGGGCATTCAAGCAGAACTGTAGCCGTCTTTACTACTATTTTTGTTGTATTTTATTAAATGTTCAAAAATTTCGCATGTGCATCCCAACACATAGTGTATTTTTGTTCTGTTTTGTTGACTTCCCGTCCCATTTTCTACAGTGTTTTTTATTTCTCCCCCTTTGCTGCACCCTGTCTTCTCTCTCTCGTATCACGACAATAATACGTCAATCTTTAATTCCTTCTGTTGCTCATAGTTCAAATCCTGCTCGTGAATTCATCGTACTATAATATTTAAACAGGCCGAAACAGTCTTCCATTCTTCAGCTGCAGCCATCGATAGAACTGCTTTTCCACATATGTCTCCCTTGAACTAACATTTAAATGACCCAAACTCATTCTCCGGTCCAGATGACAGAATGGGCAACCCTTATTATGAAACAACTTTTTTGGTTTCAGACCGAGCACTTGATGTGCAGAAGCTTTCGACGATTTGGTTTGCTTCCAACCCTCTCCTTCATTCCTGCAATTATCCTTAATGCATTCCCTACCCGGAAACTGATGTGAATATACCCAGTGATATTGCCAGCTGTTCTCCCCTACTGGGTAAGTCCTATATTTTCGTTCTGCGGTCATGGCGAGTTTGTATCTGTTTCCGAGATCAGATAATTATGAAGTGTTCCCTGAGAATAGTTTTACAAGAAAAACAGCCAGAGCCTTGGGTTTTTTTGCAGGGAGGGAGGGAGGCGAAAATGCAACAGGGAGAGAAGCATGAAAAAGGAGATTAGTGGAGGGGGGGGGAGAGGATGGATTCGCACATCTTGATACCAGAGATCTTGAAGGAAACAGCTGTTCCATAGCAGATTAGTTACTTAACATAGATTGTAGCCAGAACGCCACTTCCACTACCCTGACTTCGCAGTAAACACCATGATCCTATTATTCTCTCTCGCCGGAGCTGCTGTGCCGAAATCAGAGCATGAAAAAGAAGATATTTGTTTACTGACGCAACTGCCTGTAACATCAAATCAAAAACGCCATTCTTCACAGTGCATAAAATCACCGAGTCAGAGGGAGGAGGAAAGCAATTAAGTCCCGTTTTCTCTGAAAAGGGTGGAATTGTGCCGCAGCTGTCTGTGTGCGGCTGCGTGTATGTAAATAATAATAATAATAATAATAATAATAATAATAATAATAATAATAACAACAACAACAACAACAACAACAATAACAATAATTTTTTATTTGTACCTCTTCTTCCTTCTTGGGGAAGAAGAAGAAGAAGAAGAAGAAGAAGAAGAAGAAGAAGAAGAAGAAGAAGAAGATCACCGAATAATTGATGCTTTTGAATTATGGTGCTGGAGGAGACTCTTGAGAGTCCCATGGACTGCAAGAAGATCAAACCTATCCATTCTTAAAGAAATCAGCCCAGAGTGCTCACTAGAAGGACAGATCCTGAAGTTGAGGCTCCAGTACTTTGGCCACCTCATGAGAAGAGAAGACTCCCTGGAAAAGACCCTGATGTTGGGAAAGATGGAGGGCACAAGGAGAAGGGGACGACAGAGGATGAGATGGTTGGACAGTGTTCTCGAAGCTACTAACATGAGTTTGGCCAAACTGCGAGAGGCAGTGAAGGATAGGGGTGCCTGGCGTGTTCTGGTCCATGGGGTCACGAAGAGTTGGACATGAATGAACGACTGAACAACAACAATTTGTACCCCACGCATCTGGCTGGGTCTCCCCAGCCACTCTGGGCGGCTTCCATCAAATATTAAAATACATTTAAAATATCACAGTTTAAAAAACTTCCCTAAACAGGGCTTCCTTCAGGTATTTTCTGAATGTCAGGTAGTTGTTTATACCCTTGACTTGCACTTGCGAGCGGGGTACTGAGGATGGCCCATACCAGCAATGCGGGCTCAGGTGATCCTTCCCGAGACATGACCCAAACCTCAGTTTTCCTTCTGTAAAATGGGCAAAAAATAATAAACATTTGTGATTCGTGAAAATGAATGGAGTGTACTGTGTTATTTATTTATTGCATTCATTTATTGCATTCACTTACTGTATTTGCACCTTGCCTCTTCCTCTAAGGAGCTCGAGGTGTCGTTTCATTCCCACAACAAGCCTGTGAGGTAGCTTAGGCGAGGAGACTGCGATTGGCCCAAGGTCACCCAGAGAGCTTCATGACCAAGTTGGTGATTTGAACCTTGGTTTTCCAGACCCTATTAGTCTGACACTCTCTCATCCCTAGTGAAACAAAGCCAATGTATATGCAATTGAGCCGAACACATCATGTCCTACTGCTTCTCCTCACCTTCCTCCTCCTCTTTGTTCCAATGATCAAACTCAGGTTTGTAAGCTTTTGGGGACCGGGACCCAATTTCTTAGTTTCTCTGCAAAGTTTCCCATGCACAGTGATGGTGAAAATGGCTAAAGGACTGAGCTGTACATTTCATGATTCGAATCTTGCCTCCTGGTGTTGCTTTAGGGAAGCTGCTGTTCTCCTAATCTCAGCCCTCCCTTTTGCACTGCGTAAGCCTACCTAGCAGATCGGTTCTTAAGGATGTACGGGAAATGCCATGAACATTTGAAAGTGCTAGAGAGAAGCTTATTATTGAAGATTCGTGAGATCAGGATATATTGTTAGATTCTCTTGGGGGGTGTTCATCGTTCAAAGCAGCAGCTGAAATTCAAGAAACGGGGTTGAGATTGTCCACTTCTCCAGAGAGAGAGAGAGGGAGAGAGAGAGAGAGAGAGAGAGAGAGGGAGGGAGGGGGGAGAGAGAGGGAGGGAGGGAGAGGGAGGGAGGGAGGGAGGGAGGGAGAGAGAGGGAGAGGGAGGGGGAGGGAGGGAGGGAGGGAGGGAGGGAGGGAGGAAGGAAGGAAGGAAGGAAGGAAGGAAGGAAGGAAGGAAGGAAGGAAGGAAGGAAGGAAGGAAGGAAGGAAGGAAGGATATGGCTTTTGTCTGCACCCCTAGGAGCCAACTCCTAGAGGCCAAAGTCCCTTCACCGCCACCCCCATAAAATATTTGAGGGGGCTGGACCCCTGAAAAGTTAATAGGTTAAGATGACAGGGAGAATTCGAAACCAGCGGGACCAGAGGTTCTTGGAAGAATGGGGTAAATTTGAGAGCTATTTGAAAAAACAATTGTAAACAACAAATTACGCTAGTAGGACTGCAAGAAGTTTTGGGAGGAGGACTATATGAAATATTGCAGAGAAAAATTATGAAAAGGACAATTAGTTAAAGATTGTTAAAAGTAAAAGTGAAATTAATGAAATACAAGATTAAGTTATGAAGATTAGAAATCTTTAGGCGTGGTTGATGGAAGTCCAAAATACTGTATAAGATATGAATAAATGTTAAGTGATGTTTGGAAAATACATGCAAAAATTCAATAAAAATATTTATATAAAAAAAAAAGTTAATAGGCATTGTCATTCAAATGTTGTGTGCCTGCTGCATCATGTGATTGATTATGCAGGGTGGGGCTTAACTACCCCCCCCCCAATATTTTATTCAAGTTGGCACCCTTGCCTGCCCATTACCCAGGCACATAACAGCAGAGAGAACGATGAGCTTCCTATCTCATCCCCTCTTCCTGCCATTGGCTAACCCACCATGACAACATGGAATGTTCACTAACATCCTCACTGCCGGATGAGGAGGTATCAACATTAGACTGATACTGAACAAGTAGTTCATGCAAAGGACCTTTGAAAGCCACTAGCTCCTGGGTAAGATAGAATCCCTCCCTCCAGAGGTGAAGTCAAACCGCCGTGTTAGCTGCACGGAAGTGACTTCCCTGGAATGAGAGCCTGGGCAGTGTGTATGGCAGTCTTGAGCTCCCCAAACAACAGCTGGTGTGATCCAAAGAAAAGCAGATATAATAAAGGGGGGATTAGATGGTTTGATTATAATATGCGGTAATAGTGGGAAACTAAAAGGAACCTTGGAAGGAGAGGAAGGGAAGTCAGTGACTGATGTATTGTTTTATTGGTTATTGTATAAATTGTTATTGTCAAAGCAATGATTCTTCAACATCAACTTCGTTGGACTGGTCATGTTGTGAGTATGCCTGATTATCGTCTTCCAAAGCAACTACTCTCTTCCGAACTTTAAAATGGAAAGCGTGATGCTGGTGGTCAAAAAATGAGGTTCAAAGACTCTCTCAAGGCAAATCTAAAAAAAATGAAGTATAATCAATGACAACTGGGAAACACTGGCCTGTGAGTGCTCCAATTGGAGAACAGGTGTCATGGGCTTTGAAGACGCTCGAACTCAGGATGAAATGGAGAAACGTGCTAAGAGGAAGGCAAGCTTGGCAAACCCTCACTGTGATCAGCTCCCTCCCGCCTGGAAACCTATGTCCCCACTGTGGAAGGATCCAGAAGTGGCCTCCACAGTAACTTATGGACTCACTGTTAAGACCGTGTTCATGGAAGACAATCTTACTCAGCTATGAGTGATTGCCAAAGAAGAAGAAGAAATAGTATGTAACAGAATTTCTTTTAATTATATATTATATATAATTATAATTATATATCAAAGGAAAGCAGAGCAATGTGTTTGGCACCAGCTTAGCTGCAGGAGTTGCCGGAAGGAGACAGAAAAGGTACCATCCAACCATCGTAGGGGCTGCACTCTGGATCAGTGAGGGAGTTTCATGCTCTGGCACTGAGGGGGGGGTGGAGAGCAGGCAGAGTGGGGCTGGTGCATGTCCTGGGGGCACGGGGCGCCGCCTGAATGGGCGTGGCACCCAGGGTGGGCAGGGGGCAGCCGCGATGGCACCCCACCGGGGTCGCACTGCTGGGGACAGTGCGCTCCCTCCACACTCCTCTTCCTCCGCCAGTGCTCCCGATATGAGCAGGGTTTGCTCCCTTAGCCATTAATTACGTTGAACTCTGCTTCACAATCTTACTGTTTTGAAACTTTTCAAAGGAGTCACCCGCTATGGTGGCGATCAGCTAGCCTAGATATCGACTCCTCGAGTTACGTTTCTGAAGCAGCTGGCAAAAAGATCGGGTGCCTCCTCCGAAATTAATGAATGCCTTCCCTTTGCTGGAAAACATCATTTCTTTTTTAAAGTGAACCAACATGCTCTAATGCAACGTGGCACTTTCCCTAATGAAATAAGATAATTGCACTAATGGCATGACCAGGGATGCTAAGTTCACGATGTACAACTTGTAATGAGGCCCCAAGATCGATACGTCTCTCTTTGCCTCATCACACTGGGCACCGCTGGGTTATAATATGTTTGAGGAGATTAAAGGCTTTGGGAAACTGTTTGGAAATTAACCCTTGAAATCCTGGAACAACCCTCCCCAAAGATGCCCCCACCCCCTGCTAAATGGGCAGCATATTTCTGTGAAATGTGTTAAGGAAGTGAAACAGGTGCAGGGATCCTTTTCAATAGCAATATACTTTTTCATTAGTTATGTTGCTGCTGAGATTCTTACTTCTCGGCTCAGAGGTGTGGATTTCAGCAGCTTGAGATGGTTGTCTCAAATATAAGGTGAGCTCTTCTCTGGCTCCAGTGTTATTCTGCATTGGAATCAGGTCCTCCTTCCATTGGAATCAGGCTATGCGGTCACTGGAAGAAATTGTGAAAGAGCCCTCTGTTCCTTACTCTGGGAATGAACGTAAGAAGAGGGGTTGGATTAGATAACCCTCCGGGTCCCTCCCAACTCCGTGGTTCTACTCCACCATCCTGCTCTCACAGTGGCCAACCAGATGCCCATGGGAAGATTGCAAGCAGGACCTGAGCACATTTACACTTTCCCCTCCTGTGGGTTTCCAGCAACTGGTATTCAGAAACAGAAACACAACCATCAGAGTTAGCAGTCTTATCCTCCAGGAACCTTTGGAGGTCCAGATGTTGCTAGACCCCAGATCCCATTGTCTCTTACCATTGGCCGTGCTGGCTGGGCAGGACTGGATTAAGACATGCTGAGTGCCTTACCTGTGTCGAGCTGGAAAGGCCCCACAGCATTACGAAAAGGTTCTAAAGGAAAGGACAACAAAAACAGAAATTATAAACTTTCATAATTTGCAAATGTACCATTACATAGGCAAGGGTGCGACTAAAAAACCCAACCATGTAACTGGAACGCACATGTGGCAATAAGCCCGTTTGCTTTTGAAATGTCTTTTTACGAAAACAACTTACGATTTCATACACACACACACACATACACACATTTTTATTACATTTTAACATATTTTCCAAACATCATTTAACATCACTTCACATCTTATACAATGTTTTTGGACTTCCATCAACCGCATCTAAAGATTTCCAGTTTCCATGACTTAATCTTGTAATTTCATAATTTTACTATTACTTTAAAAAAATCTATAACCAATTACCGTATCACTATCCTAAATATTTTCTGTAATATTTCATATGGTTCTCTTTACAAAACTTCCTGCAGACCTACTAGCGTAATTTGCTGTTTACAATTGTTTTTCAAATAATTCTCAAATTTCTTCCAATCTTCCAAGGATCTCTGGTCCCGCCGGTTTCGAATTCTTCCTGTCATCTTGTCCAACTCTGCGTAGTCCATTAATTTTGTCTGCCACTCTTCCATTGTCGGTAATTCTTCTTGTTTCCATTTCTGTGCCAATAGTATTCTTGCTGCTGTCGTTGCATATAAAAACAGTTTTTTATCTCATCTAGTAATATCATAGAATCATAGAATCATAGAGTTGGAAGAGACCACAAGGGCCATCCAGTCCACCCCCTGCCAAGCAGGAAACACCATCAAAGCATTCCTGACAGATGGCTGTCAAGCCTCCGCTTAAAGACCTCCAAAGAAGGAGACTCCACCACACTCCTTGGCAGCAAATTCCACTGTCCAACAGCTCTCACTGTCAGGAAGTTCTTCCTAATGTTTAGGTGGAATCTTCTTTCTTGTAGTTTGAATCCATTGCCCCGTGTCCGCTTCTCTGGAGCAGCAGAAAACAACCTTTCTCCCTCGTCAATATGACATCCTTTGATATATTTGAACATGACTATCATATCACCCCTTAACCTTCTCTTCTCCAGGCTAAACATACCCAGCTCCCTAAGCCGTTCCTCATAAGGCATCGTTTCCAGGCCTTGGACCATTTTCGTTGTCCTCCTCTGGACACGTTCCAGCTTGTCAGTATCCTCACCTACAAACAACTTACAATTTCTTACTTAACATGTCTGGAAAACTTTCATGTTCAGCATCGCAAGAACCATTACACGCAACACTTACTTTCATGATTTTCTAAATTTGATATATAGTTCCCCACCCCCAACCCAGAATCACAGTCCGAGGCCCTAAACTTTAACTTACTGAAGTGGTGTGTAAATCTGGCAGTGTCTGGAGCTGGTGGCAGTGGGAGTCTAAGAAGAACTGGATGGCCACAAGGACCTTATTTCACTCTGCTTCATCACTGTCACTGCTGGAGCAACAAGCTGTACTTAAGTAGTAGGAGGTGAGAGCTTGCAGGGAGGCTTAGAGATGGACAGCGTTGGAAGCTAACCAGGGCGGATTGGATTCCATTGCATTCCTAGTGGCATCATTGAAGGCATTGTAGTGTCTGATTTGGCTCATATACAGAGGTAGAGCATCAGTAGTCGAGCATCTGTCTTGTATCCAGAAGGTCCTAAATTCAATCCCCAGCATTTGCAGGTAAGACGGGCGCGGATCTACACTCATCATTTACAACGTTAAAAATGTGTTACTAAAAATGTGACACCAGAGGGCGCTGTAGAGCAGAGAGCCACTGGCAATGGAAAACAGCCATTTAAGCGTTATAGAACGTTATATTTAATAACGTTTAGAAGATCAACGTAGATCCAGCCTGGAAGAGATTCCTGCCTGAAACCCCGGAGAGCCAATGCCAATCAGAGTAGACAACACTGAGCAAGATAGACCAACGATTCAATAAAAGGCAGCTTCCTCTGTTTCACAATCCTGTTTCCTGAACACCCTCCTAAGCCTAGCCAGGGGACTTTGCCCTACGTCTCCTGCTCATTCACCGACTGCCCCAATTCTGTGACCCCCACAGTTTCCACACAGGAGGCTTCCATTTGATCTACAATCACCTCTTCCATGTAGAGATGTAGGGATCTGAGATGGGGCATCCCTCTGCATTTCGGCTTTTCAGGGTAGAAATTTCTAACCAAGCCTCTTAGAGATCAGGCTTCGAGGAAATGCACACGGAAGTCAGCTACGCAGACATTCTAGGCTAGGAGCCTGCAAATGTGTATGCCTGGCCCAGGGGGATAAGGGTTTATTGGAAGAATCACATCCTCAATGGAGAAAGGGAGAGGCATGAAATACACCTCCAATCTGATGATATGTCCTGTTCTTGTGCTGTCTGCTGATTAGTGCTACAGCTTTGCTGCTTGCAGCATCTGTCAAAAAGAGGAATAACCTTGAAGACATCTCATTTGGTTTAGATCAGTTTTTCCCAACCTGATGTCCTCTGGAGGTTATTGGACTACAAATCCCATCACCCCTGGCTGTGGGCCATGCTGGCTGGGGATTATGGGAACTGGAGTCCAGAAGAAGAAGAAGAAGAGTTTGGATTTGATATCCCGCTTTATCACTACCCGAAGGAGTCTCAAAGCGGCTAACATTCTCCTTTCCCTTCCTCCCCCACAACAAACACTCTGTGAGGTGAGTGGGGCTGAGAGACTTCAGAGAAGTGTGACTAGCCCAAGGTCACCCAGCAGCTGCATGTGGAGGAGCGGAGACACGAACCCGGTTCCCCAAATTACGAGTCTACTGCTCTTAACCACTACACCACACTGGCTGGAGATAATAATAATAATTATTATTATTATTATTATTATTATTATTATTATTATTATTATTATTATTATTATTATTTTATTTATATCCTGCCCCTCTGACTGAGTTTCCCCGGCCACTCTGGGTGGCTCCCAACAGAACACTAAAAACAGAATAAAACTTCAAACATTAAAAACTTCCCTAAACAGGGCTGCCTTCAGATGTCTTCTAAAAGTCAGGTAGTTGTTTATTTCCTTGACATCTGATGGGAGGGCGTTCCACAGGGCAGGCGCCACTACCGAGAAGGCCCTCTGCCTGGTTCCCTGTAACTTCACTTCTCACAGTGAGGGAACTGCCAGAAGGCCCTCGAAGCTGGACCTCACTATATCAAGGAAGGATGGCTTAAGCACACACACAAAAATCATGCTACCTTAGGCCAGTGTGGTGTAGTGGTTAAGAGCGGTAGACTCGTAATCTGGTGAACCAGGTTCGCGTCTCTGCTCCTCCACATGCAGCTGCTGGGTGACCTTGGGCTAGTCACACTTCTTTGAAGTCTCTCAGCCCCACTCACCTCACAGAGTGTTTGTTGTGGGGGAGGAAGGGAAAGGAGAATGTTAGCCGCTTTGAGACTCCTTTGGGTAGTGATAAAGCAGAATATCAAATCCAAACTCCTCTTCTTCTTCTTCTTCTTCTTGGCACACTTAAAAAAAGAAGAAGGAAAAATCACATGTGCAAGACAAAATTCTTCATGCTCACCATGACTCAGCACTCTACGGGTAAGATTGCATCTCTGAAAAACAAAACAGAGCTGTTTGGTAACAGCCAATTTCATTTCACTTTGCACAGATCCTTTCCAGCTATGCCGAACCTTTTCAGTTATGCCATCCTTGTTGTGTATTGAGAGGGGAGGTGGAATTCAGTTTGTTTTGCATTGTAATGTGAACCTGGCCTCAAGCCACTCCGTCTGAACTTTGCAAAACAGACTGAACAGAACGCAGCCAGCTGCCTCTAAAGTTCACAGTACAATTCTCCAACCAAACAGCATGTACCAAGGTGTGTATATTAGGGGATAGTGTGCACTAAAATGCATACATTGTTTATTTATTCCAAATATTTATAGCCCGCTCTTCACCTCAGGGTCATGGGGTGGGGTTCAACAAACATTTTAAAATATGAATAAACAATACAAAAAAAATTGAAGTGTAGGTGGGTTCCCACGAGGCAAGACACAGTGATAACAGCAAGAACCTTTATTAACCTCACAGAACTGGACAACAGGGGCAAATCAACTGCTTATACACATTTCTGAAGGCCTGGGCCACTCCCACTCCCAACGTGATTGGCTGTCTAAACTTCCAAGCTGCGAATCATAACTCAGAGCTCGAGGGTCAATGGCAGAGGCCCAAATCCTGAAATATTCTGTGATTGGATATCATGTATTGAATCAGAGCACAGGGGTGCAGAATCCTTAGTCCAGACTCAAGCTCAGGCAAACACAGACCACTGAATACATAACAAAAATACCGTATTTTTCGCTCCATAAGACGCACCTGAACATAAGACGCTCCTAGTTTTTAGAGGAGGAAAGGGGGAAAGCCCTTTTTTAGGATCAGCTGAAAGTGGTGCAACTTTTTTTGCAAAGGGAAAAGGCCCGTTTTTATGGGGTTCAACTCACAGTTATGCAGCTTCTAGTCCTACAGCCATTTCTATAGTTTGCAGACAGATAATCTATCAGCCAGTCACATGTCGCTGGGGAAACAAACAGCCTCCCTCTGCATTCAACAATGGAGGCCTGGGCAAGGGGGCAGGGCTGGAAAGGGAGCCTTATCTCTCTCCCGATCACTTGCTGAACAGCTGTTCAGCGGCTTCCTTTCAACACCCCCTTCTCTCTTTGTAAAAAAAAAAAAAGAGCACAATCTGCTTTTGGCCCCTAGGCAATTAGGCTCCAGGGACCATGCATTCGCTCCATAAGACGCACAGACATTTCCTCTTACTTTTTAGGTGGGAAAAAGTGGGTCTTATGGAGCGAAAAATACAGTAATCACAAATCACCCACAGATCAAAAGTGGCGGACCTTAGGGTCTCAAATCTCAGTGGCACCCTCTGCAACACCAAAAATCTCCCCCAGAGATTGCGTATAAAAACAGTTTCAAGAGCATCTACTTCCGAGTTAGCGGAGCTCATTACCCGAAACGTTCGCAAGGAGGATGGTAATGTAACCAGAGGTATTACTGCACTACTCCTCTCAGATCTGCCTGCTCCCTTGGCCACTTTTGAGTGTTCTGTGAAGACCAGGATTCCTTGACCTAGTTTTGGCCGCAGCAGAGATACTCACACTGCCATCACCAAAAGGGGCATGTGCAGGATGTAAACTCCCTGCAGCGTAGCTCCTCCTGACTCAGCCTTACAAACTGAAACGCTACTCCATAATAATTCTCGAGTAATTATTTATGAACAGCAAACACTGCCGTGCCCATAGCAAGGGAATCCGATGCTTTTTTAATCAAGAGCACTAAATTAATCATAATCCACTGTGCCTAAACGCAGCCGGAGCGTTGTTTAGTACGTTGGTAATGATTGTATAAATGATTGTATTGGTTCTATAAACTGATCTTTAATTACCTCTTTATTGCTGGCGGGAGGCAATGGCTCCGGTATTGACAGCGCACTGTCTATACGATGGATTTTATTTCGGTGCGGTTAAAAAGAAAAATAAATCAATCCCAATTTATTAGACTTGTTTCCTTTCGTTTGTGATCTGGGTTTTTAACAGGGAGCTCCAGTGCTGCGAAACCACCAGCCGGGTCTAAAAATGTGCAGACTTCGTTAAATCCCGTCTTCTAAATGGCGGTATCAAGTGATTTCCCACCCCTGCTCCTTCAGAAGTACTTAGTCTTCCCTCTCCACCCACCCTCCACTGCCTTTTGAGCTCCCGCCAGATAAATAGATTAATGTTCCTGATAGCTCAAATCAAGGAGCTGAGCAAACATCCTCTCATATAATGCTTTCAGGTGGACTCGCTCCGATTGGCTACGGGAATCTACTGCTTCTGTCCCCATGGTAACCATGGAAAAAAAGGAAAGCTTGCACCAGGCAGATGGTTTTGCCGCGAACAACTCCCGACGCAGACTGTTACAGTTCAGCAAGTCTAATCTGCTGCCAGCGTTTTAAAACTCAGACGACTCTGTCAACACTTGTAGTGTTTGCTTAGCCAAGATTCGGGGGACTTGAGCTGATTGTCTCGACATCAAAGAGGCTCGGGACTAGATGTGACAGCAAATTCATAGCTGCCACCAAAACCAGCGGCCTCGAGTCTCCCTTTCCTTTTCCAGTAATACCAGACAGTAACACCTTGGGGGGGGGGAGGTGTCCATGGCTCAGTGGCAGAGCTTCAGCCTTGCATGCAGAAAGTCTTGGGTTCAGTCCCCAGCATCTCCAAGTACATCTGAGAGCATGTATAGACAATCCTGAGCTAGATGGACTAGAATCACAGAATCATAGAGTTGGAAGAGACCACAAGGGCCATCCAGTCCAACCCCCTGCCAAGCAGGAAACACCATCAAAGCATTCCTGACAGATGGCTGTCAAGCCTCCGCTTAAAGACCTCCAAAGAAGGAGACTCCACCACACTCCTTGGCAGCAAATTCCACTGCCAAACAACTCTCACTGTCAGGAAGTTCTTCCTAATGTTTAGGTGGAATCTTCTTTCTTGTAGTTTGAATCCATTGCCCCATGTCCGCTTCTCTGGAGCAGCAAAAAACAACCTTTCTCCCTCCGCTATATGACATCCTTTTATATATTTGAACATGACTATCATATCACCCCTTAACCTTCTCTTCTCCAGGCTAAACATACCCAGCTCCCTAAGCCGTTCCTCCTAAGGCATCGTTTCCAGGCCTTTGACCATTTTGGTTGCCCTCCTCTGGACACGTTCCAGCTTGTCAGTATCCTTCTTGAACTGTGGTGCCCAGAACTGGACACAGTATTCCAGGTGAGGTCTGACCAGAGCGGAACACAGTGGTACTATTACTTCCCTTGATCTAGACGCTATACTCCTATTGATGCAGCCCAGAATTGCATTACCTTTCTTAGCTGCTGCATCACACTGTTGACTCATGTCAAGTTTATGGTCTACCAAGACTCCTAGACTAATGGGCTCACTCGGTACAAGGGAGCTTCCTATATTCCTAGTACTAGAGATCACCTTGACACCTTTTATCTGGAAAGTTTTCTACTCCTGCTCCACTATGTTGGCTAGCTCTTCCTGGTGACAGAGGTGCAGTGAGGCAAAATCACATACTACAAAATGTATGATCCCTAAACAGTATGAAGGGATAGAACTCAGTCCCCACTTACAAACCAACTCATCCAATTCACACTTTCTTAAACAATAAAGGTAAAGGGACCCCTGACCATTAGGTCCAGTCATGTCCGACTCTGGGGTTGCGGCGCTCATCTGGCCGAGGGAGCCGGCATACAACTTATGGGTCATGTGGCCAGCATGACTAAGCCGCTTCTGGTGAACCAGAGCAGCGCACGGAAACGCCGTTTACCTTCCCGCCGGAGTGGTACCTATTTATCTACTTGCACTTTGACGTGCTTTCGAACTGCTAGGTGGGCAGTTCGTGAAACAATATACGAACCCAAAAATAGCCATCCCTCACAATTTGTACTTCTCAGACTTTTGGAATGTTGGTTCTCCCAGCCAAGTGACAAGTTAAAAAAATGCAATATATTGGGGAAAATTACCCTGCATAAATATGTATATTAGGCAAAACTACAATTTTTTTTTAAAAAAAATGAGAATTATGGGATAAATTTACCTTAAAATTCTGATGAATTTTCATGAGTTTTGTTTTGTTTTGTTCGTTTGTTTTAGCAAATTCACAAGCTGATGTGGAAAACTGAATTTACAATTGGGAACGTGAGAAATGGAGAAATTTGCCCATACAGATATTACTTGGGTGCAATCTAATACAAGATCAAAATTAACAGTGGGGTGAAACTAGCTTAATCTTCAGTATTGGTGAAGATCTGGCCATGGTCCAAGGGGCCACTAGAGGGCAACAGCCAGAACTGAGGAAGAGGAAGTAAGGAAGATCTCCTGCTAGTTAGAAAAGTTAACAGTAATTGTAACCAAGGTAACAAATCCATTAGAAATATTAAAAGTGGCTTGTAACTAAGGCCAGTTTTGAACATCCCTGCTTTAAATGCATGAATGCTTAAGAAACATTATAACCATGTCAACACCCAAGGAATCTCATTTCAGCATTTCGGCTGCCCAAACCCCAGCAAATTGATTTGACCCTGCTTCTGTGAAGTCTGCATGCGAAACTGAGTCAGATGTAAATTAAAATATCTGTATAAGACAGTGTTGATTCCGAAATCAAACATGAGGGAAAGGAATGGAATGTTTCAATTTGAAAAAAATAATATTTTAAAAATCTATAAACAGGAGCAAAAATGTAGGCAGTGAGAGTAAGGAGAGTTTGCTAATTTGTAGGTTTGGGGTGGTTAATCCAGCCATTGATCAAGAGGCCGTGCGCGCACACGCACACACATGCATGCATTCAAAAGCACAAAGTGAATCCATTCAACATTTATCACGCAGGTCTGGTGATAATGAAACATCTGTATGTGCTGGAAGCCCAGCCATCCCCAGTTTGCCGAACATACCGTAATTTAATCACAACTCTGAACAATTTATCTGCAACAAGGACGGCTTCTGTTTCTCCATAATGAGCTGATTATATCTTGTCAGAGGAGCCTTAAACCCATCAGATCTCAAATGAATTATACCAAACATATTATTTTCATAGCAGCTGGAGATGACTAACGAGTGAAACAGAGCTCTCCATTGTCATATTTCATTGAGAATGATAACATACAGTCTGTTAAAAGGGAAGCATATGACACCAATTCACGTAGGTCACCAATTTCATAAATACGATCTTGATCGCTTACTCAAAGATTGGCTCAGGCTGTGGGGGTAGGAGGCATTCTTCCCCATAAAGCCGAAACTCACAGGTTTTCCCTTGTGCTTAGCCAATTCTCACACTTAATCCCACTTCTCACAAACAGCAGAGGAAGTAGCAGATCTGTTTATGGGCTGTACAACTTCAGGTTACAGCTGGGAAACAGCACGGTATTGAATGCTTTTGCATGAAAATCTTCCCCGTATGTAGAAAGGTAGAATGCTGGAGAGAAAGCTAAAACTAGAACCCTTGACCCTGCTACTTTTCTATGTGAGGTGTGTTGGTTGTTGCTGTTTTTAATGAGGCGCATAAAATCTTGTGAGCGCCTACCTGCAGTGGTACAGTCCAGAAACAGGTACTGTTTTGTGAGACCAGGGGTTTAAGAAATATAAACCTTATAGGCTTGTTTCGTTCTTGTTTTTAGAATGTATTTTGTAGATCTGGCCCCATGACTCAGTTGTCCTCGCCTCGCCACCCCTGTTTAAGTCCCATCCTCCAGGGCTTTTTCCAAGCAATTGGATACTGCGCCTGTGTGCAGTTTGCCACTGCTCTGCCCATTTCAGATCTCTTCAGATTCTAGGAAATTAACCGGGAGAGGAGCTTTTCACAGGAGGAGGGGAAGACACCCATGACTCTTCACCAGCCGGACTCATCTCTGTCTCTCGGCCTCCCTCCTCTCCTGCTTCAGTTTCTGTCTCTGATTCTGGACTTCTCTTTACCGTAGACTCTCCCAGCTCACTTAGCTGTGCTATCTCTTTAGCTTCCAACACCTCCTTTTCCCAGTCTTCTCCCTGTGATCACTCATCATTGTCCCACCACCACTCCCTGGGCTCTGAGCCTTCTTCCCTTGTGGGCTCCCCTGCTGGTTCCTCTCACCCTTCCTCTGTGTACAACCAGTCCATGACACAGGAGCACGGGGGAAAAGAGATCACACAGTCCTCCAGCACAGAAGGAGCTAGGAACCTTGAGAAACATGACACTCCCATCCTGTGTCTCCAAGAAGAGGATTAGGAGGGCAGAACAACTGGAGTGGCTGGGAAGATGAACTGCAGGATTGAGAGCACAGGACTCATCACCTGAAACCAATGGAGTCAAGACTCAGGTTGTGAATCTCTGCCCAGCAACTAAGGGCAGCGAAGATGAGTGGCAATGCCTTGAGGAGCGTGCCAGCTCTCTCCAGGTTCAGTGAGAGGCAAGGCATTTCTGCCACACATCTCCTCCACCCTGGACAGAGAAGATGAGTGGCAACACTTTGAGGAGCCCCATGGCTCTCACCAAGTCTGGTGAGAAAAGGGGCGTTCTAGCAACAGTAGTAGGTGGGGGAGGGCAAAGCACATTCTCATTTCACCCCAGGTGGCAAAACATGACAGGCCACCCCTGTTGCAGATTCACATTTCATAGTAATGAAGCTGTTAAAGCCAGCAGGGAGAAGTAGCGGCAAATTCCACCACCCCCCTTCATTTTTAAAATAAAATCCTGGATTTTTAAAATCCTGGATATGGACCCACATAAGCAGCAAGTCGGACTGTCCCTAAACCAGATGTTGCAGCACTGTTTTCAACATCTATTGTGGTTGCCATGGAATGTGTCCCATAACTTCACACTTGCGTTCTCATCTGGATTGCATAACAATGTGCTGATGGTGCAAACAGCATTCACTTATTTTAGGGGGTGTGTGTTTTGTTTTGTGTTTTATACGGCTGGTTTTAATTGGATGCACAATGAAAGAGACAACTGGAAAGGGAAAGATCTTTGAGGAATATTCAGTGCCCCAAAGGAAACACAAGGAAAATCCAAGGAAAGACTTCCCATTGTCAGGAAATCTGGCTGTCTTGCAGAAGTAGGGTTGCCACCTGTCCTGTATAATACAGGATTGTCCCATATTTCAATGCAAAATGCTATGTCCTTTACTGATATAGTTTTGTCCTGTATTTCAGGTCTTCTCTCTCCCTCCCTCTCTCTCTCTCTCTCTCTCTCTCTCTCTCTCTCTCTCTCTCTCTGCCAATTAGGGATCCCCTCAAAATGCATGTGTTTGAAAGGTTGTGTGAAAGGTCATGTATTTAAGCTCTGTGTAGCCAAGTACAGACAGATCCACAAATTCATGTGTATGTGTGAGTGTGCATTTGCAACAAATTCCAGAGGGGCCACCCTGTTAGACTGCAATAGATTGTTATGGGTTGCTTTGAAGTCACTTTGGCACCAGATCGGGAGGGGGGAATCGCCCTCCAACTACCCTACTTGGCCCTGTAGTTTGCCAGAACAAAGGGGGCAACCCAATGCAGAAGTCACATCAAAACGCAAACCCATCATTGTCCAAGTCTCAGTCTCAGGGTTCCTCAACAATGGAAGGGGCAGGAATTGGCCTCAGGAACTCAAGAAGAGCTAGAACAGGCCAATGGCCCATCTAGTGCAGCACCCTGTTCGTACAGTGTCAAATCAGCTAGAGTGTACTGATAACGCCAAGGTTGCAGGTTCGATCCCTGTAAGGGAGAGCTGTGTATTAATGTGTTGCAGGGGGTTGGACTAGATCAGGGTGGCCAACTTCCAAGAGACTGTGATCTACTCACAGAGTTTAAAACTGGCAGTGATCTACCCCCTTTTGGGAGGTTCAGGTCGATGTTGTTGAGCTTTTTTTTAGGAAGGAAAGCTGTCCATGTTTTGTGGGGTTCGGGTCAAAGTTGAGCTTTTTTTTAAGGAAGGAAAGCCCTGTTTGGGGGGCTTCAGGGCAAAGGTGTAGAGCTTTTTTAGGGGAGCCAAAGTTGCTGAGCTTCTTTGGGGGGAGCCAGTGATCTACCAGTGATCTACCAGTAGATCACGATCTACCTGTTGGACATGCCTGGACTAGATGACTCTCAGGGTCCCTTCCAACTCTACGATTCTATGAGTAACCCACAAGCAAGACCTCCGGGCAACATCGCCCTCCCTACCTGCAATTCCCAGCAAGTGGAATTTGAAGGCAGCAGTGGAGAGAGAGCATGGCCTTCCTAGCTTGTGGCCGTTGATAGCCTTGTCCTCCATGAATTCATCTAATCTTTTGAAGCCATCCTGCTGGATGTCACTAGCTCTTGTGAATTCCTCTACTGCAGCAATAAATAATTGCCTTTTCTTTGACTAAGGAGAAAAACCATGATGCGCCTCCCCCTCATCTAGTCTTCCAAGCACAGTTTTGCAAGTGTTAAGAAAAACAAGCATCAATCATAGTTAATTATTTAAAAAAATTGCTACATGTATACCCATTGAATGGTAGAAGCCAATCTTCCCAGTAGTCTAGGGAGATCAATTATGTGAAATACACTGAACCCCCCCCCCCTCTTTCACGGGACCATTCATCTCCTGTGATTTTTAAGCCCACAGATGAATTTGCATAATTTTCATGTAAAAATGAACTGGCTGGGACTTTTTCCTTACTTAAAAAGAAAAAAATAATCTTCAATAATTCCCCTTGGAACAGACTTTTTGTGACAGCCCATCAGGCAAACCAAAAGAAGTGAGGGGACGTGCTGGGATTCTCTTGCTCACCCAGGTTCCTTTTCCGGAAATTGGTGACTCCGCTTCCTGGAAGTTGCTGAGTCAGCTTCCTTTTGGCCAGGAATTCCAACTCACTTCCTCTGATCCTGGATTGGACAGCTTGCGTTAAAGTCATCTCAAATGGATCCATCACTTGGCTGCATGAATAAGTGTTGTTGGCTCAGGTTCACTTACTGTGGTCATTTGTCCCCAAAGAAGGTGGGGACACCGCTTCAGATGTGACAATCCTAAGGCAACGTGAACGGCTATGTTCAACTGCTTTTAAATTTATCTGTGAAAGGCCTTAGCAAACAGTGCTCTTTATAGATCACAATTCTCTGCAGGAAGAGGAGAAACAACAACACAATATGCTTGTGAGTAAAAAAAATAAGTTTTCTGGGTTGTTGTTGGAAGTAAGTTTCTGGACCATAAGGTTGCAAAGATAAGCTTCAGAGTTTGTGAACAACACCTGCTGAGAGTCAAAAGTCTGAGCAAGGCTCGATTGGTTCCTATAGACGGAGGTTAGAACAGGAATCTATGGCCCTCAATACGCTGTTGGACTCCAACTCCCATCATTCTGTCAACCACAAAGCCAAAGGTGAGGAATGATGGGAGTTGGAGTCCAACAACATCTGGAGGGACAGATGTTCCCCATCCCGGAAGTGGAGATCTGGCACTCTGTACAGCTCTTGCCCTTCCCCATGAAAAGTGGAGGCAGAATACATGATGCCAAGTAGCAGTATAAAATATGTAACATTAAAGAAATCCTGCAAATTGAATCTGCATAATTTGTGATGGCTAAGGAATTCAGCTTTGCTTGGCAGAGAATTCCGGCTTTCTTTTTTTTTTTAAAGCAAATGCGCAAAATTCTGCCAGCATGTGAGATGGGATTGTCTTCCCTTCAGCCTCCTCCAAACTCTGCTGTTGCATGTAAAGACTCTCTGATCTCACTCCAACAAGCAGGGCAAGAGTTTCTGGGGAAAGGCTTGGAGGGCTCTTGTGTTCTCCATTACGTTATCGCCGTTTCCAATCAGAGATTCATTGGTAGGTTTAACTTCACGTTAGGACTCTGTGAACACCATATGTTATGCCTAGTCCCAGAAGCCCAGCTCAGAATAAATTACAGATCCAAAGGAAGGCGGTTTTGCATAGTTAGAACCTGAAATTTCTGGTGTGTGTGTTTTTAATGTTTAATAGATTGTTGCATTTTAATGTTCTGTTGGAAGCCGCCCAGAGTGGCTGGGGAAACCCAGCCAGATGGGTGGGGTATATATAACAAATTATTATTATTATTATTATTATTATTATTATTATTATTATTATTATTTCCTCTTTCAAAGTGCTGCGTGAACTCAGCAATGGAAATGATTTGCTTGGAAGGCGACAGAAAATGGAACATCCAATGCTGTAATGCTTGGATATAAATCTATGTTCTGCTCCCACACTGAATACTGCATTTCACTCACTCTGTTTAGGTTAGGGATGGACACATGTCAATTTTAGTTTCCCTTAATTTCTTGTTCATATCCGCAGTTCACTTCTGCATCAATCTTATTTTTTTTAAAAAGTCCTCACAAAAATTCACCTGTGTTTTAGTTTGCACATCTCAAATATGCACATTTTTGCAAGCAATTTACACAAAGTATTTGTGTGCAATTTTTAGCAGCAGATGCCTTTTTTTTAGAATGCACACTTTCCCCCAAATATACACATATTTGTATACGTCTTGTATACAAGAAATTTGCATCAGAAAAAGGATTGGTCCCGGTTTTGAGGGGAGGCTGAGGCAAAGGGAAGGAGAAGGAGAAGGAGAAGGAGAAGGAGAAGGAGAAGGAGAAGGAGAAGGAGAAGGAGAAGAAGGAGGAGAGGAAAAGGAGAGGGAGAGGGAGAGGGAGAGTTTGGATTTGATATCCTGCTTTATTGCTACCCGAAGGAGTCTCAAAGCGGCTAACATTCTCCTTTCCCTTCCTCCCCCACAACAAACATTCTGTGAGGTGAGTGGGGCAGAGAGACGTCAAAGAAGTGTGACTAGCCCAAGGTCACCCAGCAGCTGCATGTGGAGGAGCGGAGACGCGAACGCGGTTCACCAGATTACGAGTCTACCGCTCTCAACCACCACCACACTGGGGTTTCTGCTGGGAAGCCTCCTGCCTCAATGAGCAGCTGTAGTGCTGGACAGCTGAGAGCAGCCCTTTAAATGCCTTTCCCTCGCAGACAACCGCATTGCCTGGAGACAGGCAGGCAGGCTGTGCATCCACAGCAGTGACCAGAGGAGGAATGACCACTGAGAGGAGCGCAGACAGAAGAAAGGCCATGGTGCATCTGCAGCAGCACAACCAGATGCCTTCATCTGCCCCAGCTGCAACAAAACATGTCCCTCCCATATCAGTCTCTACAGCTACAGGAGGTCCTGTAACTCTCCAATGGTTTGACTTCAACCCCATTGACACACTCCTTCATTGTCTCCCGAGACAGACAGATGTCAACCAAATGTACAAAGCATTAGGGTCTAGCAAACCCTTCCGTTCTGGTTCCCCTATTCCTCATTTTCTTAAACTTAGGTTCTGCACATTTCCCCATCAGCTTGCAATTCATTTGTTTTTGTCAATTGCCCTCATGAAACATCACCAGCATTTTAGAACCAGTTCCTCCTAATATGCATATTTCTGTACACATTATTATACACATCTCTGCACAGCATATTTTGCCTAGTATTCATATTTTGCCTGACTTAAACGCCTTTTACATTATCACCAACCTATGTATTTATACGCACACTTTACACATAGCTCAGCTGGCAGCCCATAAATCTCTTAATCTCAGGGTCGTGGGTTCGAGCCCCATGTTGGGCAAAAGATTCCTGCATTGCAGGGGGTTGGACTAAATGAGCCTTGTGGGATCTTCCAACTCTACAATTCTACAATTCCATAATTCTCTGTACATCACAGGGCTAGATAACCGCACTGCAAAATTCAGAGAAGTGAGAATGCCGAACAACGGAAAGTACAAATTTCGGAAAGTACAAATTGGGCAGATTTGCCTTTAAATGTGAACTGATTCAAATGCCTTCCTCATTCCACAAAGTATATACTCTACCCCAGAAACCACCCCCTTCCACGAGCAATACATCGATGTTGTGATTTTTAAATGAAAAATGAAAATATTTTATTGTATCCTGATTCTGGAAGAGGAAATCTCCTGACCACTTCCATTATATTCTGATTCAGTGCCATACACGATTGACCCACTCCCTGAATTTCCTCCAATGCAAGTTATCTGCCGATTCTTATGGCCAGTGTCTGTTGAGAGCCCCAGGAAGAATGATTGCCAACACCTGGTCCCTGTAAAATCTATTATTCCTCCTGCTCTGGCATAATGAATGAATTAGATCCCACCCATTCTGGAACCTATATACTTTGTGTACTTGTGTGCCCATAAAAGGCATTAAAATGGAAGAGGCTTGAAATAATAATAAAAAAATGAGTGTAATTTCACCTGGTTTATTTATTTTTATTTTTTAAGATCCCTACCCATTCTGTTGTTCCATTCCATTTTTATTTTTTATTTTTAGTGCCTTTTAAAACAGTACAGTGTTTAATTGATAAGCCTGGGATTGCCAGCTTGCTGCTGGAATGCAGCTTTCTCCGCAGGGAACATCCTTTGTGAAACTATTTGCCGATGAAACAGCATCCTTTGTCAAGCTCAGCAGTGCTGAGTCCCACTACCTACCAAGCCAGAAAACTCTGCTGGGAGCTCATCAGCAGGGGCGCAAAGGTGGTGGGCATCCTGTGCTGTTTGTCCTCAGCAGTTGGCACTCAGGCTCAGGGGTACTGTCAAGGGCAGGATTCTGGAAGTAAATGTCCATGGGCCTACTTAGCAGAATGAGCAGGAGAACCCCCCCCCCCGCCCACTCTTAGAGTTGTTCAGCACAATCCCTGATTGGAATCTTGTGTAGAAATAAATGAGCTTTCTAACCCAAGAATGAGTTTCAAAGTGTTACTACAGAACAGTCTTAAAACTAGTTACATATAAACATTACAAGGAACAAAAATACAAAGTAACACATTGCACTCAAGCAGCAATCAATATGGTTCAGTCCTTTAAATCCTTTAATACAGTTCAATATTTTCTATCTCTGATCCCAGAGAGAGACTCCATTATGCTGGAAGCTCCTTCTCCCAACAGACTGAGCTGGTGATTTCTGTGCTGGCTTCCTACAACACAGCTGGCTTCTCAAGTTTGATGAGGGACCTGCTCAGATTTCAGATGAGTCATCAGGTAGCCTAAACCCTCCAAAATGGAAAAGCACCAGCCTTCCGCTCTCACCTAGAGTGAAACCTCTTGCTTAATGAAAACTTCTTTGTTTTGCTAATGCAAACTTTTACATCAGTTTTAATTTTAATATATACTAGCATCACATTTTGTGCTCATTAAACACCCCCATACTGAGCATGGCTGGTCTACTATGAAGCAAAACAATACACTTTGAGCAGCATCCAACTATCGCATGCTGTTAGCACAATGATTTTCACTTGTTCAATGGGAGTTTCCTCCCCAATGTGTGGTCTGCCGTCTCTCCAGTTCTACTCCAGAGGGTTGGGGGGAATCCCTAAAACACGTTTAGAGAGTATAGGCAGAGGAGAGGGGGGAGTTCCCACTACGCAGGCAGAAATCCTTGTGCTGCTAGAAGAGTGACATTAAATGCAACCCACAACAATAAAATACACATCTCTAGAAGAAGAAGAAGAAGAAGAAGAAGAGGAGGAGGAGGAGGAGGAGGAGGAGGAGGAGTTTGGATTTGATATCCCGCTTTTCACTACCCAAAGGAGTCTCAAAGCGGCTAACATTCTCCTTTCCCTTCCTCCCCCACAACAAACACTCTGTGAGGTGAGTGGGGCTGAGAGACTTCAAGGAAGTATGACTAGCCTAAGGTCACCCAGCAGCTGCATGTGGAGGAGTGGAGACGCGAACCCGGTTCCCCAGATTACGAGTCTACTGCTCTTAACCACTACACCACACTGGCTCCATTAAGTGCAGGAAAGAGACCTTCCAGATGTTTTGGACTACAAGTCCCATCATCCCTGACCATTGGCCATGCTAGCTAGGTCTGATGGGAGTCAGAGCATCACATTCGGAGGGCAACACATTGGTTACCCTTGATCTAAACTTTTGGGCAAAGCATACAGTACAGACCATCTAGGACATTCATGTGAGAGGACTGTACCATGTCAGAAAACATAAAATGAACTTTGGTAGATCTGATCAGATATCCATCTAGTGCAGGCTTCCTCAAACTCGGCCCTTCAGATGTTTTGAGAGTACGATTCCCATCATCCCTGACCTGCTAGCTAGGGATCATGGGAGTTGTAGGCCAAAAACATCTGGAGGGACGACTTTGAGGAAGCTGATCTAGTGCAGCAACCTTTTTGCCAGCAGCACCTTGCCAGATACCTTTGCAAAGCCTGCAAAAAAGGCAGGGATCACCAATTTTCCTAAGACCATTGGCACACAGGGAGTTTCTCCTTCAGCTCTGTGTATTTTCAAGGGAGAAGTGCATCTCATGACCAAGAGGGCATTATTAAGAGAAGGAGGACTCGGAGACTTTGTGAGTACCTCGGAAAGCCATCAAGGGCACACTGTGTCCACAGACATAGAATAAAATAATAGAAGTGTTGAGTTGGAAGGAACCCTGATGATCATCTAGTTCAACCCCCTGCAATGCAGGAATATGCAGCTGTCCCATACAGGGGTCGAACCTGCAACCTTGGCATTATTAGCGCCACGCTTTATCCAACTGAGCTAGCCGGGCTCATGCTGCTGATCCCTGAAGTAGGGCATTTGGCAACTTTTAAAAACACGTGAGCATTGTGTAAGTTGATGCCCTCTTGGAATCCAGGGAGATCACACACCAAAAAGAAAATGCAACTCTGCAAGGTGTGTGGGAGCAAGAGTCTGCTTTTGCCACCTGACAGAAGGCTTCAGTAGGTAGCTAATTCCCTCCTGTCCATTTTTGCTTCTTTATTTCTCTCCGAATATGCCTGTCTCGCGTCATTTCACAGCAGTATCGCATGATAAATGACTCCTGGTTTCTCAGTGGCAAATCACAGTTTCCTGGCTCACTTATTGGCTGGAATTACTGGTGTGCCGTTTTCCTTTGGGAAAACACAGGTTTGAGGCTTCCTTGACAGATGCCATCGTTCTCTCCGACGGAAACCTATCAAGTCTCACCGTTCCTTGTCATCTTAATTAAACACAGGCAAATCATGCTCATCTCCCTGTTTATTTTAAAGGTTTCATGGGGTTCTTTGTGATGCTGTTGCAGATGGCGATGTATTGTTATTTAACATTATCATCAACAGTCGGGCAGCAGGAGACCAAAGTAGGACAGTTTCCCCCAAAACTCTTGGTAAGCTAAGACTTCACACAAGTTAACACTCTGGAGGCAGTGGAAAAACCCCACAACACTTTACTTTCAGAGTGTATGAGGGTAGAACCACCACTCGGACGTGTGACTAATTTAGGCCACATTCACACAACACATTTAAAGCAATATTAAAGGTAAAGGGATCCCTAACCATTAGGTCCAGTCATGGACGACTCTGGGGTTGCGACGTTTATCTATCTTTACTGGCCGAGGGAGCCGTATTAAAAGTCAGGGCTTCCCCCAAAGGATCATGGAAACTATAGGTATGGTTACGAGAGTTGTTAGGAGACATCTATTCCCATCACAGAACTACAGAACCATTTTGTGCATGTCGAAATGATGCGCATGTTGTTTTCGACCCTGGAAGGGGGCAGGTTGGGGCAGAATGGGTTGGGGTGACCTGGAACGCAACCTCCATGCAAACAGTTGCCTGTACTGTTCCCGGAAATCACTGGGAAGAGGGATTGATTGTTAAACGACTCTGGGAATTGTAGCTTCCCGAAGCCTTTGTGGTTGCAAAATATGCCTTTGGGAGACACTTGTGACTTACCTGTACTGCAGATGCAGACGGCTCAGTGGTCTAAACCACTGAGCCTCTTGGGCTTGCCAATCGGAAGGTCAGCAGTTCGAATCCCTGCGATGGGGTGAGCTCCCATTGCTCTGTCCCAGCTTCTGCCAACCTAGCAGTTCGAAAGCATGTCAAAGTGCAAGTAGATAAATAGATACCGCTGCAGCAGGAAGGTAAACGGAATTTCTGTGTGCTCTGACACTCGTCACAGTGTGCCATTGCGCCAGAAGCAGTTTAGTCATGCTGGCCACATGACCCAGAAAGCTGTCTGCAGACAAACACTGGCTCCCTCAGCCTCAAAATCAACAGTAACTGGCTTTTCCGTGAGCTGCTCTGGTTCACCAGAAGTGGCTTAGTCAGGCTGGCCACAAGACCCGGAAGCTGTACACCGGCTCCCTCGGCCAGTAAAGCGAGATGAGCGCCGCAACCCCAGAGTTGTCCACGCCTGGACCTAACGGCCGGGGTACCTTTACCTTTATATGTGATGAAACTGTAGAGATGCATGCACAGTTTTGAAAACATGTGGAAGTCGAGCTCAGTCCTTTACAGATACAGAGATGAATCTAGCAATGTCACTGCATGAGGTCCCCAAACATGACTTCCTCTCTCTCTCTCCTCCCACTCTGTGCCCCTACTTCCACCCAAATCTGTGGGTGCAGTGTGTGCTCATGGAGTGCTCAGGGTGACAAGAGGAAGGGAATGTTCTGTTTTGTCAGTGGGCGTTGTTTCACTTGCGCTGTGACTTTGCTGGATTCAACCTCCTTTTTCTCAGATGGGTCTTCTTCCTTTGCCCCTGTGCTAAAGCTCATGCTACAAGTTCATTCCAGAGAGCTAGGCTTTCTATTCTCCGTTTAAACCCAGCTGGACACTGCAAGCATGGAACTGTCTTTTTTCGTCTCTGGAAAGAGAAGAATGTCCCCTGTATGACATAGGACTAATGCCTTGGTTCCATGTAGTAGATTTTTTTTTTATTAAAAAAATGTTTATTTTTGTTTTTGAAATACCAATAATAGTAATCGCAGCATTTTTGGCAATCGTTCTCAGCTGTCAGCACATAATTTGGTATTGCAGCAGTTCGCAAACAGTAATAATTATGTAAATGTTTGTGTGCCGAACGAACAACTGTCATTGGCGATAATGTTCCGCCAAGTTATGGGCTTAACAAACCTTATTCAGCATTTTTTTTTATTTGAAATGTTAGCAGGGCAATTGAAATCATCACAGGCCATGTTTTCGCTTTTAATTAGATTAAAACGTGGCTGGGGCTGCAATCTGACAAGCTGTGAAACCGGGTTCTTTGGATTGATCCTGAACACACACCAAAATATTATAGATACAAGAGGCAGCCATGGCAGGGCTCAGCATAGTGATGTGCGCAATGTCATTGCTATAATGTGGGGCTCGCTGACCTTTTTAATCCTTTGGGCACATTTGGGGTTTTGAGTGAGTGCTATGGGCACCATCCTTTCTAGTCACAGAGACAGAAAGCACTTCACTTTTCCAAGGGACCAAGTTGGATCCAGTAGAATTAATCGGAGCCTTGAAAAAGCACATAGAGCTTTGACACCTCCTGCTTCAGCTCTGTGTACTTTTCAGAGATGGAAGGGGTAATCCCCCTCACAACTTCATGGCCAGGGAAGATGCCCATTGTGTTCACAGAGGCGGTATTTCCTTTTAAAGGTAAAGGTAAAGGGACCCCTGACCATTAGGTCCAGTCGCGGACAACTCTTGGGTTGCGGCACTCATCTTGCTTTACTGGCCGAGGGAGCCGGCATACAGCTTCTGGGTCATGTGGCCAGCATGACAAAGCCGCTTCTGACGAACCAGAGCAGCGCACGGAAACGCTGTTTACCTTCCCACCGGAGTGGTACCTATTTATCTACTTGCACTTTGATGTGCTTTCGAACTGCTAGGTTGGCAGGAGCAAGGACCGAGCAACGAGAGCTCACCCCGATGCAGGGATTCAAACCGCCGACCTTCTGATCAGCAAGCTCTACGCTCTGTGATTTAACCCACAGGGCCACCTGCGTCCTTTTAGCCGATCCCAATTCTCCAGCTTCTTTCTCCTGTTTCATTGGATGACCCATGATTCTAGTATTACAGTGGTACCTCTGGTTACGAACTTAATTCGTTCCGGAGGTCCGTTCTTAACATGAAACCGTTCTTAACCTGAGGTACCACTTTAGCTAATGGGGCCTCCCACTGCCGCAGCGCGATTTCTGTTCTCATCCTGAGGTAAAGTTCTTAACCAGAGGTACTACTTCCGGGTTAGCGGAGTCTGTAACCCGAAGTGTTTATAACCCGAAGCGTTTGCAACCCGAGGTACCGCTGTATAGGTGAGAGAGAGAAAGAGAGAGAAACACAATTCCCCTTTGCAATCATTCTGGTTGTCCCTTTTCCTATAGCCCCATTGTAAGCGATCCCGGTTTACAAAAAGATAGATAGATGGATGATTGATAGATCATGATGATGAAGATGAAGATGAAGATGAAGATGATTTACTATTTATATGCCACCCATCTGACTGGGTTGCTCCAGCCACTCTGGGCAGCTCCCAACAGAATATTAAAAACACAATAAAACACCAAACATTAAAAACTTCCATATACAGGGCTGCCTTCAGATGTCTTCTAAAAGTCAGAAGGTTCATAGATTCAGTGCTGTTTTTCTAGAAAAAAGGGATGCCGGAACTCATCCTGAATGCCTCCCTTGTTCTCTTAAAATGGCAGTGGTGCCCACCTGAGAGGTGTTGGAACTGAGTTCTGGCTGAAAAATTATAGACAGACAGACAGACAGACAGACACCGACACAAAGAATATGTAAGGCCTCGTGAGCATTATGTTCATGTGAAATGGTTCATCTGCAAAGATACTCTGCTGAGTACTTAGCACAAATCTTTGCAGAACAGAGCAGAGGTAGTTAGATTCCTATTTATTTTAAGAATAATGAAAATATCTTTACTGCCCTTTGGATTCCTCCCCCCCCCCTTGCTTGTAATTGCAAGGATTTTTTATTGGATGAATGATTTGCAACGCACAGTAATATGCAGCTCCCTTTGCCAGTATTATCTCGAGAGCAAAGCACAGCCTTAATGATGTTTACGCTTGTAAAAAATAAAGCATCATAAAAATGCAAGTGGGTAGCACCGGGTGATATCTCCTTCCTGACAAATCGCTCGCAATGAAAACCATTCCTCCGCTGGGCTATCTGAAAGGACAGATCCACAAGAACGCCCCAGAAAAGGCTCTCTTTGGGGGTTAATTTATGAGAATACCTTTCCAGAAGAGGTCAAATGACATCAGTTAGCCCATGCGAGCTAAATGGAGCCTCCAGCTTCAGAGGCATATACCCCTAGAATATCAGCTGCTAGAGGTCAAACAATGAGGAGGGTGGTTATAGAATCATAAAATTGTAGAGTTGGAAGATGTGGCGTTTGCCCATTCTTTGGGGATACGTTTGTATCGGGGGAGAGAAAGGGTTAATAGGTTGACCAATAAGAAAGCCCGGAGGCAGAGCCTACCTGATTTTGAGGCTCAGCCCAGAGGTTTTCGGAGTTAGTTCGGTTGGTTCTTTTTGGGGGGGAGAGATAGAGGAGTCAAAGTGAGTTAGAGACAGGGACAAGACTGAAGAGGGAATAGAGTGACAGCGTTTCAAATATATTTTAAAACTTGTTTGCATTTGAAATAAACTTTAATCTTCAGTGTTAACTCTACCTGACTGAGAACTCAATACTTCACCGGGGAACCCTGGGTTTTTTCCACAAAATTTGTGGCAGCAGAAGAATAAAGTTGTGGTGTTCAGGTCAATAGTCTGTGAAACGACCAGGGGCTCTGTACGAACGCCACAGAAGGGACAATATGTCATCTAAGTTCAACACCATTATATTCCTTGGATTCCTGGAATAATCTGACTGTCCACTGTTGACAAACCAGACAGAAAGCCTAGGTTGCATGTGGAGGTCCCCAACGCCACCCCCAAAATAACTCAGACATGAGACATAATTTTTGTTTGGGTTTTTGGCAGAATTTAGGCCACAACTTTATTAAAATACAAGTCAATGTGAGTGGTTGTGTAGGCATTGGTCCAGACTAGCTATCCGACAGGACAGAGCTGACCATGTGTCAGCAGTGGGAAATCCCATCTGGGGAGAGATATGGGGGTTGGTAGGCAGAACCCTCCCTCTCCCCAGTGGTTCCCAGGGGCTCTCGCATGGCCCTGAACCCTACCAGGGTTTCGGACAAAAGCATATGAGCCCCTGGATTCCTTTAACGGAATTCCCAGCACACCATCACCATTTGGAAGGACTACCGCCCCTCCAATCACACATAATGACCAATGCCTAACCACCAACCAACCTTGCAAGTTGTGATTAGTTGCTACGTAGCAGGCAAAAACCAGATGGCAACAGCCAATCAGCCAACTGGCAAAATTCCTACCAGGCCCCTGCCCCAAAAGCAGATGACCCCATGACAGGCATAGCAAAGTCAGCGCAGAGGCCTAAACACAGGGAGGGAGGGTAGGTGATCCGCAGCAAACAGCCAAGAAGGAGGTCACTCAATGAGCTGACCCATATATAGGCTGCTGGCTGTCCATCACAAATAGATACATATGAATCTCCCTAACAACAGCGCAGACCCAATCCGAGCTGTGGCCATCCATACTATTCCACCCACAGCAATGGAGGTGGCTTGCTGCCCCCCACCGCAACACGTGCTCTCTATGATGGAGAACCCGCTTTCCTGTATACATTTTAAGCAGGTTCCTGCATGCCAGTTTTGCCTAATGTTCTTTAGAAGCACATTGCAAGGGGCCACCACACAAAAGGTCCTCCTTTTAAAGGATGTTGGGCAACCCTGAGTAGCACAAGGCATTGCTAAAAGTGTCTTTCCTGGGGATCGAAATGACGGGACTGGGGTATGTTCCTGAATGTAACCTTCTTTGAAGTTCCCCGGGGCTTTATATGCCAATAGCAAGACCATAAACTTGGCTCACGTGAAAACCCAGTACCTGCACCTGCTTCAACAGCCTCGCTGCACCATTCTGCACTAGCTATAGCTTCCAGACCAGCTGTAAGGAATACTCTACATTGAATGAATAGCCGTAACCCGGTCTGTAATTTACCAAACGCCTTGACTGTCATAGATTTATTCCCAGGCACAAGCGTATGGGCAGTGTTAAAGGTGTTAGGGATGTAGTCCCAACTCAGGAGGCTACTATGCCATTCCCTCTCCCCACAGAAAAATCCTGGAGCTCAGTCCATCAGAGATCCCACACAGGTGCCTGAATCTCCAAGGCCAGCTGAGAAACCCTGCTGCGGTTCATTTTCCCTGCACAGTTCATGAATTGAGTAAAGGGGTCTGCGATTCTTGTTTTCAGGGAGCCTAGCTACTTGTTAGACTTCAGGAAGGGAAAGGGCAGCTGCTCTGGTTTTCCCAGCCCATACTTCAGCCGTAAGAAATCTAGACAGGTGCCCTTTGCTTAGCGATATGCGGGGGGGAGGGGGTTGGGGGGAATACATGTTGGCACAATGGAAGGGACCGGGGGGGGGGGGATAGTTATCTGTGGACATGTGGCCTTTCTAGACCTAGAGGGCTACATATCAGTATTAAGAAAGTCGTGGAACACGTAGGTGACCTGTCGTTCCTACTAACATCTGGGAAATGTCTGGGTACAGTAGTACCTCGTCGAGCGTCCGGGATCTGTTCTGGAGCCCCAGACACTTGACGAAAGAGACACTCGACAGAGCATTGCTCTGCGCATGTGTGTGGAGTGGTTTTGCGCTTCTGTGCAAGCACGAAGCACAACTTAGCACTTCTGTGCATGCGTAAACCGGCAAACCCAGAAGTAACCCGTTCCGGTACTTCCGGGTTTGCCGTGGACGTCCGCCGAAATGGACGATCGAGGGGGCCGACGTTCACAGAGGTATGACTATATTATGTTTCTGAAGTGAGGCCCTCCATTTGTTTCTCTGTCCCCCAGCATGCCCCAGAAGATGTTTTGCATAAGGGACCAATCTCACCTAATGAGCCATCCAGGCTTTTCCTCCATTGCAGTCTGAAGACTGGTTAATTAGGGAGTTAATTTTGCATGCAAAATACCATTCCAGTTTCCGAAGCAACGTGCATGGATGCCTGTGTATTTCTGAGAGAGTGTGTATCCAGCCACTGAATGCCAGTTTCTGGGAACCGTAAGTCAGGAGAGCGCTGTTGGACGCAGGTTCTGCTCACATGCTTCTCATAGGAATCTGGTTGGCCACTGTGAAAACAGGATGCTGGGCCAGATGAGCCTTAGGCCTTCTCCAGCGGGACTCTTCGTATGTTCTTGTGAGAAAGAGTTCTGTGTGACTCAAAAACCTGCACATTGCATTGGATCTATTCGTTGATTATAATAATGCTATTATGTTACATCCCCATGAGGTATATGGGGTGTTAAGGGATCGGTAGTAACTCTGTTGAAGCGATGATTCTGCAACATCAACTTCATTGGACTGGTCATGTTGTGCGGATTCCTGATTATCATCTTCCAAAGGAACTGCTCTGTTCCGAACTTAAAAATGGGAAGCGTAATGCTGGTGGTCAACAAAAGAGGTTTAAAGACTCTCTCAAGGCAAATCTTTTACAATGTAGTATAAACACCAACTGGGAAACAATGGCCTGCGAGTGCTCCGATTGGAGAACAGCCTTTACCAAAGGTGTCATGGGCTTTGAAGATGCTCAGACTCAGGATGAAAGGGAGAAACGTGCTAAGAGGACGGCACGCTTGGCAAACCCTCACCATGATCAACTCCCGCCCAGAAAACCTATGTCCCAACTGTGGAAGGACGTGTGGATCCAGAATTGGGCTCCACAGTCACTTACGAACCCACTGTTAAAACCGTGTTTATGGAAGATACCATATTTTTCGCTCCATAAGATGCACTTTTTTCCTCCTAAAAAGTAAGGGGAAATATCTGTGCATCTTATGGAGAGAATGGTGGTCCCTGGAGCTGAATTGCCCAGGGGGCAAAAGAGGATCATGCTTTTTATTTTAAAAAGAAAAAAGGGGGTGTTGAAAGGACCCCGCTCAGCAGCTGATCAGCAAGAGATTGGGAGAGAGATAAGAGTCGAGGCTCCCTTTCAGCCCCCTTGCCCAGGCCTCCATTGTTGAATGTGCTGCAGAGGGAGGTTGTTTGTTTCCCCAGCAACATGTGACTGGCTGATTAGATTATCTGTCTGGAAACTGTAGAAAAGGCTCCCTTTCCTTTAGAAGCTGCAGAAATGTGAGTTGAACCTCATAAAAATGGGGCTTTTCCTCTTTGCTTTTCCCCCTTTGCAAAAGGAGCTTTGCTTTTTCCCCTTTGCAAAAAAAGCTGCAAAACTTTTAGCTGATCCTCAAAAAACCAGGGCTTTTCCCTTTGCAAAAAGCTGCAAAACTTTTAATTGATCCTCAAAAAACAGGGCTTTTCCCTTTGCAAAAAAAAGCTGCAAAACTTTTAGCTGATCCTCAAAAAAACAGGGCTTTTAGAGGAGGAAAACTAGGGAAAGATTTTTTCTTGTTTCCTCCTCTAAAAATGAGGTGTGCCCTATGGTCCGGTGCGCCCTATGGGGCGAAAAATACAGTAATCTTACTCAGCTACGAGTGATCACCAAAGAAGAAAGAAGAGTACCTCTGGTGGGGCGGGGCATGTTGTGCTCCTTATGGGGCAGTTTGTCCATCTTTGCGCTCAGTTCCCACCTGTGGCTCCTAGAAGCTGTCAGCATGCGACAGCGGCCACACCCCGGGAATGGATTTGAGTGGACGGCTGCATCACGTAAGGGTGAGTTCCCCTGAATGCAATGAGTTCCCCTGAATGCAAGAGTGGGTTCAACGGTCAAGAAGGCAGTTTCTGCATGTGCTGCAGAGGGACGTGAGGGGCAGACGAGGCTCATCCACCTGGGAAGGTAGCCCATCTAGGAGAAGGAAAACTCTGATCCTAAAGCTCTGCTGCCTTGCAGGACATCCTCAGAAGAAGAAAAGTCTAAAGACCAAACCCTACACAAATCTGGAGTGGAGTCCTTAAGATGGCACTTTGTATGCCTCCTTCCAACAACTCCAGCAGCCAAGCTGGTGCCAGACATATTGCTCTGCATTCCTTTGGACCACAGTTAGGCTGAGAGGGGGGTCTTGTCCACTGGGCAGCCTGGGACCTCCATACACACTGCCCAGGCTTCCACCCCAGGGAGGCCCCTTCGGTGCTGCTAAAACAGCAGTTTGACTTCACCTGTGCAGGCACACTCCATTGTTTCTCAAGACAGATGGATGCCAACAAAAGCAACCCCATGAATTTTGTCCCACCTAAGGGCAAAATTACTGATGGCAAGCAAGATCTGCAATTGGTTCTCGCAAGCACCTCTTCCTCTAGTGAAAATCAGATGAGGAGGGGGCAATTTGGATCAGAGCCTTGGTGCTGGGAAAGGAGCTGTTAACTCTTGTCTCCTGTGCTGTTCCCCATGTTTATATTGACCCTACAAAATGAATTATGGTGCTGGAGGAGACTCTTGAGAGTCCCATGGACTGCAAGAAGATCAAACCCATCCACTCTGAAGGAAATCAGCCCTGAGTGCTCACAGGAAGGACAGATTCTGAAGCTGAGGCTCCAATACTTTGGCCACCTCATGGGAAGAGAAGACTCCCTGGAAAAGACCCTGATGTTGGGAAAGATGGAGGGCACAAGGAGAAGGGGACGGCAGAGGATGAGATGGTTGGACAGTGTTCTTGAAGCGACCAGCATGAGTTTGGCCAAACTGCAGGAGGCAGTGCAAGATAGGCATGCCTGGCGTGCTCTGGTCCATGGGGTCACGAAGAGTCGGACACGACTAATCAACTAAATAACAACAACAACAACAACACAAAAGCTATAGAGAGGATAAGAGGTGGAATATGGATCCTTTCTTTTGTTCCCCACCCTTCAGATAACTTCAGCTTGGGCGAAAGATTTGGATTTGGGGTGCGGGGATTGGGTTAACCCCCATTCCCCATTGCTGTGCCCCTGCCAAGCTACTTTTAAGCTAAGAAAAAAATATGCCTAGAGATCAGGTCACTGATCTCTCGAGCCATGTCCAGTTTGACCCAGAGTTTTGCTCCCAGAATGTCCATCCCTGTCCAGCTCGTCGCTATGATTTACTAGAAGAATATGCTATTTATTTTCTGGGATGGTGCCAGAGCTGATTATTGCTGCTCTGACATCTCAGGATGCTACAGCACCAAATAAGGCAAATTCCATGTTAGGAATTGTTAGGAAAGGGAGCAAGAAAAAGAAATGGCACAAGTAGCTTGTCACATAGCGAAAGATTTGAGAAATTTGGCTTCGGCTATTGCTTTACGATCTATCGTAGAAGGGACTGCAAGGGTCATCAAGTCCTACCTCCTGCAACGCAGGAATGTTTTGCCCAACGTGGAGCTCAAACCTACATCCCTGAGTTTATGAGACTCATGCTCCACCAACTGAGCTATACCAGCTGGGATACATTGCATGACCAAATGCGGCCCTCCAAGCCTCTTGTGTGGTGTAGTGGTTAAGAGCGGTAGACTCGTAATCTGGTGAACCGGGTTCGCGTCCCCGCTCCTCCACATGCAGCTGCTGGGTGACCTTGGGCTAGTCGCACTTCTTTGAAGCCTCTCAGCCCCACTTACCTCACAGAGTGTTTGTTGTGGGGGAGGAAGGGAAAGGAGAATGTTAGCTGCATTGAGACTCCTTCGGGTAGTGATAAAGCGGAATATCAAATCCAAACCGTTCTTCTTCTCTGTCTGGGCCACAGAGTTTGCTCCAAGCCACACACCTTACTTGACACCCAATGCCTTGATTGATCCAAAAGGATTGCCTTTTTCATCTGGAAAATATATAATCCCCCCCCCGGCAGTCTGAAGTGGTACATGCCAGCACTTGGCAGGTCACATGAGACTGCTGATGGTGTGGCTGGGCTATTTATAGGGCGAGACTGTGAGCGCACAGAAATCCAACCTGTCCCCGCATAGCGAGCACCAAAAAGTATGTGCTCTGTTGTATTCCGTGTCTGCATTCACTCTGAACTGGGAAAACGATAGAGAATTAATCTGACTTTCGGGTTTGGCTCCGGTTTTACTGCTTTGGAATAATGATAAGGGGCCATTTCAAAACCAGCGGAACAGCTGCAAAATAAGTGTGTGAAAAGGAAGCGAAGTATGACTCCTCGTTGCTGGGTAGCCATTAATGCGCAGATTAACCACCTTTGAGATGCTTTTGGAAACACAAATATCAGCACAAATAATTCCAAGGAACAGTGAGCTAGGGTGGATCGTATCAAAACATATTGCTGAATGTGAATGTGAGCCTTTGGAGTCAAGAAGAGGTTATCTAATGGTGGCAAAGAACAGGCGCAACCCCCGATATTGATTTATTTTTGCTTCTGAAAACCAAAGCATACCGAGACTTTGTAAGCTGAAAAATTTTCATGCGGAAAAAAAATCACTTGGCCAAATGGGTTCGCGTCTAACCTCTTTTCGTTTGGGACAGTAGTCTCTCCACACACACACATCCGTCATGTCACACAATTCCTGCACACCTGTCTGCACACCTGTCTCTGCCTCCTGCAAATTCTGTCGCTGCTGTTCCACCTGAGCTCCGATTGCAGTATAGATGCTACGGCTGAGATATGAGGCTTGAATTATGTGGTAGGGCTGACATACGCCTGGAATTTCTCAGACATATCCAGGATACCTCCGTCGGAAACAGTGCCTGAAACAGAACCGATTTTTCTGAAAATCGGTTAAAATGTCCATGAAAAGCCGGGCGTATGAAAAAAGCTCAACAACTTTGTCCCCCCAAATTTCCATGCCCTCTCCCTGATGGTTACCACTGGAAAATACTGTATTCTGAAGGAATGCAAAAGTTCCACCTGCAACATTAAATGGGGTAGCCCGTTCACACATGCAAGTTGTCATCACTCCAGTCAGCAAGCGTGTAATGTGTGAACCAGCCTCTGGCACTTTTGAAGCCCCTTGAATGCAGCACATGGAATGAATTAATCAAGAAGTTTAATGGGCTCCTCTTTCCTTGCTGGCTTTCCACCTTTCGCTATCTATTGTCGCAGATTCTGAACTACTTGAAATTAACTGTGATAAGATCTTTCGTTGGAATTTACTAACTACGGGGCGTTGACAGATAAATCTAAGTGTCCTGCCCCATTAATTAACTTGAGATTTATTCATTTATCAAGACTCCCGAAACAGACATGTTTAATTGCCCTCTTTATTAATGTTTCTAAGAAAGCTCTAGCATTTTACTGGCATTTAAATGAGGTCTCCAACAAGATGTGGTATCAATTAATGGTCTTGTTAAAAGTCAGGCGGCGTTTTTACAATGCCAGCCCGACTCCCTCGCACCCCCCACCAACCCACTTCGAAAAATCTTGGAAATACATCTCGCAGACCAGAAGGGGTTAGAAAGTGCATCTCTTCTGTTTGTGATGTTCTGCCAATACTTCGAACAACAAACTCCCACCACAATCCTCCTTCCAAAAGCTGCATGTGAAGCTCAGTCATGTGTCCTTTCCCTCTGATTACTTTTTTTTTAATGCAGCCATGGAGACTGTAATATTCTTCCCCTTTGCAGCTTCTGCAAAAAAAACCACTCGCTCCCCACTGCTGATTTTCAGAGAGGAAAGGGTTAAAGTGAGAAGCCCACATGCAGCTGCCTTTTGCTGGGCGTCTCACATCCGCTCTAATGATTGCCACTTTTCTATTGTGCCAGACAGTGCTTTTATTCTAGGAAAAATAAGTGCCGGTACCACAAATCAGGATTGAGGATTGATAGGGTTGTGTGTGTAGAAACTTGCCTTCTGTACAAAGGTGAAATGTAATAAATCATCATCATCATCATCATCATCATCATCATCATCATTTATTTGTACCCCGCCCATCTAGCTGGGTCTCCCCAGCCACTCTGGGCGGCCTCCAACAAATATTAAAATACATTAAAATATCACAGATTAAAAGCTTCCCTAAACAGGGCTGCCTTCAGGTATTTTCTGAATGTCAGGTAGTTGTTTATCTCCTTGACCTCTGATGGGAGGGTGTTCCACAGGACGGGCGCCACTACCGAGAAGGCCCTCTGCCTGGTTCCCTGTAGTTTTGCTTCTCGCAGTGAGGGAACCGCCAGAAGGCCCTCTGCGCTGGACCTCAGTGTCCGGGCTGAACGATGGGGTGGAGACGCTCCTTCAGGTATACAGGACCGAGGCCGTTTAGGGCTTTCAAGGTCAGCACCAACACTTTGAATTGTTTTCAGAAACATACTGGGAGCCAATGTAGGTCTTTCAAGACCAGTGTTATGTGGCCCCAGCGGCCACTCCCAGTCATCAGTCTAGCTGCCGCATTCTGGATTAATTGCAGTTTCTGGGTCACCTTCAAAGGTAGCCCCACATAGAGCGCATTGCAGTAGTCCAAGCATGCAATGCGCTTCATGTATGTGCATTGCTCTGCCTTTGGCCCTGTCCACCACTGCCACCCGGCCCTCGGAAGCTTGCCTAGGAGGGAATGTGGCTCTCAGAGCACAAGTGGTTCACCAGCCCTGACCTAGACGGACGCTTGGCCTGATCCTGCCAGGCTGTCCTTATGCGGTCCAGAGTTGCGCACCCAACTCATGTACCTGGAGATTATAGGAAAGAAGCAGGACTCTGGAGTCTTGCAAGGGGCTGCCGAAGCAACCAGGCATCTGCTCTGTGCCACCAGCTTCTGTCACGTTGGATCAGCTCAAGCAGACTCTCTTGTGCCTTCTCTCCCTCCCTCCTCCCTGGTCCTCCATTTCCCTGTCTCCGCAGATCCTCTCCCTGCTCTAATCAGGTTTTTACAGCCTCGCTCGCAGCGCAGCCTCTCTCGCCAGGAGTCAGGCTGTCCTGACTTTCGGCTGAGATCTCAGACTCCCACCAAACAGCCTCTATTTCTCTGGGCATGTGGTCAGCGTGAACTCAGCGCGCTCTCCTCCCGGAGCCAAGGAGGCAGAGGAGACCGAAATAAAGCCATCATTATGTGCGTTCCTCGAGAAACCGCCTAGAAAATTAGAAGGCACAGGAGAAGAGCTCAAAGCAACCTCTCTCTCTCTCTCCTTCTCTCTGAACCTGTTCACTTGAGATTATCAGGGACAAATTAGGGAGGCAATGAATGACAGTGGCCTTAGGCTAAGCTACCTTGTAAGGGTGTGTTTGTGTTAGAATCAGTGTGGACATAGGGGGCCCCGGGGCCACACCAGAGCCCACTGCCAATTCCTGCCAATGCCTCCCCTTCAATTTGTGGGTCCTTTTCTCGGGTAGGGCTTGTCAACCTGGGAAGGGAGCCCATCTAACAGAAGGAAAACTCTGATCCTAAACCTCAGCAGTCTTGTGCCTATAGTCATTCATCGGTCGTGGATGCTTTAGCCGAGATTCCTCCATTGCAGGGGGTCTTGTGCGCCTCCTTCCAGCAACTCCTGCAGCCAAGTTGGTGGCAAATGCATTGCTCTGGTGGACCGCATCGGTGAGGCAGAGAGGTGGGGTCTTGTCGTCTGAGCAGCCCAGGACCTCCATACACACTGCCCAGGCTTTTACCCCAGAGAGGCCGCTTTGGTGATGCTAAGGCAGCAGAAAGAACGCAGCAGGCAGCAGCAACAAGTTACTGCTCTCTGCAGCTACAGCAGGCACTATGATCATCAGGAATTTGTCTTCACCTCCAGAGGTGCACTCCATTGCCTCTCGAGACAGACGGACACCAACGACGACAACTCTGAGCAGCGCCATCTGAAAACGAAAGGCGTATTCTCCTTGCTTTAGAAATGCCAGCCTGTGTTCAGTACAGCATCCTATCTCAGCATGCATTTGTGCTTGTGCAATGGAACTTCCCTCCCCACCTTATGCCACCCGCCCCCACCCAAAAAAAAACCTGCTTTCGTCCCTTTAAGTGCCCTATTTCCAGTTCTGTGGCAGTTCCAGTTGCTACATGAAACCATAGCAACCCAAAAGTTCTGTAACTATGGGAACCTTGTGCTTTGTGTGTTGTCTAAGACCCAACTGCTACCACAATGTAAGTCCACAGGCAAGAGGTCCCACCAATGGGGAGTACGTAGGAACACAGGATGCTTGCCCTATACCAAGTCAGGACCATCAGTTCATGTAGCTCAATATTGTCTACACTGACTGGCAGGGTTCTCATGTGGCAGCAGTTTGCGTGATGAAGGCCATGGAAGCCAGGGAAAGATTTTTGGTTGACTAGGATAAGGTCCCTTTTTCGTCTCCATAATTTGTCTATATTGTACCTTTTTATCTGATGAAGCCATTGTGAAGGCTATTTGTAATAAATTTTAACATTATTATGTAGATATATGTGTAAAGGCTTAGTCCTCACAATAAACTTTATTCTGATTCTGACTGGCAGGGTCTCAGGGTTCTCTCTCAACTCTACTTTGAGACACCGGGGATTGAACCGGGGACCTTCTGAATGCAAGACAGATGCTCTGCCACTGAGCTATGGCCCTTCACCTTTCCAGGGACCCTCCTAGCAAGCCAACCCATGCCTCCACCTATGAATAATGTTACAAAAGTTGGGTGCTTCCTCCACTCTCTGGGCACTCACTCAGTGCCTGTGGCCCTTTGCAGAATTGAGACACGGCGGAGACAGCTGTAGCTTTAAGAAACATGATTTATTCACCTATTTACACCTTCTGTCTGCATGGAGGGAGTCCGGATCTTACAGCATGTTCATTTCAAGAGGGCCTGGTCCCCAACAGGTGTGCAGTCCAGGAGTCCAAGGCATCTCTGCCAGCCTACCTTCAGCCAACCTGCCCAAGATAGACCCCAGTCTTTCTTCCTCCTCCTTCTTCCCAGAACACCTTGCTAAAAACTCTCTTTTCCTGTCACCTCACACCCAGTTGCCCTGGCCAGCTTTCCACACACACCCCGACTCTGTTCACACCTTGGAGCAAAGGTGGAAAGGGCAATTCTCCTGCATTGCCAATGTCCCTCAGTGGCTCTATATTGTTTCTTAATAGTCCTCACCTGGCCAGGTCGTTTTGCATAGGCTAGCCCAGGAATTCCTCTGCAGCTTGTGTTTCCCCTTTCACATCCCAAATAAGCAAAATCCTGCCATTTATTTATTTCTAGGGTTTGGGGGGGGGGGTCACCCTCCCAAATCTATAACACCACCAGCAACAAAAACAGCTCTTAGATTGCCATCGCAGCAGCAGCAACATTGGCATTTCAATTCTCTCCCCTCCCTCTCTTTTCATGCTCTGATTATATACTTGTCAGGTCAATATAGCCCATCTGCTTTTTCGACGATTCTAGCTCTGCGCGCATTAAATTAAACTAGATTTGATCAGTTAATCTTCATCAAACATACAATCTATTCCCCCCCCCCTTTGCGGTACTCTGCAGAGTGAATTACCAAACCCTGACATGCTACTGATCCTCACGGGACAGCGGGAGCACATTTAATAATGCCAAATTAAACTTGTCTTTATTATCAACTATTATACGTGACAAAACAGGCAATTTGCTCTCCGTCTAATGCAGACCTCGGCTGAACTCGGCTGTGTTCCCTCCCACACTGGGGACATGATGGAGGTTTGTAAAGTTGTGGAACATCTGGAGGAACTGGGAAGTTTTTCGCCCTCTCTCGCGATCACACAACTCCAGAGGAAGAAAGCCACTTCTAGAATCCCTGAGAGCTGCTGCCAGTCTTGTGTAGACAATACTGAGGTAGATGGACCAATGGTCTGACTCAGTATAAGGCAGAATTTCTATGTTCCTATGATCGCCCATTTCAAGCCGGTGGGCAGACGCTTCAAAACACTTCTTCACACATTTACTTCAGGGACTCATTTCCAGAGCACGGTGCTGAGAGCCAGAAGAACTGGTTCCATTTTTTATGCGGTGCTCAGCAAAGTGTCCTCTACAGACCCCCTTCTTTGACAGTTGGCTCCTAACTGTGGGCTTTCGAAGCAGCAATGGACACAAGCCACCACAATGCCCTAGTGATGTGTGCTTGGAAAGTGAAACTGGTGTCCCTGCTGAGCCCCAGAGCACAGTGGGAAATTCAACACGGAGATTCAAAGACAACAGATTCCTGTTAAGGCCCATATTATATAACCAGTGTCCTCCTGATTCCTTATCAGCAAGTTTGACCATGTTCTTCAGTTTGGGGAGCCAGTTCTTCGGGGTTGCCCCTCCCAGTCATGACATCACTGCTCTCTAACCATACAGTAGAGAGACTCTGTTGGAAAGGACTATAGCTCAGAGGTAGAGCACATCTCTGACATAGAAAAGGTCTCTGGTTGCATGGCAAGGCATTGCAATCCCGCAGCCCCAACCCATTAAAGAAACCACATTGAATTGGACTGAAGAAGGCCACAACCATAGGAGTCAACTCCTAGGGGCCCCCACAAGAAAATATTTGAGGGGGCCGGGCCCCCACAAAGTTAATGGGCATTCCCTTTCAAGTGGGGTGTGTGCCATGCATCATGTGATTGATTATGGGGCGGGGCTAATAATAATAATAATAATAATAATAACAATAATTTATTTCTACCCCGCCCATCTGGCAGGGTTTCCCCAGCCACTCTGGGCAGCTTCCAATAAAAGGTTAAAAATACATTAAAACAACAGTTTAGAGAAGTTTAGAGAAGTTTTTAATGACTGTTGTTTTAATGTCAATGATTAAAACCGGCCCTTTCTTTGATACTGCTATACCCGTTTTTTGTTCTATCTCTGAAATTCGCTCTTTTTCCATATTCTTTACCATCATCTTTGTCTTGGTTTTATTCAGTCTTGGTTTTATTCAGACATACGAATTTTTCGACTTACGAATGAAAAAAGTGCCTGCACGCCTAAGAATTTTTCGACATTCGAAGGACATCCATTGCAGTTTTAGATGGGGTTTACTCGACTTACGAATTTTAGATGTGGTTTACTCGACTTACGAATTTTTCCGAATTTTTCGTTTCCAATGCATTCCTATGGGGAAATTGCTTTTTTCAACTTACGAATTTTTCGACCTACGAATGTGCATTAGGAACGGATTAAATTCGTTAAGTCGAGGTACCACTGTACTTCCCATTGACTCTGGGAATGAGTCCAGCCAGCTGGCCATGAAGTTTGAGAGCAGAGATTTGCCTGGCCGAAATGTCACTTTTGAGCATCTCGCCATGTCCCCAAAAAAGAGAGAGGAAATACATCACATATAAAGAGGACATAGATGCGCATAAAACCTGTGTACATTTGAATGCATGTACACATACCCATGCACAAGACACATCATATGGGGACTTCCAGCGAGGAAAAATGGTGTGTGCCACGGCAGCAAGCAGCTCCTGAAGCCAGCCAGAGCCAACTGCGCTACCAGGCTGGCTCCGGGCTGCTGAGGCTGCCACCGCCGCTGCCACTGTCAAAGGGGAAGCAGGGGCGTCCGGTGGTACAGCTCTCCTGCCACCTTCCCCCTTTGTTTTGACCGATCGCGGGAGGCTTGGGAGTCACGGGCGGGCGGCTGTTGCCCAGTTTTCTTAAAACCCTGTGCATTTTATGTTTCACAGGGTGTGAAAGAAGGGCTTTGCACCTTTATACAATATGCATGTGAGCCAGTGTGGTGTAGTGGTTAAGAGCGGTAGACTCGTAATCTGGGGAACCGGGTTCGCGTCTCCGCTCCTCCACATGCAGCTGCTGGGTGACCTTGGGCTAGTCACACTTCTTTGAAGTCTCTCAGCCCCACTCACCTCACAGAGTGTTTGTTGTGGGGGAGGAAGGGAAAGGAGAATGTTAGCCGCTTTGAGACTCCTTCGGGTAGTGATAAAGCAGGATATCAAATCCAAACTCTTCTTCTTCTTCTTGGGTCCAGGGTCTTTTGCCTCACCATCCCCACTATTGACTCCCTGTTGCTACTCAGCTTCAAAATAATAATAATAATAATAATAATAATAATAATAATAATAATAATGTGTCCCCAGATTCATTGAAAAAAATCTGGTAACCATACTCTATCTTCTTATGGGGCAAGCATTTGACCTTCATTTTGCAGCTACTTGACCACACTTAAACAACAACAACAAACAGCAGCTTCCACCCAGGCAGGGTTTCACCAATATCAGCATAGCCAGCCCCTCATTTTTAATGACCAAAGGCCCCATTTCCTTAGGTGTTACGTTACACACACCAGACATTGCAGAGAACGACCCACCACAAAAGGAAAGCTCCGTTTGGGGGGAATCTGAGGAGCCTCGGCATCAAAGGAGGTCAAAAGGCAAAGGAAATGCCAAGAGGGGTGATCCCAGCCTTAGTGCCTTATCAGCCAGCAGAAGGCTACACAATCTTTTAAACTGTAATTAAGCACCATCCATCCAAAGTTAAGCACACACCCCTCTTTAATTGCACTTCCCCCATATCATGCCCCATGCTGTGTGCTCTTAACAGTGACAAAGTTGAACACTCTGAAGGACCAAAATAATGTGATGCAGAATATCTGTGATCAAACTGGATGTCCCAAATCTCTCTCTCTCTCTCTCTCTCTCTCTCTCTCTGTCTATCTATCTCTTTCTCTCTCTCACACACACACACACACTTTCAAATTATTTAACTTGCGTAAACCACTTTGAGGTGGCGGCTGTTTTTGCAACCAAGCAGCATAAATGGCGCTTGCAGGATTTGCTCAGTTGATACAGCATGACAAGGGCAGGGTATAAATAATAAAAATAAAAATAATTAAATTATCAATCTCAGGGCCATGGGTTTGAGCCTAGGGCTGTGTCCGGGAACTGGGCAGGAAAACATTACCCAGGCGTATTTTTGGCGACTCGGCATAATGTCCAGCAAAACCCAGACGTATTGCAAGGGGGGCTAAATTTTTTTTTTTAAAGTCCAAAAACTCATATTTTTGGGTGAGATGCAACCTTGAGCAAAGAAAAACAACAACCCACCTTTGTCTGGATTTTCACTTCTGGGAATATGGCAACCACCCCACGTTGGACAAAAGATTCTTGCATTGCCAGGAGATTGGACTAGATGACCCTCATTGTCCCTTCCAACTCTACGATTCTATGATTCTTTCCTAGAGAGTTCAGGCCTGGCCTGCCTTCCCATAACTTTCCATAGCTGTTGCAGAAAACTTGTGGCTGCGGATACCCTCTCCTAGGACAGCTATGCTTCTCCCCACACCCTGCAGAGCAAAAGCCTTCAGCACATGTGTTGCAGTCAGGGAGCAGGGAGGGAGGGCATGTGCCTGCGAGGATTTGGGTGCTGATGCAAGCATCTCCCTGCCTGCGCATCCGCGCAACCTCGGAGGGTGTGCGAAATGCCGAGCGAGGCTGGGCTTTAAAACTGTCCGCCGTTCGGCCTGACTCAGAGGCCGGAGGCAAGCGAAGGCTTCTGAAGACCAGTTGCTTTGAGCCACAGGGAGAGAGAAAGAGAGTGCTCTCGTGCTTGTACGCCCTGCTGCTTTGCCAGGTTCCCAAAGGCATCTGGCTTGACGCGGTGAGAACAGGATGCATCCCTTCCAACATTTCTCAGATGAAATTAGGGGCGTTCTCGCCTGCATCGGTTTGCTTCTCCCGCGTCTGATCTCGCCGCACACACTGACGTCACGTACAGTGCAGGATTTACATATAAGCTAAGCAAGCTATAGCTTAGGGCCCCACTCTCTTGGGGGGTCCCCAAAAAATTTAAAGGAAAAAAAACCTGGGATGTACATTTCCAAAATATAAGATAAAAAACAAATGAAATAAAACTTACATGCAACAACAGCGTTTTGGGGATTCGAACCGCCGACCTTCTGATTGGCAAGCCCTAGGGTCTGTGGTTTAACCCACAGTGCCACCCCTGTCCCTTAAGCAGTATATAAACCTGGTTAAACAAATAAATAGATAAAGGTAAAGGGACCCTGACCATCAGGTCCAGTCGTTTCCGACCCTGGGGTTGCGGCGCTCATCTCGCTCTATAGGCCGAGGGAGCAGGCATTTGTCCGCAGACAGCTTCCGGGTCATGTGGCCAGCATGACAAAGCCACTTGTGGCGAACCAGAGCAGCGCACGGAAACACCATTTACCTTCCCACCAGAGTGGTACCTATTTATCTACTTGCACTTTGACATGCTTTCAAAGTGCTAGGTGGGCAGGAGCTGGGACTGAGCAACGGGAGCTCACCCCATGGCAGGGATTCGAACCGCCATCCTTCTGATCAGCAAGCCCTAGACTCTGTGGTTTAACCCACAGCACCACCTGGGTCCCAGTTTAAATAGCCCAGTTAAATTCTGGAGAGAATGGAGTTCCCTGCAGCTGAGTGCTTCCTCTCACCTGCCCATGTATGTTTTCCACTGTCAGAACTGGGGAGAAAGCTTTTTGACTGGCGAACAATTAAGAAGAGGTACATAGGCATGTAAGACGCACATTAGAAGAGCTTGCTGGATCACTCCAAGACCCATGGCCTCCTCTGAGAAAGGATATCGCTGACTTGTCCACAGACAGCTTTCCGGGTCATGTGGCTAGCATGACTAAACCGCTTCTGGTGCAACGGGACACTGTGACAGAAACCAGAGCGCACAGAAATGCCATTTACCTCCTCGCCACAGCCTATTTATCTACTTGCACTGGTGTGCTTTCAAACTGCTGGGTTGGCAGGAGCTGGGACAGAGCAACAGGAGCTCACCCCGTCGCGGGGATTCGAACTGCCGACCTTCTGATCAGCAAGCCCAAGAGGCTCAGTGATTTAGACCACAGCGCCACTCGCGTTCCGACTGTGAGAACAGTCAGACTCTTCATTGCTCTTATCTATTCCAGCATCCTGTTCTCACAGTGGCCAACATGATGCCTATGGGAAGCCCGAAAGCAAGACCTGAGCATCACCAAATTTCCCCCACATGTGATTCCCAGGAGCTGGCATTCAAAGTCCTGATGCCTTTGAGAGTGGAGGCAGAGAGTAGCCACTGGGGCTAGTAGCTACTGATAAACTCATCCTCCCACCCTAGTTACATGTAAGTTTGTAAGACAAGAACTAAGGCCTGTAAGACATACAAGTAACTATTCTCCGCAAAGAAGCCATCTCTTCCAATTTATGGTCAATGCAGACTTGCCCATGCACATTCATCTCTTTCTGTATTACACTGAGGACAAGAGGCTTGGTTTTAAAAAGGAAGCTACAATTTTCTGTTGTCAAATTCAGACTTACAGTACACCATTTCTACTCTGGTGATGTCTGTTATGGTGGCCATGCACCTAGGAAATGTTTGAAACTTTCCCAAAAAGCTCAACAACTTTCCCAATTACAGGTGGGTAGCCGTGTTGGTCTGCCATAGTCGAAACAGAATACCCCTCCCCCACTCCCTCACTATATTTAAGGATCTGGTGACTTCTGTTTCAGTGTATCTGAAGAAGTGTGCATGCACACAAAAGCTCATACCAAGAACAAACTCAGTTGGTCTCTAAGGTGCTACTGGAAAGAATTTTCTATTTTGTTTCAACTTTCCCAAGAAAAGCTTTTTGTTTCCGGATTTTTACTTCTTCAAATGCCAACCCTATGTGATGTATTCCTGTATCCACTGGCGGAGGAACAGGGGTGCGGGGGAAGAGCGCACCACCACCACCCCAGCGGCATGATCCTGCTAGGGTGTCATCGCAGCTGCGCTCCTGTGCTGCAGGTGACACGCCATGCCCCTGCGGGCAGTGTGCCTTGCCCCCAGGACGCGCGCCAGCCACACCCCGCCTGCTCTCCGCCCCCCCCCTGCCAGAGCTCCGCCACTGCCTGTATCCTTGAGTAGCTCATTAAATTCACACTAATCATTATTCTTCCCACGACAGAAAAACCCACCCCATCAAATCCATATATTTCCATGTTAGCATTACCCTTTTGGTCGCAGGGAATTAGCAGTCTTGATCCCCAGCAGACTCATTCTGAAACAGCAGCATGTATTGCCAGCGCTGACGTTTATAGGCATGTGGACTCCCGCGTCCAATTCATCACCCACGTCAAGCCATGCAGAGTGACCTTCTTGGAGTCAAATCTGCTGGCTTGCAGTTATTGATTCCAGATAGGTGGGTGTATGTATGGAAAAAAATCTGTTGGTGGTGATGGTGGAAATCTAGTCATTCCCACCATTTGCATTTCGCGTGCACACACACACCACTAATGGCAGCAGTCTGAGCATTCATGGCAAACCATTAGCCATGACTTACCACGAAATGCGGCTAGGGCTACTGAGTTCCTGGCTAAACTGAGACCTCCCCAGTTCACAGCTCATGCAGTTAACTGTCACGGTACCACTGCCCTTTGTAAAGGGGCGTGCGTGCGATTTCCTGCAAGATTCCAGTCCAAATTGAGAAAACATTTGAAAAACCTGAAAGCAAGCCATCTTTAGGCTGTGCTATTTTTCAAAGCTGTAAAAATATATACGTGTTTTTGCAAGTTAGGTATGCACCCTTTTCATTAGTATACCAGGACTTATCTATCAGGCTTCCTTGGGTATTTTTATATGTGTGCTGTTTTGTATTTTTATGTTGTCAACTGCCCTGTGTTCTTTGGATGAAGGGTGATATATAAATTTTAGTAGTAGTAGTAGTAGTAGTTGAATTCTGTTCTCCCCCTGAATTAGTTATATGCTTCCCTGGCTACTGATGATCACTGGTAATAATGGAATGAGGTCACGGGACACATTGTTCTACTGCTTTGACGCAGGTGGCACTGTGGTCTAAACCACTGAGCCTCTTGGGCTTCCCAATCAGAAGGTTGGCGGTTTGAATCCCTGCAACTGGGTGAGTTCCCATTGCTCTGTCCCAGCTCCTGCCGGCCTAGCAGTTCGAAAGCATACCAGCAGGAGTAGATAAATAGGTGCTGCTGCAGCGGGAAGGTAGACAGCGTTTCCATGCACTCTGGTTTCTGTCATACTGTCCCGTTGCTCCAGAAGCAGTTTAGTCATGCTGGCCACCTGACCTGGAAACCTGTCTGTGAAGAAAACGCTGGTTCCCTCAGTCTGAAAGCGAGATGAGTGCTGCAACCCCATAGTCGCCTTTGATTGGACTTAACCGTCCAGGGGTCCATTACCTTTACCTTTTTACCTTACTGCTTTGAAACCAATTTCAAACCAGCATAGTCAAAACCTCCTGCAGTGAAGAAAACCTGGTGCTTCAGTAGCCAGCCGTTTCTTAGCAAATGTGTGGAGAGCTTACTCCTTTGTTGTAAATGGAGCCTTACAAAGTCCACTCAGAAGTAAGTCCCACTGTATTCAATGGAGCTTACAGCCAGGTTAAAGATCGTACAGCCTTACACTGCAATCGTAAACATTTTTACTCAGAAGTAAGGTCTCACTGAGTTCAATAGGATTTACTCTCTGGTATGTTCCTGATCATTCTCCCAGTACGTTTCCGAGCACAATTCAAAGTGTACCCTAAATGGCCCTAAACGGCCCATTTAAAGCCCTAAACGGCCTCGACCCAGTATACCTGAAGGAGCATCTCCACCCCCATCGTTCAGCCCGGACACTGAGGTCCAGCTCCGAGGGCCTTCTGGCTGTTCCCTCCCTGTGAGAAGTGAGGTTACAGGGAACCAGGCAGAGGGGTCTTCTCGGTGGTGGCACCCGCCCTGTGGAACACCCTCCCATCAGATGTCAAGGAAATAAACAACTATTTGACTTTTAGAAGACATCTGTTCAGGGAAGCTTTTAATATTTGATGGTTTTATGGCATTTTTAATATTCTGTTCATCATAATCATCCAAGGTAGCTTCAAGATAAAATTTTATTTCATTCCATTTATCTGTGGGTGGTGTTGTACATGGTCCCTTCCCACCCCACATCTTTTCCTTACAACAACCCTGTGAGGTAGGTTAGGCGGAGAGGTTGAAATTGTTTCCAGGTGACAGGTGTCGATGTATACATGCCAGGGCTGGATGAGGCCCTAAGCTACTGAAGGTAATGGGGCCCTTTATGTGTCCAGCTGTCCTTTGTCAACAACAAATTGTCACTGTTTTGTGTTGAATATATGCTATATGGTAATTTATGGACCTAATAGGTACCTATTAGGTCCATAAATTACCATATAGCATATATTCAACACAAAACAGCGACCATTTGCCCATGTTGCTGTGGGGGACCCTTTATTTTCTCTAAGAGCCCTCACACTTTTTAACGCTTCCCCAGACCATGTCTCTCCCTAGGTTTCACCGACGACTAAAATGAATCCTAAAGTGTTAATATGGGAGATGTCTTTGGGGTACCTCAGTGCTCCACGTTCGAAAACCTCTTGCCACCTATGGGATCTCCCGCCCCGGGTTCCCAAACTACTGCAGCTTGCCTTTCCTTTTGGCAACTGCGTGGCCCCTTTGACTTCACTGCCCAGCCCTCTGTATGACAGGAGAATAAGCAACCCGTTCCCTCTTCCACAGGAAAACCTTTGTTCTTTCCCCTTAGACACACCTCTTGAGGCACTGATGCACTGTCAGAGTCCACAAACATTGAAACACAAAAAAGTTTATTGAGGTAACTTAAATAACATGGATGTTCAGGATTAATGCGGTTACAATTCTTCTTTTCAGGTACGTTAGCTTTGTTACAACATAGCAAGGATAAAACCTTTCCTTCCCTTCCCAAAGCCTAACCTCTCACGAGCTCTCTCCAACCCGCTCACCCTCTAACCCTCTAACCCTGACCAACCGCCCAACTGCCAATCTCCCCTTTTTAAAGGACGAAAAGCCCCGCCTCTTGCAAGTGAGCTGCCAGTCACATAGAGTGGGTGTTAACTCTTTATGCGCTGGGCACCTGACCATACCCAGACTCAGGGTTGATCCGCTACAGTTGCCATGCAACCAGTCCCTGCAGAATGTAGGCACCCTATATATAGAAATGAGCAAATGATATTTTAGGGAGCAGGCTAGCAGGCGGGGCCCATTACTTACCTGTACATCATAGGAGCCTACACAACACAAAACGTTCCTTTACCTTTACCTTTATACTGCTTAATCAACATAATCCAGGCGGATTATGTAAAACCACTTGTAATTTCACAAGTGCCTCCTCTTCCTGTTGGAGAACGCAACTTCCTGCAGCCTTTTCCTTGAGACTGGCTGGAAGGGGAGGGAGAAGCAGCTAGGAGGGAAACCAAGTTTCACCCAAGTTTCAGCTCCTGCGGAGAGCTGGCTCTGAGGTGCTTCATTTCTCCAACAGGAGGAGGGGAAGGAAATGGAAGTGGCCGTGCCACGTGGATGGAGTGCTGTCTCACCCTCCCAAGGTTGTTAGACTCTAACTCCCATCAGTTTCAGTCCACATGATCGGTGGTCAAGGACGATGGGAGCTGGGAGTCAAGCAAAATTGGGCAGGCGATGGCTATACTACTGAGCAGTTACACATTGAAAACAGATCTCAGAGTACCTAGGGCTTCCATACGTCTGGGTTTTCCTAGACACGTCCAGCAATCGGACTGTCAAAATGGCATCTGGGAGGATGTTCGCCAAATTGGCAAACCTAGACATATGGCAACCGGGGCGGAGGAAGGGGGTGGGGGCGGTTCTCCCCAGGTGACTTCACTGAGGGGGGTGACATTTGGCAGTTGTGGGCAGGTGGCACACCAAATGTCTGCCATCGGCAGCTTGCTCCACCCAAGTGGCTATCCTGCACCTGGGAGGGCACCCTCCATGCCCCGCGCCCCTCGGGACTGTGCCCGCTCTGGGCAGTGCGGACATGTGCTCCACAGCTGATGGCAACTAGGGCGATTTTTAAAGAAAAATGCTGTTAAAATTCTTTTTTTAAAAAAAGCCCAGAAAAGGTCAACAACTTTGTCCAGATTTTCACTTTGGGGAATATGGCAACCCTACATTCACAGCCCTGTAAGCCTCTTTTTAAATTTTATTTGAACAATTTTTCTTTCTTTCTTTAAAATTTATAGTCCACTCTTCCATAAAGGAAGCTTATAAAAATAATTCTCTCTGTGTGTGTGTGGGAGAGAGAGAGAGAGAGAGAGAGAGAGAGAGGGAGAGAGAGAGAGAGAGAGTGTGGAGTTCAGTCCCTAGTGAAGGCCAGCTGACCCTCAGGGGCATGGGGAACCACCAGAAGAGGCCCACCAGAGGATCTTAGGTGATCGAGATCATAGAATCATAGAATCATCGAGTTGGAAGAGGCCACAAGGGCCATCCAGTCCAACCCGCTGCCAAGCAGGAAACACCATCAAAGCATTCCTGACAGATGGCTGTCAAGCCTCCGCTTAAAGACCTCCAAAGAAGGAGACTCCACCACACTCCTTGGCAGCAAATTCCACTGCCGAACAGCTCTCACTGTCAGGAAATTCTTCCTAATGTTTAGGTGGACTCTTCTTTCTTGTAGTTTGAATCCATTGCTGCGTGTCCGCTTCTCTGGAGCAGGAGAAAACAACCTTTCTCCCTCCTCTATATGACATGCTTTTATATATTTGAACATGGCTATCATATCACCCCTTAACCTTCTCTTCTCCAGAAAAAAAGCCTTTTGGTCCTTACTGCTGGGTCTTGGTCTTCGGAGTGCTCCATGTTTTCATCCTTGGTTGAAGAGAGTCTGGAATGCGTGCTGGAGGTAAACTATATAATAAAATAGAAACAGCAGCTCTGGGAGGCTGGGAAAGATCCAAAATTGAGCAAAATGCACCATCTAGAGGTCTAGGAGGAGAATGGACTCTTCAATCTTAAGAAAAGGCCCAGGGCAGGGACAGTTTTGAACTAATTGCAGATTGCAGTACACCCAGACCAGACTGCTGGCTGCATTGCATTCCGTTCCTTTGAGTTTTCCAGCCTTTCTGCTTCCAGGACTGGATCTCATTTTTCTTTAAAAGGAAAAAGAAAAATGTTGGATTTGCTCTGTTGCACCTGTGTAACTTAGTCACCTCACCCGCAGTACCTTTGCCTCTGTTTGCTCAAAAATGATGGCAACTAGGGCGATTTTTAAAGAAAAATGCTGTTAAAATTCTTTTTTAAAAAAAAGCCCAGAAAAGGTCAACAACTTTGTTCAGATTTTCACTTTGGGGAATATGGCAAATAATGTGTGTCTCTGCAGTGGTGCAAATTCTGCACTGATGGATGGGGATGGAGCATCTCCCTTCCAATGTATCTGACCCTCAGATGAGGCTTTGCTTTGAGGGCTTGAGAGACAAGGCTGGCAAGGGAACGGGGCCTTTTCGGTGGTGGTGCCAGCCCCGTGGAATTTTTTGACTATCAGTTCTGGGCCTCAAGGCAGAGCAGCTTCACAGAGGGCCACTCAGTACAGAGGTGTTTTGTTTTGTTCTTTACTCACACAACTGGCCCAGTCTGCTCTGAGAACCTTAATGTCACCTGGTAGCAACATTCCCAGTGGGAGAGATGAGAAGTTTTTAGATCTGCTGAAAAGCTGTCAGATGGCTGCCTCCTTCTGAGCTACAGGTAGGTAGCTGTGTTGGTCTGCTATAGTCAAAATCAGAGCCGTCTCATCCATTGGGGCTGGTGGCGCGGCGCGCCAGGGCGCAATGGCCTGGAGGGCGCCTCCGTCCTCCAGCCCCGCTGGCAGCGCCTGCCGGCAGCGCCCTCTGACTCCCGGCAAGGGAGCTGGCCGGCCACGCCACGCCCTCTGGCTGCCCAGCAGAGCACAGGAGCACAGCTCTGCGCGCCCTTCCAGCGCTTCCGGGACGGGAGGCGAGGGCGGCCGGCTCGTGCTCCCGCGCGCAGCCGGGCAGCTTGCGCTCCGCGCGCAGCCGGCCGCCCACCCGATGGAGCACAAGCTGCCCAGCCACGTCGCCCGGCTGCACCGCGCCATCCGGATGCGCGCGGGAGCGCGAGCCGGCCGCCCTCGCCTCCCGTCCCGGAAGCGCTGGAAGGGCGCGCAGAGCCCCGCGCCGCTCCAGTGCCACGCCCCTCATCCCCCGCGAGCCCACCCCCTCCCAAGGGGCGGCAAGCGCGGGAGGGAGGCGGCGGAGAGGCGGCATGGCGGGGGCGCCGGAGGGATAGCCGCGCCAGGGCGGCAGATCCCCTTAAGACAGCTCTGGTCAAAATAAATAAAAAATTCCTTCCAGTAGCACCTTAGAGACCAACTAAGTTTGTTCTTGTTGTGAGCTTTCATGTGCATGCACACTTCCTATTGCAACTACTTCATAATGCAAATATTAAGAATTGGCACTGAAGTTTGCTTGCCCCCCAGCTCTTCCATTCCTGTCCCTTTTGTCTTTGTGAGTCGGCTCTTATAGATTAGAAGTCTGCAAGCAGGCACTGCCTTTGTTTTAATTAACTGTGTGTAAGACGCTCTGAGAGCCTTTGGGTCTGAAGGGTAGGGTAAATGTAAAGGTAAAGGGACCCCTGACCATTAGGTCCAGTCGCAGACGACTCTGGGGTTGCGGCGTTCATCTCGCTTTATTGGCCGAGGGAGCTTCCGGGTCATGTGGCCAGCATGACTAAGATGCTTCTGGCGAACCAGAGCAGTGCACGGAAAAGCCGTTTACCTTCCCGCCGGAACAGTACCTATTTATCTACTTGCACTTTGACGTGCTTTCGAACTGCTAGGTTGGCAGGAGCTGGGACCGAGCAACGGAAGCTCACCCCGTCACGGGGATTCGAACCGCCGGCCTTCTGATCGGCAAGCCCTAGGCTCTGTGGTTTAACTCACAGTGCCACCTGGGTCCCTGAAGAGTAGGGTGCAAATGCTTTAAATAAGAAAGAAAGTGTTAGAAGGTTGTCAGTCAAGTTCCTAAGATGTATCCCAAGCCAGAGAAGACATTGAAGCTGCAGCAACAGCACAAAGATTTCTGCTGGTGATGATGATGATGATGATGAATTAAATTTGTATAATGCCCTTCATCCATAGTTCTCGGAGCAGTCCACAACATAAAAATACAAGGATAAAAACCCCTTACACATCACCCCAAAAGAGGAAACACATCACAAATAAAGAAAAAGGACAGCGATTTGCTTAAAATTTGCCCATGCTAATTTTATATGTATGGATGAGATATAATTACTGTAATTATTTTGAATATTTAAAGGATCTCAAGCTGAGCAATATTGAAAGAGGCAATGTCATTAAAGCAAATATGCAATCTAAAATCAATAAAACAGCGGTATAGAAGCATATTTGAAACATATAAAAACAGCTGGAATAGCTCAGTCAGTAGAGCATGAGATTCGTAATCTCAGGGTTCGGGCCCCATGTTGGGCGAAAGGCAGGGGATTGGACTAGATGATCCTTGTGGTCCCTTCCAATTCTACAATTGTATTCCAAGTGAAACAGGGATTCTGGGAATTCACAATTATTAAACAGGATCCGATCTTCTAGGTCAGGAAAAGCCTGGGCAAATAATCTCATCGGTGCGGGAAGATTTGACCTGCATGGCATTCCTGCTCACACTGCTGTCCAAGGCATGACTGCCGGTGTACCCAGAGAGGTATCAGGAAAACTGTGTGTTTGAACAAGAGGAGTGGTAAAACTGGTCCGAGGAGCATTGGTTATTCTGAATTTCTTCACTGTAAGTTTATAAAATATCAATATGAAAAGTCAATAATAACTGTTGATAGATGGTCTCTCTTTCCGGTACATGCAGTTCCAAAGGAAACGATCAGTCATTAGATCAGGACAGTGGGGGGGGGGGTGAGTTTTTGAAAGAGCTTCAAGAAAAGTCCTGCTCTCATTCATTCATTCATTCATTCATTCATACCCATTCTCTCATGTGGGTTTCCTGTCGTTTGGGGGGCTTGCTGGTTTTTCTTTTTTCTTTTTTTGTTTTAAAACGAAACTTCCACAGTATACTTTCTGTACAGCTTTTGCAATTTCCCGTGAGACTGAAACATCCGCCAGTAGTGGCTTGAACCCTCTTCCAAGTTTTTTTTTTTTTTTTTTTTTTTTTAAATTCGCCTCAGGAAATGAAACCTTCACCCTAGGAGGAAGATCAACTCATAAAGCGAGGTTCCAGCTTCCCTTTCTGTCTGGCTCTCTCTGCAAACTTAATTCATTCAAAAAGGGCACAGTTAATTCACAAAAAAAAGTTGTGCAAACAGCCATCGGCCCGTGTGGCTCACGGATGGTCAATGTTGCATTTCTGCAAAGGGCATCGTGTGCTTGTCCTTCATACTTGACAAACCGTAATGGCTGCCAAGTCTGTTATCTGCCCATAAGTGCTTCCTCTGTTCTTACCTCCTTAGGAAAACTAGGAGCCGTGACAAATTGAAGTGGGGCGGGGGAGGGGGGGCAATGAAAGAAAACACGGTTTGGTTTTACGCCGGAAACGTCTTTCAAACTGCCTGTCGTCACCTTCCTGCAAGGCTGTCAAACCAGGAAGAGCGTTTTGAGTTGGCTAATAAATTTACCTGCTTCTGTTCAAATGTACTTGCACACTGCTGACACCTCCATATAGGTGCAGGTTTGAAGGAGGTGTTCGATGGGATGCAATTTAATAAACAAAACTTATAGCTTGTTGTTAGAAGCAAAGTACAGTGGTACCTTGGGTTAAGAACTTAATTCGTTCTGGAGGTCCGTTCTTAACCTGAAACTGTTCTTAACCTGAAGCACCACTTTAGCTAATGGGGCCTCCCGCTGCCGCTGGGCCGTCAGAGCACAATTTCCCATGGTGCCTTGTGTTGGCGAGTGAACCGCACACAGCTCAGCTTGACCCTGTTAAAGAAAATGGAAGAGATGACCGCAAGGAAAGAACCGACTGAAATTCACATAGACGGATGGATGTTCTATATAGAGATCTTCATCTGTGGCTTAGGGAAATATAACCGAAAACAGAATTCCTGTGGCGAGCTTCGCACATGCCGAGACCCCAGTAACGGGAATTTGTGGAATGCTGAAACAGCAGCAACACTCTGGAGATTAACTCAGCCACTGACGTGTTTCTGTGCATCACAAACTTCCCAGATCCTGGAGGTTGCCGCTACATAAACGCTGTTGTCTTATTGTGTTACAACAGCAACGGAATGAATGGATGAATGAATGCATGAATGAATGGCTATCATTGGCTTATGGTTTTCATTCATCTTCTCATTTTCATTGAGGAAAAGAAACAGATGATGGGGTGCCTGTCATTCAGCGGCTTATGGCTTGGTGGGAGGCTGGTGGAGTGCTTTGTTTTAAAATGACTTGAAGCCTTCCCCACTGAGTGTGAAGGTTACTTCGCAGCCATGCGCACAAACACACGCACAGACTGTGAGTCAAAAACAGAAACGGTCTTCTCAGAATGAAACCACTGCTTTTTATATGTATGTGGTCACAGCTCCCTAGAAGAGAGGCCATGCACCCTTTGCTAGCTTGTATCCAGATATCCTCTTGGTGCATTTAAAATGACTCTCCGGTAGGCAGTAACCAGGTGGGTGTTGGACTAGATCAGGGCTGGGGAACCTGTGACACAAACACACTGTTGTGTATTGATTCAAGCGTTATCATATCTGTATTACTATTGTCTGTATTCACATTAGGGGAAAGTAACTGCCTTCCTGTTCCAGAAGGAACAGCTACTATTGGTTCATTCAAGTTGCTGCATTTGGATCCTCAGTCTTATTGGTTCCCACCCAAAGGCAGCTTTGTGATTGTTTGAGATTGTTCCCTCCAAAATGTATCCTTTCTAGCCAGTCTACTGCCCCTATAAATGTAGCTTCCCTCTCCTCAGTTCCCCAGTCTTGTTTACTTGAATAAAGAGTGTTACATGAAGAAGCTGCTATGTCAAAGAGCTGAAATCACTTGCTGAATCACTATCCCCACGCTACAACACACACCTGCCCAGATGTTGCTGAATTACAGCTCCCATCAGCCCAGCAAGCATATTCACTGTCTAGGGGTCATGGGAGTTGTAGTCCAGCCAAGTCTGGAGGTTCCAATGTGTTCCCCACACATGGAATAGATAAGGCCCCTGAAGCTGTATGATTCTAAGAAGGCTAGGGGCAGTCCACCCATGAGGTAAGGCATGGTGACCACCTCGGGCGGCAGAATCCACAGGGTCAGCAATTCCCAATGTAGATCTTTATTCAGGGCCGGCCCACCCATGAGGCATGGCGAGGCGACTGCCTCAGGCGGCAGGAACCACAGGGGCAACAGATCCTGAAGAAGAGCTTTATTCAAGGCCGGCCCACCCATGAGGCATGGCGAGGCAACCACCTCAGGCAGCACGATTCTCCAGAGCAGCAGATATCGATGTCAATCTTTCTCCACCCCTTGATAATGGCAAGGAAGGGAGGCCGCCATTTTGGAGCCTTCCTCAGGTGGCAAATTCTCCTGTGCCGGCCCTGCTAAAAAGGCACAACCTCGGGCACAGCCTTACCAATCCTAACGGCAGACACGCTTCACTTGCCTGGGCCTTTCAGGATCTGGGGGGTTCGAGAAGACTTCCATTCTGAGGGTGGATGCCGAGTGGGTTTTTTTTTCCCCCCTCTGAAGCGGAGCAAATTTCTCCAATCTTCCAGAATGCGGTTATGGCAGTTAATATGATTATTAGCAAACGGCTGCTCTTTATTTGTTCGAATCAAGGCTCCTGGGCATCCTCTGGGAATGAAGCCTTTCTCCAGAGAATTCAGATGGATTGCAAAAACGTGCCGTGGATGTTTGAGCTGATTTACATGAGCAAGACAAAACAGATTGGGGTGGCAGGAGGGGAAAATGTGCCGGTTGACAAGATGAGTGAGGGGATCGTTCAGGGTTTGTTGCTTTTACGTTTCCTGCAATAATTAAAGGACACTGCAACTCATCAAGCGGTCGGCATTTCTTTTTTCTTTTGTAGCAGCCAGGCCCACAATCGAGATCGAAATTTAGCATGCCGTAGAGTTGGAAGGGACCCTGAGGGTCATCTAGTCCAACCCCCTGCAATGCAAGAATCACAGCTCTAGCTCCCTTCTCCTCTGACAAAGGAACAACTGTGTGAATTAATTCCCTTACAGCCCACCACTTTCGTTTCCCTGCCTTCGGTAAAATTTCTGGAGGAGGCTGATTTACCTCAGTTTGCCTCCCTGTTTTGCGTATTTGTCCTGAGTTGCAAAAATAGGAGAACACAAAAGATCCTTTCCTGTATGGTAACTCCCAGGCGATGCCCTCTTGCCCTTTTCAGAGTGAAAGTGGCAATTACGGGGCCTGGGTCTACGTGAAAAGACAGCACTTACTGTCTCCTTTGAAATCCTTCCCCAAAACTTACTTCTCCCACGAAGCCTTTACTTAGCCCAGCAGAGTCTGTGTAATTACGTTTGCTTGCATGCATCTCTTCATACCGTTGCTTCTGCGTTCTCTCGGTTTTTGCCAACATGGTCAAGCATTGTTGACTGCAAGTTCCTTGGGGCAGTGACCTTGTGGGCCAAAGACCCGTCTAAGTTAAGCACCGTCGGCATAATGTGTGGATCTTGCCCGCTGGCAGAACTCTGACAGCCAGAGCATAATCTGCACTACGAACACAGATTGGTTGAATACCATTGCAACTACCGTGCCTTCCCCCAGTGAATCTTGGGAGTTGTAGTTTGGTGAGGGTGCCTGTTTTAGAAACCTTTAGCACCTCTTCACAAACCTATTGGGGAGAGCAGGTGCAGACCCACACCATACATTTAAAACGTGCCCCATGCATATTTAAAGTGCATGATTTTCCTTCAAAGAATCATGGGAACTGTAGTTTTTTTAAGGATGCTGGGAATTGTAACCCCGTGAAGAGAAAGCTAGTTTGCCGGATTCTCTGGAGGATGTGTTGCATCCTTTGCTGGCACCCAGGGCTGGGCACAGAGGGTAAACAAAACCTGCCATGCCAGTCCAACCTTCTCCTCCTCTGCTGGGCAGGTGCAGGGCATGGCGGGCTCCCGGGGCCATGCTATTTACCATACCACCTGCCTGCCTGCCCATCCACACAAGGGGGTGCCCGGCCAGCCAACATGCCCTTGGTGGGTGCATCCCCCAATGCTGGCCCCAAGAGGGCTGGGGATGCAGTGGCAAGGCCAGGCCAGGCTCCGGGGCTCAGAGACCCTGGTGGCAGGCAGGGTGGGGGCACTTGGCTCACACCCCTTCAAAATCATGTGCCTGGGGTTATGGCCCCCTGGCCCTCCCCACGCTACACCCCTGAGCTTTTCTCCAAACTAAGAAGCCCCAAATGCTGTAGCCTTTCATTGCACCGCAGATGGTGTTCCTCTGGGGGTGAGGGTGGGACCAATTTTTGCATGCCACCTCCTTCAGGTGAGGGCTTATCCACACTTATCTTTTGCCCTGCTCTCTCTAGACAAAGGTATGTGCTTTAATACTCTCTGTCCAATCGCTCGATCAGAGCAAATGTCAATTTGGGTTTCCCGCGTAGTACTGTTTGTTCCAATTGAGCTTCAGAGAGTGGGTTTTCATGGGGAAAGCTATGGAGCAAAAGAAAAAGAAAAAGGAGGCACTCAGACATGTAACTTTAATTCCTCTGCCTCTGTAGTAGTTGCTGGTTTGCTCTCCCTAGTCACTTCCAGGCACCCCAGCTGGATCTACACTGACCTGCTTAACATTAAAACAATATTAGATTTATCATTCTAAAACGTCACAGGGCACACTTCCATATCCTCCACTTCCATATCCTCTGTGATGAAAATAGGGACGTCTCATTCCATAATGATAGTTTTACTCTTTATGCTCCACACATCTTACTGGGTTGTCCCGGCCACTCTGGGTGGCTTCCAACATATATAAAAACATAATAAAACATTAATCCTTTTTTAATTAAAAAAAAAACAACTTCCCTGTACCTGTACAGGATTGCCTTCAGATGGCTCTGGGGGTCAGATAACTCCATACCCTCCAACATTTCTCCAATGAAAATAGGGAAATCCTAAGGGAAAGTGGGACATTCCAGGATCAAATCAGAAACCGGGACGGCTTCTCTAAATTAGGGACATCCCCGGAAAATAGGGACACTTGGAGGGTCTGCACTTGTAAATTGTCAAAACGCTGTTTCCCTGCTGCTGGTCTCCCATTGCTCTGCAGTGCCTTCTGTTGTAACATTTTAATAATGCATTGTGAACTGTAACACTAGGACGTCCTGTATCCATCTACACTATGAAAACCATTCCTTAACCCTTCCCTAACGTTATAGCGTTATGCTTAAAATTCTACAAGGCAGGCTTAAGCAGTATGTGGACCGAGAACTCCCAGAAGTGCAAGCTGGATTTCGAAGGGGTAGAGGAACCAGAGACCAAATTGCAAACATGCGCTGGATTATGGAGAAAGCCAGAGAGTTCCAGAAAAACATCTACTTCTGCTTCATTGATTATGCAAAAGCATTTGACTGTGTCGACCACAGCAAACTATGGCAAGTTCTTAAAGAAATGGGAGTGCCGGATCACCTCATTTGCCTCCTGAGAAATCTCTATGTGGGACAAGAAGCTACAGTTAGAACTGGATATGGAACAACTGATTGGTTCAAAATTGGGAAAGGAGTACGACAAGGCTGTATATTGTCTCCCTGCTTATTTAACTTATATGCAGAATACATCATGCGAAAGGCTGGACTGGATGAATCCCCAACCGGAATTAAGATTGCCGGAAAAAATATCAACAACCTCAGATATGCTGATGATACTACCTTGATGGCAGAAAGTGAGGAAGAATTGAAGAACCTTTTAATGAGGGTGAAAGAAGAGAGCGCAAAATATGGTCTGAAGCTCAACATCAAAAAAACTAAGATCATGGCCACTGGTCCCATCACCTCCTGGCAAATAGAAGGGGAAGAAATGGAGGCAGTGAGAGATTTCACTTTCTTGGGTTCCATGATCACTGCAGATGGTGACAGCAGTCACGAAATCAGAAGACGCCTGCTTCTTGGGAGAAAAGCAATGACAAACCTAGACAGCATCTTAAAAAGCAAAGACATCACCTTGCCGACCAAAGTCCGTATAGTTAAAGCTATGGTTTTCCCAGTAGTAATGTACGGAAGTGAGAGCTGGACCATAAAGAAGGCTGATCGCCGTAGAATTGATGCTTTTGAATTATGGTGCTGGAGGAGACTCTTGAGAGTCCCGTGGACTGCAAGAAGATCAAACCTATCCATTCTCAAAGAAATCAGCCCTGAGTACTCACTAGAAGGACAGATCCTGAAGTTGAGGCTCCAGTACTTTGGCCACCTCATGAGAAGAGAAGAATCCCTAGAAAAGACCCTGATGTTGGGAAAGATGGAGGGCACAAGGAGAAGGGGACGACAGAGGATGAGATGGTTGGACAGTGTTCTTGAAGCTACTAACATGAGTTTGGCCAAACTGCGAGAGGCAGTGAAGGATAGGCGTGCCTGGCGTACTCTGGTCCATGGGGTCACGAAGAGTCGGACACGACTGAACGACTGAACAACAACAACAACGTTATAAACCACAAGTGTAGATCTGCCTCCTGTTTATTGAGCTTTCACAGAATCATTCATCCCGATCGTTTTGCATGGGCCATAGAATAACAGAATTGGAAGGTCCAACCCTCTATAAGTTTGCAGGGAGCTTAGGCAATGTTCGCCATTTGTTGGAACATTCATTCTCAATTATTTTGCAGAAATGTTATCTTTCTGGGTCAAGTTACAGGTGGGTAGCCGTGTTGGTCTGCCATAGTCAAAACAAAATCGAAAATTCTTTCTAGTAGCACCTTAGAGACCAACTGAGTTTGTTCCTGGTATGAGCTTTCGTGTGCATGCACACTTCTTCAGATAAAGTATCTGAAGAAGTGTGCATGCACACGAAAGCTCATACCAGGAACAAACTCAGTTGGTCTCTAAGGTGCTACTAGAAAGAATTTTCGATTTTTTCTGGGTCAAGCAAGTGTTGCCTCACACGACCCATTGCATTTCCCTCTCACTTCACTCACCACAAAAAGTCTGCAGGGGTTAGCAAATATTGCAGAAGAGATCCGAATCAACTTGCTGCAAGGCAAGATTGCTTGCCTTATCCTATAGTGGTTCTGTTGTGTTCAGTTGCCCCTCTCCTACCTTTCAACCTGACACCTAGGTAGATCTGGGACTGCAACACCTCTAATAATCCTTGGAATTGTTTGCATTGGGCGTACAGATCTAAATTATCTTGAAGGGATTTTGTGGAGGAAGGAAGTCTTGCATGCATAGCATAGACGTGAAACCATGCAATTCTCCTCTTCTTAACAAACACAGGGACACTAATTCTAGCTTGCAGGAAGAGAAGCCTGTTTTAAAACTGACCCTTAATACAAGTCCAGGTTTCTGAAGCAAAGAAATATCACAGCAACAAAAGAGAAAGAGAAGCTTGATTAACTGATCTCTTGTTATATTCCTCTTTCAACACTTTGTTTTTCAGAAATGTTATCTCGGTCTCAGGGTGGAGGCCTGGGTAGGGGGAAGAGAGAAGGTTTTGCATAAATGTCCTGCCTGGTGCCACATCACCAGCTGAAGTCTAACTAAGAAAGATCAGGCTTACCAAGAAACCCTGATAGGTCCCGGGCTGGAACATTTCAAGCCCAAATCTGAAGACAGAAGCTTCCCTTGAACAACACTGACCCCTGCAGTTTCTGTCAAAGATTTGGTTTCTGCCAGACAACCCCAAATTGACATTCTCGGCAAAGAAATCCCCCACTCCCAGGACTAACTGGGGCAAAAATATGGGCTGCTGTTTTGATGACAACAATGTTGTAGGGACACTGAGAGGCGGTAGGAGACCATAGGTGAAGACTATGGGTAGGCAAACTAAGGCCCGGGGGCCAGATCTGGCCCAATTGCCTTCTCAATCCAGCCCAGGATGAGATGGTTGGACAGTGTTCTCAAAGCTACCAACATGAGTCTGACCACAGGAGTGCCTGGCGTGCTCTGGTCCATGGGGTCACTAAGAGTCGGAAACAACTGAACGACTAAACAACAACAATAGAGAGAGAGAGAGAGAGAGAGAGAGAGAGAGAGAGAGAGAGAGAGAGAGAGAGAGAGAGAGAGATAGTCTGGTCCCCCACAAAGTCTAAGGGACAGTGGACCAGCCCCCTGCTGAAAACGTTTGCTGACCCCTGGTGAAGACCGTCGATTTCATGATAAATTCTCATTTGCATGATTTTGTGCAGTAAACACTGGGTACATTTCTGGGGGGAAATATTTTAACGATATTTAATTTTTAAAAACAACAACAACACTATGGTCTTTTAAATGGGGTATTTTTTACTATGTTCTGTATTTTTGTGTTTTTATATTGTGAACCACCCTGTGACCCTTGGAAGAAAGGCAGTATATTAAACAAACAAACAAACATCATATTCTCCCCCAGAATTTGGCCACACATTTGGCTGGGATGGTGCCTCATAGCTTAAGGCGTATTGGACTATATTGGTTCCGTTTGACCCACGTAGTAGAATATAAACCAATGCTGGAAATCACATGTGGAGAGGGTGTCAATTGTCAATAGAGACAAACTGGGCCTGATCCAGCAGGCATTTCTCATGTTCATATGCACGGAGGTCCTTCTTGCCATGCACTTTGCAATAGCGCATCAAGAGGACCGCAGCCTTCCTTTCCTGGGGATTTCATCTACTTCTGGCTGAGGGTGGATGAGAATCGGCCCAGGAGCCAAGGAAACCCCCAATTCAGACAAGTCCCCAAGAGTTTCTGCTGTCTCTGAGAACAAACGCCTCGTATTGTTTCAACGCTGCCGTGAAACTCAAACCTGCCTTATCAAATGGCACTGCAAGGAAGACCCCCGGCTGTGATGATTGCAGTATCAAAGGCTTCGAGCCTCTGAGAGCAAGGAGCCAGCCTTCAAGTGGGGAAGGAGGAATGTGGGAGTAAACAAAGGGGCGATCATGTAAAGGAAACAAAGCCAGATTGCAGGGCAGGGTCAGGCCATCCAGCAAATGGCAGGCCGAATTTCTGCGGCTGGAGGATACCTCTGCAGCAATCGAGGTACCCACTGGCATGAGCTTGCTTTCAAGGTGCAAATCAGTGATTCCCAAACTTTTTCTGGCCCACCCATCCCCATTGGTTCCGCGAACTTTGACCCCAGTGCCCACTCCCCAACAAAAAAAGCATTATTCGAAATAGCGGTTTGCACAACAAGAAATTGCCTTACTCCCGGAGAAGTATAGATGTTTAAAATCTTGGCCTAACTTTGCAGCGGCCCCTTATTTCACTAATATCACTAATGAAGCCTATAGATGGGCCTTCTCTAGAGCCCGTTTCGAGACAATGCCTTCAGCAGTGCTGTATGGCAAATTTATGAAGGTTCCAATGCATGCGCGTCTCTGCCCCTGCATGTCTAACAAGGTAGAATCCGTTACTCACATTCTTTTATTTCGCGAATTCTATAGTGAAGAACGTGCTCGATATATTTTACCCCTTTTAACAAAGTTTACACCCTTACAACATTATTTGGAATCCTCCCCCAAAATTTTACGAAAATATCTTCTGGAGGATTCTTCAAGTCTAGTATCATATGATGTGACTAAATTCTGCACTTTAGCTATTGAGAAGCATAAATCTCTTTTATTGAATAACACATTGTAAAGTTCCTTTGTGTAATTGTTTTATCTCTGGTGACACTGTTGCCGATTTTTCTCTGTTTGGATTTATGATTTTCTGTACTGCTGGCTTTTGCCGTAATAAAACTGACTGACTGACAACCGCACTTGCAAATGCAGTCTCAGAGTGGCTCACTTTTAGGGAACGATAGACGTGTTGATTTGGGTTTCTCATTTTCCCAATCTTAGATGGTACCACAATTGTTATGTATTGTTTATTAAATTTCTACAACCACCTTTCGTCCAAGAATCACAGGGGGCAGTTGAACAATATAGAAACAAAATGAAAACACCTAACATAATTGCAAACAAAACAATACCACCTCACACACACAGTTTGAAAGGCCTGGAAGAGGAATGTTTTTGACTGGTACGTCAAGACATGTCATGAAGGCGTCAAGCAAGCATCCATGGGGAGAGCATTCCACAAACGGGGAGCCACAGCAGAAAAGGCCCTTTCTTGTTTTGCCACCCTCTGGACCTCTCCTGGAGCAGGCACACGAAGAAGGCCTTAGATGATGATCACAGAGTTCAGGTCGGTTCATACAGATGAGAAGCAGTCCTTGAAGTATTGTGGTCCAGAGCCATTTAAGGGTGTATAGCTCAAAACCAGCACTTTGAATTGGGCCCAGAAACTAATTCACAGTTGGTGCAGTCGGAGCAAGATCAGTGTAATATGCTTACACCATCTCACCCCTGTGAGCAAAGCGGCCACTGAATTTTGCACCATTTGCCATTTCCAAACCATTTCAAAGACAGTCCCACGTATAACACCTAGCAGTAATCTAACCCAGAGGTTACCAGAGTATAGACAACAGTAGATGGAAGGCACTCTGGGCCACTGAGGCCACCTGAGCACATTTCCAAACCTGTCCTTGTGAAAATTCACCAGCAAATTAGCACACATTTCTACTATTATACACAATTTTGGCAAACCATTTCCCGCGGACTAATAGATTTTGCTGTGTTATTTTCAATAACGTGCATTTTCACACACATGGAGCAATTTTGTACATGTTATTGGGTAGGACGGGCGCATCACAAATTTTGAAGACATGCGAGGCTATTGTTTATGGCTGTACATCCTTAGGCTTAATTACAACAGAGTAAGGATGAGTAACATTTAACCCTGCAGGTGTTGTTAGTCTCCAGCTCCAATCATCCCTGACCCCTGACCATACTGTCTTTGGTTGATGGAAGTTGGTGTACAGAATTTCAGCCTCCTCCTCTTCTCTGCTTTCATCCCTGGGATTCTTTTTTGTACTGGAATTATTTGTTTGCATTGTTTCTGGACTGCGTTTGTATCTTGCCATGGGTGTGTGTGTGTTTTGGGTGCTGTTTTTAATTTAAAAATTAAGTCCCCATTTTGGTTGTTGAAAAATCTAGGGCGATGGAGATAATGATGAAAGTTGTGGCAATAACAACAACTTGATGATGATACTGTGAATCGACTATTCTTTTTCAGTGGATGAAAGACTTTGTGATGATGCTCTAATAGTGCCAAAGAACTTCCTTTTACATCCTCACAGAGCCAGTGTGGTGTAGTGGTTAAGAGCGGTGGATTTATAATCTGGTGAACCGGGTTCGCGTCTCCGCTCCTCCACATGCAGCTGCTGGGTGACCTTGGGCTAGTCACACTTCTTTGAAGTCTCTCAGCCCCACTCACCTCACAGAGTGTTTGTTGTGGGGGAGGAAGGGAAAGGAGATTTTTAGCCGCTTTGAGACTCCTTCGGGTAGTGATAAAGCGGGATATCAAATCCAAATCCAATCCACAGAATGGCCATGACTTTGCCCAGGCAGATTTTTCCGTATCCGAGTCATTTTCGCCTGAGAACATACCTGTGCAATTTCCCATAAGGATTACACACACCAGCTTACGAAACGTAATTATTGTTTTAAAAAAAATGCTACCCAGCTTGCCTCTCTCTCTCGATCTTTCATTCACAAAACTGCTGTGTGTAAGCTTGCGGTCGCTGAGCTCCTTGGATAAACCTCTTACAGTAATTCTCACCACAATGCACAAGGTGCACTAGGAGATTGGAAGGAACTTGTTTCTTTCCGTTGGTAACCACAGGACTTTCTCCGAGGCCTTTTTGTTAATGATTCCTAGAAGAGGAGGGGTGTGTGTTTGTGTGTGTAATACGAGGTAGGCAGAACAACCTTTCTCCCTGGTTTGCCACACATCCAGACCCAACTGATAAGAAGAGTGGTTTTCAAACCCTACCTTGTCAGAACTCTTCCCCCACCGACTTGTCTGCTGAAGAATCCCAAATAATTTTTTTTGCCACAGGACTCTTGGATATTGCCAAGGATTGGGGGCATGTGCCCGGGGGGGGGGAGCAGGTGGGGCTCACCAGCCTGGGAAGGTAGCCCATCTAGGAGAAAGAAAACTCTGGTCCCAAACCTCTGGCTCACTTGTGTCTTTTTTTCAAGATCTTGCAATTCTCTTTGTGACATTAGTCGGATCAATCTCCCCAGCTTGGCTCCCCTTCCAGGCTGCAGTCGGGTCTCTTTTGTACTCTGTGTCAAATGAAATGAAAATATTGTGCCATTGTAAACGTGCATTCTGCCACTTGTATAAATTGCAGGGTTCATCTGTCTAATTTTGTGCATTAGTTTATTCTGCAACATTTGCTATTTGGAATCGTTTCATTGACTCCCCTTAAGCTGCAATTCTGTGCTCACTTACCTGGGGGCAATCCCCCTTGACCTCAACGGCACTTGCTTTTCCATAGACTTGTGTATGATCGTGCTGCTAGCCTTCAGTTTCATTTCATGGGGAGGGAAAGGGCAGGAGATGAAGTGTTGCATCATGCTTCTCAGAAGTCCTGCTGTCTACTCAGAAGTAAGTCCTATTGAATTCAGTGGGTAAATGGATCAGGATTGCAGCCTAAGTGTGGCATAACAGATAGAGTGTTGGACTAGGACCTGGGAGAGCCGGGTTGAAGTCAGCCATGAAGCTCACTGGGTGACCTTGGGCCAGTGACATCTTCTCAGCCTCACCTACCTCACAGGGTTGTTGTGAGGCTGAAACAGGCAGGAGGAGAACAATGTACACCACCTTGAGATCCTTGGAGAACAAAGATGGCATATAAATGTAATAAACAATAAAATAAAATAGCTAGGCCAAAATGTTCAGGCTAGTGGGCACAGCACGAAAATTCAGATTTGGGCCTGAGCTCAAGGGGAGAGCATCTGCTTTGAAGGCAGAAGGTCCCAGGTTCAACCCTTGGCAGATCCAGGCAGGGTTCCTGGTCTGAAACTCTGGAGAGCTGCTGCCAGTCAGTGTAGGTGACACTCAGCTAAATGGGCCAATGGCCTGACTCAGGATAAGGCACCTTTCTGTGTTCCTTTGTTCCCACATAAGAGCATAATAACAATAACAATAACAACAACAATAATTTATTTATTTATACCATGCTCACCTGGCTGGGTTTCCCCAGCCACTCTGGGTAGCTCCCAAGAAATAATAATAATAATAATAATAATAATAATAATAATAATAATAGAATCCTAGAGTTGGAAGAGACCACAAGGGCCATCCAGTCCAACCCCCTGTCAAGCAGGAAACACCATCAAAGCATTCCTGACAGATGGCTGTCAAGCCTCCGCTTAAAGACCTCCAAAGAAGGAGACTCCACCACACTCCTTGGCAGCAAATTCCACTGTCCAACAGCTCTTACTGTCAGGAAGTTCTTCCTAATGTTTAGGTGGAATCTTCTTTCTTGTAGTTTGAATCCATTGCCCCGTGTCCGCTTCTCTGGAGCAGCAGAAAACAACCTTTCTCCCTACCTCCTCTATATGACATCCTTTTATATATTTGAACATGGTTATCATATCACCCCTCAACCTTCTCTTAACATCAAACATTAAAAACTTCTCTAAACTGGGCTGCCTTCAGATGTCTTCTAAAAGTCAGATAGTTGTTTATTTCCTTGACATCTGATGGGAGGGCGTTCCACAGGTCGGGTGCCACTACCGAGAAGGCCCTCTGCCTGGTTCCCTGTAGCTTTGCTTCTCGTAGTGAGGGAACTGCCAGAAGGCTCTCGGCGTTGGACCTCAGTGTCCGGGCTGAACGATGGGGGTGGAGATGCTCCTTCAGGTGTACTGGGCCGAGGCTGTTTAGCCTTTAAGGGTCAGCACCAACACTTTGAATTGTGCTCGGAAACGTACTGGGAGCCAACTGGTCTTTCGGGACCTGTGTTATATGGTCTCAGCGGCCACTCCCAGTCACCAATCCAGATCCCCTAAGGGATAAACTATAAACTCCTAGCACCTCTCCCTTGCCTTTTCTCTAAGCTAAGAAGTCCCAAACGCTGCAGCCTTTCGTCATAGAGGGACCACTTCATCCCCTTGATAATTTTGGTGGCCTTTTTCTGAACCTTTCCAGAAGCATGTCCGTCCTCCACCTGCCCCAGCATCCTGAACATCCCTGTGCATGTAATTAAGCTACCACATGCCCATGTGCAATGAGCATGTTTATGGGGAAGGTGTATAGGAGAGGGATGCGCTCAGTAACAACCGGCCACGAATTACTTGACAACAAGGAAGGCAACAATTCATCTCTGTCAGTGTATCGGTTACAGGGAAGCATCTGCTAGAACAATCTATCATAGCTAGAGGAGCCGGGTAAACATGGGGGTGGGAGTCTGCACCTAATCTGCTGTATGCATCAGAGGGAAGTTTTAGAGCAGGGAGCTCATCTCCGAGGGATGTTCTTGAACTACTTTGTCCTGCTTGTGCATTGCTAAAGGGCAGAGCCAGCCATGGTACCCCATGGTACCAAGGCTCAGTTGCATCAATGCTGTGCTGCTGCTGTGCACTCTGTATGGGGCTGCCTTTGGGAAATGCTCAGAAGCTTCAGCTGGTCCAGAATGCTGCTGCCTAGCCAGGGCTGGCCAGCTCATGAGGCGAGGTGAGGCGGCCGCCTCAGGCAGCAGAATCCATCAGATCCCAATGTCAATCTTTCTGCCCTTTGCACCCTTTGCTCCTGACAGAGATCTTCCCTGACCTGCTTCTTCCCTAGCGGCATTTGGGACTCTTGTCTCTGGTGCAAAAATGCACCTAGCTGTCGACTGGAGCATTGCAATAGCTTCACTGTTTGCCGTTCTGCTTCTGGGTCCAATTCAGACTGATAGTTATACGTAAGGTAAAGGACTCCTGGATGGTTTAGTCCAGTCAAAGGCAACAATGGGGTTGTGGCGCTCATCTCATTTTCAGGCCTATGGAGCCGGCATTAGTCCACAGACAGCTTTCCGGGTCATGTGGCCAGCATGACTAAACCACTTCTGGCACAACAGGACACCGTGACGGAAGCCAGAGTGCACGGAAACACCCTTTACCTTCCCGTCACTTGCTCTGGCATGCTTTCGAACTGCTTGGTTGGCAGGAGCTGGGACAGAGCAACGGGAGCTCGCTCCATTGCAGGGATTTGAACTGCTGACTTTCTGATCGGCAAGCCCAAGAGGCTCAGTGGTTTAGACCACAGCGCCACCCGCAGCCCTGCACTGCTAGTTATGTCCACCGAGGAACTGAACGGCTTGGGAGCAAGAAGACACATGGTCCATCTTCTACCATGTGAGAATGGAGAAGGTTCTCCCTCTCATGTCCTGGAGAGACTCTCCCTCTCATCCCTCCACAAGGTAGGAAGTGCCCTGCTGGAAAAAACCAAAGGTCCCCTCTAGTCCAACTTCTTGTCTTCCAAAAAACCTGACCTGTGGGAAGCCCCCAAGCAGGACATGAACACAATGGCATGCACCCCACTTCTGCATGTGCTCAATGACTTTCTCCCCACTTCCGCTCCCCAGCGACTAGGATGGCTTAGAGATGTGCAGCCTCCAATATTGGAGGTTGATAAATAGTTCTTCAATTAAGGATTGGCAGACTAAATTGATAGAGTTTTTGAATTTGCCGAAAATGACGGGAGCAATTAGGAATATATCAAAGCAGAAATTGAAAGAAGAATGGAAGTATATGGAGATATATTTGAAAAAAGAAGGAATAGTAACAGAATTGGTGAGATGCTTTAATTGATTACTCAAGGTGTAAGGGAATAATTCTGAAAAGGAGACGAAGCATAGGAATGTTATATATTTCAAGATAATCAATGTAAAAGCAATATGAAGTCAATTTTTTATTGTATGTGTGTATGATTTTAAATTTGATGTGTATGGTTTGAATATCTAATAAAGATTATTTAAAAAAAAATAGTTCTCAAGCCTGGGCTGCGTTTGGCTGGAATGTGGGACAGGGCTTGCTCAGCTGTAGCTTGTCATCTCAGGTGGCTTTCGAAGAGGATTAGACAAATTCATGGAGGATGAGACTTATCAACAGCTACTGTTGCTCTTCCTCCACTGTCAGAAGCAACATGCCTCTGAATACCAGTAGTGGGAAGTCTTCAAAGAATCATAGAGTTGGAAGGAACCCTGAGGGTCATCTAGTCCAACCCCCTGCAATGCAGCAATCTTTTGTCCAACGTTTGGCTCGAACTCACATCCCTGAGATTAAGAGCCTCATATTGACTGAGTCACAAATACGGAGATTGCTGTTGTGCTTGCATCCTTCTTGCAGGCTTCCCTTTAAGTTTAGGGCATCTGGTTGGCCTCTATGAGAACAGGCTGTTCTTACTTTCTTGGATCTGCCCAGAAGTTGGCACTGCTGAGTTCAATGGGTCTTTCTCCCATGCAAGTAGGTTGTACAGAGTACCACAGCCTGCAAAATATTATCAGAAGAGACTTTCTGTTTACTCACCCAACCCATGTTTGGGAAACGAGCTTTCCTGAGAAACAAATGGATTTTCTGCTAACCTAAGAAGCAGCTATAGGCCAGCCTCCCAGAGAGACCCCCCATTATCCCTGATACCATCTGGGTTGGGAAGATTAGGAGAGGAGGGACTGAATAATAAAAGGAGGCAGGGAGTCTTTTCTGGAGTGGACAAACCAGATAAGGGAGGGGGGACAAGTGCTGGGCTCCTACCAGCGATGTTTGTGCATCACACCAAGGTATCTTATCCAGTGTCCTTCTCTGAAGCTCAATGTTTATTTGCTCTGGGACCACAGATAGCTGGAGGGTGGGAGGCTTGCGGTGTACTCGGGCAAACAGTTGGCTCATTTCAGTAAACAATGGGGCCCACAGAGGAAAATCGCCAGACCTGGAATGGACCAACTAGCAAGGCCTGGTCGCTATGAGATACCTTTAGCTTAAAGCTTGTGGGTTTCAGGCTCCTGTTTACCCCTGAAGCTCTCTACCATGAAAGGGTCCTTGTGTGGACTATGACATGAGATAAAACATAAGTCTCTTTCCTTCCTAAGGGTGCCACCAAATTCCACTCCTAGTTCAGATCAGCAAGCAGAGTTTTGTAGGGGTACGACACCATCTCCGAACAAGAATGGACACATGCGTCGCTCTCCTGCAAGAGGGAGCTTATCACAGGACAAAAGTCAACACCGGTTCACATACAACTGCGTAAGAAGTTCATATGCTAGTTAATACATAGAGATTCAAATTTAAGAATAATTGCTAGGATTCGACTGGAAATAATCTCACTGTAGTGGGGAGTCAGTTATTAAGAACTGAAGAAGAGGCAGATGGGGCACATCAACCTGGGAAAGTAGCCCATCTAGGAGAACGAAAACATTGAACCTAAACTTCCACTGCATCGTGGGATATCTTCAGGAGCAGAAAAGGCTAAGGGGGGGAGCCTAAACAAATCCAGAGTGGAGTCCCTAAGATAACAAGGGATGGTGCCTTGTGTGCCTGCTTCTGGCAACTCCTGAAGCCAAGCTAGAGCCAAACAAATGGTCAAAGGCCTGGAAACGATGCCTTATGAGGAACGGCTTAGGGAGCTGGGTATGTTTAGCCTGGAGAAGAGAAGGTTAAGGGGTGACATGATAGCCATGTTCAAATATATAAAAGGATGTCATATAGAGGAGGGAGAAAGGTTGTTTTCTGCTGCTCCAGAGAAGCGGACACGGGGCAATGGATTCAAACTACAAGAAAGAAGATTCCACCTAAACATTAGGAAGAACTTCCTGACAGTGAGAGCTGTTCGGCAGTGGAATTTGCTGCCAAGGAGTGTGGTGGAGTCTCCTTCTTTGGAGGTCTTTAAGCGGAGGCTTGAGAGCCATCTGTCAGGAATGCTTTGATGGTGTTTCCTGCTTGGCAGGGGGTTAGACTGGATGGCCCTTGTGGTCTCTTCCAACTCTATGATTCTATGATCTTGTTCTGCTTTCCTTTGGACCACATTGGAGAGGCCGAGATGGGGGGGGTCTTGTCATCTGGGGAGCCCAGGGCCTCTAGACACACTGCCCAGGCTTGTGCCCATTGGTGCTGCTAACCCGGCAAAAACAATGTGGTTTGACTTTGCCCCTGTAGGCACACTCCGTTGTCTTTCGAAGAAGAGCCTGCAGGATCAGGTCAGTGGCTCATCTCATCCAGCATCCTTTAGTCACAGTGACCCTGTGGGAAGCCCAAAAGCAGGCTGCCACCGCCCCAGTTTCTAGCAATCATGTTGTGTCCAAGAATGGCCTACCCACCAGCGAGAGACTTATCTTCTGTGAATCTGACAGAATTTGGATCCGGGTGTGATCAGCCTGGAAAAGAGGAGACTTGAGAAGAGATATCTCAAATATCTCAAGGGCTGTCACACGGAAGAGGGAACAAGCTTGTTTTCTCCTGCTCTCGAGGGGTAGGACTCGAATCGATGGCATCAAGTTACAAGAAAGGAGATTGCGACTAAACATCGGGAAGAACTCTCTTTGACAGTGGAACGGGCTCCCTCAGGAAGTGCCGGACTCTCCTTCCTTGGAAGTTTTTAAGCAGAGGTTGGATGGCCACCTGTCATGAATGCTTTAGTTGAGATTCCTGCATTGCAGGAGGTTGGACTAGATGACCCTAGGGGTCCCTTCCAAATTTCTATGATTCTATAGTTCTCGTTTGGCCTTGCAGCCTGTCCCAGTTTGTTCTTATGATGCTTGGGAGGGTGATGGAGGAGAAGAATAGGAGGGCACTCGGAGCAAGGAAGGGGGGGGGCGATGTCCTCCCAGTTCAGTTAACGCTTGCAGGAAGTGGTTTGGCAGCCCCCGGTCGAGCGCCGATGCCCCTTCTCAGAAATGAACATGCAATTCTCTAAAGATAGATTGCGCAAATCGAGACGCAAACCCACCAGGGCCCTCGGGAGCCCACAGCTGCAATTCCCCAAGCATGGAGTTCCAGAAGGCCATTACAGAAATAAGATAGGGGTGTGTGAAAAAAAAAATGCCCCCACCCTGCCTGGCCCTTTTACGCAGCTGCCTCATGGACCTAACCAACCAACGCTCCACAGCCGAGCAGGTCTCTTATGCAAGTTTCTCTTGGGTTTCACATCCGCAGAACCCACTTTTTGTCCAGAGTGTGGCAGCTGCACACATCCTTTGACACACACAAACACACACATAGCCTGTGTAATCTCTTAACTGTAACCTCAAACTACGCCTCATTCTCCCGGACGCCGCAATGGCAACGAGGAGCCTGCTGAAAATTGGGCACCGCGAGAAGACTTCCCACTTTGGGGTCTTTGATGAAACAGGTGCAGAGAAAGAGAGAGAGAGAGAGAGAGAGAGAGAGAGAGAGAGAGAGAGAGAGAGAGAGTTATGGGTGGCATTGCAAGTGACAAGGCAGAAAGTCTTATCTCTGTAATCCATGTCGATTGAGCATATCACCTCCCACATGTTCCCATAGTTAAGGGGAAGCTGTCCAGTGTACAGATTTATGTATTATGAGAAGAGCTCTGGTGGATCAGGCTCACGGCCTGTCCAGCTTCTTTCTTCTTTGGCGATCACTCGTAGTCGAGTAAGATTGTCTTCCATGAGCATGCTCTTAACTGTGAGTCTGTGAGTGACTGTGGAGGCCAATTCTGGATCCACAGTGGGGACATCTTTGTCGGCCCTTGCGGAAAGATTAACTGCCCAGGTAGGAGAAGTGATAGATATTTTCCAGCGTTGCACCACTGAGTTGGATTTGTGGTGCTGCAAAGGGGTTGTTCTGTGCTTGTTGGTGCAGCACTTTGGTATTTTGGATGTTGAGCAACAGGCCAAGCTTTTCGTAAGCTTCTGCAGAGATGTTTAGGATGGATTGGAGATCAATCCTCTGAGCGTGCACACACGACGTTGTCGTCAGCATACTGAAGCTCTATGGCGGAAGTTACGGTAACCTTACTCTTTGCTTTCAACCTGCTCAGCATATTTGCTTTCCAGCATGCTGTTCTCACTGTGGCCAAGCAGATGCCTGGGGGAAACCTGCAAGCAGGACTTGAGCACAAGAGCCCTCTCCTTTTGGGGGGCTTCCAGAAACTGGTATTCAGAACTGCAGAAGGCAGAGCATAGCCATCGTGGCCAGCAGCCTTCTATAGTCCTCTACCCCATGAATTTCATAGAATCATAGAATCATAGAGTTGGAAGAGACCACAAGGGCCATCCAGTCCAACCCCCTGCCAAGCAGGAAACACCATCAAAGCATTCCTGACAGATGGCTGTCAAGCCTCTGCTTAAAGACCTCCAAAGAAGGAGACTCCACCACACTCCTTGGCAGCAAATTCCACTGCCGAACAGCTCTTACTGTCAGGAAGTTCCTCCTAATGTTTAGGTGGATCTTCTTTCTTGTAGTTTGAAGCAGAAAACAACCTTTCTCCCTCCTCTATATGACATCCTTTTATATATTTGAACATGGCTATCATATCACCCCTTAACCTTCTCTTCTCCAGGCTAAACATACCCAGCTCCCTAAGCCGTTCCTCATAAGGCATCGTTTCCAGGCCTTTGACCATTTTCTGGTCCATCTTCTGGACACGTTCCAGCTTGTCAGTATCCTTCTTGAACTGTGGTGCCCAGAACTGGACACAATATTCCAGGTGAGGTCTGACCAGAGCAGAATATAGTGGTACCCAATCCTCTTCTACAGCCAGCTTGTCCTGGGAGAGCCCAGGTTCCTCCAACTCAGGCTCAGTCATTCAGCCCTTGTTGACCTAGAATATCTACGGAATCGACAGAGGGCAGAAGCCTGTAGCAAGATCTGTGAACATGAGCAGGATAGGATCCTGCAGATCTCAGGCTGAGACGGGAGATTCCTTCTCTTCGTTTTTTATTCCCTACCCTTCTGAGTGGGTTGCCCCAGCCACTCTGGGCAGCTTCCAACATGTTGTTGTTCAGTCGTTCAGTCGTGTCCAGCTCTTCGTGACCCCATGGACCAGAGCACGCCAGGCACGCCTATCTTTCACTGCCTCCTGCAGTTTGGCCAAACTTATGCCAGTCGCTTCAAGAACACTGTCCAACATATAAAGGTAAAAGGACCCCTGACCATTAGGTCCAGTCGCGAACGACTCTGGGGTTGCGGCGCTCATCTCGCTTTACTGGCCGAGGAAGCCGGTGTACAGCTTCCGGGTCATGTGGCCAGCGTGACTAAGCCGCTGGTGAACTAGAGCAGCGCACAGAAACGCCGTTTACCTTCCCACTGGAGCGGTACCTATTTATCTACTTGCACTTTGACATGCTTTCAAACTGCAAGGTTGGCAGGATCCAACATATATAAAAATACAATAAAACATTTGGGGGGGAAACTTCCCCATAGCGCCTTCAGTATGTCTTCTAAACGTTTGGCTGTTACTTATCTCCTTGGTTTGGGGGGTTGCATAACTCCTTACCCACCAACGTTTCTGAAATGAAAACAGGGACATCCTAAGGGAAAGCGGGACATTCCGGGATCAAATCAGAAACCGGGACAGCTTCTGTAAATCAGGGACTGTCCCTGGAAAAGAGGGACACTTGGAGCATCTTCGTGTCTTGGCGCTTATGGAGGACTGGTGTATTCCTTGTGAAATTTCTTTGTTTGCTTCCTTGAGCAGTGTATTCTTAGTGCACTTCGATAGAATTATCTCTTGCAAATGAGCTTGCAAGTTTTCACATTTTGTATTAAAGGACAAGAAAAGGCGGCTTCTGTCACTCTGTTGGGGAGGGGGAAAGGCCCACCCAGTTATGTGACAATCGTAGAACAGAGAGGAAGGAAGCTCTTCCATTTTCTTCTTTTCCTCTGTGTGCAAAACGGGAGCCTCTGGGGATTCCTGCCTAGCTGCAAATCCCACAGCTATTAATAAAGAGCCACGGCATTTGCATATGCATGGCCCCCACCTCAAAGCCTTGTAAGACCTTTTTTAAAAAAAGAATGAGCAAGCCAACAACCCTCCCGTGGTTCTTCATAGCAATCTCGCACAGCACCCCGAAACACACTTTTGGGGTGCCATGCTCTCATGCACAACCCCAGAAGACGTGCGTCCCAGTTTTTTGCCTCTACGTGTTGTGGGGTGTTGCACCCTCTTTAAAGTAGTACAGTGGTACCTCCGGTTAAGAACTTAATTCGTTCTGGAGGTCCGTTCTTAACCTGAAACTGTTCTCAACCTGTGGTACCACTTTAGCTAATGGGGCATCGCGATTTCTGTTCTCATCCTGAAGCCAGTGGGGTAGCAAGGGGGGGCGATGGGGGCACTTTGCCCTGGGTTCCAGCCGGGGGGGGTGACACTCGGCGCCCCCCCCATGAGTGTGACTCCCAAGCCGGCGCACGGAAGGGGTGCCAGGCGGCAGCTTGGGAGTCCATGCGGACTGTGTATGTCTGCACATGCGCAGTCCGTGCGGGCTACTGCACATGCGCACACAGTCCATCTGGGCTGCAGGGCGGCTTGCACCTGGCAACTCATAAGGCTGCAGCACTGCACTGCAGCCTTACAAGTTGCCGGGCGTGATCAGCCGCCACACAGACAGGGGCCGCTCGCGCCAGGCAGCCCGGGCAGACTGCACTCTGTAGCGCATGCATCATGACGTCACAACGCATGTGCACTACGGAACAACGCCCTGCCCCGGGGGGGCGCTGCGCTTGCCGCTCCGGGTAGCCAAGCGACTCGGTTAGCCACTGCCTAAAGCAAAGTTCTTAACCCGAGGTACTATTTCTGGCTCAGTGGAGTCTGTAACCTGAAGCGTCTGTAACCCAAGGTACCACTGTATTCCATGCCATATTATGTGATCCTAAACTGACCAGGCTTAGGATCCAGCCTAAGTCCACCCTGTCTGGCCCCCTGTCCCTGGAACGCTCCTTCTGAGGGACTTGTACTGGCATATCTTAAGAAGTGTGCATGCACACGAAAGCTCATACCAAGAACTAACTCAGTTGGTCTCTAAGGTGCTACTGGAAAGAATTTTCTATTTTGTTTTGGCATATCTTTGGCTGACTTAATGCTGGCTCAGCCACAGATGTGCCTCATCCTAAGTTGCTCATCCCAGCAGATCATGCCCCTTGCTCTTCGAAATTCTCAGTTCTCCGGTTTTCATGATGCGGTAGGGCGTGTCATTTAAGGACGGAAAATTTTATTTTGCGAATTTGCTCAATGAGGGGGTCTAAAAATATGTTATTGCACATGAGGAATCCAAATCTGCAATTATTTTTATGATTGGTTGATGTTTAGCTTGGTAAATTGAGATTTGTTTGAAATACACTAAAAAAAGCCAAAAACTCGCATTTTGAAGCGAAGTTAAAGTTTTTAATCATTTTATACAAGCGAAAATATAAAGAAATTTTATTTCCAGCTGTAACAACATATCATCACTTTATCTTATAACGTCCTATTATAGTAAAAAAAAAAGAATAACATTAATTGGAATTAATAACAAGTTTCATCAAGTCCTGTTTTGATTCATTTCTTGACAAAAGCTGATGACCTGCTTCTTGGCCTCTCTGCAGCCTCTGTGACTTGTTTCACACATCTTTCAATCCCTTGACCATGACAAGGCTACTGAGGAACTTGCATAGTCTTGTCAATAAATTCCTTTATTTCTGTCAAGGTCATTTTGCATGTTAATGGAGGTTCATAAACTCCATCAAACCAGTCTATCAACTCCAATAAGTTTGAAGCAGAGGTGTTTATAGAAGGTATCTTCCTTGGACGTACTGAAAGGTCTCCAAATATATCATCATTGCCACCTCTCAAATTGATGATCTTTTGAATTCCAGCTCTCCTTTCTTCCTTATTATTTGAGCACAGCAGTGTCTGAATTAACATTTCACTAAATGCATACCACGCTGAATGCTTAACAGTCGGCAAAACAGCATTTACTACAGCCTTGTTTTGCAGTCTAAGCTGTTGCAATTGAAACAACAAATGATGTGGGCCTTCTATCCACAAATGTTTTACTTTGATATTGAACCAACACGGATAGTACACACCAACGATGTATTCTACAATCAGCCTTAAATTCTTGAGGTTTTTGCCTTTTAGGCTATGTTTGGAAACCCACAAGCGACAAAGTCTGTTTGCTGTTGTAAGCCACCTTGAATGGCTCACTGGTCCAATTTCAAGAAGTGCCAGATTATTGGGAAGTTTACCTGCACTTATGGTCTGTGTAATTCTATATCCATACGCTTGATCGGTTGACAGATCCTTCACAATACTGTCACTGAGTTCAATAACAGGTACTCCAATTGAAATTTTTGGAAATTTAGGATTAATATCAAGCTCTGTAGCTGCATCTAACATTTTACCAATGTCACCTGTCCACTTGTTGTTTGACAGTCTTCCCATCAAGGGCTGTGATTAAATGGCGAAGAGGTAACTCGTTGGTGTGAAGAGCACAAACTAGCCAGTTAAGTTTGCAGCCTAATTTGACTTCTACCCAGTGCATGATGCCACCTTCCCAGCCAGTATTAATATTTGTTGAATCACCTCCAATTGCTTGTATTTATTTTATCAATACCTTTCTCTTTCATGAAATTCAGTAAATTGTCAGCAATTATTTCAGCTGGTTTTTCATTCTTTGAGCTTTTCTCTGGTGTAAAGTGATAAAGGTATCTCCCACCTGGCTCACTACAAACTGAATAATGTTGTTCTTTCATAGTACTGGGAAACTGCTGCTCTAAATTTTCAGCCTTCAGCATAACTTTAGTTGAATCTTCACGACCATCGAAAAATACGCAATCAATTTGACCCTTTTTACAAATTTCTTCAAATTCATTGTCTAATGATGACATCAATTTCTCCTGCGCTCTCTTTACTTTATTGTGGTCAACAACAAGTTTCATATTTTCTTCAGTGATCAAGCCAGTATCAATAAATGCAGCGGTGGTAATTGCAGCTGTGGCACGAAGACCAACACCGTATCTGATGCTCTGCATAGTAACATTAGGTATATCTAATGTATTGTACTGTTTCTCTCCATTAGAAGTTGAAGGAGCTGCTAAATCATAATTTGATTCACTTCCATCTTCTGTATCAGATTCTTTTTCCTCATTTCCAACCCTGGAGGAACTTTCTTCATGTGATGGAAGTAAAGAAGTCTGCAAGCATTCCTTTTTATATTCAGCATCAGCAAGTCTTGTTCTCTCAACTTCTCCTTGCTTTTGATTCTTTATCAGTCTGTTATGTTCTGGAAAATCTGGCAAACCAATTTGGTGTGGTCCAATAGAACCAATCTTGTTTCTCTGGCCTTTAATGAAAGCAAGTTCTTTCACTGGGATCTTCTTGTCTTTAGAGCATGTACAATTAATATGAGCTTCTTTTGTGCAATGTGTAGCACAGCCAAATTCAGAGCACATAATGATTTCACATTTGCAATTGAGAATGTCAAAGAGCTTGTCAAGTTTTGAAGCAAAGGCTTCTTTAATATCTAACTTGCCCCTTCCAAGAGATATGTTTTTTGCTTGCTCTCAACTTTCTTGAATCTTTGCTAATACTGTAACTCTTGAATTCACAACAGGAAAAACAAAAGAACAGTTTGCTCGTTCCCATTTTTCAAGTACTTTAGGATATATGTCTTTTGCAACACTGGCAGCTGTACAGTTTCTCATATCCTCACTACTTTGTTCTCTCAGCAACAGTCCATATCTTAACATGTCTCGCAAAGTTGGTAATTCTGAAGGCAACATGTCTCTTCCACTTCCAATAAGGTTGCTCACATGTGTGAATGCTCCCTGCCTTGTTCTCTTCTTTGTAGTCATAGTGAAGCAGTTATCACTGGTTGTAGAAAGCAAAAAAGAAATCACATACCATTGTATAATCATAGAATCATAGAATCATAGAGTTGGAAGAGACCACAAGGGCCATCCAGTCCAACCCCCTGCCAAGCAGGAAACACCATCAAAGCATTCCTGACAGATGGCTGTCAAGCCTCCGCTTAAAGACCTCCAAAGAAGGAGACTCCACCACACTCCTTGGTAGCAAATTCCACTGCCGAACATCTCTCACTGTCAGGAAGTTCTTCCTAATGTTTAGGTGGAATCTTCTTTCTTGTAGTTTGAATCCATTGCCCCGTGTCCGCTTCTCTGGAGCAGCAGAAAATAACCTTTCTCCCTCCTCTATATGACATCCTTTGATATATTTGAACATGGCTATCATATCACCCCTTAAACTTCTCTTCTGCAGGCTAAACTTACCCAATATTAATAATACAGATAACTACATATTAATAATTATTAATATTAATATTAATAATACAGATAACTACAATACATATATAACAGAACTACAATATCTTGTAATCAATTTTAGGCACTTATCAACATCTGTTTTCATGAAAATTTGGGAATAACATATACGTTAAAATGACAGAAAAATTTAAAAAAATTAAAAAGTAGGAACTTTTCACATAGATATTTACCAAGCAAGACCTAAATATTTACAAGCAACCAAAATATATTTCAAATTACCTAATCATACCACAACTTTTTAACACCCCTCAAATCAGGATTTTTAAAGATGAAAAATTCAACACGCCCTAATGATGCGGTCCTCCAACCAATGCACAGAAAGATAGATATATTACAGAGCGGGGGTGCGCAAAACGCACACATTTGTGAAAACGGCTTACGAAAAGGCCTTCCACTGGGGGAAAGTGCTTGCAAAAAAAAAGTGTACGTTTGTCAGAACAGAGTACCAAGAATGTTTCGGGAGAAATGCACTGCAACATCCTTATATGTATTTTCGTGGGGGTTTAAAGGGTAAAAAATTTTTTTTTGCAAGATTCAGTGGAGAACTGAATTTCGGGCTAGAAAAATGAGGAATCATGGGAGGTGGTCTGAAAAATCAATGGGTTTGCGAAAAATTGGGGAAAAAGAAATAATTCCAACAAAACAAGAATGGCAAGGTAAATTATTTAGTTATGTTGCATTGGCATGATTGACAGATGCGATCAGAGGTCAGAGCAAACAAAAATTTCAAAAAGATTGGAAGAAATATAGCGATTACCAGGAAAAGCAACGCCTGCAAATTACTACTTGGACTTGTTTTAATTAACTTTTGCAAATGGATTTATGGTTATTGCAATAAAATATTAAGTAGAAATATAAAGAGAGTTAGTAAGAAGATAAAGGGAAGCAGATTGTTATGGTTGATAACAGACCCGCCTAGAGGATGAAGGAAGTCATCAAAGAAAATGGATCTGAAATTTGGTTTAAAAATATACTGTCCACACTAGAGTATTTTTTTTAGGTATGCTTATATTTTTGTTATGGTTCTTTTTGTCAATATTGTTGTTTCTTTTCTGGTTTTCCTCCCCCCCCCCTATTTCTTTTTTTCATTTTCATTTGTTATGTAATGTATGTCTGCGTGTTATGTTTGTTTGTCCGCACATAAAACAAAAGAAAAATGATTTGAAAAGGAAAAAGAAAATCTGACAGGTTTGGCCCATCCCTAATTTCTGAAGCTGGCGGTCCTTGGTGCAACCTCACACCGGTTGCCCGTGAATGTTATGTGTCAGCTGCTGAATCAGGCAGGGGAGCATGGGAGAAAGCGCACACCACAGCCTCTCTCGGCATTATGTACGCCCCTTTAAGCTAGCCTTGCATTCCTCCTTCGCCCGGCATTCCCACACTGGAATCGTGTTGTATAATTTAGTGAGAGGGCCGGCCTCCTCTTCCTCCGGCACAACAAAGAGTTGGCCACACAGGAACAGAGGAAATGAGCAACATCTGTCCGGCTTCCTCTCTCTCTCTCTCTCTCTCTCTCTCTCTCTCTCTCTCTCTCTGGTAAGCATCGCAAATGAACAGCTGTGTCTGGTATTTCGTCCAGCGCAGAAATCCATCATGCCGTATTTCTCTCTTTCCCCCACCCCTCCCCTTTTAACACACCCCTCAGCACAGGCATCTGCGCTCAGGCCAGAAAGGTAATCCGAGTATTTTTATTTCCTCCGAGATACAGCGGCTTTGTTGTTCGAGTTTCTCCTCAACAGGACTTGGTGCGAATCGGGCTTTCCCTCTCCACACACCCTCCCCCACACCTTAAAAATTAGGAACTCTTTGTTCATATTAGGACCCCTTCATTCGTATTCTGGGATCGCTTCATTCGTTTCTTCCCATCTGCTTCTTTTTACAAGGCAGAAATTTGTACGCCTTCCTAATTTCTTTATACAAATTTCATTAAATTTGTATATCCCAGGGTGGTTCGCAACAGAACATCGCAAGATAAAAAACACTGCAATAAATCACAATAAACACAAAATACATCATTATAGGTTTTTTTGTCATTTAAGGGTTTTATTGCTTTCAATCTGATCTTGCATTCGGTAGATCCCCCCCCCCCCGTTCTCCATATTTCAGTGACAGCATAATATTCTTCAGTTTTTGTTATATATTACGTTGGTTTACCATCCGATACCCATAGATCTCAGGGTGGGTCACAACATAAAATTACAATACAAAAAACAAAAAATATATAATAAAAATAAGAACAAAAACAAACCAATAACCGCCCCCCCTTCGATAATATGTCAAGTAATGCCTCTCTCTCATATGAACGAACCCCGCCCCTAAGATCATCATTTAAAGGGGCATCGGATGTCGATCAACCCAAGGCATGGTTGAAGAGACGTTTTTGCCTTGAGGGCCTTGGAAGATGATCTCAGGGTCCAGGCCGGTTTATATGGAGAGAGGTAGTCCTCGAGGTATTGAGGTCCCGAGCTGTTTAAGGCATTTTAGGCTTTAATAAGAAAAATGGAGGCAGTGAGAGATTTTACTTTCTTGCTTTCCATGATCACTGCAGATGGTGACAGCAGTCACGAAATTAAAAGATTGCCTGCTTCTTGGGAGGAAAGCAATGACAAACCTAGACAGCATCTTTAAAAGCAGAGACATCACCTTGCCGACAAAGGTCCGTATAGTTAAAGCCATGGTTTTCCCAGTAGTGACGTATGGAAGTGAGAGCTGGACCATAAAGAAGGCTGGTCACCGAAGAATTGATGCTTTTAGATTATGGTGCTGGAGGAGACTCTTGAGAGTCCCATGGACTGCAAGAAGATCAAACCTATCCATCATTAAGGAAATCAGCCCTGAGTGCTCACTGGAAGGACAGATCCTGAAGTTGAGGCTCCAATACTTTGGCCACCTCTTGAGAAGAGAAGACTCCTTGGAAAAGACCCTGATGTTGGGAAAGATGGAGGGCACAAGGAGAAGGGGACGACAGAGGATGAGATGGTTGGACAGTGTTCTTGAAGCTACCAACATGAGTCTGACCAAACTGCGGGAGGCAGTGGAAGACAGGAGTGCCTGGCGTGCTCTGGTCCATGGGGTCACAAAGAGTCGGACACGACTAAACAACTAAACAACAAAAGAACAAGAACAACAAGCCATGAACTAATAACCCAATCCTATACATGTTTAACTGGAGGTAAGGGTCACTGATTTTCACTAGTTTCCCAAGGTCTTAGCCTGCCAGTGCAAGGAGAACCAAGAGGGAGCCAGTCTAAGAAATTCCACGACATGGAATATGGAAGAGAGCCTATGTGGTGTAGTGGTTAGAAAGTTGGGCCAGGACCTGGGAGGCCTGGGTTCAAATCCCCACTTGGCCCTTAATCTCAGTGGGTGACCTTGGGCCCGTCACTGCCTCTCACCTTGCCTACCTTGCAGGGTTGTTGTGAGGATAAAATGGGATGGGGAGGAAAACCTTACTCCTTGGAGGACAGGTGGGATATAAATTCAATAATTAAATAACCCAGTATTGTCAGTAGATCAGAGACCATTGGGGTCTTGGTCCTGAATACTTGACGTCACAGCTGAAGTGCATTTAGGGCTGTTCTGCAATTTGCAAATTTGGTTGTTTGCATAATACTTTTGTGAGGTGGAACTGGAGCAGCAGAGAGGCCGGCCAGATGTTGTTAGGCTCCAACTCCCATCAGCCCCCGTCAGCATGGCCAATAGCCAGGGACGATGGGAGTTGTAGTCCATCAACATTCGGCAGGGGGTCCCACAGGTTCCCTATGCTTGTCTTAAAAATGGTTTCTGAATGCAAAGAGATTTCTTTCCCCCCTAATCACCAAACATTCCAGGGAAAAAAGTTTTATGATTCTTTCACGATGTTGCATTATATCATCTAATGAATTAAACATCCTCATGCCGGCTTGGAGAGATTTTGCTCGACGATTGAATGCGGATTCATGACATGGGGGGACAAAAAAAAAACGTATCTGGTTTGTGCATCTTCTAAAGAACGCAAACAATCGTTGCAGTAATAAAATACACTTGCTACCCACACAGACATTGATTGAATAATCACAGATGGAATTCATGGAGAGTTTGTTAAATTCAAAAAGATGTCGTGTTCCTATTTTTTCCAGGTTGTAGCAGAAATAGGCCAATGTTCCACATTGCCCCAAATAAATCTGTCACAGAAGCATGGGGTTCCACTGGAAAACACACCAGAAATTGCCACATTCATTCTCTTATGTGTGTGTTTTGTTGTGCATATCAAACTCACACAGGATCATGGGCTTTGTGGTGCTATATAATGAAGAAACATTGTTCATCAGTTTCGCACTGCATCATGGGATGTTCAATGTCTGGTTTGGCCCTTCATGGCACTTGTCTGTGTTACTTAAGTGTCTTTGCTGTTTCCAGAGAGAAAATAAGTCCTGATAACACTTTACTGTGGAAAAAGAACAACAACAAAACATAGCAGGGAGACATTAAACCAAACATACAAAGGAAAATCTCCCACAGAACGGCACAGCCAATCAGAGCATGCGATACCTCACCAAAGAACACACCACTCTGCCTGGTTGCTAAGCAACACCTCCACCTGTTCCCCTCTTGGCTAGTTGAGAGCAGAAATAACCCTTAAGATGCAAACTGAATGATCCCTGCTGCTAGACTTCCAATAACTGGTGCAGAGAATTTTGTAATTGAACTACTTGCCTTCCCACCATATGTCAATGAGTTAAACAACTGTATGTCTTTTCTGAAGACAGCCCTGTTTTGGGAAGCTTTACATGTTTGGCATGTTTTTCCCCCTCCTCTGAATTTTGTTGGAAGCTGCTCAGAGTAGTTGGGGCATCCCTGTCAGATCTTATTATAAGATTATTATTACTGCCACACATTACTTCACGGTGGAATCGTCTCTGCCAAGTGGACTAGGGGATAAGTGGCAGCCTTCTTTACCAAATGTCTCTCTCTCTCTCTCTGTGTGTGTGTGTGTGTGCGCGCGCGCACGCGCTTTCATAGAATCATAGAACTGTAAAGGGACCCTGAGGATCATCTAGTCCAACCCCCGGCAATGCAGGAATTTGCAGCTGCCCCATACAGGGATCGAACCTGCAACCTTGGCATCATCAGCACCACGCTCTAACCAACTGAGCTCCCATAGGAACAATTGATAGGAACATTCCCATGCAGACTGCAGAACGCTGGAAATCTACCATGCAAGATTTCCTTCATCAAATCCACTACTGCAGAAACATTACCCCGAGCATTTGCCTGCCATATATAAAAGAAAGTGTGAAAGGTTGAAAGGGCTTGCCATTCCCAATAAGGCAATAAGCGTATCTGCCCTTACAGTTGTCCAGCTGGCAACTATGAACCCGATACAGCAAGACATAGCCCTTGTGGGCTGCCCAAAGTCCATTTTTTGTCTTGGGACTGTGGGAGAATGTGTAAAATCCAGGGGACAACGACATGGGGCTTAGAGACCAAAGATGCGCCTGTTTCTGCCAGTTTGGGTTCCGCCGCTTCTAGCATCTCTATTTCATTGTGATATTTGGCATTCCTCGAATGCTTTGGGTGGGAACCTAAGAAAACAGCCTTCCGCTCTTTAAACCAGCAGAGAGGACGACACAGTGCAGATGCTGGTCCCCAGAGCCAGAGGAGAAGGGAAAGAAGCAGAGAGGCCTGCTCACATTCCAGTGCGAAAGGATGCAATACAACATTGCCAGATAGCTGGGACTGCAACTCCCACCAGCCCTAGCACGGCCAATGGTCAGAGACGATGGGTGTTGTAGTCCCCAAAAGAAATCTGAATGGCACCAGGGTGAAGAAAAACTGAAATGCAACATGAGAGCTGGTGTGGTGTAATGGTTAGAGTGTTGGACTAAGAGACCAGGGTTCAAATCCCCACTTGGGCATGAAGCTCACTGGGTGACATTGGGTCAGTCACTGCCTCTCAGCCTAACCTACCTCTCAGGGTTGTTGTGAGGAGAGGGAGAACCATGCACGGCATCTTGAGCTCCTTGGAGTTGGCAAACAAATGCAGTCCATGCAAAATGTTCAGACATATTTGCAGGGCGAGCTCCAAAGCTGAGGGGCTCCTGTGATGTCGGGCCGGACCCCCCCCCCTTTGAGATTGGTCTGAAAATCACTTGGCGTAAACCGCAGGAAGGGAAAGGGTTATTATATTCAACTCCTGCTTGCAGGCTGTCATGGAAATTCTACTCAATATTGATCCAGAGTAGATTCCAATGTATAGTTAGCAGAGCAACAAGTTAAACACGTTGCAGGATTCCCCAAAAAATAGACGAGAGGCAATTAATATTTCATCCAGCAGAGCTTTACTGCTACTGAAGGCAAATGAGCTTAATGGTCACAAATCCAATACATTCAGGGTTGGCAATTCCCATAAGAAATCCAGTTACAGTAGACTTAACCGGTGCTTTTTTTCTTAAAAAATGTTTAGGGCTACTCTCATTTTCCTAGGTAAAGGGACCCCTGACCATTAGGTCCAGACATGTCTGACTCTGGGGTTGCAGTGCTCATCTCGCTTTACTGGCCGAGGGAGCCAGCGTACAGCTTCCAGGTCATGTGGCCAGCATGAGAAAGCCATTTCTGGTGAACCAGAGCAGCGCATGGAAACGCCCTTTACCTTCCCGCCGGAGCGGTACCTATTTATTTACTTGCACTCTGACGTGCTTTCGAACTGCTAGGTGGGCAGGAGCAGGGATCGAGCAACAGGAGCTCACCCCGTCGCGGGGATTCGAACCGCCAACCTTCTGATCAGCAAGCCCTAGGCTCTGTGGTTTAGACCACAGCACCACCCGCGTCCCCTCATTTTCCTACTCATATTGAAATACTGCCCCTCAATGGGGCCAAACTTAGATTTACAAAATCTCCCCAGAAAAAAAGCACTGGATTTAACTTAAACTTATAATAACTTCTAAGTCTAAACCTTAACATTATCTATGTACAGAATACCTCACCAGAAGGAAAAGAGATAGAACGAGAAATGAAACTTTCTGTCCCTACTTTTATAGTTAGCATGACCTTCACAGAAAGAGATAAGAGAACCAGTTTAAACCAGCTGTATTCAGCTTCTCTAAAGGTATAACCCAAACATCATGAACCTTCTGCTTGTTTCTTTCACACAGAGAAGCTCCCAGAAGCCTCTTGAATTAAGTAGAATAGGCAATATCTCTACACAATACTTTCTGTACTAGGAAATGCAAACTGACCCAGGCTTCCCGTAGGTTTCTGCTTATGGACGCGAGATTAGCCTGCTGGACCAGGCCAATGGCCCATCTGATCCGGCATCCTGTTCTCACAGTGGAAAACCCAAAAGCAGGACCCAAAAACAAGGGCACTTTCCCTTCCACTGTGAGAACAGGATGCTGGACAAAATGCAGAGCCAGATTTACATATAAGCTAAACAAGCTGTAGCTTAGGGCCCCACTCTCTTGGGCCCCCCCAAAAAAGTTAAAGGAAAACAACTGGATGTACACAGTGGTGCCTCGCTAGACGAAAATAATTCGTTTTGTCTTCTTATAGCGAATTTTTCGTCTAGCGAAGCACCAAGGCAGAATAGCGGTTTTCGCGAAAGAATTTTTTTTTTTTCGTCTTGCGAAGCAGCCCCATTGACTTTTTCGTCTTGCGGGGCAGCCTTCCGCTAGCGAATGCCTTTTGTCTAGCGAGTTTTTCGTCTAGCGAGGCATTCGTCTAGCGGGGCACCACTGCATTTCCAAAATATAAGATAACAAATAAAATGAAACCCACATACAGCGTTTTGTGTTGTGTAGGCTCCTATGATGTAAGTAATGGGTCCCGCCTGCTAGCCTGCTCCCTAAAATATCACTGGTTTGCTCATGTCTATATACAGCGGTACCTCGGGTTACAGACGCTTCAGGTTACAGACTCTGCTAACCCAGAAATAGTACCTCGGGTTAAGAACTTTGCTTCAGGATGAGAACAGAAATCATGCGGCGGCAGCGAGAGGCCCCATTAGTTAAAGTGGTATCTCGGGTTAAGAACATTTTCAGGTTAAGAACGGACCTCCAGAACGAATTAAGTTCTTAACCTAAGGTACCACTGTATAGGGTGCTTACATTCTGCATGGATCAGTTGCATGTCAACATGTGCAAATGGCTTTAGATACCTATTAGGTCCATAAATTACCACACAGCATATATTCAACACAAAAAAACAGCGACAATTTGTTGTTGACAAAGGACAGCTGGACATATAAAGGGCCCCATTACCTTCAGTAGCTTAGGGCCTCATCAAACCTAAATCCGGCCCTGACTAGATGCCTACCCCCCAAAAAAACATTTCGGGAGCGCAAATCAGGACGCACACAAACGACACCATCCTGCCGCCTCTGCTGCTGGCCTGCTTGCGCTGACCCACCCAGCCCTCTTGTCTGCCTGCTCTTTCTCTCCCTCCCTTCCCCCCTTGCTCCTTCGCCCTCTGCATCCTCCTCCATGGCCTCTGCCTTTTCTGCCGCTGCCACGGCTTCCCGCGACTCTCAACATGGCTCTGACGCGAACCATTGATGATCGCCAAAGAGGTCCCAGAAGGCCCTCTGGTGCTTGTCAGCAGGGTCAGTCCTAACAGGACATTCTGGGATCCAAACAGAAGCCGAGATTGGCTTTTTGTGATCCGGGACGTCTCGCTTAAAAATGGACGGTTGCAAGGTATGTAGCTGGGCCACTGGCCTGGGTCACGAAGAGGTCACAAACGGGTCACAAAAGTCAACGCAAAGATGGGGGGGGAGAGCGAGCACCCAGGAAAGTGAAATGAATTGGCAATGGCCTTGGTCTTCCTTATTAGGGCTGCTCTGCCTGTGTCCTCCTTTGCAGGAAGGGGGTCAGGGTGCCAGTTTATTGGGGTTGCGTAATGATGAAATAAATACCCACCCTGGGTTTACTGAGAAGCGTTGGCTGCAGCCGCAAGAGTTGCTGCAGCACTTTCTGTTCCTCCCAGGATCCAGAGATCTGCCAGGAGCACACCAGCAGTTATGTAATAGGAAGCCCCCGTTTCCGCCCAGTTTCCACATTAAGGCATTATATAATGAACACATTGTTTTGGAAGTGACCAACGACCAAGCCACAGGAGGATGCAGCTCTGACAGGAGAATTTATCTCTCTCTGTGTGTGTATGTGTGGCTTCATTGCCAATAACACACACTTGTTCCTTCACCTTTCACCCAGTCCGTTGAACCAGCCGCTCGCTCCTTTTCCACCCGGAACGGTATCACTGCTAAGCTTGGTTACGGAAACCCTAGTGCAAGGTTGTCCAAACCATGTTCACCCAGGGGCCCACTGTGGTAGGTGGCAAAAGCAGGCAGGGCAAGAAATGTAAAATTTGCCTTTGACTACTTGGCTGGACGCGGGTGGCGCTGTGGGTTAAACCACAGAGCCTAGGGCTTGCTGATCAGAAGGTTGGCGGTTCGAATCGCTGCGACAGGGTGAGCTCCCATTACTCGGTCCCAGCTCCTGCCCACCCAGCAGTTCGAAAGCACGTCAAAGTGCAAGTAGATAAATAGGTACCGCTGCAGCGGGAAGGTAAACGGCGTTTCTGTGTGCTGCTCTGGTTCACCAGAAGCGGCTTAGTCATGCTGGCCACATGACCTAGAAGCTGTACGCCGGCTCCCTCGGCCAGTAAAGCGAGATGAGCACCACAACCCCAGAGTCGGACACGACTGGACCTAATGGTCAGGGGTCCCTTTACCTTTACCTTTATTTGGCTGGTTTCTTTTTCTTTCTTTCTCTCTTTGCCCAAATCGTTTTTGTTGATTTTCCAAATTTTAACAGATCAACCACAAATTAAAGCAAATTTAATGCAATCTTTTCCAAAAATTGGTTCCCCACCCTATGCCCTCCATGTGTCCCTAGTTTCCTCTCGTTGCTGCATTGCTTTCCCAGCTACAGACGTACCTTGGAAGTCGAATGGAATCCATCCCAGAAGTTCGTCCGACTTCCAGAACGCTTGAAAACCAAGGCACGGCTTCTGATTGGCTGCAGGAAGCTCCTGCAGCCAATCAGAAGCCACAGAAGCCCCATCGGACGTTTGGGTTCCAAAAGAAGGTTCGCAAGCCGGAACAATCACTTCCGGGTTTGCGGCGTTCAGGAGCCAAAACGTCCAAGTTCCAGGGCGTTCGAGATCCAAGGTACGGCTGCATTTCTAATTCGCATTCCATTCCTTGCAATTAACCTTGTATTACAATAATTCTTTGTTGTTTTCCATGTATTATCCTATTCACTTGCCAATTCCTGCACATATAATATTTCAACATTTCCAGTATCTACAAGGGAGGTTGCTAGTTTCTACACACTTTGAGACACCCCATCTCTGCCCTCAGTCCAGGACCAGAGTTCAAGGACTCAGCTAAAACACTCAAGGAGGGTGCAGCGCGGGGGCTGTGGTACATCGCAGGGAGTGGATGTGGCCTGAAGAGAGTTTGAATAGCCAGAATGAGAGCTTGGATTCATCTGCCCATCCTGGCATTAGGTCCTAGTGAAGTGTTTGTGGCGTTTCCCCATTATTTGGGGATACGTTTGTATTGGGGAAGAGAAAAGGTTAATAGGTTGACCAATAAGAAAGCCCGGAGGCGGAGCCTACCTGATTTTGAGGCTCAGCCCAGAGGTTTTGGGAGTTAGTTCGGTTGGTTCTTTTGGGGGGGGGAGATAGAGGAGTCAGAGTGAGTTAGAGACAGGGACAAGACTGAGAGGGAATAGAGCGCTTCAAATATATTTTAAAACTTGTTTGTGTTTGAAATAAACTTTAATCTTCATTGTTAACTCTACCTGATTGAGACTCAGTACTTCACTGGGGAGCCCTGGGTTCCCCCCCCCCACAAAATTGGTGGCAGCGGAAAAATAAAGTATTGGTGCACAAGTCAAAAGTCCGTGAAACGACCGGGGGCTCTGTACGAACGCCACAAAATTAGTGGTGTGCAGGTCAATAGTCCGTGAAACGACCGGGGCCTTTTCCCTCCTTGGCTCAAAATATTTCAGCTTGATTAAACTCAACAATTATTTGTCTAAACAATGCAATCCTAATTGTTACTGTCATCTGAAAGATACACATGTCGGCTGATGTGCACAGAGAGATCTGGCTCTATGTTGACGAGACTGTTTTGGAACTCCAGAGTTCTGCTTCAAGTGTGTGATGCATATGGTGTTTGGCCCATCTTTGTGGAAGGCAAATGTTGTGTGTCATCTCTCCTGACTTCAGTTTTTAGATAGATAGATAGATAGATAGATAGATAGATAGATAGATAGATACAGAGATGAGAGAGAGAGAGAGATTGAGATTTAAAAGGTGTAAAAAAAATGCAGAAAGTATGCTTTCCAAGAAAAGACGTGAATAAAGTTCAGTCAATTTATTTTTAGACCTGTTGGCCAGTTTTAAGATGTGCGTCACTACTGTTGACATTAAAAAAAATGTGCCCAGTCAGCTCAGAGAATCATAGAGTTGTAAAGTTGGAAGAGACTCTAAGACTCATCTAGTTCGACCTCCTACAATGCAGGAATCACAGCTAAAGCATCCCAAACAGATGACCATCCAACCTCGGTCTAAATAACTCTACCACCTTCTGAAACAAGTAATTCCACTGTCAAATAGCTCTTGCTGGCAGAAAGTTATTCCTAATGTTAAACTGGAATCTCCATTTTGTGTGTGTGTGTGTGTGTGTGTGTGTGTGTAATCCATTGGTTGGGGACCTACCCTCCAGAGCAGAAGAAAACAAGCTTACTGCTGCTCTGCCACTGACTGAGTTCTGGTTCCCCTCCTTGAATATGAATGGAGGTTTCTGCTATAAACCTTCAAATCAATTTATTAAGCAGCTGCAGCTGATTCAGAGTCTTTCCCCCAAGAATTTACCGGTGCACATTTTCTTCAAGAGCACATTTGCAGCCATCGCGGCTAGTAAATAAGTTTCTAGTCCTTTTGGCTGGAAAATACATGTTTTTTATATATATAAAGGTGGCTGAGGCTGGGGGTGGGGGAGAACATTTGCCCAAGTGTAATTCTGAGCATGCAGAATCCATGCAACCCAGTGGGCAATCTAAAGTTGAAACTTCAGCGGTGAGCATCGACCAGGTCCACATATCAGCACAGAATATTTTAGGAGTTGCAGAATTCAGCATTCTTAAAATTGCACATTTATGGTTTGGGTTGTTGTTGTTTTAAAGAAAGTAAATTTCCTAGATCTCATGTCTCTGATTAGTTCAATTCAGAGCGAGGTACATTTAAGCTGATTGATTTCACTGAACTTAAACATGCTCCAGTCTAAGTAAGATTGTGGAGGAAAGCATGTAACCAAGATATCCTGTTCGCTGGCTCTTTGCTCCTCTCCATGGAATAAATGATCAAAAGCATGCAGTTTCCCCCTTAGTTGCATAATGTACACAGGCTGCAAAATTAACCTTCTCTTGGCATTGTGTTCGTGATAATAGATTGGAATTTATTTTATTTTTAAAAAGTTGCAGACTAGGTGCACACCTGCTACTGATGTAGCCTGTCTGCTCCCCTCCTCGATTCTAATATCCCGCCATGCAATCGATTCCCTGAGAAGCAAAGTCCTGAGTCGCCGCAGCCACTTCTTTCACACACACAAATGCACGGAGCTTCCTTAAACTTAACCTCCCCTGAGGCCTCATCAGGCAACAGCAGCTGCTTTGCTCGGAGACTGGAGCTGTTCCCAGTGTGTAGCTGCTTGTCCCGAGAAAGGCAAGAAGAGGATGAGATCAGCTTAGCTCTTCCAGGCCACCATCTCTTGCTACGCAGATTCACGGGCCTCTGCTGCCATCTACCGCCTCTCCGACTTCTCGGGAAAATCATGTCTGCTCTGGCAGATGGAATGTGTGGGACGGAAGCAGATCCGGCCATGGGCAGAAGAGATAAGAACATAAGAACTCTTTGCTGCCTCTAGCTGTGGGGTCAGAGTACAGCCAACATGGCTGGTAGCCATCCATAGCCCACCCCTCCATGAATGATAGAGATGTTTCAGCAATGAATGCTTTAGCAATGACCTTCTTTAAACAAAACAAAACAAAACAAAACCCCCAAACAAAACAAAGTGTATTTATTATAATTTAACACATCAAATAGTAAATCCATAACATTCTATATACAGTGGAACCTCAGTTTTCAAATGTAATCTGTTCTGGAAGACCATTCGACTTCCGAAACGTTCAAAAACCGAGGCACAATGGGCGGTCGGCAAATTCAATGGAGAAAATTGAAAAACATAGTGGGAGCCATTTGTCTTCCGAGGCGCATTCGAAAACGGAAGCATTTCCTTCCAGGTTTTCGGCATTCGGTTACGAAACGTTCATCAACGGAGATGTTTGAGAACCAAGGTTCCACTGTACTTTCCCCCCCAATGGATATTAATACTGAATTTCACTGTGTGTATAACTATAAATATGAATTTAGCAGTCACCTTGTATGAGACTTCTTGAAGCAATTTCAAACATATAGGGCAGGATTCAGCTAGCAGGTCCTGCTAGCAGAAGCCCACAAAGGATTTTTGCTAGTGCAATAAATGGGGCTTTCCCCCCCTTTCCTCCCTGTTCATGACCCCCTTCCTGCCCATCCAAATTGACTGGGAGGGGGAGAACCCCCAGAACAGCCCATGTTTTCCTCTGTATTTCATATTGATGAAAAATTTGGTGTGGCACATTTTTATTCTGAAAGTGTGGCTCAGAGAAAAAAGTTTGAGAACCGCTGACTGAGGACCATCAGTTTCAGTGAGTCTGCACTGAGAAAATGCTAGTCGAAAGCAAGCCATATAAAACAATTTTGCACATGTATGTGAGCCAGCATGGTGCAGTGATCAGAGGTGTCAGAATAGGCCCTGGGAGGCCCTGGAAAGAATACATTGAAAGAGCCACCCTTGTGTCAACAGGCAGGGCATTCCAAAGTATAAGAACTCACAATCAATAAGCAATAATCATTGCGATTCTCACAGCCTTACCATGCAGAGAAGCTATTATACTTTTCAGCACCCATATTATCTGTTTTTCATACGTGCAACTAGTGGGAGCAATCGAAATTGGCTCTGTAACTGTATGCATTTCTGCAGCTTTCCAAACGCTAACCAGCCACTCTTTAATCGCGGGCCGAGCCGTCTTCAAATATCTCAAGAGCTGACACACGGAAGATGGGGCAAGCTTGTTTTCTTCTGCTCCGGAGGGTAGGACCCGAACCGATGGCTCCAAGTTACATGAAAGGAGATTCTGACTGAACACCCGGAAGAACTTTCTGGCAGTAAGAGCTGTTTGAAAGTAGAATGGTCTCCCTCGGGAGGTTGCAGACTCTCCGCCCTTGGAGGTTTTTAAGCAGAGGTTGGATGGCCGCCTGCCATGGATGCTTTAGCTGGACTAGATAAGTCTCAGTGTGATTGAGACAAGTTTTCCTTGGCCGCAAACCTGGACCAAGTATGAAGATTTCAGCCACTCAGAATGCACAACGCACAGTAAACTTGCAGTCACAGTCCTTATTTAATGTGGATGGTCCGTCTTTAGAATAATACAACTATCGCCGAATAATTGATGCTTTTGAATTCTGGTGATGGAGGAGACTCTTGAGAGTCCCATGGACTGCAAGAAGATCAAACCTATCCATTCTTAAAGAAATCAGCCCAGAGTGTTCACTGGAAGGACAGATCCTGAAGTTGAGGCTCCAATACTTTGGGCACCTCATGAGAAGAGAAAGACTCCCTGGAAAAGACCCTGATGTTGGGAAAGATGGAGGGCACAAGGAGAAGGGGACGACAGAGGATGAGATGTTTGGACAGTGTTCTCGAAGCTACTAACATGAGTTCGGCCAAACTGCGGGAGGCAGTGAAAGATAGGCGTGCCTGGCGTGCTCTGGTCCATGGGGTCACGAAGAGTCGGACACAACTGAACGACTGAATGACAACAGGAGTTCTGGGGCATCTAGTCCCATTTACGCCACCCCCCGCCACCCCACTCGGTGCAGGAGACCCACCACTCCAGCAACCCCAACAAATCACTGTCCAACTTCAGCAAGAAGACCTCAAGCAAAAGGAAGCCCAGCACCTCTTTGCGTAATTGGTTCTGAAGCTGAACTGTTCTTCCAGAAAGTGTCTTTTTATGCTGTGTGAACAATCACCTAAAACATGGGAATTGTCAGGCATGCAAACGTCAGGAAAAAAAGGGAACAAAATTCTGCTGGAATGCAGCCCAAAACCGGCACGTGTTCGCCATCTAGTGGGATGAGCCAGTATTAGAAAAATGATAAACTGGACATATTCAACTATTCCTCGCTGTATATAACCCTAAGGTCAGGAGCCTGCAGCATTACAAAAGGTCCTGGTTGCTCTTCTCTAGGTCTGCGCCCTGCTTTATTGATGTGGCACCCCGAAAATACAGACACACTTTGCATGTGCTCTTCTGCGCCTGGGTCCCAGCTTGCATCCTGTTCCCACCATCTCAATCCCCGGCTCTTATTCCTCTTCCGAGGTCGTGTGAATTCTGCCCTAAGCAGTATAGAATTTAAAACCCAATCGGAGCTCAAAAATCCCTTTCGGCGAGCTGATCGCATCACAGGAAGGTGGAATTAGTCACGGAGAGGAGGAGGCTGTAAAAGTTAGGGCCAGCTCCCAGATTTGGCATTCCAGCCTCTTGCAAGTGCCCTCTGAAACCCAAACACCTGTGGATTTTTATTTTAAGAAATCTTCCAGGGAGGTGGAACCATGCGCCCCAGGAAGAATAAAGGTTTGTTTCCATGCTATTGAAACCTGGCAAAGAATGTGGGTGCAAAGGACGAAGAAAAAACTTCTGGAACTTTTTTTTTTTGCGGAAAAAAACCATCTACTAATTTTGTTGTGTGCATCATGTGTGGTCCATGCATTCCAGGGCCACCTATTCATTCAGTTAGAAGCTATTTCTTATGGGTTTCCTTCATTTTTAAAGATCTATTAAGTCGTTTATTACATTTGCCACCTCCCCTTGCCTCCAAGGACCTCATGCATGGTCCTCTCCTTCCCAATTTTCTCCTCACAACAACCCTGTGAGCAAAGCTAGCCTGAAAGACTGTGAACTGCCCAAGGTCATCCAGCGAGTTTCATGGCTGAGCGGAGGATTCAAACGTAGATTTTCTTCGCATGAAGAAGGGCCTTGACCGAAAACAGGTTGGCATGGGAGATGGAATGAAATGTTTGCTCTCACAAGAGTAGTTTCGCAAGCAATGCCTCTTTCCCAGGGGATTCTCTGCGAGAGAAATACGGGGTCTCCTACCAACTCTCGGCACCTTTTACAAACTAGAGTTCCCAGGCGCTATCCAGTCATTTTAGGGACCCCACTCCCGATTTGTGTAGGGTTTACTCCTTAGCCTTTTTTCTTCCGAAGATGTCCTACGAAGCAGCAGAGGTTTAGGACCAGAGTTTTCCTTCTCCTAGATGGGCTGCCTTACCAGGTGGATGAGTCCCATCTGCTCCTCTCTTCCTCTATGGCATGTGCAGAAACCACCTTCTGGACTGTTGAACCCATTCTTGGTCTCATCTGCTCAATTCCCCAGGGCCTGTCTGCATGCAGAGGAAGCCCCTAACTGACCCAGGTTTTGAGACCCATCGGTGGCTACCCTTACCTGGCTTAGCCGGCCAGTCAAAGTTGTTACCCAGGGAAGCCCTGATGGTTTAGAGTGGTGTAATACTACTTGGACAGTATTCTCGAAGCTACCAGCACGAATCTGACCAAACTGCGGGAGAGTTTATATTGCCCCTACAAAATGAATTATGGTGCTGGAGGAGACTCTTGAGAGTCCCATGGACTGCAAGAAGATCAAACCTATCCACTCTGCAGGAAATCAGCCCTGAGTGCTCACTGGAAGGACAGATCCTGAAGCTGAGGCTCCAATACTTTGGCCACCTCATGGGAAGAGAAGACTCCCTGGAAAAGACCCTGATGCTGGGAGAGATGGAGGGCACAAGGAGAAGGGGACGACAGAGGATGAGATGGTTGGACAGTGTTCTCGAAGCTACTAACATGAGTTTGGCCAAACTGTGGGAGGCAGTGGAAGACAGGCGTGCCTGGCGTGCTCTGGTCCATGGGGTCACGAAGAGTCGGACACGACTAAACAACAACAACACTACTTAAAATGTATAGTGTGTATGGATCCTTAAGTTTGATCCAACGGGGTTCTTCTTGTGCTCAAATACTTGGCACAGTGCTAACAACCCTCACACCACCTGGAAGCCACCTTGGAACTGAGTCAGACCAGCTCATATCTGTATTATCTACAGCAACTGACAGCAGCTCTCCAGGGTCTCAGGCAGGACAAATTCCCCGCCTTACCTGGAGACGCCGGGGATTGAACTTGCAGTTTTCCGCATGCACGGCCAATGCTCTACTGCTGAGCCACAGCCCTGCTTGTCAGCCCCGTTTCCTTCAGCCCAGGACTCTTCTGGGCTGAAGGAGATAACTCAGCCGAAAGGTTAATTCACAGAACTGGCACGCTGGGGAGGAAGGTGTGGCCCTAACAGGCATTTTGCGTAGGCGTATTCAGAGAAAGGAGTAAAGGGTCTTCTATCAGGAGAGAGAACATTCCAGAGAGGCCGGGAGTTTCTTCCGGTGCTTTGCAGGCAGTTTTGCTTGCAGTCCTGAACTGATAACTTCCAACATATGGAAGGTGCCCAGTTATCCAAGCTATCCCAAGCAGTAGATGGAGTCTTTGTGTGCCGAGCTAGCTGCAAGGATTTCAGCTCCACAAGGTCATCTCAGAGGCTGAGCTCTCCAACACACTATTATTTTCATGACGAACGTCTGTCATTGCCACAAGCCGGCCAAAAGTGCCATCGGCACCAGCCAAAAACATTTTTATTCACCCAGGCATTTTAATCTCTGCAAATATCTCTTGGTGCTTTTATCTGCTGTGTTGTTATAGTTTAGTATGTCAGGAAGCAATCCACCAGGATGAGCAGCTTAGGATGCAAAGCATCTCAGCCAGTTCCTGGCTCAGCCAGCAGTCGGTCCCTAACCCCGATTCAGCCAAAGATAAACCATACCTTGCCCGTCACAGCTCTCAGATATGGGTGCCCACCAGCAATTGATATTCAGGTGTTTACTGCCCCGGAATATGGCACGTCCATGTAGCCACCCATAAAGTTCTCGCTAGAACCATCCTACAAAGTTGCAGTCAATGAGAAGCTGTCAATGGCTTAAGAGCCCTGCTCCCTCCAAAGACACGAGGACAGACAGATATGCGGGGAGCAAGAAACCTTGACTCAGCAACAGCTCCGAATAAAAAGTGGATGGCCCCTTCTGTCTTGCAAAGATTATTGCCTTTCAAAGAGCTGCATGACTATGGGGGAATTATCTTTGGCTGAAACAGTGGGTCTGCAGGAAGACAATTCTTTGTGTGGGGTAGTTTAACAAAGTTCAGCTCCAGGGCAAGCCTGCAAGGCGCCAGAGTTACAAGAAGCCAGGCCCAGGATTGCTCCAGGAAGAAACACACCCTCCCTTAGCAGCGACTTATCAGTTGCCGTACAAAGAGGGATGGTCCAACCAGAGATGCAAACCACTTAAGACAGGGATGGAAAACCACTGGCTCTCCAGATGTTGCTGAACTCCATTGCCCATCACCCCCAGCCAGCATGCCGAAGTGTCATGGATGATGGGAGCAGGAGTCCAATGGTAAATGGGGGCCACAGGCTCCCTATGGTAGGCTGAACAGGGAAGGGTGGTGCTGTGGTCTAAACCACTGACCCTTTTGGGCTTGCCGATCGGAAGGTCGGCGGTTCAAATCCCCGCGACGGAGTGAGCTCCCGTTGCTCTGTCCCAGCTCCTGCCAACCTAGCAGTTCAAAAGTATGCCAGTGCAAGTAAATAGCAGCAGGAAGGTAAACGGCGTTTCCGTGTGCTCTGGCTTCTGTCATGGTGTTCTGTTGCAAAAGCAGTTGTTTGGTCATGCTGGCAACACGACCCGGAAAGCTGTCTGTGGACAAACACTGGCTCCTTCGGCCTGAAAGAGAGATGAGCGCCTTAACCCCAGTCGCCTTTGACTGGACTTAACTGTCCAAGGGCCCTTCACCTTTTCCTTTTACCTTATGGTACGCTGGCTTAGGGGGGCAAAATTCTAGGGGACTAAGTTTAGGAAAGAAAATACCTTTTTAAGAGAGAGAGAGAGAAAGAAAGAGAGAAGGTGTTCAGATGGAAGTTTAGGAGCTGGCCAGCTGAAGGATGGATTCCCTTCCCTAACATACTAAAGCTAACTATCCAAGGTATATCGAAGGTATAAATGTTTGCAAACGGCTTTTGGAAGCTTTGCAATTGAGTGGATAGAAAATCTCATTGTCGTATCAAGGATGAAAACCTTGAGGCAATTTAAACAGTGAAATAAGCCCAGGCCCAATGGTTTATTAAAGGTGGTAATCGTAGGATCATACGAGTTGGAAAGGACCTTGAGGATCATCCAGTCCAACCCCCTGCAATGCAGGAATATGCAGCTGTCCCTTACGGGGATCGAACCTGCAACCTTGGCGTTATCAGCACCACGCTCTAACCAGCTGAGCTATCCATAACTAAGTTCCATAGAGAGCAATTAGGAACGTCTAACGTGCTACTTTGGTTTCAAGGGGACTTTGTTATGACTAACTTTCGCTGGAACAGAGCAGCGCACATTAAGGCTGCAATCCTATGCTTACCTGGGAGTAAATCGCACCCAATACATCAAAACTTATTTCTGAGAAAACACACACAGGACCCAGTTCCATAGGGCTTCACTTTTAAAGCTCAGGAACCTAGCAAAAAGCTACTGACCACAGGCCTCTCAACAACACTGGTAAAACAAATCACACTTAGAAAAATGAAAGCCGTTTTTTATTGTAGTCTCCACAGCCCATCATTTGACACGAACATGCATACGTAATTTGGCTACGCACACACCACTTTTCTTTTTAAACGTTAGTTATTAAACATACAACAGACATCCTTACAAAAATGAGTCAAAATGCAAACTTAACTTTTAAAAACAAACAGTTTTACTCATTTATTTATTTTTTTCTTAAAAAAAACCTTTTTTGTGTTGGGTACCATTTGTACAAACACAGTTAATTTAAACAAATCTGCTCTTAAGTTTCCTCATGGTTGCACATAAAAAAGCTGCAATACAAAATGAAGTCACTGAGAGTTTCTTTCTTTCTTTTTAAATAGCAGAAATAGGCAGTTTCGCCATGCACAAGAAGCAATATTAAATATTAGTTTTTCAAAAAAAGGAAAAAAAAACCACGTTTAAAAATATTTAGTTCAAGTCACAGAACTTTCTCCAGTCCAGAGAAATCCAAAACGCAATGCAGAATTAGCTGCCACAGAATGGCCATTCTGAAAAGGCAAAAGAAAAAATAAAATAAAAATCACCTCCCAGGGTTGATAAAATTTTGAATGATTTTGGCACAGAAAAGAAGTTATCAGCTTACTCAAGAACAAGAACGTGATTTTTTTTTAAATGGAGAAGACAAGAAGAGGAGAAAAATCAAAAGCAAGACTGAACAAGATAGTAGTTGCAATCACTTAAAAAAAAGAAAAAGGATCTGTGCATCTCAGTCATTGCAGAATACTGTTTACAGCAGAGCATAATTTCCAGGTAACTGTTATTGCAACATAGATTTAATTTGCTTCGAGGTAGTCTCATCATTCAAATGTTTTGTTGTGTACCTAAAAAGGAAAAATAAAAATAAGTGTGTAAAAAACCATGCACATATGCCTGCATTGCAGGGGGTTGGACTAGATGACACTCGGGGTCCCTTCTAACTTTATGATTCTATGGCCTTGTACATCCCTGACAGTCTGATCCGAAAAAAACTATTTTGGGGCAAGAGGGCATTCCTGGGGCAGTGCAGTTGAGGGAAGATTTGGGGTGGCTTTTCCTGCTGAATCCCCGTGTACGTAGGCATTTGAAAAATTCTAAAATGCTGTACCTGCATTCACACTGTACCAGTGGTCCTTCTTTACCAGTGCTAACCACTGATTTCCAAGAAAAAACAGCTGGCACTTACAGTAATTCCACGTTCAAAAGCTAGATACCTGAGAGCATTTAGAAGGCCTTCTACACTGTTTGGAGGCTGGTCTTTGAGAACTTTGATGCATCCTTTCATCTGGAAATCAATACAAAAGGGGTGGGAGGGGGAGGACAGGACACACACATTAATTCACAACAAGCCGGCGTTGGATGTAACCATGACACAACCAGCAATTTCACTTTTCAGAAAGGATCCAGCCCCTCATGTCAAAACGAGTAGCTCAATCACTGGGACGGCAATGACTTAAAAAACAACGACAGCCCTCGGAGGAAGCCAAGGCAGCCCTCCATACACTGCCCATGATTCGTATAAATAGCATTTTCACACACGTGCAGCCTAGTCATAAGCCTGGTGGCAGTCACAGGGTACGCGTAATGGAGCTGGCACAATATGGGAACTGGCTCTGAATCATCAGCATCCTTTTTACTGACATGCAGAAGTGCTCAAAAATACGTATTTTTAAAAGGAATGCCTTCTGTGTTCCCTTCTTGCCTCCACCCCACCCAGCTGGCCCACCGAGAGGAAGGATAATTCACTCAGCCCCAGAAACTTACATCAATTTTTGACGTTTTAGCAAACGCGCCTACGGGATGCACGTGGTCATAGAGAATGATGACGCCCACCATCACCCTCAGACAGAAGGATACCGTTTCCTCGTTGGTGAACCTGCTTCTGTATTCCCTGGGATTTTAACAAGACACGGAGGTGAACAGTTGATTATCCAAAGCTGAATTCTAAGGCAAACGTCACAGCGGAGTGCCATCCCCAACGTAACAGCCTTCTCAGAGTAAAGTTTCTTCCTTCCTAACTTCGAATGGCGAAGCCTGGTGCAGGGGTTTTGTTCCTACCTTTCTCTAACAGTGCGGCACGGGCTTGCTAAAACCACCCACGATATCTGACTGCACAATGACCATTTGGGAGCCGTGTTGGTCTGACGCAGTCAAAATAAATAAAAAAATTGTCCAGCGGCACCTTAGAGACCAACTACCAAGAACAAACTTAGTTGGTCTCTAAGGTGCCACTGGACTTTTCTTTTTTTTAAGAATTCATTTGTAGCAGGTTGCGGTGATCAAGCACCGGGAGTCAACCCTGGAAAAGAGAAACAAAATAGAAAATTCTTTCCAGTAACACCTTAGAGACCAACTGAGTATGTTCTTGGTATGAGCTTTCGTGTGCATGCACACAAAAGCTCATACCAAGAACAAACTCAGTTGGTCTCTAAGGTGCTACTGGAAAGAATTTTCTATTTTCTATTTTGTTTCGACTATGGCAGACCAGCACGGCTACCCACCTGAACCTGGAAAAGAGGCTCAAGATGCATGCAAAGTACGCTCCAGGTTCTTATATCTTCCTGATTTATGCATGAGATAAAACCATTTCCCAAAGCGCACAGATGCCTTCCAATACGTATTGTTGAAATATTCAAACAACTGTTCCCGCAAGAACTAGCAATCTGGCGCACGTCCAGCTTGATCTGGGAAAGGTGTTGCAAAACTGGGAAGTGTCGACACCTCTCAGAGACAGCACCCTATCTGTCATCTCCAAGGAGCACTATCAATAGCAGCCACTTCTGCGGAACAAAGTAAAATGCACTTGGGAGACTGTTACGGAAAGAATGGCCTCTGCACAGCCCACAGCCTGTGGGGCACAAGCTCCTTCCCTGACCCTAACCGGACAATATCATCTAGGTCAGGTGTCTTCAATCAGGAAAACAGCATGGTCCAATTCAGGAAACCAGACTTGGCTCCACTCCTTGCTCTGCATAATGCACGGTCTTCAATGACCGAGACTCTCCACCCCCTTCCCTCCTCTATCTGCCATATTACAAAAGTTTCTTGCTAGTTCAATACGATTGCAGCCCTGCACTTGGGTACATACCAGAAAGTAACTACCAGGTTCTTGTCTTATTCTTCCTTAATTCTAGGTTCTGGTTTTCCTCAAATTGTTTATACCTTCGGCAAATTAACTCTGAATTTGTGACTTACTCTCTATGGCTTATCAGAGTATGATTCCTTCTTAGTGTTTGAAACTTCTCAGTAAAAAAAAACAAAGAGGCTTTGCTTGGGGGGATGCCCACGTTTGTTAAGTAAATAAAATGGTGTTTTGATCAAAAGTTATGTCTGAAGTAGCCTCTGTACTTACGGGGTTTCCAGCATAACTCGGCAAACGCTGGCCATGGTGCTTAAGCAGTCTGTGGTGTTCTCTATAGGCAAATTTTTGTTCTGTAAGTAGCATAAGAAATACATATTTACTGTAATACAAGCAGCAAGCCATTTTTCCAAGTAGGACTGATAATGTCTCCTGTTCAAAACCCCGGAGAACCGCTACCTACTGGCGTAGACCAGTGTTTCTCAAACTTGCTGGACTACAACAGCCGGGGACCCAGGCTTGAGAAACACTGATCATGTTGAGAGTAATATTCTTCCCCTTGGTGGAGAAGCTTCAGTGACATGAGTTTTAGGAGCCAAGTGCAAAAGGCAGACAAGCTGTTGTGGGATAGGGAGGGAGAAGACTTTAGCTGCGCATTACGAAGTTGCGTTGAGATGCTGCCATCTATGACGAGTCACAAGATTTACTGAATAAAATTACGAAGCCTCTCTTCTATAACTAAGTCAATTCTATAATAATAATAATAATAATAATAATGATTGCCACTTTTCTATTGTGCCAGACAGTGCTTTTCTTCTAGGAAAAATAAGTGCCGGTACCACAAATCAGGATTGAGGATTGATAGGGTTGTGTGTGTAGAAACTTGCCTTCTGTACAAAGGTGAAATGTAATTAATAATAATAATAATAATAATAATAATAATAATAATAATAATAATTTATTTGTACCCCGCCCATCTGGCTGGGTCTCCCCAGCCACTCTGGGCAGCTTCCACCAAACATTAAAATACATTTAAAATATCACACATTAAAAACTTCCCTAAACAGGGCTGCCTTCAGGTATTTTCTGAATGTCAGGTAGTTGTTTATCTCTTTGACATCTGATGGGATGGCGTTCCACAGGGCGGGTGCCACTACCGAGAAGGCCCTCTGCCTGGTTCCCTGTAGCTTTGCTTCTCGCAGTGAGGGAACTGACAGAAGGCCCTTGGCGTTGGATCTCAGTCTCCGGGCTGAACGATGGGGCTGGAGACGCTCCTTCAGGTATACAGGACCGAGGCCGTTTACAGGATCTACAACCCTTAACACCTTCAAATCACACTGCTGACATGTGAAATTCAACATTAAGACGCACCCAAAAGCCCGTAACATGGAGTCTCGTCAGCAGCGCAAGCTAGTTTTACACAACAAACTTGTATTTTCCACAGTTATCCTAACAAGGAGGTCTATTCACGCACGTACCTCTGAAACGAATTTTGTCGTGGCATCGCTTAAGGTTTTCAACATTGGCGTTGCTTCGGCATAAAATAAAGACATTCTGTTGGCCAATTCGTTGTTTACTTCATTTTCTCCTTCTGCCTACCAAAGTATAAAAATTTTTAAAAATCACAATCTTCACTTGTTTTGAATAAACAGCGTTAAGTGGTAGAAGGGTCACAAAGAAATACCTTCTTCACTTCTACAGAAGGGTACTTACTGGAACATTATTGATCCTCATACGACTCAAGGTTCTTCTGTAGTAGCTGAAGTCATTCTGAATTGCAGGATTCGTCATCTAGAAAGGGGGGAGAGGAGGATGTATTGGTGACAAGTCTACATCATACCCTACCTAATTCTGAAGGCACCAGGGATTTCAGTTCTGTAAAGACCTGGGAAATGAGGCCAGCATCTTGAGGTCCTGCACTGAAGCCGTGGTCTAGGACAGGATCCTAAATATTATTTTGTCAAGGCAGAATCCTGCATAACTAGGCTATTAAATATTCAGAATACTACAGAAGACATAATCTGATTTTGTGTATGTTGCCTAACACCGTAATATGGAATAGGTAGCAGCCAAATCGGGCAAGCATTAGTCGCCGCTGTTAGTAGGACAGATAGCTCTGCCTGGATGCTTATAGGTACAGCCATACTGTCCCTGCATGGAGAACCTCCAGCATTTTGTGCCAGTATGAGGAATGGGATATTGGACTAAGATGTTCCTCTGTTCTTATGTCCTTAGTGATGTGTCAAGCTTGAACAATCAGTAAGATCAGGGTGAGCAGTCCTTGGTTGCCACCCAGGAGCAAAAATGGAAAGGGAATACCATATTTGTTTACAGCAACATCTGATCAATGGACAAACAAGCACTGTGCAACGCTGCAACACGGATCACAGCTGCTTTGCAACTGTCCAGTTTGGACAAGCGCTATGCGGGGATAATTCTGAACTTACCTTCAGCTCATCAAAACGAAGTGTGAAATGAAGGATTTCCGCAAACTGTTTTGCAAGAGCCTGCTCTCGCTCCAGGTGCTGCGTGGGAGAATATGGAGTGCTTGTCAGAGCCCCAAGAAGACCTCGTAATGCAGCTTCTACATGCAAGAACAAAGGGGACAGTTATGTAAAACAGTGTGAATGTGTTGAATGTCCTGTCGTTCTGGATGATTACAAAAGCAGGTCGCAATCAAGATGTTATAAAATCCTAGGTAAAGGTAAAGGGACCCCTGACCATCAGGTCCAGTCATGTCCGACTCTGGGGTTGCAGCGCTCATCTCGCTCTATAGGCCAAGGGAGCCGGCGTTTGTCCGCAGACAGCATCCGGGTCATGTGGCCAGCATGACTAAGCCGCTTTCTGGCGAACCAGAGCAGCGCACGGAAACGCCGTTTACCTTCCCGCCGGAGCGGTCCCTATTTATCTACTTGCACTTTGATGTGCTTTCGAACTGCTAGGTGGGCAGGAGCTGGGACCAAACAACAGGAGCTCACCCCGTCGCAGGGATTCGAACCGCCAACCTTCTGATCTGCAAGCCCTAGAAAAAGTCCTTCAACCTTCCTCAAAAGCAGTTTATATTGGTGCCTAGATCTAATAGACTGGAAATTACAAACAAACAAAAACCAAACCCACCAAATTAGCAGTAAATGTCAACATTTCTGTGTAGGTGGTAAATGCAAGTCATTAGCAGAAATATCAACAAATTCTACCATGCTAAAATATTTAACAGTGTGGGATCCTGGCCTTAATTACATGGTAGATTATACAATATTATGGAGCAAATCAATCAATTAGTTACTACCGACACTTACCAAGTCTTTGAGAAAATTCATAGAATTTCTTTAGTTTGCCCACTAGAGGGACAACTGCACCCCATGCCTTCTCCTGGAGCCTCTCATCAGTGGGATGCTGTATTGCCTGGAACAATTAAACATGAGCAAGGATGTTTGGTTTATAATAACGTTTGCTTTAAAGTTTTTTTTCTCTGCATTCAAATCATAGACAAGCATGGGACAACCAAGCCGTAAGACCACAAAACAGAGGCATCGTTCTGTGTGACTATGCACATTCCCTAGAGGAGCTGGGAGAGAAAAAAAGCCTAGATGAAGCTCTCATGGTATACAAGTCTCACTATCATGTCAATAGCCTGCAGCATGGAGAACGAGGATCACCTCATTGCAAAGGCGGGGGGGGGGGGGAGGGAAATTGCACTGCTGATTATTGAGACTCGTATTATTGTCAGATCATTCTTCCACCAACTGGAAGCTGCTCCCCAATGTCTCAGGGCAGAGGTCTCTCCCACCACACCTGGTGCCTGATATCCTTTTAACATGAGATGCCAAGGGCTGAATGTGGAGCCTTCTGTATGCAGTTATCATGTTCCACTGCTGGGCAATGGTGCAGCCCAAGCTACCTGCACGGCTACATGTCATGCAACAATATCAGAAGAATGTCAGGCACTCTCTGGGTGACAAATTCCCCCAGCAACTAAATATTACAGATGGTTAAAAGGTAGGGGAAATGAGATACCCTGAAATTGTGGCGCCAAGGGAAGAAAATGTGGATGTTGGTGCAACAAGTGAGAAACATTCACGCTGCGTGTTTTGCAATATAAAGCTGATTATCCGGAAAGAGTCCAATATGACCTCCGCTTCAGGGCTGCAGAGAGCGCAGTTAGAACAAGATAGCAAAAATTACTTGCACACAGAGCATGCTATTGGTAGTGCACAAACTGTTATTTAAAAGATAGATAATACTTTATTCGGCTATAAGCCCACAAGTGTTATTTAAAAGTTATAGAGACTTTGGCAGAAAGTGAACCTTTAACTGATCTGTATTAAGGTCATAATCACCAATGCCAAATATGATACATAGGATCAATAAATCAATTACAAAATACTCCATCCAATTATGCTTTTTACCTCTCGTATTTCATGACCAGCTCCTCTGTATGACTGCAAGTCTTCCAGGATTCCTTCTGCATCCTTTAACACTACATTTACCTGATTATAAATTTCTTTTTCTGATTCTGTAGGTTGAGCATCTAAACAACAGGACAGCATATTAAGTCATATTTGCAGTTACGCAGTTTTCAAATATAAACATCTTGAACGTGCTTGAATATACTCCTGAAAATAGTGTTTAAATATATATACATGGTTTGGGTTTCTTTTTCCTATCAAAATATACTTGCAATCTGCACATTTTGTCTTATTGCAACTGGAATATCTACAGTTTACTTATAGGTATTAATGTGCAACCCAGCAACAATTCTCTTTTAACCATACACTCATGGATGTCTAATTCAATTTTATTTTATGGTATTCTAGAAGCCTTGTTTGTCAAAACAGCTCTGGTCAGTTCAGCTCAGCCTTTCACAATCCACATAGTAAAAGCCTTCTAGGTTAGAGAAACACATAGGTTAGGGCTGACATATCCAGGATTTGCCCGTCGAAAATAGAGTCCGGGCAGAATTTCCAAAAATTGGGGAAATGTTCGGGGAAACCCGAGTGTATGGCAACCCTATCAGAAGTGTTGATTTCCTAAAACTTTTGTGTCCGGATTTTCAGTTTTTGAAATATGGCAACATTAGCATAGGCTAACTAGCTTTGGGAAGAGGTGCAGATGAAGCAAGAGCTCACAGAATGTGGATAGTAATATCACAGCTGTGAGCAAGTGAGGAACCTCCTTATCAGCTGGTTTTGTGTGAGAACATGAGGCGCAGAATCAGTAAGCTGAGTCATCATTTTTAATACCCAAAATCAATAAATAGGCACCTACAATTTGAATCAACCTTGCCATGCAATACGCAAGAAGGGAAGCGCCACGATCAGAGCAAATGCTTTGCATGCAGAAGGCCTGATGGTTAATTTCTGGCATCTTCCATTAAAAGGATCCCAGGCATCAGGTGATGGGGAAGACCCTTAGATGCTGGAGAGCAGCTGTCAGTCAGGGAACACAATACTCGGCTAGATTGACCAAAGGCCTAGCTCAGCAGAAGGCAGGCTCATTTGCTCCTATGAAATAATACCAACAGGTATGTGGACTGTGTAGCATTTGTGTACAGGGCTTGAGTCCTGGGCACTGGGATATTTATCAGTGCTCCAGATGAAAAAAAGAAGGTGCTTAGCTGGATAAAAGCTGCACATGGACCTTTGGTCAGATGTCATGAGTGGCATTTAGGAGTAGAATACAAAATTAGATACTAATACTGTTCAAATCTATGTTGGTACAGCATCTGTTCTATTAAAAATTCCTTGGGTATTCAGCTAAGTTTTACAAGACCCTTGGGTTAAGCTAATTTTAATTTCAGTGAGTCTACTCTTGAGTAAAACCTAGTTGAATACCAACTCTTATTTAAGATCTGGAATTCACATGCCATTCTAGAAAATTTCTCTATTTAACAGCAAAATTATACTTGCTGCCGCAAGGGAGATGTTTTTGGTGGGAAAAGCTGTTGTTGCATCCTTATAAAAAGGCAATTTCTTAGGGCATAGCCCTAACAAGATAGCTCATGCAATCATGAAATAAAATGCATATTAAATCAAATTAAGTTAGCTTCAGTAGATCTAGCTCAGTGTCCTGACTTAAGTCAGATACTATTTTAAAACAGTTCCATCATTGAATACATGTGGCATTAGGATACCTCCTTTAAGGAAAGGCAATTCTAAACAGATCTTAATGACCATTTAAAATAAGCAATGTTGAAGCTACATGCAACTCAGCGTGAGATAGAAACTCACAGACTGCAATCAAACGTTTGCCGCTTGGTTTAATTTCCAAGGATATTCACAGGCCTTTTGCCTGAACACACGGACCCTTCAAACGCCGCCTTATAAATCATCACAGTTTCCAATTTCATCTGAACTGGGAAGTAGCTTGGGGGCAAGTCAGGATCTTAAAGTTTAAACTGTGGTTTAAGACCATGGCTTGTTCTGAAGCTGCTAGCCATAGTTTCCCCACTCAGATGAAAGGGGAAACTGTGGTTAATTATAGACTTTCTGGCTCCTCCAGGTGTGCCATGAAGGAGTTACATCTGAGACAAAAGGCTTGTGCATCCCTTGGCTTATTAAGAAGAGATATGAACTTCTGAACTGGGTGTTAAGATGCAAAAGGCATAAGACAACAGGCAGATTCTTTTATGACTTCATCAAAGGAGGCCCAGAAGCACAGCAGCATCTGATTTTCACAGCAGTAAATATACCGTAAATAGATATTAAACATTGTGAATTATAAAAACAACTACTTAGACCCCCTTCATTCACATGCTACCTCTGCAGTTGCTCCCAAACTTGATGCTGTGTTTACAAAGAGGCAGCAATGTGCACACAAATTAAAGTACATGCAAAAGTGAGTCTAACTGGTAGACTCTCTTTGGACTACTTAGGGCACAAGATGAAATATACATATTTTTAAAATGTTCTCACTTTCAAAGTCAAGGAAAAAATTTGGTCCCTGCTCAAGGTCTGTGCACGTCAAAACTTTAAGAAGGTTCCCCATGCTAAGGTACCTGTCGAGACAATGAGAAAAGACAAAGAATATTTCTTTTTAAAAAGAATAGGAGATTAACAGTGGGGAAATGCATTAACTTTCCAGGTACTCCTGTATTTTCAGTTCCTGGTATGATCCAAGCAATGGAGTACTGTTTCCAACTTCCCAACACACCCAACAGCTGAAAAGTGGGTTATCCAACAGCAGATAGAAGAACATCCACCAGAAAGCAAGAGAAAATCTCACACCATGTAGCTCCCCAATTGTATTCCTTGAAGTCAGATGCCCAAAATACATTGTTCATAAATTAGAATTTCAAAATATCCAATTCTGTAGTAGATGGCTGTATTTCACAGGCACCCTCTACTCACACTGTTTCACTTCAGAATATCTGTGGATGATAGTAAAGTTTGACAGCCCTTTTCTGCTTCATTTTAATGGATTCAAAACTCCCAGTCCGAAATGGGAGTGAGGAACCTGTGGCCCTTCAGATGTCGTTGGACTATAGTCAGCTGGCATGGCCAACCGTCAGCGACTATGGGAGTTCAGAGACATCTGGAGACTGCAGGTTCCCCATTCCTAGTCTATAAGAACATTTCAGATACCCAGCAATACCAAAAAAAGCATTTTCTGTTTCTCTTCTACACTCAGTCTTCTCTTCTCTTGGTATATGCAGCTACCTGTTCTACTTTCCTAGATCTCTCCCCCCCCCAAAAAAAAAAAAATTGTGCTAGGTACGGAAAAGTGGATCATGTCTATTGTTATTTGATTGTTTGTGCTTTTATTATAGCCAACAAAATGTTTCTTGAGGGCGATGGCCGGTACTCCTAATGTAGCTAAGTGGTTTGAAAGGCAGAAGCAGAATGCAAACCAATGAAGGCAAAGTAACTGCCACACAGACATATGAACTTGGTGGCACAACAATATAGCCAAGAGTAGAATTGCAAAAGTTCCGGTCATTCATGGCAGCACATAACCCAGGCCTAGTTCTCACTGAGGGAGTAAAGGCATATCTAGATTGCACCTCTTCACAATGCAAGTCGATCTCCACGTGACCAAACTCTTCTTTTGACAAAGGATTCCTTCCATGTAGGAAACTAAACACTAGGGGTTTATTCATATTTCCTGAGAAATATGGGATAAAACGTAGTTTTCTGCTGTATCTAGTCTGTACACTTCGCTACAAAAATCGCTCTACTTCAACTACGCAACATTTTTGTGCAAGCATGTTATTACGTTTTGAAAAGGGCTACAGGTCCATTAAGATGGATGGCACCGCAGAAATGCCTCGTTTTAGATCTAAGAATCTCAAGTGCTGACAGTTGAACAAGATGTCAAGTCTGTGCTCCGAGGTATCACGTTGAAAAGAAAGATATTCTCGGAAAGCCGGCATAGTGTGGCTTGAACGGTGCATGAAATCGTCTGTTCAAAAAGCAATTACTGGTGTGTGAAGGATAAAGTACTTGGCCCTCAATAAAACTGGCAAGGCTATAAGCTTGGATGTTTTTACAGCAGAGGTTTGTATTTCAGAAGGCCCCACAATACAAAGACTGCCATACCATACCGAGATAGATTTATTCCCCAAATACACCACAGCATCACCAATTTTTCCCTCCACCAATTCAACAGAGTCCACACCTGAATTGTCTGGGAAGGGGGAGGGGTTATTGGTTTCTTCTCTTTTTCATTTTGCTTTTAGGATGCATTTTGTGCTTTTATCCTGTATTTTTATGCTGTGAATCGCCCTGAGATCTTCAGATGAAGGGTGGCATACAAATTTAATAAATAAAACAATCTGGCAATGACAATTTAATTCATTTTCGTATCCAGCTATAAGAATTTCACTTTCTAAGCCCGCTTCCCATGAGTTCTCCTTGGAATCAAAATTAAAGTTCAACTGAAGTCTGTTAGATGCGATGCAGTCTACCTAAGAATACTGCTTTATTTGAAGTGGGGGGAGGGAAAGGAGGGAAGAGCCTCACTAACATAATATACCAGTCACTTCATCTCCTGCCAGAAAATGCTCCTGAATAACATCCAATGGGGTCAGCTTCCTTGCAGAATGAATTTCCAGATTTCGGGGAGGTGGGACAGGCATGGCGGGCTGCAAAAGCAGGAGAAGAAGGGTGTGTGTTGTGTCTGGTGGCTTCTTAGCGTCTAAAAAGCTATTCAGTGTACCTGTCATATTAATTTGAAAAACCAGCAATTCTTGCTATGTGACTTGAGATTCTATTGTTTTATGATAGTTTCTGTCATTATTGCTGCTAGTACCACATACCGCCCCAGATGATGGTGTGCAATGGCAGTAACACCGTCTTGGAATCTAGCGGGTCCCAGGTCGGCTCAGCCGGGAGAGCTAGGAGAAGGGGGCTTGGATTGCTCTGCTTATCAAGTTATCTAGATTAAGGGAGGTAATAGTACCACTATATTCTGCTCTGGTCAGACCTCACCTGGAATACTGTGTCCAGTTCTGGGCACCACAGTTCAAGAAGGATACTGACAAGCTGGAACGTGTCCAGAAGAGGGCAACCAAAATGGTCAAAGGCCTGGAAACGATGCCTTATGAGGAACGGCTTAGGGAGCTGGGTATGTTTAGCCTGGAGAAGAGAAGGTTAAGGGGTGGTATGATAGCCATGTTCAAATATATAAAAGGATGTCATACAGAGGAGGGTGAAAGGTTGTTTTCTGCTGCTCCAGAGAAGCAGACACGGGGCAATGGATTCAAACTACAAGAAAGAAGATTCCACCAAAACATTAGGAAGAACTTCCTGACAGTGAGAGCTGTTCGGCAGTGGAATTTGCTACCAAGGAGTGTGGTAGAGTCTCCTTCTTTGGAGGTCTTTAAGCAGAGGCTTGACAGCCATCTGTCAGGAATGCTTTGATGGTGTTTCCTGCTTGGCAGGGGGTTGGACTGGATGGCCCTTGTGGTCTCTTCCAATTCTATGATTCTATGATTCTAAGTCAATTTTTTCTGGCCATAAGACATACATACACACAAAGCAAGCAACCGCGGGAATCGAACAGTGCACTGGTACAAATAATTGCAATGAACTGTATCATCATTTTTTGATGCCACTTGAGAAATCAATTAGAATGAACAGAGAAATC